>NC_045428.1:205876258-206495216 GCF_902635505.1 Sarcophilus harrisii
TTTTCTGCCAAGGGCTGTAGTGTTCTTCTTTTTTAAAATATATGATGGCTCTCTGTGGGCAGGTTTCTTGGGGAGGTTTTTTGGAGGCAGCCTTAGTTTCAGTTCAAAGTAATAATCACTTCAAATGCAGCCAGGAGTTAAAATCCAGTCCTTTACTGTGTCCTTCAAAGTCTTGTGCTTCAGCCCTAGCTCCCTCCGAATATCTCCAGTCAGCACAAAGGTGGAATGTGGAATGAGTCTCTGAGAGTGGGCTTCTGTCCCTGGCCCTGAGAGCTTCTTGCTTATATGCTATTCACTGAGTACACACCAGTCATTATATCACTGGGAAACCATTATTTGTTGTAGGATTAAATCAATTCTAAACTAGATTTAAACATTGTCTCCTCAATTCCACTTAGTACCTTGTTTCAAGTTCTGGCCTATAACAGCTCCTTCTAGGATCAGATCAATCATACTGAACCATGCTAAATTAGATAATTATTGTTTCTATCAATTCTAATGACTTAACACTTTGTAAAGATTCCAACAAAGGGCCATTTTGATATTTATACTATCATTCACGAGACATAGAACGCGATCAACTTATAGAACTCAAGCAGGGGGAGGTTATACTTAGCTTTCAGCTCATCATCACCATAGTTGCCTTAGCAAATGATTTCACAAGCCTTATACATCAGCTTCCATATTAAAGAATTAAAGGGTTTGGAATATATTTCAGAAGACAAATAAATTAGGATTACCAACAAAAATAACTTTCCCAGCAAAATGAGTCTTGTAGCTTTGTTTTTTTGGGGGGACAAGGTGTATTTAATGAAACAGAGAATTTCTAAGCATTCCTGATGAGAAAACCAGAGCTGAATAAAAAACCTGACATCCAAACAGAAGACTCAAGAGAAGTATAAAAAGATAAATAGGAAAGGGTAATAATGAGACAATAAAATTAAATTGTTTGTTTCCATGTGGAAAGATGGTACATGGAACTGCTAAGAATTTTATCATTGTTAGAATACTTAACAGGAATCTAAATAGAGGACATGGGTATGAATTGGTTATGTTCTAATGATCTCCAAAAAAAATAATGGTAGTGTGAGAAAGGGGATATATTAGGAGAGGACAAAGGAAAAATTTTCTTACATAAGAAGTAACAAGCAAGATTTTTTGCAGTGGAGAGGAAAATGGATGAGTGAGTAGGGGTTGCTGGCAATGCTTGAACCTCATTCTTATTGGAATTGGTTCAAAAAAGGGAATAATATATCTACATACTCATTCGGGTAAGGAAATTTGTCTTATGTAATAGGAAAATAGGTGGGGAAAGGAATAAGAATTATGTGGAGAGGGAGGAAAATAATAAAAAGGAGAGCAAATTAAAGGTGGCAGTGGCCAGAAACAAACATATTTTTGGGGAGGGACAGGATAAAAAAAAGAGAGAGAAAGATAAAAAGAAAAAATTAGGATAGAAGGAAATACAGTTAGCAATCATAATTGTGAATGTGAATGGGAGAAACTAACCCATTGGATTAGAAATGAGAATCCAACAATGTGTTGTCCACAAGAGTCACACTTGAAACAGAGAAAGCCACAGAGAGTTAATATAAAGATCTGGAATATAATCTATTATGCTTTAGCCGAAGTAAAAAAGACAAGGGTAGTCATCGTGATTTCAGACAAAGCAAAAATAAAATGATACCTAATTAAAAGAGATAATCAGGTAAACTACAGTTTACTAAAAAGTACCATAGATAATGAAGTAATATAAAATTTTTACAGTAAGTTTTTGTGATAAAGGCCTTATTTCTCAAATGTATGAAAAAATGAGTCATATTTATAAAAATAAGAACCATTCCCCTATTGAAAAATGATCAAAAATATGTAAGATTTAGATAAGTAGAGAATGGGGAAGTATATTACACAAGAAAAACATGAGGAAAGATAACTAAATACAAGTATGCAAGGTTTGCTTATAGCTATTCTAAAATCATAAGAAGAGTCTGGCTAGCTAGAATAAGGGTTCAAATGGGGAGTGGTGAAGTTAGGATTAAATTTCGAGTCAGATTGTGAAACTTCTTGAATATTACATTCAAATAAGTAGATTTTATCCTATGGATCATAGAGAAAAAAATCTATACAATCTAATGAAATTGCAATAGATGTATCATTTTCATCTGAACTGTATGTGATATTCAAGATAGGTTGAGAAAAATTCAGAGACTGTTACAGAAGCATAGGCATGATGTAACAAGGATTTAAACTAGAGTGGTTTCAGTGGGAATAGAAAGGAAAGAATGGATTTGAGAAACATTCTAAATTCCATAGAATTTGAAGACTGAAAGATAGACATAAGTTTAAGTTTGTGCAAATTATCAAGAGAGGTGCTACTTAAATTTGGTGACAATTAAGTTATGCAGAAAGTGTTCACCAGTAGTTATGCACTATCTTTATCTCTTTCTGTCCCATTGTCTCAGTCTCTCTATTTTTATCAGTTTCTGTATGTTTCAATCTATAATTATCTATAAGCAGTTTGAAGAACCAGGTTCAAATCCTACTTCTGTCAGTTACTATCTATTGCACAGGAGTATACTGGTAAATATTTAATATCTGACTCTAAAATATGTACCCACACCACATTTAATTAAATCTGTATTAGAAACATTTTCTCCATCACTTTCTTCTTTTAATTTATTTATTTTTAATACATTGTTTTATAAATTATGTTGGGAGAAAAAAAATCAGAGCAAATGGGAAAAAAACATAGGAGAGAGAAAAATAAACCATAAAAAAGTCAGTGATTCTTGATTTACATTTAATATCCTTACTTCTTTCTCTGGTTGCAGATGGCATTTTCTGTTTCAAGTCTATTGGGATTCCTTTGGATCACTTAACTACTGAGAAGAACCAAGCCTTTCCCAATTGATCATCCCACGTTCTTGCTGTTATTGTGTACAATGTATTCCTGGTTCTGCTTGTTTTACTCAGCATCACTTCATGTAAATTTTTCTAGGCCCTATAATAAACTTGTTCATCAATTTTTATAGAACATTAATTTTCCATTACCTTCACATACTACAACTTGTTCAGCCATTCCCCAATTTAATGGGCATCTCTTTCCTCTTTTTCCTTTCTTACTGCTAAAGTCAATATTTCTAGTACAACATTGAATAATAGTGGTGATAATGGGCATCCTTGTTTCATCCCTGATCTTACTGAAAATATTCTCTCCATTATAAATAATACTTACTGTAGATTTTAGATAGATATTGTTTATTAATTAAGGAAAGTTCCCTTTATCCCTATACTCTCTAGTGTTTTCAATAGGAATGAATGCTGTATTTTGTCAAAGGCTTTTTCTGCCTCTATTGAGATTATTGTATGATTTCTGTTGATTTTGTTATTGATATGGTGGATTATGATAATAATTTTCCTGATATTGAACCAGACTTGTATCCCAAGTATAAATCCCACTTGCTCATACTGTATTATCCTGCTGATAAGTTGCTGTAATCTCTTTGCTAATAAATTTTATTTAATTTTTTTCTGTCAATATTAATTAGGGAGATTGGTCTGTAATTTTCTTTCTCTGTTTTGGTCCTTCCTGGTTTAGATATCAGTACTTTATTCATGTCACAGAAGGAATTTGGCAGGATTCCTTCTTTACCTATTTTTCCAAATAATTTACATAGTATTGGAGTTAATTGTTCTTTAAATGTTTGGTAGAATTCACTTGTGAATTCATCTGGACCTGGAGAATTTTTCTTGGGGCTTCCCTTGATGACTTGTTCAATTTGTTTTTCTAAAATGGAACTATTTGAGTATTTCATTTGTTCTTCTGTTAATTTGGGAAGTTTATATTTTTGTAAATATCCATCCATTTCAGTTAGATTGTCAGATTTGTTGCCATAAAGTTGGGCAAAATATCTACTAATAGTTTCTTTAATTTCTTTTTCATTGGTGGTATGTTCCTCCCTTTCATTTTTGATGCTCGTGATTTGGGTTTTTTCTTTCCTTTTTTTCTGATTAAATTAACCAAAGGTTTATTTATTTTGTTAGTTTTTTCATAAAACCAACTCTTAGTTTTGTTTATTAGTTCAATAGTTGTTTTAGTTTCTACTTTATAAATATCTCCTTTGAATTTCTAATTTTCTAATTTTGTATTTAATTGAGGGTTTTTAATTTGTTATTTTTTCTGACTTTTGTTTTTGCATGTCTAATTCATTGATCACCTCTTTCTCTATTTTATTTATGTAGCTATTTAGAGATATAAAATTTCCCCTAAGAGCTGCATCCCTTAGTTCTTGGTATGTTGTCTCATTATTGTCAGACTGGCAGACTGGCAGACTGCTGGAGGAGACTGGGTGGGACTAAGACTGGGTCAGACTATGACAGACACAGACTGTGTAAGAGACAAAAAAGACTTTGGACTCTATTCTTGTCCATTCTGGTGGTGTCTGTCCTGATGAGACCAAGGCCCTTCCAGAGGACCTCCAGAAAGCTAGCCCGAACATTAAAAATACTGAGTTGGTTAAGGCTGCAGTGTTTGTAGAAGGGAATGATATGCAATAAGAATAGAAAAATTGGTTTGTACTAATATGGGAAGATTAAAAATGATTTTATTACAATTTACTATTTTGTGATTTTACAAATTGTTTTGCTAAAAATTGATGGACAAAATAAAAAAAGTTTAGAATGGGGGTGAGGCAAAAGGAACTGAATATCATAGTCAGAAACATTGCAAAAGGCAAATATAATACTTTGGGGATATTCCCCTAACTCATACTTACATTAGCAGGTCTGGTCCCCTAAAGGTCAGAAGCTACTAGAAGTTCTAAGTTACTTTAGAGGATTTTACTTTTAAAAAGCTGTAGCTCTAAAACCTCCACTGGTGTGCTTTTCATTAATAGACAGCTGATAGACATTACCTTTTAGCAAAAAATGGGCTCATTTTCCCATTTGTTCTGGCCTGGCTCAAAATGATTTGTCACTATAGTCTTTTAAAAGTCCCCTAAGGATGTGCCCTTCTGCCAGCCAAAATAAAAATATCCTTTTATTAAATCAAAGGTTCAATACTTCCTAATATGTTGATAACATTTTGCTGTGATGATATTTTGGATTGTTGACATATTATCATCTTATGATCAATTGAACTAGGAATATGGGAACCAAATCTTCTCCCTTTGTACCTGATATGGAAGATGTAGAGACCTATGTGAAGAATTGCAGGCCAGTTTGTTTAGTTCATGGACTGAGAAAGAAAGTAATACATTATCAGGCTGAAAAGATAGGTTGGGGCCAGGTTTTGTTTTTTTTTTTTTTTTTGATATTTAAAAATCAAGGTGAGTAAGTGACTCTGAATAATAGAAGGTTAGCTGATAATTCTTACTTCAGTTCTAACCAACATACCAGTCTGTGTAGACTACCATGGCTTTGGGACAGCAATTCTAAGCTACTTCTTTAGCAAATATAAAGTAACAGTTGTGCCAGGTGCTCCACCTGTTCCCCTCCCTGGGGATGCTGGAATGTTCCTCTCTAATGTTTTCCTGCTGCTTTAAATATTTACATAAGTTTCTATTATAACATTTTTATTTGACTGTGAATAAATATTGAACAGAAAGCTTTAGAGTCGCATATGAGAAAGTAAACATTTTTCTCTATGGACAAAGCTTCTAGACACTTAAAATGTTGTCATATTATTGACATATTCATGATTAAGCACAAAAATTGTATTTATTTTTAAATGAAAAATGCACAAATTATTTTATACTAACATAACATAGTAGATAAAAATAGTAGACCTGGAATCAAGAAATGCCCAGATTTTAATCCTGCTTGTGACATTTTTCCATGAGTCTGATCTTGAGTAACTCCCTTAAGCTTTCCCTGTCCCAACTTGTTCAGTCAGTCAACTACTGGGTCAACTAGAATTTTTTAAGTGCTTACTATGTGCTTGGTTGTGGAAATACATTACAAATAAAAACATCCTCCAGAGTTCGAGTTGGAGTCAGCTTAAATTGGCTCATAAGGGCCTTTACACAAATCAGGGTTTAGTGTTTTGTTTTGTACGTTTTCTAGAATTGATAAAATTATATAGAAAATGTCGATAATATAGATTAAAATTAAAAGTATTATGGGTATATCTTCCCCCCCGCCCCGAGATCTCATTTTTAAAATACCAGCAAAATATAATCAATAAACATTTATTAAACACTGGTCTCTGCCCTCAATGACATTTGTTTAATAACATGTAAAAGGAAGCTCAAAAGAAGAGAGAGGTGAGAATAACAAAGATACTAGAATCATGATTGAAGAAGTCTAAGGTACATCCTGGAGAAGAATAAGATATGGCTGACCTGAGTACCCTTCTAGAATGCAAGTTCTGAGAGGAGTCATTCAATCAGAGGGAGAAGCCAAAAGAGAGGAAGATGATTGTAATATTTTAATTTTAGGGCTGGAGGGGCAAAGTAAAGGAAGTTCAGTCTAAAGAGGATTCCCATCTCACAGGTGATTAGGATCAAATGAGATAATTTATATAAAACATTTTGCCAACCTAAAGATATTGTAAAAATACCAACAGCCATTTCATAACTTTTTTCATTGAGTCACATTATTGCAATATTTCAGAAAAATACCAAAATCATTTTCACATACATTTCAAATTTACAATAAAACCATTCAGAATGAGAAAAACAAATTAGTCCACAATTGACTTTGAGCTGAAATTCTCTACATATGTTATCTTCCCCATTCGAATGTGAGTACTATGAAAGGAGTAACTGGCTTTTAAATATGTTTCCATCATTTAGCACAGTGATTTGCCATAATCAAAGTGTTCATACAACATTTAATAAATTATTTATTAATTCATAACACTAGTGTAAGTGTGATCTGAGAAATAGTCACGAATTTTTATATACTTAAATGTTTCAGACATATTCTTTCTGTGAATATCATGAAATCCTCATCTTTGCTTCAACTAGGGACTTCTCAATACAACTCACATTTTATAATTGATTTAAGACCAAAGTATATTTCATTAAATAATTATTACTTTTTATCCTCAAGTCTGTTACGGGTGTTTTGTCCTTTAATTAAGTAAAAGATTTGGGAGGAATAACAAGCAGGACATGCATGTGAATTTTATTTTACTGTATATTGATGTTTTTAAACATTTTTCTTTTTATTATGATCTTAATAACCACAAACATAAACACAATATTAATCTACAAACATTTCAGTTTACAAATACAAAAAAGGAAATTGTACAAGAAACTGTGGATTTCTAAGCCATAATTTTTTGAGAAAAAAATTGCATTTGTATCACTATGAGTTAACTCATATATCCATTCCCCAGATAAGAGCCCTTCTTTCTTTATTTTTAGCTTTTTATTTTCAAAACATATGCATAGTTTTTTCAACATTCATTCTTTTTTATTGTAGCTTTTTATTTACAAAACATATACATGGGTAATTTTTCAACATTGACCCTTGCAAAAACCTTCTGTTCCAACTTTTCCCCTCCTTTCCCCCACCCCCTCCCCTAGATGGCAGGTAGTCTAATAAATATTAAATATGTTTAAGTATATGTTAAATACAATATATATATATATACACATACATACATACATATTTATACAGTTATCTTGCTGCACAAGAAAAATCAGATTTAGAAAGAAGTTGAAAATAACCTGAGAAGGAAAACAAAAATGCAAGCAGACAATAACAGAAAGAGAAGAAATGCTATGTTGTGGTCCACACTCATTTCCCATTGTTCTTTCCCTGGGTGTAGCTTGTTCTCTTCCATACTGAACAATTGGAACTGATTTGGATCATCTCATTGTTCAACATTCATTCTTGTAAAATCTTTTCTTCCAAATTTTTTTTCCCTCTCTTCCCTCATCCCCTCCCTTAGACAGCTAGTAATCCAATACATGTTAATCATGTGCAATTCTTCTATACATATTTCCACAATTATCATGCTGCAAAAGAAAAATCAGATCAAAAAGGAAAGAAAATAAAAAAACAGCAAACAACAACAACAAAAGGTGAAAAATACTTATGTTGTGATCCACATTCAGGCCCACAGTCCTTTTTTTGAGATACAGTTGGCTTTCTCCATCACAAGTCTATTAGAATTGGCCTGAATCACCTTATTGTTGAAAAGAGCCATGTCCATCAGAGTTAATCATCACACAATCTTGCTATTCATTCAGCATAAGTTCATATAAGTCACTCCAGGCCTCTCTGAAATCATCCTGCTAATCCTTTCTTATAAAGCAATAATATTCCATAACATTCATATATCATAATTTATTCAGTTATTCTCCAATTGATGGGCATGCACTCAGTTCCCACTTCCATGCCACTACAAAAATGGGCTGCCACAAAAATTTTTGCTCATGTGGAACCTTTTCCTTTTTTATGATCTTTTTGGGATATAGGCCCAGTAGAAACACTGTTGGATCAAAACACAGTTTGATAACCCTTTGGGCATAGTTCCTTATTAGAGCCCTTCTTTACCATGCCTAAGAAGGGTAACTAAAAACAAATTAACATATTAGCCCATTAATGTAATTCTACATAAATGTGCTTCAGGACCTCTGTTCCCTCCCTTAATACAGATCACAAACTTTTGCCTTTGTAGATGGTCTTTATGCGTTTTCCTGACACAGAGATTCCATGCCTTAGTGGTCAACCTTCTGCTGATTAGCTTTTCTGAGCTCAATTTTCTAAACTAGTACTCAGATGAGAGCCATTACTGATTCCATCTTGAAGCCTTTCAAACTTAGTATAATTCCCCACTGGCCTAACCTTTAAGACCTGAGGGTCATTTACACTGTATGATGAGATATTCAACTAAAACTTCCATGTAGCTTGTATTCTTTAAAGAAAGAAAAAATATAAACTTATGAGTGTTGTTTTTACAAAAAGTTTCTTTGTAACTGTTCAGAATTCTTACCTATATTTTTCATATATTTCCACAATCTTAAAATCTGTTTTTTCCATTTACTGATCATAGTATGATTTATTTATTTGCTTGTTGTAGGGACTTTTGATTTCATTGGTGTAGGAAAACACCCAGGGAAGAAACCACCTCTAACAATGTAGATTGTTACCTACTATGCCACTTAAAGACTGTGAGAATTATCTCTGTTCCCTGAGGGATTTAATTATTTGCTCAGAAACCCCTATACCCCTAAACAACATGTGTTTGTGTGTACACATGTGTGCGTAAGCCCGTGCTTGTTGAGGAGGGGGGTTGACCAGGAAGCTTGCTGTGTTTTTTCCAATTCTCCATGACTGTTTCTAAAATCACAATGCTTTAAAAAGAAACAAAAAAGTTCAAAGAGTAACTTACTTAGTGAGCCTATCTTAATGAAAATAACAGGAAATTGTTGATGATTTAACTCTGTTGACCTTGTGCCTTTCAAAACAAAACAACAGCAGCCAATAATAAGTAGAAGCAAGACACAAAGCATTTGTGCTGTTCTTGGTTAATTGATAATCATTTCCTCTTAAAGAAATCTTATTCATGTTTTCTGTTAGAAGCCACTTGCTTCTCATATTGTGATATTAGTTTATTCTTCTGTTACTTAAACTGTTTGATTATTTTCTGTTTAGATTTTTTTTTAAGGATCAAAAAAGAAAGAAACATATTGGTATAATAAAAGATGAAACTAACAGCTGTTTAGCCTTTTAAAAATCTGTCCTTTTCTAGAACTCCACTGTGTTTTGAGGACTAATAGAAACAACATGCTTTCTTTTAACCTAGGATTAGAGGTCCTTGGAAGCTTGCCTGCTCCTCAGGTTCCCTGTTAGAGTGTTATCACCAAATGCATAATCTTTTGATGGCTTCAATAATTGGAATGAAAAGCTTTTTCCTTCTTTTTGCAGAAATATATCTCAACCTGGGCAGTAATGTGAAGCTAGGCTCAAAGAAACAAATTTATCTCACACTTCTATAGATTAAAGCCAGGATATACAAATAAATCAAAATTTAAAAGAAGTCTTATAAACTTAATTGCAATTAAATTCCTTGTGTCCTTTAAGAATGGTTGAATCTCATTATGTCAGAAATAATATACATAGCCTGATTTTACTCAGGCAATATGATTGTTTGAGCTCCATTTTTCTAATGAATTCAAAAATAAACTTTATAGAGAAAAGAGAATTGCAACTGTAGTTAGAAAATCTGGGTTTGAATGCTGGTTTTGCAGTTTATTATCTGCCTGAGCATGTCAAGTCACTTCCCTTTTCTAGACCTCAGTATTATCATTTCCAAAATAATGGGCTTGAATTAGATGTTGTTATTATTGTTATTAAATCATTTTAATAATTTCTGACTCTTCATGCTCTTATTTGGGGTCTTTTTTTGTCAAAGATACTAGTATAGTTTTTTTTTATTTTCTTCTCTAGCTTGTCTCCATTTTTCAGATAAGGAAACAGAGACCAACTGAGTTAAGTTGATTTGCCAAGGTTCACATAGCTAGTAAGTGTCTGAGGATAGATTTGAGCTCAGATTCTCTTTTCTCTAGGGTTAGGGCTTTTATTCACTCCTAGATTACATGGCTATGACCTTTACTATCTCTCATCCTAATGATTATAAGTAAATCTCTTTTAGACTCATTTTTGTTGAAAGGGATTTCCCCTTAAATCATCTATGTATTTTTCACACTTCTAATGGGATTCTGATGACTTCTCCTTCCTCAAAGGCTTTTCCTCTACTCATCAATCAAGCATCAGTTTCTATTTTAAAGATTAATTAAAGATTGTTTTCCTGCTTCCTTCACTTCTTGTGATTTAGGACCATAAATGACAGGTGTTATATGTCAATATGTCACATTTACTACAGATCATTTGCCAATCACCAACCATGCACAGGACAAGCGTGAAAACCCAGGCCAGCAAGCCATTTCAACTCTTTTGATTATCTACCCATTAAAGATTTGAACTGGAAACCTCTAATCCTTGAAACAAAACAGAGTATCTCAAGCAAGAATATTATCATAGTGTGTCCTTAGGTTTGAATGGTTTCAGTATTAAAAAAGAAAAAGTCAATTCCCCATGACTAAATGAACTACTTTGTACTTCCCTAAAATGGATTCTTTTCCTTGAGTAAATATGAGTAGATGTTTGCCCTATCTATGCTATCAAACAAATTTATGATTAGCATAAAAGAGGAAATTACATGTTTGGAGCAAATTCATTTAGAAATTTCATGGCAAGTAGTGATAAGTAACCTATACTGGAAAAATTTAAACTTCCTTATACAAAATTGAATTCTAGCATGATATGAATGTGACATTAAAACAGCAACAAATGACTTAAAATTTAAGTAGGCTAGTATTGAATTCTTATGTCTATGAGTTATTTTAAAATAAGTTTGAATTTTATTTAGCTCATCACATTCTTTGTAAGTCTAACTAGATAGTTCAGAGAAATATCTCTGAAGTAGTACTATATAAAAATTCTGGCTGGATTTGGACTTAGAGGATTTGGATTCAAATCTTGCCTTTCCCACTCCTTATGTTAATCACTTAATCTTCCTGAAACTGTTTCCTCATATGTAAAATATGGTAGGGAGACTTTGGTTTCTAAGATTTTTTTCTGACTAGGGCTGTGACCCTATAAAGAGTACTCTATCATAGGCAAATGGTAAACTCAGTACTTCCCAAAATTATGTTAAGAAAACTGTTATCATATATAAAATTCAGTTATTTTCCTGCCCCAAAGAGAAAGTATAATTGTTTTACCACTCTTCAGAAAAGGTTATCAAAATCCTCTGGCTTTCATAGCCTTTTATGACTTTCCCTTTTCCTATATTTTCAGTCTTTTTTGCATTTCACACTGTCATTAGTCATTTTGGAGAATGAAGGATGAACAACAATAACACTTTGAACTATGCCATATACTCTTTGATCCAGTAACTGCCTTTTACTGATCCTCCTACTCCATTTTCAAACTCCAAGCATATTCCCTTCCTTTCTTCAGTACCTGAAACATTCTCCTTTCTCATCTCTATCTTCCATCTTCCCTGGATTCCTTTAAATCTATGCTGAAGAAGTTTTCTATATTACAAAATTTCTTAAATTATAGGTTGCCATTCCATATGGAGTTGCATAACTGTGAATGTGAGGATTGTGAAATTATGACTTATTATCAGGAAATGTTTGATTTTTTACCTATATATCTTATATACCTATGGGCATCATGTAAAAATATCTTGGGAGAAAAGGGGTCACAATTGGAAAAAGTTTAAGAAGTCCTGATCCAGAAGAAGTATCCCTCAGTCTTTCTTATTGTTAATGCCTTCCCTCTAAAAGTACCTCCAATTTATTCTGTCTATATTTTATTTGTATGTATATATTGTTTGTATGTATATATGTATTGTATATATATGCTTTTCCATTAGACTGTGAGTTACTTAAAAGCAGAAACTATTTTTTCCTCTTTTTTTGTGTCACTAATGCCTAGCATATAATAAGCACTTAAACACTGGTTGACTGACTGATATCTGATTAGAATGGAAGGGGAAAGCTCCAAAAATGAGGAAGAGGGTCTGCAAACACAGAATAGGGGGGCATTCTAGCTATTTTTCTTTCTTCCTCCATCTGTCCTGTGTTTAAAAAAAAGAAGGAAGAGTTAGGAGCTGAGAACTGAAGAAATATTTTTTCTTTTTTTTTTAAATAATTTTTTTATTTTAAAAATACATGCAAAAATAATTTTCTTTTTTTTTTTTGAGTTCAGACTTCTTTTATTTCTGTTATTTTCTTTTTTTTTTCATAATTATAACTTTTTATTGACAGAACCCATGCCTGGGTAATTTTTTTACATTATCCCTTGCACTCACTTCTGTTCCGACTTTTCTCTTCCCTCCCTCCACCCCTTCCCCCAGATAACAAGCAGTCCTATGCATGTTAAATATGTCACAGTATATCCTAGATACAATATATGTGTGCAGAGCTACAGTTCTCTTGTTACACAGGAAGAATTGGATTCTGAAGGTAAAAATAATCCGGGAAGAAAAACAAAAATGCAAACAGTTTACATTCATTTCCCAGTGTTCTTTCTTTGGGTGTACCTGCTTCTGTCCATCCTTGATCAATTGAAACTGAGTTAAATCTCTTTGTCGAAGAAATCAGAATACATCCTCATACAGTATCGTTGTTGAAGTATATAATGATCTCCTGGTTCAGCTCATTTCACTTAGCATCAGTTCATGTAAGTCTCTCCAAGCCTCTCTGTATTCATCCTGCTGCTCAAGAAATATTTTTTCTTTTCTCCTTCCCAATTTAAAATTTTGATTATAGTCATTTGTGACTAAAACATAAATTAAAAACTATTAAGCAAAATCAATTAATAGAGTGATCATGCTTCATAGGATATGTAATAATAATAATAAAGGATATGTACCTTTCAAACTAAAGTTCAAGAGTAAATATTATTGTGTTCACTTCAGCAGCACATATACTAAAATTGAAACAATGTAGAGAAGATTAGTATGGCCCCTGTTTAAGGAAGACACACAAATTTGTGAAGAATAAATACTAACTTTTTCATATCTCTGCACAGACTTTTGGTACGTCAGAAAGGGAAAGACTGAGACCAATATCATAGCACTTATAGGTATTAAGGAAGTTATGGAAACTTTAATTAAAGCTGTAGGATTATGGAAAGCTGTAAAAGGCAGGTATTTCTCTCAAGTCTTAAAAAATCCCCAAACCTAAACTATGGAAAACATTAGAAATGATTAAGTTTAAATACAGAGAGAAAGGTGGCAAATTGTACTTTAGACAATTAAAAATTACTCAAAATATCATTAAAAGTCTGTAATATTTATGTTTAGATATACATAATAGTATTTTATAAAGACAGTTTTTAGAGATGGGATTCATCACTAGGTATCAGTAAAAAGACTATGTAATATATACCTGATTCTTCTTCAAATGTATGTTAAATGTAGAGACGGGGGTATCTCAAAGTTATTTTCTCAGATTAGCGTCAACTAAAAGCAGTGGCTATCCATCTTAATATTACTTACATATCAAGTTATTGATCCTACTGAGATCTTTATAATACTTATGGATAGATATCCAAGAATCCCTTATTATTTCAAGAACATACAGATAATACACAATTTCCAGACAGCAGGTTACAAAGGAAACCTGCCAATCCATGAGAATCAAAGGAGGCAATATCTCAGCATGATGAACAAATAAAGTCCCTGATTCACACGGTCTTGTGAGTATTCTAATTGTGGATTATTAGGTTTCTATCTAATAATAATTATTTGCCCTGTTAACTAAAGCATAAGAGATTAAATCAGTTTCCCAATATCAAGATATGCTTGGTGCTTAATCAGTAGACTACAGCCTTAACAAGAATGGGACTTGTAAGCCCATGAAAACTCATTCCAATTAAATGACTACTGTTTTTTCTCTTCCCTAGTCCTTTACTTTCCTGTTTTATGTTCTCAAATACCCAGATGTCTGTGTCAGAGGGCAAATCAATAATGGATCCTTGACAAACAGGCTTGAACAGAAACTCATCAGGCAATGCATAAAATTGTGGTTGACATTACACAATCAAGATGCCTAATGGCAGCATAGTCTAATCACAAGATAAGTGTTGAAGGAAAAAGTGATAAAACACCATATCTCATTAGCAACTATAGAGCCACTCTTGCCTATTCATCTGTTTATGCAGTATAGATAGTATTTTCCTTCCTTTACTTTAGAAGGAAAGTAATATTATTTTTCCTAGGCTAGGAAAGTAACTAGTAAATACCTGTACCTTCTAAGATGAAATAAAAATATTCATTTCCCTTATATGCTCTTTGATCATAGGATAAGCAGGACTGCAACTTAATGTTAAAACTTATATTATCCTTGTAAATATTGAAATGACTCAGATAAAGATATCAGTTAATTATAATCATTAACATTTATATAGTCTTCCAAAAATTTACCCTGACAACCACATTCAAGACCACAAGGGCAATACTAATACTTTCCCAGCAAGAATGCTGAAACACAGTATTACCTAGGGACTAACTAAAGATAATTCAGAAAACTAGCTGGTATGTAGATTAAATGAATATGGTACTAGCTCAAATAGATCATTCAATTTTCCTTAATTAAATTAACATAAGGCGCTCTTTCCTTCCCAGTACCTAAGGAGTTAATTCTCTGGAGATAAATTACAAGCTTCTGGACGACACACACACAAAAAACATTTCAGGTATTGCCAATTCCGTGTGTGTGTGTGTCTGATGACAATAAGTGAACCCCCAGTTAGTTGAATGGTACAACAGACCTCCATGTACACCCAAACAATCTGATTCTTAACGTTTAACTTTATTTCTTTGTGTAATTTTTAAATTTAAAGGGTAAGCCTGCAGAGTATGATATAAAATAATTAAACAATTCTAAAAGAAATGTAACAAATCGAATCATTTCTTTGCTAGAAAATTCCTTTTAGGCAGTAAAGCTTGTGCTAGTAAGAGGCAAATTCAAAAGTTGATAATGTTTTAAATAGAAGTCAAAACCTAAAGAATCATCAAATCATTGCTGAAACACATAGTGGAAGAGGAGGCCAGGAAAGTGGGGGAAATATATCTTTCCTTCTGGGCTAGTGGTTAGAAGCCAGCTGGCTGCCAGCAAATTGCATAACAAAAAGAAAGCAAAATTACAGAATAAAGGATAGGCAAAATATTGGCACTAGAAAAGTGGTTTTGGTTTTGTCAATAATGTAGTCAGACCTTTTGCTAGATTTTTTTTAACCACATGTTCTTCATATCACCTACTGTTTTTTGACAGTAACATAGTGCTTTATTAGGTTCTCTACCAGCTGTGTGGAGTCTTGAACTCTGTCATTCTTAATATCGGCACTTCTCATTCAGCTGACTACTATTTCTATTTCATTCTTCTACAGAATTCCATAGAAAAGCAACTGGACTTTAAAGGTTTTGCAAAGGTCCTGGTTTTGTACTCAGAAAGCAGAACTGTTCTTTAATCATCTCTTTCTATTACAATGATTTAAGTAATTCTGTGGGATCTTTAGGTTTCCTCCATAGTTGTTTACATAAAAGTTGAGCCATTACTAGCAGTTTTTGCACCACAGGAAAGTACCACAAAACATAACTGGGGACATTGATGAGAATAAATTCTTAAATACTTATGTGGGAGCTGCCAGCAATATAAGGTATTGGGGAAGAGTTACTTCCCCACTCCTGCCCATCAGTTAGATTCCCATTTTAAATAGTTATTTTTGCTAAGTTAAAATCCTTCTATGCATCTTAAGTGTTTCAAAGCTTTCTAAATTAAATCATTCTCAGAATTAATAGTACCTGAAATGTTCTCCTAATACTATTTCCAATTGGATTCTATGTCATTATTTTTGAATTATTTTTAGTCATTCCAATTCTTTATGAACTAATTTGGGATTTTCTTGGCAGAGATATCAGAGTGATTTGACATTTCCTTGTCTAGCTTATTTACAGATGAGGAAACTGAGGCAAACAGGGTTAAGTGACTTGCTCAGGATCACACAGTAAGTGTTTGAGGTCACAGAACTCAGGTCTTCCTGTCTCCAGGTGACATACTTACACTGTCAACTGGTTTCTGGAGTCATCTCTAAATTCACATAAAGTGAATTCATTTCCTCTCACACCTTGCCTTCTTAACATCTTTGCTTCTGTTGAAGATACCACCATCTTTCCAGTTACTGTAGATTGAAATCCTACAATCAACTTTGACTTGGCCCTCTCTCACTCCTCATATCAATAAATTAACAAGATTTCTTTCCTACTATGTGTTAAGCACTGTGCTACCACACACACACACACACACACACACATATATACACACACACACAGACATTCCACCCCTATCCATATATATCTTTCTCTTTCTCTCCAATCACATAATCATAGCCCTAGTTGAGGGCCTCATTATTTCTCACTTTGACGATTACAATAGCTTCTCAATTGGTATGCTGATAATCAGTTATTTCCCTTAAGAATTCTGTCACTACATTGATTCATTGTTGGTGGAGTTGTGAACGAATCCAACCATTTTGGAGAGTAGTTTGGATCTATGCTCAAAAAGTTATCAAACTGTGCATACCCTTTGATCCAGCAGTGTTACTACTGGGATTATATCCCAAAGAGATTATAAAGAAGGGAAAGGAACCTGTATGTGCACGAATGTTTGTGGCAGCCCTTTTTGTAGTGGCTAGAAACTGGAAACTGAATGGATGTCCATCAGTTGGAGAATGGCTGAATAAATTGTGGTATATGAAAATTATGGAATATTACTGTTCTGTAAGAAATGACCAACAGGATGATTTCAGAAAGGCCTGGAGAGACTTACACGAACTGATGCTGAGTGAAATGAGCAGGACGAGGAGATCATTATATACTTCTACAACAATACTAGATGATGACCAGTTCTGATGGATCAGGCCATCCTCAGCAACGAGATCAACCAAATCATTTCTAATGGAGCAGTAATGAACTGAACTAGCTATACCCAGAAAAAGAACTCTGGGAGATGACTAAAAACCATTACATTGAATTCCCAATCCCTATAGTTATGCACACCTGCATTTTTGATTTCCTTCACAAGTTAATTGTACAATATTTCAGAGTCTGATTCTTTTTGTACAGCAAAATAATGTTTTGGTCATGTATACTTATTGTGTATCTAAGTTATATTTTAATATATTTTAACATCTACTGGTCATCCTGACATTTAGGGGAGGGGGTGGGGGGGTAAGAGGTGAAAAATTGGAACAAGAGGTTTGGCAATTGTTAATGCTGTAAAGTTACCTATGTATATATCCTGTAAATAAAAGGCTATTAAATTAAAAAAAAAAAAAAAAAAAAAAAAAGAATTCTGTCACTAGATCATCTATGGTCACCAAACTTTCTGATCATGTCAGTTAAAGAAAAGCACATGTACCCAATACATGCATACTTATTTATTTATAAATTAGTTATATATTTTAGTGTACTAATAATCATATATATATTTAATTTATTTGTTTAAGATTCATTAATGCATTAATATCAATTGTAATTATATTAATATATTTATATTTATGATGTATTTATATAAAATATTGATATTTGCATATTTTATAAATTATATATTTGTATATTATAAAAGTTAATGAAAAACTGACATTTTAAAAAGATGGAATAAAAATAAAATTATTTAACTAATGAACATTTATTAAGCACTGCTAGGCAACGTGTAAAGTGCTGGTTATTTTATTTTAGAGTTAATAGGAACCACTAGAGTTTATTGAGTAGTGGAATAACATAATTAAACCTGTGCTTTAATAAAAGCACTTTAACAGCTTTATGGTGGATGGCAAGAGGTAAAATGAGTAGAGAAAAGGGGACAGAGTTGTATGATATAGAGGGAAAATGACAAGATATGGTAACTGATTGAATATGAACAGTGAAGAGTAAAAGATGGTACTGAGGTTATAAACATGGGTACTCAGAAAAATGCTAAGTTTGGAAGAGGTAAGAGTTTGAGGAGAAAGTTGACATAATGATATTTACATTATAGATAATGACTTGAAGCAAATAGGCAGCACAATGGTTAAAGCACCAGCCTGAAAGTCAGAAGATTTCAGTTTAAAACCAACTTTAGTCACTTAAAAGCTCCCTGATACTAGGCAAGTCTCAACTTCTGTGTGCTTCAATTTTCTCATCAGTAAATAATCAGTAAAACCACCAAGGGTTGTTGTAAGAATCAAATGAGGTCATATTGGTAAAGGACCTGATTTTATTATCTTCCCTTCTCTAATCCATCCTCTGGGAATTCCTCTGTCCTACCCAAAATAAAAAGGAGGTGACAGAGCTTTTACTCACCAGGTATGCCCTGAAATACAGATTCTTCCCTGCAATGGGTGTCTGCTGAAGCCTTGAGATGACTTAGAAGATAAGTACTAGGCATGCTGAGGAATAAGAAGATATTCCCAATGTTACCTGTTCAATGGTGGGATGGGTAAAGTTGTTCCCTATGAAATAATAGACCATGTGAGGCACTACCTATTTAGGACAGCAACATCCCAACACAGAAATTCTGAAGATGAATAGGTTAGAAACCAGTTTTCAGGAAAAGTGGTATAAGTAAATTCGTTTCCTAGTCCATCACAATTTTTGGACTGGGTTTGCATGATTCAAATTTGATGGTGAAATTTAAATGAGCCATTCTCCCCATGCCAACTTAGAAAGGTACAAAACTAAAACTATTTGTCTATATAATGAAATACCAATACCTTTCTTCCCTTCCCATTGCAGCAGAAACAAAGCCCAATAAACCTGAGTGGCTAGTTTTCCTTAAAAATCTTTCTATTTATATAGTTCACCCAGAAAAGAGAAACTATTATAGTTTCTTAAATATCTTATTCAAGAAAATTTAATTCAAAATTCAGAGCATAATAGGATCACAAAACTTGGAGCTAACAGGAAACTTTGAGATCATAAGTATTTTTTAAAAAACTGAGCCTGACATTTAGATATTTTCATAGAATGCATTGTTTTTTCAGGCTAGTAAATTCCTCACCTAAACCCCTATTTCTCTTAATATCTTTTTTGCAAGCAAAGAAATACAGGCACTACTTTATATATTGTGTTCAGAAAACTACTCCTGAAATATATATATCTTTGCTGGGGAGGAGTTTGTGTAAGGGAAATGTAGGTGGCACTACAAGCTTGTGTAATATTCCCAGATGTATACATTTGAGAGTGAGTAGTTTGGGGTTTTTTTTTTGCATATAGGTTAAATGAAAATTACTCCTCTAGTCTTACAATAATATAATTTTTTGTTACAAGAACAAAGTAATACAGTTCACCTTCATTTTTTATATTTTCAATATTAATTTTGCTTATTTTTGTTATTGTTCAATTGTTTCAGTTATGTTTGACTCTTTGCAACCTTATTTGAGGTTTTCTTTGCAAAGGTACTGGAGTAGTTTGTCATTTCCTTCTGTGGTTCATTTTACAGATAAGGAAATTGAGGTAAACAGAATTAAATGACTTGCCCAAGGTGATACAGTAAGTATCTGAGACTAGATTTGATCTCAGGAAGATGAGTTTTCTTGTCTCCAGAACCTATACTCTATTGCCAGAACTACCTAGCTGTTCTCAATTTTGCCTATGGTATAACTGCATAAATATTCTGCAGTAATATGTCTAAATGTTCTGATTCTTGTTAATTATGATAATTTTTTAACTTGACAATTTCTTTGACATTTTATATTGAAGGGCTCATGAGAACATTCACTTGTAAGTATGATAAAACTTTTCAGCTTCATTTAGAGGGATTATAGAATCAAAGCTAGAAAAAGACCACAAAGTTCATCTAGTCCAAACCTCCCTCATTTTACAGATTAGAAAAATGAGTTCTTGGGAAGTTATAGGAATTCAGATGCAAAGATGGAATTAGGACATCCCCATTCTACAGATAAAGAAGATGAACATTAGAAAAAAGAAGAAAGGTCTTCCCATTACAGAGCCAGTATGTCATAACTATGTCACAAAATTGGTCACTTTCATGGAGCTATCCAGGGTACTGGACTCCTTCAGTCAGTCTAATTATTCCCCAGCACTGCTCCTCTGCATCTGATCAACTACTTCCAACTGCAAAAACCTTTAATTTCTTGATTTGAACTGTCACTTATCAAATATGAACTTGCTGATCTTTTCCTATTACCTGCTTCAGTCACGAGGTCATTTAGCAAATGATTAAAAACTGGCTCTCCAAGTTAAAAAATGTCCCATGTGGGACACATTTTTGAATTTAATGTGCATTATTATACATTTTCTCCATTGTTTTCTTAAACATAGACAATAAAAAGAATAAATCAAACCTTGATTTATGGATTCTCCCAATTTCTAAAATATAAATGCTTACATTAAAAAAAACCCTGACAATTGATCCTTGTGGGCCAATTGGAGCTGGCTTCAGCATACTTTTGCATGTATTAGACTAACAATCTAGGTCCTTCCTTCATCTTGCTCTAAACAAATATAGCTGAATAGTAAGAATTTTAAATTATGGCAAAATGGAAAAATGTGGTAATTTGACATAATTTTATCCTTGGGTAACATTTTATGTTTAATTTCTTTTCTTTCTTCTTCTTATTCTTCTTGGTCTTGTTCTTGTTGTTCTTGTTTTTGTTTTTCTTCTTGTTCTTCTTATTTTTTTTTTCTTTTTCTTTTCCTTCTTTCTTCTTGCAAATTGCAATTGGGGGTTAAGTTATTTGCCCAGGGTTGCAGAGGAAAGAAGTATTAAGTGTCTAAGGCCAAATTTGAATTTTGGTCCTCCTGACTCCAGGGCTGGTACACTATCTGTTACACCATCTAGCTGTCCCTGGATTATGTTTAATTAATTGTTGCTAATCTTATTAGGATTACAAGCTCATAGATTCAAAGATAGATGAGATCTTAGATATGTATTTTCTCCTCAACTATACTTCCATGAATATGTGATGGACACTGCAAAGACACTAGTATAGAAAATGGAATAGCACCTATGAGTAACACAAGTGTAAAAGGATAGAGTAATGTCCAACAAGGCTGGAAAGCTGATTATGAAAACCTTTAAAAAGTAAACAGAGGAATTTACTTAATTTAGTGACAATAGAATATCACTAAAGTTGGTTGAACAGGAAAGAAATATCAGATTTGTGCATAAGAAAAGCAATGGTGGCAGCACTATATGGAATAAACTGAAGTGGTAAGACATTTGGGATAAAGAGACCTAGAGTTCATTGCAGTAATCTATATGAAGGGTGATATGAGCCTAATATAAGTCCGAAGCTTTGTGAGTGGAGAGATAAGATTGGACAGAAGCAATATTATAAATGTAGAAATGGCAATGAAAATAAAAATGAACACAATGTCATTTTGGGAGAGAAGGGAAGGATGAAGGGAATATATACATTGCTTTCAATATTCCAGGAATTATACTAAGCACAATTGGGAGGAATCAGGAAGGACCTCATTAGTAAGTAGTGCTTGAACTAAATTTTGAAGGAAAAAATGGATTTCAATAAATGGAAGGGAGGGGAAGAGTACATTCCAGTCATGGGGCAGCCAGTGCAAAGGCATATCTGTGGAACAGTGCCAATATAGATGTTGCAGAGTGAGGGGAGATGAGTAATATGTAAGAAAATAAGATTAGAAAGGTAGGAAGGAATTAGATTCCAAGGAGATTTAAATGTCAAATAGAGAAGTTTATATTTGATCATAGAGGCAAGAGGGAACCACTGTAGTTTATTTTACAAGTGGATTATGTGATTAGACATGCACCTTAGGAAAAAAATCACTTGGCAACTGTGTAGAGAATGGATTGGACTGGGGTAAGACTTCAGTCAGGAAGATTAAAATAGAAGGATATTGAAATAGTGTGGGCTGAAGTAATAAAGGACTGAACTGTAGTCTTCATGTGAGAAAGAAAGAGGGGATATATAGGAAAAATGTCTTGGAGATGACAAGATTTATCAGTTCAATAATATATGGGATAAAACAGAACAAAGAGTTGAGGAATTGTGAATTGCAAATCTGATGCCAAGAAGGCCAGTAATGTCCTTGACAGTAATAAAACTCAGAAGAAGAGTGAGTTTTGGGGAAAATATAATGAGTTCTATTTTGGACATATTGAACTTGAAAGCCTAATAAGGAAGTTAGTCACAAATGTCCAAGTTGGGCATGTAATTGAGCTCACAAGAGAGACAAGGTTTGTATATGTAGATCTAGGAGTTATCTGCATGAATATGATAAATGAATCCATAAAAGCTGCTGAAGTCACCAAGACTTAAGCAGACAGAAAAGAGAAGAGGGGTCTAAGGTAGAAAAAAGAGAATGAATCCTCAAGGATAAGGAGAATGGGAAAATTAGATTTGATATATAGTATACATCAGTTTAAATGATAATGATATATAGAATAATATATTCTATAATAGAATACTACTCCCTTTTTTCTTCAGCTAATAGTGTATAATATACTTAGCAGAAAATCTAGATAGTGTAAACTTACTGAGAGGGCTTGATGTCTTATGGCCCTTTGTATTCCCAGATCCTTCCAAGGTGCCCATTGCCTAGTGGATACCAATAAATGTGTTTGTTGTTTTTGTTGTTAGTGATTATCACCATTAATGAAAGGTCTGACATTGCATGGAATCATCTCATCCACTTAAAATGGGAAAGTATGGGGCAGCTAGATGGTGCAGTGGATAGAGTACCATCCCTGAAGTCAGGAGGACCTAAGTTCAAATCTGGTCTCAGACATTTAACACTTCCTAGCTGTGTGACCCTGGGCAAGTCCCTCAACCCCAATTGCCTCAGGGGAAAAAAAGGAAAACCATTTGTGGATAAACTGTTTATATGATGACAACAGATGAGATAATTTTTGATGTTTGTATTTTCTTATGAACCTTGACTATTAGTTATCATTTGCAGATATGCTTGAATTTCACAGGTTTTATGTTTCATAGGAAGAAGCCAAACTATGTATTTATAAGGGAAGAATTTAGTACCAAATAAGGTATAGGGAACATTACAAAATGTAAAATAAATAATTTTGATTATATAACATTTTTGAAAAATTTTTGTATAAACAATGCAATCAAAATTATAAGGAAAGCAGGAAGAGGGAAAACTTTTTTTGCCACATGTATCTCTATTAAAGGTCTTATTTTCAAATAAGGAACTTTGTCAAATTTATAAAAATGCAAGTCATTCCCCAATTGAGAAATGGTCAAAGAATATGAACATGCAGTTTTTAAACAAAGAAATCAAAGCTATGCATAGTCATATTAGGAATGTCCTAAATCATTATTGATCAGAAAATTTCAAATTAAAAAGAACTCTGAAATACTACTTCATACCTATCAGAGTGGCTAATAGGACAAAAAAGAAATGTTGGATATTGGAGAGTATGTGGGAAAACTGGGACATTGTTGGTGGATTGTAAACTAATTATTCTGGACAACAATTTGGGACAATGCCCAAGGGACTATAAAACTGTGCATATCCTTTGATTCAACAAGACCACTGCTAGATATATATATCCCCAAGACATACAAAAAAGGGGAAAAGACCTATTTGTACAAAAATATCTATAGTAACTCTTTTTGTGGTGGTTAATAATTGGATGTCCACCAAGGGTTAAACAAGTTGTGGTATATGATTGAAATAGAACATATTGTGCTATAAGAAATGAAAAACAATGATTTCAGAAAACTTGAAAAACAAAAGAACTGGTCCAGAGTGAAGTGAACAGAACCAGGAGAATGTTGAACACAGTAATAACAATATTCAATGAAAAATTGTGAATGATAGCTACTGTTAGGAATACAATAATCCAAGACAATCCCAAAGGATGAATAGTGAAGCATCTGCCTCCCAATTGATTGACTACAGACTGAAACATGCTATTTTTCACTTTCTTTCATTCGTTTTCTCTTTTTATTTGAGTCTCTTATACAAAATAATTAATATGGAGATATTTTACATAATTGCATATATATAAACCTATATCTGATTGTTTATTGTGTGAGGGAGGAATGAAGAGAGGAAAAAAAGGGGGAGAGAGAATTTGGAACTCAAAACTTTAAACAAAAATGTTTTTAAAATACAATTAATTAGGAGCAACAAAAAGAAACTAAAATCTGTGGAACACTCCTAAGCTAACATCTGTGATCAAATGGCTTCTTTGTTTAAAAGATGAACCTAAGACAATATGTTTTTTCATTGTTCTTTCTTGTAGGCAAACAAATATTTGTGCCTTACAGTAACAAATATAAAATTGAATAAAATATTTGAACAAAACTTCTTTTCCTGAAATATTTGAATAAATATTGATGGTATTTAACCTTTTATTGATGCCATAGAAAAGCTAAAGTTTCACTGGGAAAAAATGTGATAATTAAATTAATTATCTGAATGTTTTGACTTAAAGCTTTATCCAGATAACCTAAATTTATTTATTCTAATTGTACAAATATAGCTTTTGAATAATTTTATAAAAAGTACAGCTAAACACCAATCTGGGACTAATATACATAAAAAGGAAATATCTCTAGTAATAGGGACATGGTTATTTATAGTTTGATTGTGAAAAATAATCACTATGTAGTGTAAGAAACTCTGCCTTCCTAGGAACTTTCATCCTGCAGAAATATTGACTGAAGGTGGGCCCTGCTTAAACAATGTGTAATTCCTATATCCTTGGGAAATTCAAGGAAGGAGACAACACTACAAGGAAATAATGATGGTAACAAAGTTAGAATACTACATTTTAAGTTAACGCCATTAGATGACAATTAATAAACATGTCCTTAATCAATGAATTTGCTAATATTTGTTCGCAGTTTATGATTTCTATCCGTCATTAGCTATAGCATAAAAAACAGAGTAAAAATTCTTCAAGAAACATATAGTATCTCATCAACAGAGTTTTTAGAAAGCCTTTCATAAACCTTATTTTTCCCTCAGAAGTAGCATTAATGTTACCAATATGAAAGATCCCACCATGTTTTGTTTGTGGATTTTTTGTTGTTGTTAGTCTAGAAGCATACTTTGACAATATGTATAAAGGAAAAATTTAACATACTCTTTCAAATGCAAATTTTCTGCAACCCCTTATTGCTCTTATATAAAAAAATGAAATTTAAAAAAAATAAAAGATAAGGATCAGCTATCAATGTAAAGAAGAAAACAACAACAACACTTTCAAATAATTAAAGATATCCCAAAGTGGAATGGGCTACCTTGGAAGATTTCTCCCTTAGAGATCTTTAACTTAAGACTGGATGACCACAGAATTATCATAGAAGGGATTATTGTTTTTAATTTGATAAAATTTTATTTTTCCAAATATAGGCAAAGATAGTTTTCAACATTTACCTTTGTCAAACCTTGTGTTCCAAATTTTTCTCCCTCCTTCTCTTCCTTCATCTTCTCCTAGATAGCAAGTAATCTGATATAAGTTAAACATATGGAATTCTTCTAAACATTTCCACATTTGTCAAAAGACAGGAAAAAACCCAAGGAAATAAACAATAACAACAGCAACAAAGGTAAAAATGCTATGCTTTTTATCCATTCAATCTCCATAGTTCTCTCTCTGGATGAGGATGGCACTTTCCAAGAAATTAGTTTTCAAGTGTGGGTTGGATTGGTTGTCTTTTATTCTTGAAGAGGATCAACATGACTATGTTGTAATTAAGGTATAGTGTGTCTGACTATGGCTGATCTGATCAATATGAGCTCAGAATTTTCTACTACAGGTAGAGTCATAAATAATTCATATGAATGTTTGGAGTGGAGATGTTTCTAAATTTGCTGATCATTTATCTGGGTTGGAATAGATGCTCTTCCAATTTTGAAATTCTGTGTAATTTTGCAGTTCCTAAAAAAAATTTCTTGGTCCTTATTTTCTTTGATTTTTTTATGAAATTGATACTATTTGAATATAATTTATTTGTGGTTGTTTTACTTGTCCTTGGCTTCTGGCTCACTTTTCAAATTTACTTCTTTATGTTCTTCATTGACTCCTGTACCTCCCTTGATTCTAGCTTAAAGCACTGGTTTCTTAAATCTTGTTTTTTCTCTCTGTAACTCTTTCATTAATGATCTAATCACTTCCACGGCTTCAACTATCACACTCTGTGTAGATAATTCTCACATATATGCCTTCAGACATGACTTCTTTTAATCCCTGACTCCCATTTTTCAGTGTCACTGTATAACTCCAAAGATTCCCCATGGCATCTTAAATAGCAATATTAATGCAAAAGCATTAGTGGGTTTTGATGGAAAAAAATTAAAAGACAACTCACCAGAGATTTTGGTTAAGATTCTGCCTCTCATTGGACGATGTTGGCAAACCAATTAACTTTTCCAGGTTCTCAGTTTCCTCATTTTTAGCATAGCAATAATAAAAAACGTAGACGTTATACCACAGAATTTGTGAGAACTAATGGAAATAAGATAGATAAATGTACTTTAGAAACCTCTAAGTACAATAAAAATGTCAGCTATTAAAAATGTCCTTCCTAAATCTGCCTGTCATAAGTCTCCTTCCTGGCTTCTATTAATTGAACCACTATTTGATTGGTACCTCATGAACTTTGGAGTCAGAAGAATTAATAAGGAACAAATTGTCTTTCTAATTCTTTAAAAAAATCATTTTCAGAGAACCAGGAGATCATTATACACAGCAATAGCAAGATTATACTACAATCAATTCTGATGGACATGGCTCTTGTCAACAATGAGATGAATAAGGCCAGTTCCAATGATCTTGTAATGAGAAAGTCATGTGCATCCAGTGAGAGGACTGTGGGAAATTAGTGTAGATCACATATGTTGTGATGTTATGTACATTTTCACTTTTTTTGTTGTTTGCTTGCATTTTGTTTTTTTCTCATTTTTTTTCATTTTTTGATCTGATTTTTCTTGTGCAGCATGCTAATTGTGGAAATATGTATAGAAGAATTGCACATGTTTAACATATATATTAGATCACTTGCCATCTAGGGAAAAACACAAGGTTTTATAAAGGTGAATGTTGAAAATCATCCATGTATATATTTTAAAAATAAAAAGCCTTAATTAAAAAAAAAATCATTTGCAGAGCTGGCATTAGAGATGGTTAAGATAAGTAGATAGTACAGTGAATAAAGCCCTGGACCTAGAGTCAAGAAGGCCTGAGCTCAAATACAGCATCAGATACTTAATAACTGTATGATGATGGGGTCACCCATGTCTTCAGGCTGTTGTAGAGGATTAATACACACACACACGTATACATACATACATATATTTGCAAAAAAGTACTCAAAATGCTTTGTAAATGTGATAATGATGATGATTGCCAAGTGCTTAGCAAAAAGAATGATATGTTGAAGAATGTTTTTCAATATCCTTTTAATAAATCAACATTTTAACACCAGAAATTTCCCTTCTCCATAAAAATATTTATTGTGTGATTTATCAGTCTAGCGGCTATGTCATAAATTTAGATTGAAGATCTCTGGTGGAAGGGATCTTAAACTTTTTCCACTTGTGATCCAAGAAATTTTTACATGTTATTTGATCTTGGGCAGATCATCTTTCTCAGTTTTCTCATCTGTAATGAGGAGATACCATTTATGTGTGTTGGTCTGCCTGTCACACAATTCTCTCCCTAGTTGAATTTATTCTCTGTTCAGCTGTCAAAGTGATTTTACTAAAACTCAGATCTGACCATGTCATACCCATTTCTCAATCAATAATCTCCAGTGATTGCCTGTCCTCTTAGGATCAAAACCAAAACTCCTTTATTTGGCGAAATCCTTCTATATATATATATATATATATTATGCATATATATATATGAACATATAAACATGTTTAATATATATTGGATTACTTGCCATCTAGAGAAAGAGGTGGGGAGAAAGGGAAAAATTTGGAACACAAAGTTTTGCAAGGATCAGTGTTGAAAAATTATTCGCGTATATGTATTGAAAATAAAAAGCTTCAATAAAAAACCCTTCAAAATTTATCTTCCCCTTCCTATCCCCTCCCTGCCCTCTTCAGTCTTCTTATACCTTTCTTTCTTAAACACATTCTTGCATCCAGCTGGTCTTCTCACTGTTTCATGAACAAGACACTCCATCTCTCAGCTCTGGGCATTTTCTCTGGTTGTCCCCCTCAGTCTAGAATACTCCTTAAATCTATCTACTGGCTTCCCACAACTCCCATTTAAAATCTTACCTTCTACAGGAAGCCTTTATCAGTCCTTAATTCTAGAACCTTCCCTGCCTATCTTATATATCCTTTGTACATAGTTTGCTTATTATCTCCATCCCCCTGCCAAATTGTGAGTTCCCTGACAGCAGGAATTGTCTAGTCTTTTTTTTTTTTTTTTTTTTGTATCTCCAGGACTTAGTCTGTTACTTGGGACATAATATATGTTTAATACATGTTTATTGACTGAAAAAAATTTTAGACGATCCTGAATATATAGGCATATAAAATAGATATGTAAACCAAATATTTACTGATGATAAATCATAATTTTGTGACCCTAACATTCAGCAACAAGACCCCAGGTGGGATCTTTATCTGTTTAGGAAGCTGGGCTTTAATGAATAATAACAAAACCATTTGCAAATATAGAGGAGTCAAAACTTTAAACTTTGCCTAGACTGAACAGGGTACTAAATAAGCTTATTATCTCTGTCTACTTCCCAATTTTCTATTAGTAGCCAAGCTCTGCCCATTCAACCTCAATAGTATTTCTCCTATATATCCCCTGCCTTTTTGTTTTATTCCATTCCCACTGTACCACCTTCATATTCTCTATCCTTTACAGAGCCTCCTAAATGTTTTTTTTTTGTCTTGAGACCTCCAATTTCATTTTTTGCTGTCAAAGTTTCCTTATTCACAGTTGTGATCACATCATTCCTTATACACTATTTATACTTCTTTGCTCAAAATCTTCTAGTGCTGTTAGTATAAAATCACAAAACCATAGATATAGGACTAGAATGGGCTTTGGGGGTCAACTAGTTATACTTCTGTGAGAATGTGCCACAACACACTAATTTCATGAGTTTCCCAAGATGCCAGGAATTGTATGGAGTTTACACTTGCAAATATAATACATGCTAGAATATCCCACACTAGATTCTTCCAAAAAAAAAAAAAAATGCTACTGTGCCAAAGACAGAAAAAAGATTGATAAACAGTGGAATAGCCTAAATTCCTAAGCCTGATATTGAAATCACAATCAGTATTCATATCTTATCTCTAGTTCTAGATAGTTTTGTAGAGGGAGAGAGATGTCCATTATTTATCCAGGCCTGGTAAACATTGAGTGAGTTTTGTTAAATGTTGACTGAATGAAAAACTCCCACTCTAGGTTTTCAAGGAAAACAAAAACCTTAATCCAGGGCTAATGTTAAATCTAGCTTTTATTTTTTTTTTAATAAATGCTAAATTGATAAAGAACAAGTTGTCTTTTTAACCTTAAAAAAATTAAAAATAGATGTGGGAAATTTAGAATCAATACTGAACATTCCTTTTTTTTTTTTTTTTTTTTTTTTAAGGTAGGTGTTCTGTCCTGGAAAAAATAAAGAGATCACTTTAATTACTATGAGTGGATGCAATGTAAGGAAGTAGTAATTTACTCCATGGAACACTAATGATCTGAAGGAGTTAGTGCAGCATTCAAAATTACCTACTTGTTTCAACTGACTTATTGCAGTTCTCAGATCAGTGATTTTGTGTGTGAATGATTTGTTACAGGTTTTTTTGAACATTTGTCCCTATCATAGAGGAAGAACAAGGGTAATATCATTAAGATAATAGCAATATGTTCCTAATAGATAAAAATGATCCCATAGAAATCATCTATCATTAGCTATCAATTAGCTATCATTATAGCTAATTATTAGCTATAATAACTATCATTTTTATTAACTATCATTATAAACTATCATTTACTATTTGATAAATAGTAACTTATTATTAACTCATTAACTATCAATATAAACATAAAACTTGTTAGGTAAATTATTCTTGTGACCAGATAAATTGGTGCATGAGTCTTTTAAAGAACTCTTTCTCCTCCTCCACTATCAACCCTGAATTAATAGTGACTCAAGATTCAGGAATGTCAATCTTTTGTGGCTTATAAGTTTCCTCAGTGTTCCCTGTGAAAACAAGCAAAAAGGCAAATAAATTCCTCACCAGGCATACCTTCTATCCTCTCTTCATATAATATATGTGTTTGTATATTTAAAAAAATACAAGTATGCCTTTATATGGGTATAAATTTTTGCAATGTAGAGCCATATATATGCACTTTTATATATATATATGTATTCATATAAATATATAATATACATATATATGCATATCATATATATGTATGTGTATACACATATATGTATATATGTGTTTTTTCTATACATGTATTTAGAAGGAACATTGGAGGAAAGCAGGTGCATTTTGCATTAGACATCTGAGATGAAATCAGACAGTATTCAGAAACTTATAATGAGACTGGAACAACAACAAAAAAAAAGGCAGGAAGAGGGTCAAAAAGGGGGTAAGCCATTAGCTGCCATCCTTCTTCACCTCTCCAAAGGAATATACAAAGAGATTTGAAAAAAAAATTTTTGCTCTATTTACTCACACAAACTTCCTAGGTCTGCTATGTTTTTCCCTAGCTTAAATTTGCTTATCTTAATCTGTTTTGATTGCTGGTTTTACCTAGGGCAGATAGGGGAGGCTTAAGGAAGGTAGTTGTTATATCACCCTTTCCTCTATTACTGCCGGCTTTGTCACAAGTTTGTACTGATTTCATTTCCACAAAGCATAAGACTGTATTCACATCTTCTTCTGAAAAGTTTTTCTCCCGACTCTTCCCCCCTCACCCCCCTCTCCCCGACTTTAACCAAATCCCCAAGAAGCAACTATTACATGCATTGCAAGCATTTGCTCTCCAGTAAACTTCTGGAACAAAACCTTCTTTTAAAAGCTAATGAATATAAATACCATCTTTATCATTTAATTGGACGGGATATCTTCAGAGAAGTTTCTAAAAAGCCAGCAAAAATCACATGAAAAATCTAAAAACCATTTTGCTGATTTATTCTTTAATTCACTTCAGTGACTATATTTAAACAGTAAGACTTTTCCATTCCCAAATGCACCCTAGAATTGATCAAATGTGGGAATTAATTGATAATATCACAGAACTACCACACTCAAACTAAATTCTTTTAAAGAGTTTAAAAGCCTCACCATAAAATTAGATTATCTCAGTTCAAAAGTAAGCTTTCTCTTTCTTTTATATCTTGTTCTTTTGACCAGTGTGTGGCGCTGTCTCCTGTAGAAAACTTCCTACTAAATTTAAAGAAACTTGTCTCCAAATCAGTTGGTATTTAAATAGCCTAATGTGAATGTCAGTTTTAAAACATAAAAAAGTAAAATAAAATAGAATCAGTATTTAGTTTATTTATCAAGACAGTTAAAATACTTTAATGGTATTTTATACTGTAAAGTATTATTCTGTATGTTAATTTAAAATAAGACAAAAAAAAATTAAATCATTTGATTGGAACTAAACAGTAAAAGCCAAAAAGGAGTGATTTATTTCTTTATAGTTCAAACCAAATTTCATGTGGCAAGTGGGTCAGAAAGTAAAAAAAAATGGGGACTCAACTGAATGAAATCCCATAAAAAATTCATGCATCTTTTCTTGATTTAGCTTCTATACACCTTTTCAGTGTGTTAATAGCTTAATATATATATTTAGATTGATTTCATGCCCTCAAAATATATGTTTGTATGCAACCACATAATATTTTAGTCACTAAAGGGGCTTAGAATGGAGATGTTAATTTTTCATATTTGAATTGCTTATTAACACCTGCATATTTATTAAGACATTTTTCATATCAATGGGATTATGTAATTATATGTAGATTATCTTGGAAATTTATAATTATTTACTGTAGTTTTTTTTTTTTCCTTTTGAATTAGGATTTGAGAGATCTCTACATTTCTTACTCTCCTTGAAAAGGCAAATAAATGTCCTAGTGAGTTCAGTTTTACTATCACTGAACAGCAAGTCTTTTGTATGCTCAGAAACACAGGCCTCACTTGCTATGTCCAGCAGCTGTTATGCTAAGACACTGAAGTCAACAGAAGTTACATATAGAAATACTACAAGGCTGAGCATGGGGGGAAAATTCTTGTTTGAAACTGATGAAGTCTGTAAGAAAGATGTTTTAAATCTTCACAAAATTTTCAAAATTTGTGGTAAGAAACAAAACATTGGAAATTGCTTAGGCTAGGCTATGGGATAGATTTTCATGCATAACAGTAATTGAGTAAGTTTGATAGCACTGCACCTTATATAGTGAATACTCAATAAATATTTGCTGAATATTCAAATGAATGAAAGAATGAATGAATGATAAGGGGTGGTGATAGTGGTTGGGGAATTTAAATTTAAAGATATATTTGAGAACATGTTAAGAATTAATGTTTGATAGAACTAGGGAAAAAGTTGGAAAGGCTATACGAATTTGGCTAACAAAAATTTAAATTATATTATTTCTCTATTTTACTATTCTGATTATCTGATAAAGTGAAACATAGACACTTCTAGTGAGCTATATTGAGTAGAACCCCAGGAAAAATGTGTAATGGTAAAGTTCCTTTCTAGATTCTCTAAACTGTCAATGGATTTTTAAATTTTAATTTAAGATTAAGAGAGACAGCACTGATATACTGGATAGACAGCTTTCCCCAGAACCAAGAAAATTTGAGTTCAAGTTCTATTTCTTAAACCAATTGGCTATGTAACTCTGGGTAAATAAATCTCTCAATGTTTGTTCTAGGCAACTCTAGATTGTAAAGAATTCTGTACATTGCAAAGAATTCTCTATGCTCATTAAATCAGAGATCCAGTCCTTGTCACTATTTAGCCTGTGTCTAATTTAACTTTTCCCTAACCTAGGTAGTCAGCACTATGAAATAGGGAAACATACCACATATTTTACCAGAAAGTTTTTTTTTTTTTTTTGCAGGGGGGGGTATTAAATAAAGCATACTAAAACTGTTATAAATTAATAACATTGTGTGGTTAGTAAAGAGAAGCATTAATACAAATACAAAAATGTGCTAACTATTTACATTGCATGTCAATATTGCATGTCCTGTCTGTGTAAGCACATATGACACACACACACACACACACACTGTACATGTGCAGGTATGCATGGGTTAAACATTTATATGTGTATACATACATATGTGCATACACACACACTGCATGTGCTAAAATAACCTTTGGAAAACCTTGTATACACAATGCATATATACAAAGGTGTCATATGACATGCATATAAATATATCTTTTATGATTACATGAGTGGTTAGTCATGATGGAGTATTGTAAAAAGTAACTCTTTGTATGGAACTAGTATCATACAAAGAGTTACATACATATTCATATTTGTTAAACTTTTTTAAAAATTCCAAAAAACATTTCCAATTTGACATTCCTTTCAATGGCTCAATTTCTCATATTCAAAGTTTCTAATTACTTTTACTTTGTTTTTACATGAATACATGTCATCCTATGAACTTAATAAAGGTTGAAAGCTCTACAAAAGGAAACACAAGGGCAGCTAGGTAGTATAGTGGATAGAGTACCAGCCCTGAAGTCAGGAGGACCTGAGTTCAAATCTGGCCTCAGACACTTAACATTTCCTAGCTGTGTGACCCTGAGCAAGTCACTTAACCCCAATTGTCTCAGGAAAAAACAAAGAAAAGGAAACACAGACCTGCATCTAGATATATACATATATTACACAATATACAAAAATATGTATGTACACATATACACATAAATATGTATGTAGAATGTGCTTATGTATTATATATGTATAATGTATATACATATATAAATAGATACATGTTTATTTATTTATCTATTATTCATATACTTATATACATATACAAAAATAACTACTTTAAGATCATGAAAGATTCTTCCTCAAGTTGTGGATCTTGATGATTGATTGTTTCATCATGAAACTTCTTAAATAATCAGTATCTTTACATCACTCAAAGCTTATAAGACATATTTGGGGAAGATGATGTAGATAAATGCAGAGTAATAAGCTACTCCCATCCCCTAAATGTTAAAAAGGAAGGTGAAATCTGAGTGATGACTGAAATGTTTAGCTGTCAAATCACTAAAACTTGCAGCATACTGGGCTTGGACTGGATATTTTCATTTGATCCTGTATCTCTGATATTAATTGCCACTGTCTGAAACATATCTATTCTCAAGGAAGGAAAATGACGTAAAAAACTGGCAAACTATAAATTATATTTTAAAGAAAATTCTCATTCTCAGGAAGACATAGAAACTAAATGCATTTTGGACGGAGAAATCCATTTTGGTGTTTATAATAGATCCAATGGCAACATGTCCTGATTTTTCAGTATACCTTTGGAGGAACTCTTTTTGCATTTTGGCATGGACACTAGTAAAAAAAAGTTATTCCAACCTAGATTCATATGTATCAATCAAAAGAAATTATTTCACTCAAATTGCTATACTTGGAAAATATATATCAATTCCCTTTCCCCAAGAGAAATGTCATCATTATATTCCTCCCCACTTAGTACAAACATCTAATCATTCCATATTAGAAATCAACTAAAATCTTATTTGTATGCCAATCTATCAACACAAATGAGAATGTGAGTTCTATCAGGGCATGTATCATGCTTTGATCTTTTCTTGTGTCTCTACCTAGATACTTTGTACGTAGTTGGCATTTAATAAGTATTTTTAAATTAAGTGAAAACTTCCTTGACTATCTATTTAAAAATGACCTTAGAATGAGCATTAACAAAGTTTTGTCCTCTCAAAAAATCTGATTTTTTTATTGGATGATGAACATTTTAATGTTAGGAAACTGATTGAATGCCTCTATTTGATCTAAGCCATAAAAGACAATTACATTGAAGTTTCTGCTCTACTTTTAATCGAATGTAGGACATCTAATTGACATATTTGTCAAATAAAATGGACAATCAATGCCACTTGATTGTGAAATTATTATATTTCATGTTACTTCTGAAATCCTAAAAAGAGATGAGCCAATAACTTTGGTTACAATTTGTTTTTTAAGTTAAATTTGGTGAATTTTTTTTTCTTTTGGTGTTCATTCATTAATGTATTACTTTTTATTCATTTAAGTCAATAGACATCAGAGTCAAGTAAATTAACTGGAAAAATCTAACCCACAAGGTTCAAGCTAGTGTTTGAAAAGTATAGTGTCTTAGAAGTTTGCAGCAGCTTCACACACAAGCTGTGTGTGACACAAAAATAGAAAAGTGATAGATTTAAAGTACAAAATAAACAATGAAGTGGCAAAGTGGTTCATATCCACTACCAGACAAGTGCCTTTATTTGACCTTGGCCAAGGAAGAATTTATTAAAGAGTATTTACTAAGTGCCTACTATGTGTACTATGTTAAGTGTTTTACCAATATTTTATTTGATCCTCACAACCTTGAGAGATAGGGATATTATCCCCATTTCATAGTTGAGGAACCCGAGGCAAAAAGAGGCTAAATAACTTATGCAGTTTACATAGTTTCTGAGGCTAAATTTAAAACCAGATATCTCTGTCTCTAGTGCCAGTTCTCTATACATGGCGATATCTAAATGAAAGTCACTAAACCTGCCTAAGTTCCCTCACTTGTGAAATTGGATGATAGCACCTTAAAGCTCCAAGTAAATGCTAGATATTATTTTATAGCTATTAATTTGTTATTCCTTACTATGAATACATGCTAGGAGGAATTTATTTTCCCCTCTAGGGTCCAAGGTAAGGAGAGAAAATAAATTTCTGTTCATTTTTTAAATATTAAAAAATAGAGAACTGGAAGGATGCCATCTCCCCATAGATATAGATAGATATATGTGCATATGTATGTGTACATACATATGTGTATATGTATGTATATGACATATACATTGTCATCACACACATATTGTATGCATATGTATATATGCATAGTGTCTATATATGTAAATAAATTGACAAACAATTGACAAAATAAACAAATTGATAGAATGTTGCATGAACTTTCAGATGAAGACACTGCATTATTCATTTTACTTATTGCTTTGCTTTGTTCCAAGAGACCCTTCATAGAGTGAAGTTAATCTATAAATGTGTGTAATTTCAAAACAAAAGCAACTTTTAAAAATAGGAATGTGTCTAATTCATATTTCTAGAATTTCGTTTTTGTTTTGTCTCAAGATATTCCATTTCCTAGTGCTGCATAGTTTGCCCATCTGGTAGTGTTAGGGTTTCACAAACACAGTACAAGCAGTATAAATCTTAAATTTTACTGGCTTGAATACCTTTTTTTGCTTCAAATTTCATTTAATCTACAATTAAAGATAAATCTAATGGGGAAGTGTCCTATAATTCATTTTGTAATTCATGGTGAATGGTCTGTAACTACTCTGATAGATAAAATTTGCAGTATTATGTAAAATGAAAACACACCAAGCTACCCTAATATTTTTCTTTTTTATAAAGCTTTTTATTGTCAAAACATATGCATAGATAATTTTCAACATTCACCCTTGCAAAATCTTGTGTTCCAAATTTTTCTCTCCCTCTCTTCCTCCTTTCCCTTCCCTAGAGGCAAGTAATCCAATCTTCTATACATATTTCCACAATTATCATGCTGCACGAGAAAAATCAGATCAAAAAAGGAAAAAATTTAGAAAAAAAACAAAAAGCAAGCAAATTATAATCAAAAAAAGTGAAAATACTGTGTTGTGATCCATATTCAGTGCCTACAGTTCTCTCTAAGTGCAGATTAGGCTAATATCTTTTATCAAAAGTTCTACTTAGCAAGTACTCAGTTTCTTTCTTTTTTATGATAAGCCAAACATGCTTACCATGCATAGAATATGCATAGAACATGCATAAGCATACACTTTTAAAATAAAGTATAGGGATTCATTCAAAGCGTTAGAAGTTTTTGCTAAAAGTTCATAATTTTTTTATCTCTGTTATAATATTTTATGCTATGTTAATTATGAATTAAAGTTACTTTTAAAATATAGACAATAAAAATCATGAGTGCACTAATAGGTTCTACTAGTATAACTTTACATCTAACAATATACATATTTGAAATTTGTATTCTGTTTCATGAAAATATTTTAGTAATTCAAAAATGAAAAGACAATAAAACTTACACAAAACACAAGTGTCCTTGTAGTAATGAAATCAATCAAAAAAAAAAAAATAACATCTTAGACTTTGCTTTTATGCAATAGTTTTCTATAGAAATAATATTATTATCCAGGTAACTAGGATTTCAATCATAGATTTTGGGAGCTCTAAGAAAATCATTTGAGCTCAATCATTTCATTGAAATTTTAAGTGACCTGAATAGAAAGTTGTTGTTGGGCCTGATAACCGAGACTCTTTAGTAAAGTCAAAGTTGTTGATTTTGTAATACCTTTTACTACATATAAAGACAAATACATGTGTGGGTTATTGGAACAATTTATTAACATTGAATACATAGATATTTATATTAGATTACCTATTTAAAAAGAAACAACATGCTTTGGCTATATTAAAATGGTAATGAGATGTTTAGATCTCACAGTGGTTAAGTTATAAGGAAAGAAAATATGGCAAAATAGTCAAGATATAAGATGTATTCAGACTGAAAGAACTAATTGGGAGGACTACCATCAATTAATTAGTATATGGTTATTTAGTCCTTCCTGCCATGTACTTATAAACTCTGACTAGACAAAGGCAAAAATGAAACTGCTCCCGACCTCAAAGAAGAGTTTATATTCTATCAGATTAAATAAGATATCCATATTTAAGAATTTGAACATTTTAAACTAAATTCTGAGTGTGTGTAAATATATAATTTGTATATATACAGATCCATTATGGATTTGGTAGACTTAGGTGTGTTCCTATTAGAATATACATGTATTTAAATGTAAGGGAGTATGGATATCTGAATACTTTAATTTTTCAGTATTAGTATACATAAATACATTGCTAATGAGATTTTTAAATCACTTATATATAAAAGGAAACATTTCTGAAGATAGCGATCTATGCATTCTCAAATACTCAATATTTCTACCTTCCATAACACTTAGTGTAATAATAATGACTTAGAACTTTAAAGTTTTAGCAGTGTACATCTATTTGTGTATGTACATATATACACATATATGTGTTACATATTATACAAACATATATATATTCTCACTTGAGCCTTAAAATAACCCCATGAGTAAGGCTATGATACTTTTTTTGGGGGGGTAAAGATATAGACACTGAGCTTTGGAAATATAAAGTGATTTTTCTAATATGTATGGTATGTTTACAATCCTTGCCTTCCCGTAAACAAGGTCAGCACTGGATCTAAAAGATCATGCTAACCTCAAAGTACTATAAAGAATTATAACATCAAACATCAAATAGCTTTGATTCATTTTAGTCATTTTAGTTATTAATCATATCTTTGGCATATTATAATATACAGTCATTGAGAGAAATCAATAAAGACCCTTCCTAAGTATAATAGTTTATTATCAAAAAATGTAAAAAGTTTAAGGAAAAGGATAGAAAAATACAAGATGATACAAAAAAGAATTTAGTTTTAGTGAAATAAGCATTGGAGTAGGAATCAAGAGACATTAATTCTGGTTTTGGTTCTGTCCTCTGTCATCTCCACCCCTCCCCCCATCTTATGGTCTTGGTTGTCATATTTTGGGGCCTATATTTCTGTAAGATTGAAAAGGCTGGCACAGATAATTTAATATTATACCCCAAATACAAAAATACTAGGATTTCAGTGGAGTTTAAATATGAGAAAAGTTGTTGGAGGGATAAATCCTATTCTCAAACTGAGAAGTTTCTTTTATGGAACTACTTACTAACCCTTGAAAGCATTATCAGAGTAACTTGAGAGATCAATTGCTAAGAAAGCTTCAATGTGGATCTGTTAATAAATGTTGACCATTTTTACAAGGTGTTTCTCAATTAAAAAAACTAATCTCTTTCTTTTCTTAGACTCATCCCATAATGAAGATCAGAGCAATTTCAAACAAAAAAGGTCAGTAATATCTTCCTTGCTACTCTTTTCAGTAGATTTAGGTAGAACTGGGAGTCTTGATTTACAGATGAGGAAAACTGATACTCAGGTAGATAAAGGTATTTCCCCTCATTATAGAGGTTGTAAATAACAAGAAACATTTTCAAGCTGAGATGGGGCAAAATGATGGCTATATTAATAAGAAAAGCAATGAAAACCAATAAACTATAGTGACTGAGGGGGAAATATTTTAGATTTAGAATCAGCTTATTTGTATGAGTTCAAATTCCAGCTCTGCTATTGATTTCTGTGACTTGGACAAGTCACTCTCTGGGCCTTAATTTCTTCATTTATGTAAAAGAGTCAATGTTGATAGAATTTGTTTTCTTTTAAATTTTGTGATCTATGATTTGGATTAAATACTGGCACAGATAATTATGATTTCTCTGTCTCAGTTTTCTTATCTTCAAACTAAAGGGGTTGTACTAGATCAGAGGTTTTTAACCCAGACTGTGTTCTCTGTGTCTGTGTGTGTGTGTGTGTATGTGAATACTTTGATTACTTTATTTAAATATAAATGGGTTCCTTTATAACACTTCGTATATTACATTTATATTACATATATATATATACTACATTTATATTACATATATAATATAAATGTAATATATGAAGTGTATTAATATATGAAGTAATATACTTCGTATATTACATTTATATTATATATATAATATATATGCATTTATTTTGAAAAGGGGCCTATATGTTTCACCAGATGAGCAAAGGGGTCTGCAACACAAAGTTAAAAATTCCCGGCACTAGTTTGATCTCTAAGGTAACCCTCTAGCTCTCAGTTCTACAATTCAAGATTTACTTTTCATTCTATAACATTATGTTGCTTCCTTTTTCTCTTCTTTAATGGCCTCTTTTTAATTCAGTCCTCAACATGCTGCCCTGTACTGCTCATCATATCTTAGGAAAAATAAAATTCCCATATTAGAAACTTATTTTTCAGTAAATGAAAAATTGAGCTACCTTGCTAAGGTAAATTTGAGTAGATAACTTCTGGATATTTGGGTAGATGACTCGTCTAGAATTTAATATAACAGTTCCTCTGATGCCCCTGAGGCCACTAAGTCCCTAAGATCCTTTCCTGTTTTTCCTCCCGATGGGAGTCCAGCCACAAATGCCTATTATCTCCAATATTGGATGGCAACAGCTGAATACAAGGAGCCTGTGTTTTACCTGAGGTGTGTGTGTGTGTGAAGAGAAGGAGGAGGAGGAGAAAGAGGAAGAAGAGGACGAGGGAAGATGGGTGTGTATACAGGTTTCAAAGCCGGAATATCTGTGGAATGGGAGGAGGTGGGTAACTTTTTGCCAGTCCCTCCTTCACTTTTTTCCTTGCCCCTTTGCTTCCAGCTCGTAAGACCTGCCCAGGGACGGACAGCCCGGCCTCAACTGTCACTCACATTTCTTCCAGCCAATGGCACCGTCGCCTGTCACCCTCACCCCACCCCCTCCTGGGAGTGAGGGGAGGGGTGTGTGATGGGGAGGGGAGATCTGAGGAGAGTGGGGAGGGGGAGGGCGGGGGGTGAACAGAGTTGAATGATTGAACTTTCTTTTTTAGTTTCTGCAGCAGTGAGGTTCCCCTCGTAGTCCAGCACCAGACGGGTGCATAGGAGCTTATCCAGGCGTCTCTTGCTCCTTGTACTCCCCTTGTTTCCCCTCCCCACACACAAAGCGATGGTGTTAAAGGATCCAGGCGTGTTTCTGACCCTTTTCCTATGGATTACGGCTTCCTGGGGCTGTCTGGCTACAGCTGCGGGGCTTGGTGCTGCAGCCCGCAAGCAGGACGAGACTCTTTCTGCTGTCAGTGTTTACAGAGCCAGATGCACCTCCAGGTGCCTTAGCCTGCAGATCACTCGAATCTCAGCCTTCTTCAAGCATTTTCAGGTATGGTTTAAAAAAAAAAAAATTCACTGCATAAAAACGACTATCCTTCTCCATCTCTACCTACAGCTCCCCGGGAAACACTTTGTCCCAGTGCTGTCTGTCCTCTGGTCTGTCACTCGCACTCCTGTGGATTTCTCAGCTTTGAAAGACTGGGGCGCGGGGGTGCGCTGTGAAACCATGTATATTAGGTGGGAGCTGAAGCTTACCAAGCTTCTTCCAAAACTTCTAGGCAAAGAAGATCGACCGCCTGCCGGAATCCTCCTTTTTTCAGGGTTAATATCCGAAAGTGCGGGTGGCTGGCTTCCCTCACCTCACCTTCATTTTGGTCGTCCATTTACCCTACAGGGAGCCCAGGTGGCATCTTTGGGTTGGCTTATTTGCTTGTGAATTTAAAACTAACTCGCTCCCAACCCCTCCGTGAGACAGATTGGAGATGGGGATGTACAACTGGCTAGTGATCTTTCCGTATTGTTTCTTGGAATAGTTTCCCCAAACTATTAGCGCAGTTAGCCAAACTCCCAGGGGTAGCTGCCTGTGTGGTTATTAGAGGCGGCATTGTTAGGAGGTGAGTCAGGGAGGTAGAACAGGCTGTGGCGGAGGTACCTGGGCTTCTCCCTAGCAAGAAGAGGCACGAGAACCGTCATCCTCGCCTCCCTGCAGGTGCCCGACTGGGACCGGCCCCCGCCCTTCTTTTGGCCTCTTTAGAATCCCTTTGACATTCCGCGCGGGGCAAAATACAGATACCGGGAAGCAGATCGCGGCGCCCATCAAACGCCTGGGGAACAGTTGTTTTTAGCAATTAGCATGCACGAGTGTGTGTGTCTGTCCAGCTCCGGAGCCTTAAAGCTTTAGTCTCAAACTAATAAATGGGATGAGGCACGGAGTGAGAGAAGAAAGGGTAATGGGGGAGGGGTGGGAAGTTCTTAGGTGGAGGTTGTGCTCCCTCTATACAAAGTCTGGATGGATCTCCGGGGAAGTAGCGCGGTGTATCAGGAACAATATTGGGTTTAGACTTGGGTTCAACCATTGTCTGTTATTTTTTTACCTGTGTGACCTTGAGCTAGTCTCTTAGCTCCAGTTGACTTTTTTGTCGAATGAAAGGAAGGGTTGGACTAGATGATCATCCAGTTGTAAGACTATAATCCTGTGATTTACAATCAATCATGCTGGGCACACAGTACTAGGCGCTGGCGATACAACTACTAGAGAGAAGAAAGTCCTCCTCAACTTGAGCCTATGATTCACTAGCCAGTGTTTATTTACATCTAAGACTAACGTAGCATATTGTCTTTCTTCGTCTATGCCTTTTCATCGCTTCTTCTCTGTCTTGGTCTTGTCTTGTCTGTTCTGTGTCTCTGTCTGTATCTGTGTCTCCTTGTCTCTCTTTCTGTCTTCTGTCTGTGTGTGTGTGTGTGTGTGTGTGTCTATGTCTGTCCGTGTTTATTTTTCTGTTTTTGCCATTGAATCGCGCAGTTTTTGTCTCTGTCTCTTCCTCTCCTTTTTTTTTCCTCTTTTCCTCCCTTCTTTAGGATATACCTGAGGAAAGGCAAGTGGTCAGCCTGAGCTACCTGCTGGAAGTGGGAGGGCGAGGACTAGAAGCACATATTAGGGTGTGCATTACCAGAGTGTCAGACCGAGGAAAACTTTGACCAGCTGGATCCAGAAGCAGTTCCCAGAGTCCCAGCTGAAATGTTGTTTTTAGGAAATCATTTATCCAAGCTCATTATTTTGCTGTCCTCCTCCTTTCATCTCCTCCCATTCCCCCTCCTTGTCTCACTTGCCCCATTTCACTTGAGATGCCCACCTGCTCTGTATGCAGAATTTCCCAATTGAGATAATGCTAGGATTTCCTCCAGAATGGAAAAGCCTGGAGATTGAAAGCTCTTTGGCCGGAGTGAATGAATGAATGAAAGAACAAACTAACGAAAGACTAACAAATTAGAGATCGCTTCCCCTCACCCCACCCCGCCAAAGACAAAGGTATAAAGTGGGCACTCTGAGAGTATCGTCGACTTTTGAAGTTCCTGAGAAATTTATTAGGGTTGTATTGAAAATAAGGGGAGCAGGACAGAGATTTTCCTTGGGACTCATTTAAATGATCATTAAATTAATCTGAGAGACCTAAATTTATAACAGCTAGTCAAAAAATAGGAATAGTTTCTCTCTCTCTCTCTCTCTCTCTCTCTCTCTCTCTCTCTCTCTCTCTCACACACACACACACACACACACACACACACACACACAAAGAGAGAGAGAGAGAGAGAGAGATTGTGTATTTAAAAAGACAAAGTTTTATTATCTTAGAGATTTCCTAGGAATTGACACTGAATATATGTTCAAAGGAAGAAAAAGAAAACAAACAAAAATAAAATCAAAGCTGTTTTAACCTCAAAGTGAAACTACACAGAAGTCCTCCTGAGTGCTAAACCCGGAGCTACCTTTTATCAAAATAGAAAATACTGCCCTAGAAATGAATGACTAGATGAGAAGATACTTCATCTTTGTGGTTTAGACAACAGCCATCTCCTCAGGGGAAAATGAAATTAAAAAAAAAATAAGTATTCCCCAGGATTGGTATCTTTTTTTTTTTTAATTGAATTGTCAGTTGTTGTAATTTATTTGTTTTACAGTTTCAGTGGCTAAAGAGCCAGTTTAGATCAAGCCAATTCCTAGTGAAAGGCTTTTTTTGTGGTTTCTTGGCATGATTTCTCTTCTGAAGTAAAACTGCTGACAGAATGCACATTGCCAAACAATAGTGATTACATTTTAATTAGCTGGGGTGAAATAAGCTGCAAATTACTCAGTTAGGACTTAATAACTGCTGTTTTTGTAATCAATTGCAAAGCCATTCTTGGAGTTTTAACCCTAACCTGGTAATGCCTATGTGATTTATCTAAATTACAGGGATTAAGCTCTTTTAAGATTGGAAAGGATGGTAGGGTAATCTTATAAAAAAGCTAAATTTCTTATTGTCTTTTATTGAAAGGGGGGGTTAAGGTATAGCATAAGTACTACTCAGTGTTTGTTATTTGTAATAAAGATTTCCTTTCCTTCAGGGTTTTACTACCTGATTCATCAAGAAAGGGGCCTTTTACCTGCTGGCTTAGTAGAAGTCTTTTTTTTTTTTTTTTTTTTTTTTGCCATTTTCTATACATAAACTGCTGGGGATTTTGAAGATGGAAACTTATTCTGTATGCAGGTGCATCCTGTTTCCAAGGGAGTAAACTATTTCCTAGAAAAGACTTTTATAAATGAGAAATATCTAACATTTCTTCCATATCAAAGAGATTTTATATTAGATTAAAAAATACCCTACTCCTGCATCCAATTTTTAGATGAGATGATTTTTTAAAACTCCAGTCTTTCACATATAAAAGCATATCTATCATCACACATTCAAAATATAATTACTGTTATTTTGGCCTTTAGCTGTGCAGCAAGCGTCTTTCATATTATCATCATCCTGTTCTCCATTTGCTTTGCTTTGCACTCATATTTTAACAACATAATACCAGTATGCTTATTTGCTCCATCTTTACTGAAAGGCAGAGCCTTTCATGTATGATCAAGCTATTGAGGCATACTATTGTTCTTAAGATTACACCTATGTTCTTGCTTCTTCTCTAGTATTAATGGACTGTGGTCTGAAAAATGAAATGATGTGGGGATCACTACCATTACTCTTCTCAACTTAAACTTTACTTTGCAAAGTACTTTCTTTATCCTCCTTTGAGTATGGAGTGCACTTAGGATCATCTCTGTTTTTATGTGTGCAGATGGTGAGGTTCAAACAAATGAAATGATTTGCCTAAGATTGCAGGGCAAGTAAATGATCAGGATAAGAGATCTCCAGTGCTATGCTAGGAACTCTCCTAGTGAAAGCTGAAAAGTGGATCTTATTCTATGGCCTAGGGAGAGGATTTTAATTCTAATCATCAGCACCCTATCTACATGCCCAAAGGAAGTCCTGGGAGAAGTAGATTTGAAGAAAAAAAAAAAGTTTGCTGATCAGAAACTAGGAATAAAGAGAGTGCCTGTTTCACTGCCAGGACTAAGGAAAGCTTAGGGAGAAAGGCTTGTAGAGAAATAGAATCTGCAATCCTGGCCCTCAGGTTCTAATATTTGATTAGTGTTTAGAGATACTTGCCTAATGGTACATTATTCACTCTATCATGCTGATGGGTTTGCTTAGGTAGCTTATTAGAGATCAGAGGATTTTCTTTTGCAATAATTGGAAGCTGTTTATTTTGGCAAAAGAAACTGCAATGGTGATTAGTTATTTCCACTTAAAGGGCCTGTGTCTTCTTTGACAAAAAGTAAACAAACAATTAGCTCATGAAGAACCTTCACAGTCACAAATTAGCCCCAGGCTCACAAAACTTCAAACTGGTGATTTTGTGGTGTGGACACACTCAGGAATGATGGATAAGAGTCAAATGTGGAACAAATCTTCAATTAGGTGCCCAAGACTTGACAAACATTCAGGGAGTCAAAAAGGAAGAAGAGAACCAAAATCTACCTTAGTTATTTCCTGGCTTCCATTCCTAGCTCTTTGGCTCACTTTTCAAAACACTCTTAATTTGACCCAAATTAAATTCTACACTGTGCAATATAAGTCTTCCTTTTAAAGTTACATGAATGCCCCACATCACAATTTTGAATATAGAATAGAACATTCAATGAATACATTTGTTAATTATGTCTATATACCAATTCATGAAAATGTAACTTAAGAAAAATTCTTTCTCTGAAGAACTTAAAGACCTAGAATTAATGTGTATCTTCTCAGTTTTGAGAACCTGTGTTAAAAAAATTATAAATTAGTCATTTTAAAAAAAAGTTTTTAAAAATAAATGAAAAAAGGGGCAACTAGGTGGCGAAGTGGATAGAACACCAGCCTTCAAGTCAGGAGGACCTTGGTTTAAATTTGGTCTCAGACACTTAACACTTCCTAGCTGTGTGACTCTGGTTAAGTCACTTAAGCCCAATTGCCTCAGGGAAAAAAAAAAAAAAAAAGAAAAAAGTTTATTTTATTTTTTTCCTATTTTTATTTATTTATTTGGCCAGGCAGTTAGGGTTAAAATGACTTGCCCAGGGTCACACAACTAGGAAGTGTTAAGTACTGGAGGCTGGATTTGAACTAAGATCCTCCTGACTCTTCTCTTCTGTAGTCAATGAAACTCTGAATTCCTTCAGCTCATCCTTTCCAGTCCTTTTATCTCTCCTGGTCATATTTCTTTAGACACGCCTATTTTATCATAGCCCTTCCAAAAATGTGTCACACAGAACTGAACACAACATTCAGAATGGAATTTTTTTTTTTTTCTGGATACTATAAAAGTTAAAAAGGACTTCCATATAATATTAGCTTAGAACAATGTTATCTATACATACATATTCAGCAACATCTAAAACTATAGTTAGTGAGATGCACATAGTGAAGCACTAAGTAGTAGCACATAGGCAAAAACTAGGCACTCTGGGAAAATGACATGACTATGATGATTCATAGTATACATTGTTGAGTATAATGTATCGAATTTTGCAGAGGTCAAGAAAGATGAAAAATGAAAAAATTTCCATCTGATTTAGCAAAAAGTTAGTAGTTGTTTCATAGAACTTTATCATCAGTCTAAATGTAGGCATATTTTTTCTACTTCATGATATAGAAAAGAAAAACCTACATTTGAACTCAAAAGACTTGAACTCAATTCTTACAGATATCTTGTGACTTTAGAAAAGTCATTTAGATTCCCTAGTTATGGATTTCTTTATCTATTAAATGTGTGAGCATCTTTCAATTCTAACAGTACAAACTTAAATCATCATTTTATAGATTAGAAAACAGAGGGCCAGAGAGTATGTCACTTTTCCAATCACGTACCTATTTAGAGACAAAGCCAGGAGTTGAATGTGAAATCAATTAGGGCAAGCAATGTGCTAGGTGATCAGGATACAAAGTCAGAATTTCAAACAGATAATGAGGAGTTCATACTTCTGTCTGAGCTTTTCTTCTATGTCCAGGATGCAAAATATTTAGGGATAAATATTTTCAAATATAAAATGAATATAAAGTGATTTTTTTGGAGGATGCTGGCAGTATTTATAATAAGGAAAGGCCTTTTATAAGTAGTCATATTTGAGTTGGCCCTTAATGGTAGCTGTTGGTACAAGGGTGAAGGTGAAGAAGGTGGCTTTGCAAAGCTAGCAGGAAGATACAGTATACAGGTTACAGAGGGGAGACCAGTTTGACTGGATCATAGGGTACATTAAGAAGATGTTAAGTAAGATCAATCAGAAAAAAGATGGATTGAAAATAGATTATGAAGGTCTTTAAATCCCAAATAGGACTTTATACTTTATACTAAAGGTAATATAGAATCAATGGATCTTCCTTATCAGGAGAGGGACATGTTTAGATTTAAGTCCTTTGATTTAGAACAATCACTTTAGCAGCTGTGTGGCAGAAGGATTGATGAGGTCAAAGGTGAGGAGACTGAATATAAGGTTGTAATGATAATTCTAGGTGGTATACTGCATGGCATGTCAGGTCTGGAGTCAGAAAGACTCTTGCTGAGTTTAAATTTGGCCTCTGACACTAGCTGTGTGAACCTGAACAAGTCATTCACATCTGTTTGCCCTACTTTCCTCATCTGTAAAATGATCTGGAGAAGGTAATGGCAACCACTCTAGTGGTTTCTAAGAAAATCCCAAATGGGGTCATGAAGAGTTGTTCAGAAGACTGAAAAATGACTAAACACTGATAGTTCAGGCAAGAGGTGATTAGGGTTGAAGCATGGATGGATTAGAATGAAGAGTTGAAATTGACTGAGAATGTGTAGTTGGTTGACCTGCCCTGACAGAAAAAGGAAAATTGGGAGAAGGGTTATATTTGGGAGGAAAGATATTTCTGTTTTGGGAATGTTGAGTTTGAGATGCTAAAGATGACCAGTAGGCAGAAATGTGAGAGTGGAGCTCAGAAGAGAATTGGGAACTAGTTTTGTAGAATTATTAGTCATCTTTGTGGAAATGACAGTTGAATCCATGGAAGCTAATGAAGTCATCTAGAGAGAACATAGAAAGAAGGGAAAAGAGAAGAATGCTCAGGACAGTTGTGAGATACATATATACTGAAAGCTTAGGATATCGATGATGATCCTGAGAAGGACTGATCAACTAGGAAAAGTGGGAAAGAATAGCATCAGGAAAGTCTACTGAGAAGAGAGTGTTTAGCAAGAGGAGCTAGTCAATGTATTAAATGTTACAGAGAGCTCAAGAATAGTGAGAACTGAGAAAAAGCCATTAGCTTTAGCAAATAAGTAGATCACTTACCAGTGATCTTATGGAAACTGATAAGTTTCCATAAAGTGATGAGGACAATAAGATTGCAGTGGCCTGAGAAAACTCATAAATTAGAGATAGTAAGCATAGACAGCTTTTTATAGACTGTGAAGGAAAGATATAGGGAGATAGCTTGAGAGGGATAGAAGTATAAAGTAAAAAGGCTTTATTATTTTGTTTGGTTTTGATAAGAATTCAGGAGATCTGAGCATATTATTAGGCAGTAAGGAAAGAGCCAGTGAATAAAGAGAGATTGAATTCTAGGAAGAGAGTTGAGAATGAATGAAAGATAAGCTTCATTTCAGGAAGAGATCAGAGGAATGAAATTAAGGACATCAGGAGAACAGATGGCATTGTCAAGGAGAAGGGCCACTTGTTCATTGAGGACTTCTAGAATAAAAGAAAAAAAAATGGGGAAAAATTTTAAGATCATTCAATGTATAAAATTGTGGAAAAAAGAAAGTTTGTGGCAGATGACCTGCATCTTTTTTTTTTTTTCCTTAGTGAAATATAAGATGAGATATTCCATTGAGAGAAAACAAAAGAGTTCATGTAGCTCATCTGAGAAGAGAGGAAAAAGCTAAGAACAGTTAATCTAGGTTTCCTCATACTTAGGCCAGTATTCTTTTCTCCATACCACACCATCTTTCTAAATCCCATTCCCCTCCTCCCCCCCAGGCAATTGAGGTTAAGTGACTTGCCCAGGGTCACACAGCTAAGAAGTGTTAAGTGTCTGAGATCACATTTGAACTCAGGTCCTTCTGACTTTAGGACAGCACTTTAGGTGCTGTGTTCACTGTACCACCTAGCTACCCCTCTACATCTAAATTTTAAAAACACAGGGCAAATTTTTGTTAGTTGTGTTCATAATATACCTATTGATAAGGAAATTCTTATTGGACTGGTAAATGTTATATTATTTGTCAAAGTGTCATTCATAATGTTATCCTACAGTAAGTCTATCCGTGAATTTTTTTTTTTTTTTCTATTTGGCTTTCTATGAAGAATCTTCAGTCTTAGATAAAGTACTTTGTAGGTCAACCTTCTGTCACTGACCAAACAATCCAAAAATATAATATTAATCTAAGATTAATAGAAAATTAGATTATCAAGTATCTATCATAAACTTTCCGAGGTCAACAAATTTAAATTTAAATGACTTATAGCTGTCATTCTTTTGAATTATCTGCATGATTGTTGGTGTGGATAATTGAAATTATTTATCATAGAAGTCAAGGATATTATAAAATAGTATCTCCTATTTATCACCAACAGCAAGAAAATAGTAAGATTGGAAAATAAGAAATGAAGCTGTAAAATAGGACTGAATTATTTCCAGCTGTATGTTAAGAATTGCTCTATGAGAAAATATCCCTAAAGACCAAAGTAGAATTATTTAACTCGTCAGTATTCCTCCATCTACTCTATCAGCTATAATTCAGAATGCTGTTCTACAATAAAGTGCAAAGAATTGAAACTTATGGTTACTTACGGTTGTGAAATGAAAGGGATGATTTACAAAACAAGGTCACAGGTGGCAGATGCATAGAAGTTAGTTATATAAACACATACCCACAGATAACTAGATTGGAACTATAGGAGTGCGGATAGACAATGGATGAATAGCGTATATCCTACAAGACTACAATGAGACAACGTGGAGACTGAAAACTTGGTGTTATGAATCAATGGGTCAGATATTTGGGTAGAGATAAAAACGAGGAGTGTGGAGTTGTTGATTCTGGTGTTTAAGGGATCTAAATTCTCATTGCAATGAACAACATCTCAATATCCATTTGCAATGAATTATGTTACAATTAGAGAATGTTTGGTTTCCCACAAAGGCCTGAAGAAATAGTTGGAACTTAAAGTGGATTTATGGGGAGAAGGACCTTAACCACAGCACTCCATGGTGTGTTTCAGATGTCTGCAAGGTTAGCCTGTCACTGCTTTTGTTTATACATCAGGATGCTTCTATGTTAGTTATACCTCTCTTCTCTTAACTTAACAAACACACATTCTATGACTGTAGAAAATTTTTGCAGAATTTCATGCATGGCTTCAGAATATGGGGGATATATTTTCATGTGATGTGGAGACAAATTTAACCAGATAAATTTGTTGTGGGTGACCTAGGCCACTGGTAAATACAGATTATACAGAAAGGAAAAACAAAGCACTATTAAGCTGAGTTTTTGTGGCTCACCCTAACCTAATTTGGCCAAAGAACATGACTTGGGATGTTAGATCAGCCTAAAGCTTAAAAAAATATGCAAACAATTGCAATGAAGTAACAAAGCAATTCTCCATTCTTAGTGGGTCATCAGAATTCATTAGCTTCAATCATTTGGAGCCCAAGAGTAAATGAAAAATAAAAATAAAAAAAATTCTTCAAGGAAAATAAGTCCATGTATGCTATGTAATAAGAAAAGCTCAATGGTACTGCCAGGCCAGACTGGAATTTATAATTAAGTTTGGAATTAAATTTAAGGTTGAGTAGTTACAGTAGTAGTCACTCTGCTATTTTTTTTTTTACCTTCTAAAATTTAAATTAAAACCCAGCAAACTTTTTCATTTCAGAAAGGAAGTAAGGAAATAAGCATTTTTATTTATTGGACTGGTGAATTTTATATTATTTGTCATGGTGTCATTTAGAAATGTTATTTAACAATAAGTCTGTCTGTGGCTCTTTTGCTATATGACAAATCTTCAATCTTAGATAAAGTACTTCGTAGGTCATTCTAGATAGTAATCAGTAAATAAGTACAACTGCAACGTATTGACAAACTTTTGGGATTTCCAGAGAACATTGCCAATTCTTTCTTCATGATGATTGGAATCCCAATTCATGGGGTGCTTCAGTGTGCACATTCATGACACTCTGACTGTGGCCAGAGGGGAGAGACACACACTTGGTCTGGAACAAGTGTGGAAGTGCAACCCAAACCAGATTAAAATATAATTGGGAAATATTTGAGAAAATAACAAAAAATTATAAAGCTTAAATAACATTATATTTTAAAAGGCATCTAGGTGGCACAGTGGATAGAAGAATGGACCTGAAGTCAAGAAGACTTATCTTCTGAGTTCAAATGTGGCCTCAAACATTTATTAGTTGTGTGACCCTAGCCAAGTCACGTAATCCTGTTTGCCCTTCACTTCCTCATTTGGCAATATTTTTGCCTAGAAACTCCAAAAAAGGATACCAAAGAGTCTGACATGGCTAAAAAACTGAATAAAAATTTCATTTTCCCAGTGAAGTCAGAAAATAGTGGAATATATTTACATTTTAAAATGATTCTTCTAATTTTTAGCAGTTTCAAAAATGATTTGTTATTTCCTTAATATATGTATATATATATATAATATAATATATATGCTAATATAATAGTGTATTTTGTCTTTTTTTTTATTTCCCCAAACTAAATTAGAGTTAACTAAATATGTTAAAGATAGCTAGGTGGCACAATAGATAAAGCACTGGTCAGGAAGATAGGATGCTGACTTCAAATTCTTCTCTCTGATGCATACCAGCTCTGAAAACCTAGACAAGTTATTAAACTTTTCTCAGTTTCTATTTCCTCATCTATAAAATGGTGATTATAACCTAAAATAATTTTTGAGCCTCAAACAAGACAACATATGTAAAGTGCTATGTGAGCCTGAAAGTACTATATTTATTATTAATAATATTATATATATTGATGTTAATAGCTTTGCTACGTAGTGATGAAAAAGATCACACACAGATTTCCTTTTTTTGTTGTATATTCCTGTGTGACTTATCATGTGTATCAATTCAATTCTTATTTTAAAGTTATACTATGGAAGTCTTTTTTAAAGTTGTCATTTGTGTAGTCCAGGGATATCAAACTCAAATAGAAAGAGGTGTGAGAAGTGGGGGGAACATTGACAATAGCTCATACAGAGGGATTATCTTGAGCTGCATAATGACTTAGCTTTAAAATGTTGTTGTTGTTGTCTTTTCAGTTGTATAAGAATCTGTGACCACATTTGGTTCATTTTAGACCAAATGTGTGTCTGTCAACTCTGGCTTCAGCCAGAGAGTGTCATAAGTATGCTACATTTAAGTATTTAATGAATTGGGACTCCAAGCATCATGAAAGAAGGATTGATAAACTTTGAATCTGGGAATACCAAAATTTTTTCAATACTTTGCAGTCATATTTCATCACTAGCTACTGTCCAGAATGTAGCATAGTTATAGTCTTTGCAAATAATGTACTTGATCTTATTATTTTTTTTTATAGCTCATGATTCTTCACAACATCTCCCTGGGCTATGTGAGCCAAATAGGGAATTCTAAGAGGGAGTTATTCGCAACTTGGCAAGACTAGGCAAATAGTGGCACAATAAAAAACAGAATCAGAGCCTTCTAATCTCTAAATCAATAGCTTGTCCCTGTAAGGAACAAGTTTATATCCTTTTAAAATGTACATTTATTAACTATTGCTCTGCTTTTTTGGGGGGAAGCAAATTTTTATTTTTGCCACTTAAATTCTACTTCTATAATTATTAATATCCTAGAGTACTCCCCCCAACTCCCAATCTGGTTTGTAACATAGATGTAACCCTTGACTTCTCTCTCTCATTCCTCTATATTCAGTCATCCAACAGTTGTCAAGTTCTGTCTTTCCTACTTCTTAACATCTTAACTTAACATCTTTCTATCTTATTAACATCTCTGATATATTCCTCCTTCTTTCTCTGGCACTGCAACCACCTTAGTGCAAACTTCCCACCGCCTTGTTAAACTATGCAATAGCAGGGTGTCTCTCTTTCATCCTTTCACTCAACTGCCAATATGATATTGATCTGGCTATGTAGCTTTCCTTTTCCCTTTTCCCATGCCACATTTGATATACTAGAGAAATAAACTCTACTGATTCCCTAATATCTACATAATCAAATATAAAAATCTCAATTTGTCTTCTAAATCCCTCCATAATCCAATTCCTTCTTAACTTTTTAGTCTTCCTACCCTTCCTCTTCACATATTCTGCTGTTCTGCATTAGTTTCCATGATTTTCTCTTACTCCATGTCTTTACTGAGAGTTTTTATAAGCTCTGAAATTTCCAAGTCCTGGAATTCTCTCCTTCCTCACCTCTACCTCCAGTCTCAGTTACTTTCACCTTCTGCAAGCCTTTTTTTTTTAACCTCAGTACCTTTCCTTTGAGACTGTCCCCAGTTTATCCTGTATATATCTTGTTTTGTACATTATTGTTTGCATATTTACTTTCCCATTAGATTGTGAGTTACTTGAAAGCAGGGGATCTGTCTTTCTGTCTGTCTGTGTATCTATCTATCTATCTATCCATCCACACACTTACCTAACTACCTATCTATCTATCCATTCATCCATCCATTAATTTATTTTTGCTTTTCTTTGTATCCTCAACACTTAGGACATTAGTTGGTGTATAATTGTTCATCCTTTGTTTTTGAAGAAGACCAATGACATCATGGGTGATGACTTTTGAGGGAACTGGATTAAAATGAAACTGAGTTTCACAGTCCTCAGCCTCATTTTCTTTTCCAAAGACATCAAAGTCCAGTGGCAAGATATAAGATATATGGCATCTTTGATATCAGATTAAACACTAAGTGTTCCATTGAAGTGTTCCTTTACTGGCACGTAGTAGGTATTTAATAAATGTTAATTTTCCTGATTCCACTAAATATTTTTTCAATCAATAGACCAGTAAGTCTCTACTAAGTCCTATAGTGTTAGGCACTGAGGATAATAAAGAAGGAAAGAAAAAGTGAACCATTTGATAACTTAAAAGTGTTTATATTCTCTACGGGGAGCCTACAGGAGCTTATGTGACCTGTCAAGGCAACTAGGGGGATGATAGGATGTTATGTATGATGAACAATGAGAAGTACAGTTTATCTGGATAGAAAAAATCAAGACAGGGAATAATAGATAAGTACCCTGTGAAGGTTGGTCCTATTTGGGTTACAAAGGGTTTTAAAAAACAGAGGATTTTGTATTTAATCCTAGAGATAATAATGAGACCTTGGTGTTTACAGAGGAGGGGGGAAAGAGTAGTAGTCTTACCCAGACACTAATAATGTGATAAGAGTCGAATTTCCACAAGTATAGTTAAATTATATGTATCTTCAGAGAGGTGAATGAGTTATGTAACATTTTATAATTAAGCCATTGTAGGCAATCAGAATTTTTATTTTTGAATGTACACAACTTAATTCTCCTTCAGAACAAGAAAGTTCAAAATTATATAAATTCAAAGTACCACTGATGAGCTTTCAAATTTGGGTCATTTGATAGTGAGTTCTTCATTATTTCTGGCTATTTGAAGTTTCAAAGACCTGAATTAGAAGAATAAAAAAGAATAATTCAAAGTAATTACAAACACTTCTTTGGTCAAGTTAATCACTTATACAACAAATAAATGAAAAAGAAAGCAAATAAGATTCAGGTTATATAAAATTTTAGACTTATTTTTATATATACATATATATTTATAATTTATACTTTGTTCAATGCTGCATAAAATTATAACTTATTGATAATCCATATGTTTTAAATTAATTATCTTGTTTGGGAGCTAACTCTTCTTCCTCAAACTTATCATCACAAATGCAGAATATATACATAAAAATAGGCTATACTTAGGTAGATTACTAGTTTTGGTTGGTAGGTTATTGACATCTAAAAAAAAGATGATTCCTGAAAATCCAAATATGAATGAATAGATTGAGACTTCTAAGTTAGAAGGATTACTTCTGTTAGAATAATAATTATTGGATCAATTAAAATGGATCATATGCTAAAACTATGACCTAGTTTAAAAATAAAAGTTTTCCTTTCATTTGTACCTGAGATTTTGTTATACTATTTTTTGAAAGTGAATAATGGGGAAGTAGACTTGGAATAAGAAACATAAGTAGAATAATATATATTTGAATAAATGAATATAAATACCAATTATAAGGAGAAATAGCACTCATTTATTAAAATAGGCATTCTATTGTCATACTGTGATATTATGAAGCTTTGAACTTATGACACTTAAAAAAGAAGTAAGGTGACCTATTTGAAATGTATTATCTTATGTCATTATGATGAAAGAAGATGGACTTTTAAAAATAGACTATCTGATAGTTTTCATTTCATTTAAAAATATCTTAAAATTTTCCATGAATTGAATGAAAATATTATAATTCTTAAATAAATATGTTCTGAGAATAAGTGAGGAAAAATATAAGAAAAAATTCCACAATTTACATGTTGTCTTGTTATTTATATTCAGGGATTCAGAGAAGTTACATTTTCCTTGCATGCTCCAAAAATTGAAAGGAGAAAAAGTTTATGCTGAAATTTAATTGGGAACAAGGTTTTATTTCTGATCCTTAGTGGAATTGAAGCAGCTGTGCTGTTATTTAATTTATCACTTGGTAATATTTTTTAAAATGTATTTTATTGCTAAAATATTGGAAATTCAGGCTTAGATACTGTACTTGTATCACATAAAAGTTTCCTCATAATTTTTATTTCTTATATGTTGTCTTATATTGTATACGTTGTCTTCCCACAATTTACTTTAGAATTTTAAGTTAAACTTTGATGTGTTCTGGAAGGGATTTTTGGGGCAGGGGGACAAAAAAATCTAAGATTTTTAATCCATTATGAAAATAATCTTGATTTCCTTTGAGGCAAAAAAAGTTTTTAATTTTGTAGCTAATCTATGTTTCTAAAATTGACTATTTTTGCAAAGTAAATAATTTCCTGTAAGTTATTTCTCTTTATTTTTCTGTCTTTGTCCCTTTGTGTGTTGTGTGCCTGTGTTTTTTCTCTGTTTCTTCCTCTCTCTCTCTTCCTCTCTCTCTCTGTCTCTGTCTCTATCTCTCTCTTCTCTCTCTCTCTCTCTCTCTCTCTCTCTCTCTCTCTCTCTCTTTGTCTCTCTCTCTCTCTCTCTCTCTCTCTCTCTCTCTCTCTCTCTCTCCCCTATCCCTCCGTTTTCTCTCTCTTTCTCCTCCCCACTTTGTCTTTTGGTCCAACTTAATTCATCATATATTCTCAAGTGATCTTTTAGTTTTTTTTTTAAGTGCTATTGCTTGAAGTTAATATTTTTAAAAATTTAGAATCATGATTTATAAGATATAGCATCTTATAAGTCAAGGTATAATAGATTGTAAGGTGTTCTATTTCTGTTTAATTATTCAGCACTTGGCAATGGATAACACATAAATCAATGCTTTGAAAAATGTATTATACATTAAAGTAAGGTGTTCATAAAAATGACATTTGAGTAAGTCAATTAAAGAAAAATGTTTTCTGGCCTTTTCATTTTTTCCCCCATCTTTACAAGTCATTGTTCCTTCATATGAAATAAAATAAAGATTAAAACATAGAACTAAGACAAGGAAGTGACAGTGTGCAGATGAAATTTTCTTTTAGAGGAAATTCAGTTCAATCATTTTAACAAGGACTTAGTTCTATTACATTCATTGCACTGTGCCAGGTGCCACGAAGGGAGAAAAGATGACTATGACACTTTTCTATTCAAATGGAGATTGCCATCTAACAGTCAATGTAGGCACTGATAGGATTGATTGAACAGAATCAGTAAACTTCTCTCACTAAGACAAAATATAAATTGTATTATGATATCATTAAAGTAGGAATAATTTGATATGCTAATGCTATCAATGTTTCATTAAAAAAAGCTCTAGAAAGTTGTCAGTTACATACTAAGGGCAACTGAATGTTAATTAATTTTAGTTATTTTCCAAATTATAATTCCCTAAATATAAACTATACCAGGCATTACTATGTCTTCTGCATGTGGCTTATTATGAAAAGAAAACAACTTCATCAATAAATTTGAGAAAAATAACAGAATAATTTAAAGATGACTCTTAAGTTTGTTCTCTTAGTTTCCTCAACCTCTCTGCCTTCGTAGAACTACTGACACCTTTCTCTTTATTCTTAATTATCATAAGGAAAGGGACACTGGGATTGGACTTTTGATTTGAATTTTTTTGGAGAACTCCTTAATAAGGAAATTGCCTCTACCTTAGCATGCTGTCTCTCTCTTTTTCTGTCTGTTTCTCTTTGGCTGCCACCCATCTCCCCAGGATAAATGACTATACTAGGGTTTCATGGTCAGCATGAGTAGAAATAGGACATAAACCTAATCTTCTTGTCTTAGAAACTGGCTCTCTAACCACTTTGTTATACTTCTCTGAGATTATTATGAGACGCCCCTAAACAAAGGTCTCAGATCCTTTGATTTATGGATGAAATATCACATAAAATCTCTTGGGTTTGAGAAGACCTTCAGTCATTAAGTTGTTCTGAAGAGGGTCACTTTAAATAATATCATAATTTTCATAATTCATATTTGATAGAGTAGTTTCAACAGCATCCTATTTGCTTGTGTCTCTTTGTGAGATTATTTTTCAATCAATCAAATATTTATTAAGTTCTACTATGTTCCAGGCAAGTTGCTAAATCCTGAGGATAGAAAAAGAGGCAAAAAAGATAATTCCTGAATTCAAAGAACTACCATTCTAAAGGGGAAAATAGACTATAAACAAGTATATACAAACAAATTACATACAGAATAAATAGGATATAATTAACAGAGGAAAGAATCTAGAATTTAGGAGGGATTGTGAAAGGCTTTTTTTTTTAGAAGGTGGTATTTTAGTTGGGATTGAAGCTAATGAAGCAAGTAGGTAGAGATTAAGATCATTTCAGAAATGGGAAACGAGAGGGAAAATCCTGGGGAATCTAGAGATGAAATGTATTTCTTCCAGTATTTTTCCATTTGTCTCCCTATTTTCTTTACAAAGTCTTCTTTGACATTTAAAATCCTTTACCACTTGACTCCACACTACCTTTCTGCAGTTATTAAACATTATCCTTCACCCATTCTGTGCTTCAGCCAAACTGGCTATGTTACTATCCTCAGAAGATATTCCATCTTTTATCTCTACCTTTTCATAAGCTATTCCTAGATATCTGAAACATACTCTCCTTTTTTCTATGCTTGTTAGAATCCCTTGGTACCTTTAAAGCTAAGTTCAAGTGCTAAATATACAAATAAAAACAGATATACATATGCATATTTTTCTGTAATAGAATTTGTTTCTTGATGATCAGGTTTATTTTACTTTTTTTTTTCTTTGTATCACCAGCCTCCTAGCATAGTATCTGGCCCATAGTAAGCTCCTAATAAATGCTTATTGGCTGATTGATTGATAAGGATAATTTGGATTAATTTTCTGTTAATTGTACTTTAAATGTAATGTCTTAACATACATTAAGCCTTAACTAATTGAGATACATATGCTGTCAAGCTTTTGTTCACTTACAGTGTTTGAATTAGGCCCTTCTATGGTTTTAGCATATCAATGAGTTATCTCACTATTCAGAAGAATTTTTTTTTAAATTTTACCAACCTGGACATTTCAAATCTGGGCATTTACATGTATATTTTATCCTCCAGATCACTTAAAATTTGTTCAATGAATTATAAAACAAAGCTGTGACTGGAAGGGGTTGGAGGACCTTTAGCAGATTATCAAGGAAAATTAATGTACTTTTTTCTTTGGTAAATGTTAATATTACAAAAATCAGTTATATGACTGCCGCTTTGCCTTCAGATCTATGTATGGACTTGGGGATAGATAAAATGACATACAAAGAGATTCTCTCAGATCTATAATACTAAGTAGCTTTGAATTTTGAAATTCATGGTCCTATCATGTATATACTTGGAATTAGATTCAGTATTTTTTTAAAGTCTACTTTATTTGTTCCTGTAGTTCAGCTCAACTTGACAAATATTTATTGTGTCCACTCTGCGTGATTCTGTGTTAGGTATTTGGGGGTGTTATGAATCTTGTCAGGGATCTTTTAGTCTAGAGGGGAGACAAAACACCTGTTTGTAAAATAAATCACAATGGAAAATAAAATGTTTTAAGCTTATAAGAGAATGCTTTGTGAGATTTGATGAGGGAAAGATAATTTCTCATGAAGAACATCAGGATGGAATTCATGGAAGAAATGGCATTTGAGCACGATTTTGAAAGTTATAGCCTAGGGGAAAGGACATTGGAATTGCTAGCAGTTAGAAGAGCTAGGTTTGAATCCTGATATGTCTTTTACTTTCATTGCTTTAAGCAAGCAATTTCTTTTCTTTTCTTTCCTTTTTTTTTTTTGCAACTTCTTTTCTTTAGGCCTCAGTTTCCCAATCTATAGAGTAAAGGTTTAAAATAAATGATCTCTACAATCGTTTTTTCAACTCTAAAATCCTATAAAATGGATGAAGAAGAGTTGGATAGGTGGGTACTACATTCAAGCAGATGTAGTGATTTTACAAGAGAAAGAGCATCTTCACAGATACTTAAGTTGAACTTAAGAAATCAATCATTCCCCTAGTATTTATTAAGCACTTACTGTGTGTCAGGCACCATGTGAGATATAAGTACAAAGAAGGAAACAATTTCTACACAAGATGAGAGTTGAGAAGAGCAATGAGGAAGACAAGAAAATACATTTGAAAAGATGTGCAGCATAAATATAGTGAGTAAATACAAATACAAATGTATATATAGATACATGTCAGCATCTGAAATCCTCATTTTAATTTGTACTGAAGACTATCTTTTAGTCATTGTTTCAACTTGATTTACAAATAAAGGCATATGAAAAGTAGGAAAAAAAGACAAATGTAGCAGGGTATTTTTAACATAATTAAAAATTGACTTTAATATTATTCACAACAAATTTATGGCATATAATCACATATGGAAAGTTAACATGGCCAAATGAATGGAAAGTTTACTACAGTCAGAAGACCTAGATTCAAATTCTTTCTCTGACACATATTGGTTTTATGATTTGGGAAACACACAGCTTTCAGAGCTCTAGGGAATTCTTTAACGCTATAAATTGCTGAACAAGTACCAATCTGCTTTTGGTAGAGGGACTTCATTTATTTGGAGTTTTTTGTTGTTGTTCAGTTATAATCATGCCTGACTCTTCATGACTACGTTTAGGATTTTCTTGGCAAAGATACTAGAATGATTTGTCATTTCCTTCTCCAGCCCATTTGACACATGAGGAAAATAAAGCAAATAGGGTTAAGTGACTTACTTAGACAAATATAGCTAATAGTATCTGAGTATCAAGTTGAAAGAATGGGATAAAGAAAGTCCAGAAGAGGGGCCTATGTGAGATTTTAGACCAGAGAAAACTCCAAGTAAGGAGCAACTAAGTCTAGTAGATAGAGTGCTGAGCTTGAAGTCAGAAAAACTTATCTTCCTGATTCAAATGTGGACTCAGACATTTACTAGCTATGTGACTACTATGAAATCTCTCAAATCTATCCCCTTCTCTTTTTCCCCATTCCTACTACTTTAGTACAGAACTTCATAACAAACTTTCTTAACTATTGCAGTTACCTCCTTAAATGTCTTTCTACCTCTATTTTTGCCCTTCTTAACTTCAATCTTTATATTCTTGCGATAATAATATTTTTTAAATGTATAGATGAAGGGGTCATGAAAATTTTCAGGTTCTTCCTAGCAAAGTTCAAGCTTATTTTCTAGTCTTTTAAAGTCCTCAGTGAATTGACCTATATTATACAGCTATTCTTATAAAATAGGAAACTCTTCCTGTGGAAATTTGTGTTTCTTGAATATAAAGCATCTCAACAAAAGACCTACAATTTAATATGTAGAATTCCATATAAATGGCAGCCTATATATATTTGACTTAGTAGATAAACTGTAGAGAGATAGCAGAAACACCAAGAAATCTGAACCCGGGCCTTCCTAATTAGGAGCAATAAGACCCTGCTTCACATGGTCTCTTTCCATTTTCCCAGTCTTTTCTTAAATATTACTTCCCTCCAAAATCTATCATCATCCAGGATGTGATCCCTAAGCTCTTGATTATTCAGTTTGTAATGGTTATCACTCCCAGATTTCAAAAAGCACTTTGTTTTGAAATTGGAATGCATTTATGTCATTTTGTCTATTATAACTCTTTTTATTGGTGTCTCATCCCTCTATTAGATTGTAAGTTCCTTGACAACAGAAATCTGGTTTATAAAGCAGATCAGAGACTGTTTCCCAATATAGAAAGTAATACATTGCATTTAGTAGATAATTTTAGACATATTTGCCCATTTGTTACAGTGCACATTATATTATAATCTTTTAATGGAATCACAGTAACTGTTGAGGTCAATAGATCTTTATCACTTACTTTCTTTGATCATTTATTTCTCAGTATTGTATTTTCATCTTATTCTCCATGGTAATTTCGGAATGATTCTGACCTTGTTACATTCATCTTTTTTTCTCCTTCAGCGCTCTGATTTATATTTTCTCTATAACAACCTATTAGGTTCAGAGTTTCTCATTGAAACTGATATAGAAGGGGAAAGTAACACAACAGAAACATATAGGAAAATCTCATCTTCTTAGATCTATAGTAAATAAATTCCTGTAAAACATAATTCTTTGAGTTTAAAGAAAGACATATTTTTGAAGCCAAGTTTTACCTCAGATTTAGAGGCAGAATGGATGTTGCAGTGGGTAGATTCTGGAGGTTCTGGAGATTGAATCTAGTACTACCTGTACCATCAAGTGGCTTTGTGTCCTTGAGAAAGATAATTAATATCTCTCATCTACCCAGTGAGGATAATTATTCCTGCCCTGTCTACTTCAAAGAATTGTGATGAACATCAAACTATGGGATTATGCATAGTGCATGAGGAAAACATTTTGAAAACTATTAAACATTATACTATTATTATGTGCTATTATGGGAAACTTTATAGTCCCTATAATCCAATTTATTTTAGCCATTATGATTTACATTATAATTGCTATGTTCTGGTGTATATATGTGTGTGTTCATGTATGTATAGATATATATGCATTACATACATATATGTGTGTTTATGTGCATAAATATAAAGTAAATAAATACAAATAAACATGTATATAAGTCAACATCTGAAATCCTCATTTTAATTTGTACCAAAGAACATTTGTCTTTAAAACTAGGGGAAAAAGTCAAATATAACAGGCCACTTTTATCATATGATTTACAAGTTGACTTTACAAAGACAACAAATTCATGGCATGTAATTATACCTGGAGAGCTAATATGGCCAAGTGGATAGAAAGCTGACTACAGAGTCAGAAGAATTAGATTCAAATCCTGTTACTGACATATATTATTTGTGTGCATGTGTGTATATGTATATATATGCCTATATGTGTGTACATATAGACATATATGTGTCTGTGTGCATACATGCACATTTGTATTGAGTCACAATGAGAGGTGCCCATTTTATTCCTTGTTTACAGATGAGGAGTTTTGGCTCCAGGAAGTTAAATAACTTGCCTCGAGAATTATACTGCAAGTGTCTGATGCTAGATTTTAACCCATCTTCCTTACATTGTTTAGCACTTTATATGCTACTATTCTGTCCTATCATTTTTAAGTGGAACATTAAGGATAAAAATGTTAACTCTTTTGAAGACTGAATCACCCACCCTCTATCCACTATTCTTAGAGATCTGAGACACCATAGTAGAGTATAGTCACAATGGTGTCAAACTCAGACAGAAAAGTGTTCTTGGGGCTATATAGTGATTTTAAAAATTACAGATTAGCAAAATCTGTTTTTTATTTTTTGTAAACATTTCCCAATAACATTTTAATTTGATTCCTGTTTCACATGTTTGTTTTGTGTTCACTTGCAGAACACTGGAAGCTACTCAAAGGCAAGACACTTCCCGGTCACGGTAGAGCATATGATACTGTATTTAAGAGTCAGGAGGACCTCGGTTCAAAAAATATTCCATATGCTAGCTGTGTGATCCTTTACAAGGAAATTATAATATTAGCTAACATTTATATTTTGCTTTAAGGTTTACAAAGTGTGTCACATGTATTAACCCTTCTCTATCTCATTTTCTTAATTTATAAAATGAGGGGAATCAGACTCAATGACCACTACAATCTCTCCCAGCTCTGAATCTGAATATTCAAATCTCTGAAATCTTGTCTTCTTAAATGATGCTTTGAATATATATATTCAGTTTTAGTCTTGTGTAGACATATTTTTGGAAAGAAGGGATAATTAAGATGGGCTGTAAATGATTTGTTATATTTCAATTAAGTTTAATTATATTAAATGAATATTTATTAAGGATATTCTTTGTACAAAGCACAATGCTAGGACCTTGGGGAAAATAAAAAGTTTAGGTAAGACCTGAGCTCCACTTAATGGAGCTTACACTCTAGTGAAGATATGACATGTACATGTACACAACAGGTACACAGATAATTGTAGAAAGATAATTGTTAGAAACATGCAAAGTAGATATTATGTGATGTGTAAGGGTGTTGTGACATATCTGAGAAAGATTTCTGAAGGAGGTGGAACTTGAGATGGAACTTGAGTTGGACTTTAAAAGATGGTTCAGAATTCAATAGCTTAAAATAAAGAGAGCCACACCAAATATAATGAATGGCATGAATAAAGACAGACTGTCTTCAGGTTATCTTCATTCAAGTAATAAACAGTAATAAAAATATATTTCCCCTTTGCCTATTGTCATTTGATATAATAGAGTGAAGATTAAGGTATATTTTTATTGGAATTTTCATCAAGACCCTACACTAGAAAGTAATACTTTACAATACCACCCATAACCCATCAAATAAATATATGATATTGGAGATGGGAAAAATGGGATAATAGAAAAAAATATATTTTTTTTAATTTTTGGAAGAAAATTATTTTTCTCCTAAATTAACTCAGGATATTTTAAATATGGATGGAAATATTTGAAAAATTTATAAGAAATTATTTTTGTCTGTTCTGTGACAGAAAAGTGGCAGTATATAGCACAGTTATTGCAGAGCTCTCCTTTGACCTGGGAATATTGGGTTCTTCTGATATATATTCACTTATGGGCAAGTAATTTAAAGTCTCAATACTCTAGGTAATTCCCTAAGACCCTAAGTTTTGAGAAGATCTGTACCTACATTGGTAGAGGGAATTTACTCATTTGGGTGTTCCTCATGCCAATTAAATCCAGAGTCTATCTCTTACTTATAATTATATATATATATATGTATATATATATATATATTTTAATATAAAAAGTAGACTTATATGTGTGTGATTGTATGTGCTCTGCCAATGTCCAGCAACCTTCTCATCCTGAAAGATCCCTCTATTCTTGTAGCCCTTTCCTTTGATTGGTTATTTCCTCTCAGAACCTGCATTTTAAAGGATTCTTAGTAATGTTTTCTCTTTCACTTCTCTGTGGACCCTGCCTTTCTGTTTCTGACATACCAACTTTCTTCTCTAACACATCTCTTTTCCCTCCATTTCAAATTTCTTTTTAACTATTTTCCCTCATTAGGATGTAAATTCCTTGAGGGCAAGTATGGGAACTGGCCTTTTTGCTTCTATTTGTCTATTTTGATCCCCAGTGTTTAGTGAAATAACTGGCACATAGTAAATGCTCATTGGTCATACATGATATACAACATATACAAAAACATATGTGTACACATACACAACCATTTATATAAAGTCAGTTCTATGTACATGGTTGTATGTCCATATGAACACACACACACACACAACTTGACAAATCACTGGAAAAAATTTATCTCTGTTGATTTAATAAAGTTGTAGTCTGGCTGACATATCTTAAATACATCTTATTTTGAAATTTCATGTATGTGTACATGTGTTGAAAGCCTATTGAACCAGTGATTGTCCCATTTAGCTCTGAACACTTTACAAACTAGAGGACACCTGGGGCTTAGGGACCTAGGCGAGCTTTCCAAATATAACTAGGGCTCTATGTTTTCAGAACTGTTTCCTAGGAATCTGTCTCCAGCTATATGATGTGTTTCCAACTGGTTCCCTGGCTTCCCTTTCTAGTTCTAGGCACTTGGCCTTGGCACCCCTACCACTCAGAGCTGTAGGAACTTGGCTTTTTATAAACGACCTGATAATCGTACCTTGATCTTAGTTACTCTAAGCCTGACCTTCCTGAAAGTAGGGAATTTCCCTAGCAGGTGCTGATTTCATAGCTCTCTTTACTATAGCATCCAGAGGTACACCTTCCCTATAAGCCTCAAGGGCTTTTTACCTTGAAGCACTCTATGGTCTAGCTTTACAAACTACATCAAAGCATTTAAGATTATATCAAATTATTAGTAAAAGATTTTTTTTAATCTTTTAATCTGTAATCATTTACACTTGTGGTTGTCAGCAAGAATTCTGCATTGTTGTAAAGAATTTACCTTTTCTTTTCATATTGTATTTTCATTGACTAGATGGCAGACTTGATATCAGCCTTGACTTTCTGAGCCTAATTTTTGAGGGTAAAATAAAGAATTTCCAAAGGTAATATCTCTGGCTGCTAGGTTAAATTTTACTACTCCCATGTATACAGATTCTTTTTTTCTTTTTCATAGTTTTCACACCTTTTTTTCTCTGTCCAGCCTCCTTTTTGTCCACCTTTCTGCTCATGCAATAATTGTCCCCTTAATATTGTATAAAGAGTTTGTCTCTCTGTCACACAACACAAAATTAGACCTTCTAGCCATGAATAAGTGAAAGGTAAAATTCTTAAATTGAAAATTTGTCTCATGTAATCAGAAATTTAATTACTGATTCAGCTATGTCTTGTTTGAGTCAGAGGTTGAGCTGCATTAGGATGTTACAATCCTGGGGATAGTTATTGCTTGAATTCATTCTATTTTTCAAAGTTCTTTCTAATGCTGAAAGCAGAGATATAGTTGTACCATAATCTAATATTTCAACAGTGTAAGTGATTTTATATGATAACAAGTGGCAAAATAAAAATAAAGTGGCAGGAATGGTTTTGAGAATAACTATGACATTCTGATGATGTAAGATTATTTCATTTATTTTTATTTATATTTCTTTGAGGGGTGAGGTAATTGGGGTTATATGACTTGTCCAGAGTCACACAGATGATAAGTATTACGTGTCTGAGTCCATATTTGAACTCAGGTCCTCCTGAGTTCAGGTTTGGTATCCTATCTACTATGCCATCTAGTTGCCCCAGATTAGTTCCTTTAAAAAGTAAGAATACTTCAAGGAGTGAGTAAAGAGAAAATTGAATTTAGCAAGGAGGTAAAAGACTGTTCTACAGCAATTATCTGAATTTCTGAGTCCCTGTTGTAGCTTTTATTAATTTCTCAAAGTATTTTTATGGTCTTTATAATTATATTTTTCTATAAAATAAAAATTACATCCAAATATTTGGCTTTTGGATGGATCTCTCAATAATTTTGTATTTGCTTTGCAGTTACACTCAATTTAACAATTTTATCTTAACATTTACTTTGCACAGAGAACAGAATATGTTTAAATTGGAGGAGGTTTGTACATTAAGGGAAAAGATAGTATATATGGATATGTGTCTATATATATGTGTACATGCATACATATTCAATATATAATGACATGCATGCACATAGTGCATATTATATAATATATGCATATTATGCTTTAATAATATATTATATAATTATCTATTTTATATAATATATATTTCTTATATACATGTAAAAACTTAAGTGTTTTTGTAAGTTATAATGAGCTTTAGGGTCGAGTTCATGTGTTAGGTCAGACACATCCTGTCTGTGTGATCCTGAGAAAGTAATTTAAAGTCTTGTGCTCTAGGCAATTCTTTATAATTATATCTTGTGGGGAAGATGTTGATCTCCTTTAGTAGATGGAATATCCTCATTTTGAAGATTCCTATATTAATGAAATCAAAGGTCTTGAGTCCCTATTCCCAAGTGTGATTATGTGACATGAGACACTGGCATAGGACTACCCACTATGGTGTGCCTTCATCAAAGAAAGCATTGTGCTTGGGTGGGATGGGTGCTAGACCCTTTCCCCAAATTAACTAATCAGAGACATCTTCAGGTACAAAGAGAAAGCATATATTTAGTCCCTGCAGGGAGAGGCCCAAGGACGCTCAGGAGGCATCCCAACTGCCAACATGTGTCAGACCTGACAAGCTGGAAACGGGAAAGCTGGTTAAATAGCAAAAGACCCAAGTCTTTTCATTGGGTAGACTAAAAGGAAGTGACCATCACTGGCCAGTGGTCACCAATGTTGTCTGTTTCCTGTGGGTCACATCACTTCATGTAGCTGACTTAGGGTCTGACTTTTAGAGACCTAGAGATCATGTGATTTCCTGTAATCGGGGCCCAAGACCTGATCTTCCGACTGCAGGAATCTGGGAATAGGGAATCACATAATTCAGGCCTAAGGTTTGAGCTACTCTATTTCATAGTTTCGTTTTTGTATTTTGTTTTTTTGGAGAAAGCTTCATCTGGTCCCATTCATGCTCAGTGAGCAAAGTGGAATTGAAGTAGCTCAAAAGATGTGAGATGTTCAAATTTAAAGAATCCATCCCAAATGTTCCCATGGACTATTTGTGGTAGAGCATTCTGAGTTTGTAGTGTTCTGATGAGTCAAAATCAGACACATTGTAATATAACTCTAACATAGTGATAATTTTCCTTGAGAACAAAGGACAATTAATGAACCAACCACCCGCGCATGTGTGTATGTGTGTGTGTATGTGTGTGTACATGTGTACATATACATCTATATCTACATATGCATAAATCTATATATGAAAAATCTGTAATTCAGATTTTCATATTATTACTCACAAAATACATAAGAAATAATAATTATCCATTGGTGTGCATTACTTAGGCCATATACAAGTGGGTATTTTGGGGTGTATTTTTAATTGTATCTCCTGCATGCCTCTGTTAAAGCTCTACTCCTTTGTTTCATCATGAAGTAAGGGTGACCATGAGCTCTCAAAAATTCCAAAAGAGCACAGGTTCTGACAGGCCCTTCCAAGGTGAAAAAACTTCAAGTATGGGCCTGTTTCTGTTTTCTAATGAACAGTCTACCTAAGCTAATCAACAGAAGGTTGGTCACCAGGTGATGATTTTTTCTTCTCACATAACGTTTCTCCATAGAAGAATAGGAACATACATGAACCATTGATTTCTTGAAATAACACGTATGTAATAACTCACTTAGGCTTCCTTCCATATCATAACAATCATCCTGGCAACTGGATCTGGTTAGCTCTTTCTGACAATGACATTATCCTCTTAATTCCTGAACTAATTCTACCGAAGAAACCCTATGATATCTGGGGGACTCATTTGAGTTTGTATTCTTGCTTGCTGGTCTTACTCTGAGGGACTCTAGGTGGTACCATACTATCTGATCTAGAGTTTGTGAGTTGAAATCTGGCCTTGGACACTTAACTAGCTGCATAATTCTGGGCAAGTCACTTAATTCTTTTTGCCTCAGTTTCCTCATCTATGAAATAAATGAGTTGGAGAAAGAAAATTCAGTACCTTTGTTAAGAAAACCCAAAATGGAGTCATTATGAGTTAGATATGATATTGGATTACTTGCTGTCTAGCGGAGGGGATGGGGGAAAAGAGGGGAAAAAACAATTTGGAACACAAGATTTTTCAAGAGTGAATGTTGAAAATTATCTATGCAGGTGTTTTGAAAATAAAAAAGCTTTATAAACAAAATAAAACAGAGAAAAAAAGAATACCCAGGTATTTGGATACTTATTAGCTATATGACTGGGGATAGAAATCTCTGAACCACAATTTCCTCATCTTTGTAAATGGGGAAAATAATAATGCTTATCTTCCAAGGATATTATGAGGGTCAAATGAGATAACATATGTAAAGTGCAAACTTTTAAGTGTTATGTAAATATAAGTTATTCTTAACAGGATTTGACCCACATAAAATAACAAAAAATAACTAATCAAATATTAAAAAATTAGATATGATTTTTAAAATGACTCAATAATTACAGTCTTGATTTGATGTGATAGACAAACTCCCAATGATTGTGGATTTTAATTCCCCCCCCTTTTTTTTTGGTTGCTAAAGCTCTTTTTTGAACCTTAGCTCTCTAGGAAATGTACTTCATTTTTGTGATGGTTGTATTTACTATGCAAAATTCATGTATTCCCTAACTGAGTCTGTGATATCTTTTACTGGGCTTACATAACAATCAATAACTAAGTATTTATTGAGTCAGGTTCTTTAATAGGCACTGGGAATATAAGTAAAGTGAATTAAATAATCCCTACTGTCAAAGAATTTATTTTCTAATAAGGGAGAAGAAAAGAATGCATATAAGCTTATGTAAAATGACTATAAGGAGAATAAATGTGAAAAACTGTTGTGTGCTTCCTAGAGCTCCCAAGTTGGGGTGCTAAAATGTACTATGCTTTCTAAAGCCCCCATGGTGGGATGCCAAAATATATCATCCAGACTAGCTCTCTGAAGGATCTCGGGACCAGCCTGAGTCATTGGTCTTAGTAGACAAGTGATGAGGCGAGACTCACATGGATGGTTAAAGCATGGAGTGTATTTATTTCAAATTCTCTCACCCTTATATATCCTAATACTCTTATATAACCAAAGCAACACTGCTAGTACGGGACCATGTAAACAACTTGCTATTGTGAAGATGACTCTTTGCCACTTGGTATATATAACTCTGTTTCAACTACAGCATAGGTTGTCACGACCCCCTGACTTCTCAGGAAGTTGGAGAGCCCTTAGGAGAGAGGGGGAGTCAAACCAGACATTGTGAGCAGGGCTGACAGGTCTTATACCTTACCCAGAGTTCCCCCACTATCTGTGGCCCTCTACAAAAAACACAAAGTAGTTAGATACAAGGTATTTTGAGAAGGTGGGAACTGGCAGATTGATCAAGAAAGGTTTCTTCTAAAAGGTAACATAAAATCTGCATCTCAAAGGAGAAGAGGGTCTGTAGAGGGAATACATTCCACATATGGGGATGTCATGACAAAAAAAAATGAAGAGATGTCTAGTCATGTAAGAGGAGTAGAGAATACAATTTGTTGGATTTCAAAGCACTGAAAAGGTGGTTAGACAGATAGAATGGGGCTTTGTTGTGAAGATATTTAAAAGCCAAACAGAGAAGTTTGATTCTGGTAGCAATAGGGAGATGTTGTAGTGATTCTATAGTGAAGTCACATGGTCTGAACTTAAGGAAAACCATATTGGCAATTGGGTAATCTGCTGTTCATGCCCCTCTGCTTTTCTGGTGAAAGGGTCATTTGGAATATTGATGGGCTGTATCTTCTCTTGCATGGATTTTATATTTTGAATAGGCCATTGTCAAAAGTGTGTTTGGTTGTCTATCCTTTTCCTTCACGTAGTAATTTGATCTCCTACCTACTTATCATTGGAATCATGTCAGTTCTGAAAACATTTTATGATATCCTCAGGGTCCATTCCAAAAACAATTGACCTCTAACTTACCGTGGGAATAAGAAATGGAGCTTTGACCCAATCCTGAGGGATCCTTGTTTTTCCTGTTCTAGTCTCTCTTACTGGTTGCTACCTGGGACCATTTGATGATATTTTGTATGCTTGTAGAAATCTGAATAGAAAATCTGTATGTGCACCATTTTCTGTGATTATCAACAACATTGTTATGCTGATGCAGTACAAAAAGTGCTTGCTAGATTATGAGGCAGAAGAAATAGGTCTAAAATATTTTACTATATTCCATCCAAGTTCGCTTTTTTTTTTTTTTCACTTATGTTGTATTCCTACTAATTCAAGGATTGGGAAACTAGTCCATGGTAATTTCTAACTTTCTGCTTTCATAAGTAAAATATAATATATTGAATGTGTTAAGAACTAAAGGAAGTATTAAAATATATTACTGAAGTCAATAGATTAAACAGCTGCTTCACAAGGAACCTAAAGAATAAGAGAAAATATAAAGCCTTGTTCTTTTTTTTTTTTTTTTTACAAACTTCTTTTTCCTTTTAGGCCATAGTTTGCAGATCTACTCCTTAGGGGACAGTATTTTCCATATTAGTATTCCTAGAACCCAAGAAAGTACTTTGCACATAGCAGGTCTGAAAAAAATTAAGTCTGTTCATGGAATTGATTATAATTTTGTTACATTTAGTTATGAATTGTCTAAAAAGCAATTACTTATAAAATATTTGAATATATTCCTAAAATAATTACTCATGCTGTTATTTACAAATTTTAAAGCTTTAGTCTGTACTTTTCAGGAGAGTGGAGAGACATAAGATTAAAATGTGTGTTATGATCCTTTGAAATGTATACTACATCATACTCACCAATAACCCAGATAGCCTCACAAATGAAATTTAAGATTTAAGTTTAAAGACTCAGATTTAAAAAAAAAATAAAGAGAAAAAAAGAATACTTTAGCTATTTAGAATTTCTGTGGAGACTTTTGTTGTCCATTAGTCCAATCAGCCTCAGGGTATTAATTCTTCTTTCCTGCCACTCCCATATGATTCTTCTTTCTAATGTAAACTATAAGTAGTGAAATTTCTTTCTTTATTTAAAGCTTTCCCTTTGGAATGTTAATTTAAGATATCCTTGGCTAAAGGCCCATAAAGTAATATTAATAGAGTATAATGGGTTGCCATGGGTCATATTCTTAAACTTATTTCCCCAATATGTGTTTCCATTGAGTCTTGAATATTCACATTAATTGAAAGAAGGATTGTATTAAAGGTGGTTTTTCCTAAACTATGTGCATTTCCCTTATGTTATATTTTGTTCCTTTTTTAGTCTAATGTTTGGAGAGTTCACTAGACTTTAAATGAAGCTGTATTGTAAGATTAACACCCAGGAGGAGCTGGAAAGTTTCCCTATTTCTGTCATCTCAGGTCCCCTCTGATTTTCATTACTCTCTGGTTTCACATTACCTGCAAGATGAAGTACAAACTAGTCTGCCTGCCAAAGTCCTCAGGGCCTTCCAAAATCTGGCCCCAATCTATCTTTTCAAGTTTACTTTCCATCTCAACTCAAAATGAACACTCCACTTTGCTCTGTTCCAATCAGGCCAATCACATTGTTCTTTGGAGGATAAAAAAGCAGACTTTTGTAAGTACCCTTGTTCTTGATGGTGAGTTAGCATAAATATGGACTAGCCCCAAATATAGATTGAACCATTAATATTAAAGTTCTGTGGAAGAAAATATATAATGATGAGAATAAATATGTATTATAAACTACATATCTTTATATATGACTATGTGTATGTGTTTATATTACAATATACTTTCTCTTCTTTATTGCTTAGTTATATCCCATCTGCCCTTCTTGGACTGGTTTTATTCCAGTCTTTTTCATTAAATTTTTCCTAATAGGTGTGGAAATTTTTTCTCTCTTACGTTCTGCAATATTTATCATCTATACTAATGGTTTCTTGAAGGGATGTGTAATTTAGGGGTAAGATTGTTGAGATTGGGAAGGGAGGGATCCCAAAAGTTTGGGGTCCCAGACTGGTGTTGAGAAGTATCACAAAAGAATTTTCAGGCTCCTGAATGAGCAAAGCTTAATTGTAAGTAATTCTAAGGGAATTCAGCAGGGAAACAAAAGCAAGGAGATACATTTAGACAGCTTTCAATCATAGATAAAGCTAATTCTATGGCTCATAGGTAGAAAGAGTAATCTCCAGAAGGAGTGATTCTTGGTTGATCAGATTATTACTGACAAGATTACCAGTCATCAATGAATTAAGAAGTGGCTTTATTCACTATTGTCTTGGGAGTTTGATCTGTGGGAATTTCCTGAGGCCAGAAGCTATCTGGCTGAAGAATGGCTCAGACATTGGGTTGTGGAGTTTTCTGTGGCAGATTCCAAAGCTAGAAGATTTAGGAACTACTGACTTATTGTTAGAACAGAAGCCCCCCCAAGGTCAGGGGACCACAAAATCATATCACATCAAGATGACTTGACTTCTACTACAGGGTGTGTGATGAGCCAATGGGAGGTTTGGGAAGATGGAGCACACCTTCTCTGTCTTACATAGTTCATCTATGAGGTTACCTTTAAAGTCAAATACCCCCATAGTTAGATATTCCTTGATTTTTCCCCCTCCAAGCTTAACCCTGGTTATGGGGGCCATCATAGTTGCTGTAAACTACCTAGACAACTATAAGAGTTGTGGCAAGTTAAATTTACTTGCTTCCTCTCCCCTATATCACCATACCCTGGCTCTCCTCTTCCTCTCCACCTCTCTCCAGCTCCCATCATCACCTCATGACTATGAGTAGACACTGTTTAGTGGGTGACCTTGAATTCTTATGATCATAGAACCGGGTGAATAAATTTCCTCTCTCCCATCAAATCTTGGGGCAGGATTTGATGGGAAAGAATGAGTAACATAGAATGAGCAGAAATTGATAGACTGGCAAAAATTATTTTTTCCTAACAAATCTGTCTCTCATGAAAATTTCCCTATTAATATTGAAATTATAATCATCCTTTCAATCATACAGGCTTGAAGACTCAGAATTATTTATATATTTATTTTAAAATTTTATTTTAATTTTCCCTCCATAACTCTTCTCTAACTCTCTCCCCCACCCATGGAGAAGGCAAGAAATATAGTAGTTTTACACATATGAAGTCATGGCAAACATATTTCTGTCTTAGCTATGTTACCCCCTTCTTCCCCCCCCCTCCCCAACACACAAGAAAAGTAAAGGGAAAGAATGCTTCAATCTGTACTATTCTAGAGGTTGGATAGCATTTCACATCATGAATCCTTTGGATTTCTGGTGTATAATTGATTAATAAGTCATTCACAGTTGATTATTTTACAATATTATTGTTGCTGTGTAGATTGTTTTCCTGGTTCTGATGATTCCACTTTACATCAGTTCTCAGATTTTTCTTAAGATTATTTAATATCTCACTGTGAGGGGTGAGATACTGACAACAGTGACGGGGTCCCCAGGCCTGTGTTGCATGTTTTGTGAAAGAATTCCGAGTCCCAGTCTCCAAGCAAGGTTTGACAAAAATTGGCTTATTTTCACCGAGAAGCTCTCAGTGGGCCCCTTCCTGATTAGGAAGACAGCAAAGACTAGGGTACAGAGTTTTGATTTTATTTAGCTTTCTATGGCTTGGGGCTAGGGAGAAATGTGAGGGACTAATTTCCAAATCAATAAAGGGTGGTTATTGTTTCCCAGGCTGAACTAATTTCCGTATCAGTTGGATGTGGGAGTTTCTCCTGGGAACCAAGTAGGAAGGTGGGGATCATTTTAGGCATTTTCCCAGAAGTCAGGAGGGGTTGAGATTCAGGGTTTTTCTAACTCAGGCCCATTCCTCCAAAGATCAGGGGGACCCACAGTCCTATTACGTCATCACTTTCCCTTATGTCCCAAATCTAATTAGTTGACAAACTACCCCCCCACAATATTTTTAGGTAGTCTCTTCTCTTTCCTCATATAATTATCCAGTTCAATTTCTAATCACCTATAAATTTGAATATTGCTTTAGCCTCCTAATTGATGGAGAGACCTCAAAACAATGGTGCTGGTTTGCATCTGGGGAATGGAACTGTGTTTTTAACAATTCTAACCTGCTCCTTATGACTAAAGTCTATCAGTACTATGCCACATGACTGTAAATCATAAAAATATATCATTTCAGAAGGATTAGCAGTACAGATGTGCAAAGTGATACAGAGTATGAAAAGACTACTCAAGAAGCAGTATAAAAGATCAACAGTGAAACATACAATTAGACAAGGAGATATATCAGCTTAGTGATAGGTCAACATTTATACCCACAAAATATTAAAATTAAATAAATCAAACATAAGTTTTTTTTTTCCTTTATTCTTTTAACTCCCTAATTTTTCATCCTACCAACTAGTTCCTTTATCATTGGCTGCACTAAACTGACTGAAACTTCCTAGGACCATTGAGCATTGACTTTCCCTTCCATAGACAAGGCACCTGGTTCCAACCCTTTTTAGGCTCCTCTTTTCTGCTTAATTCTCTCCATTTGGTGATAGACTCTTTATCCCCCTTGCCTCCAAATTCATTTATGACTTTATTTTCCCCCAGTTATATATAAAAACAATTTTTTTAGCATTCATTTTTAAAATTTTGAATTGCAGATTCTCTTCCTTCTGCCCTTGCCACCCTTCTCTCTATTGAGAAGGCAAACAAATATAGGTCATACATGTATAGTTATGCAAATTTCTATAATAGTCATATGAAAGAAAACAGACCAAAAAAAGCCCTTGAGAAAAACAGTGTTTTTTTCTTTCTTTCTTTCTTTTTTTTTTTTTTTTAAGTATGCTTCAGGCTGTATTCAGCCACCATCAGTTTTTTCTCTGAGGATGGATAACATTTTTTTTTTTATGAGAAGTCCTTTAGAGTTTTCTTGGATCATTGTATTGTTGCTAATAGATAAATGATTCATAGCTGATCATCTTGCAATATTGCTCTTTGTACACAATACATTTCACTTTGCATCAGGTCCTAGAAGTCTTTCCTGTTTTTTCTGAGAGAATCTTGCTCATCATATCTTATAGAACAATAGCATTCCATTGTAATCACATAAATGAATACTTTAGACTAATTGTTTTTGTAATTCTTATAAAGACTACATGGGAGGTACAGTAAAAATGACATGCATTTCTTTCTAATGAACAACAGGATCATTTCACTTTCCAAACAAAACTACCTTACATTTATCTTGTGTATACTTAAATATTTAGACATAAAAATGATTTCAGAGATCATGTAGACACAGAATTGTAGATTCAAAAAAGGAACAGAACTTAATACTCATTAAGTTAATGCCCTTACTTTACAAATAAAGAAACCAACACCCAGTGAATTTAAGTAATTTGACTAATATCACATTGATTAGCAGTTTGCATCTGTGCATGTTTTCTCTTATTAATGAACATAAATTCCTTGAGGGCAGAAAAAAGTGAAAGACAGTAAAGGGGGAAGATATGAAGGAGGGAACAATGTAATTGAGTTGGATGGGCTGATTGGACCTATATTATTGTTTTTTTTTTAATTTTTATTTAATAGCCTTTTATTTACAGGTTATATGCATGGGTAACTTTACAGCATTAACAATTGTCAAACCTCTTGTTCCAATTTTTCACCTCTTACTCCCCACCCCCTCCCCCAGATGGCAGGATGACCAGTAGATGTTAAATATATTAAAATATAAATTAGATACACAACAAGTATACATGACCAAAACGTTATTTTGCTGTACAAAAAGAATCAGACTCTGAAATATTGTACAATTAGCTTGTGAAGGAAATCAAAAATGCAGGTGGGCATAAATATAGGGATTGGGAGTTCAATGTAATGGTTTTTAGTCATCACCCAGAGTTCTTTCTCTGGGCGTAGCTGGTTCAGTTCATTACTGCTCCATTGGAAATGATTTGGTTGATCTCGTTGCTGAGGATGGCCAGGTCCATCAGAACTGGTCATCATATAGTATTGTTGTTGAAGTATATAATGATCTCCTGGTCCTGCTCATTTCACTCAGCATCAGTTCGTGTAAGTCTCTCCAGGCCTTTCTGAAATCATCCTGTTGGTCATTTCTTACAGAACAGTAATATTCCATAATATTCATATACCACAATTTATTCAGCCATTCTCCAACTGATGGGCATCCATTCAATTTCCAGTTTCTAGCCACTACAAAGAGGGCTGCCACAAACATTCGTGCACATACAGGACCTATATTATTATTATTGAATCATTTCAGTTGTATTTAACTCTTTGTAATCCTATTTTTGGTGTTTTCTTAGCAAGGATACTAGAATGGTTTGTCTTCTCAACATCATTTTATAGATGAGAAACTGAGGCAAACAGGATTAAGTGACTTGTCTAGGGTCACACAAGCTGATAAATGGCTTAGGGCAGCTTTGAATTCATGAATATAAGTTCTGTACTACCTATCTGTCCTTGCCTGGAGTGCCTTAAAATACTATATTATAGAGTGTGAATTTTATGCAGAAGCCGCATTGTCTTTCTCTCTCTCTCTCTCTGTGTAGCAATGTAGTGTAAGGAAAAGAATATAGGAATTTCATCTCACACATATTAGCTGGCTGTTTTACAGGTCATTTAATATATGCTATACTCCTAATATAGGATATCAAATAGGGATGATAATAATTTGAGGCGTTAGAAAATGTTTTTTGCAATAATTAAATGTTCTCTAGACAAATGCAAGATTTCTTTGTCCTTTTTAAATGAAAGAAATAGCATTGTTTTTGAGGAAGAATAAATGGCTAGCATTATATAAGACTGATTTATTAAGAAGAGACAGGAATCAGGGAGAGAAATTAAAAGATGCTGTCATAATCTAGTAGGTAGTACACAAACTGCAAAGGAGTGGATGGATATGACAGAAAATTAAAAAAAAAATTATATAGTCTTTAAAAAAAAAACTTTACTGCCTGTCTGATTCCATATATATATATATATATATATATATATATATATATATATATTTGGTGATTGACAAAACAATTCTAAGTCTCTATACATAAATGATTGGATTTTGCATTTCTTTGTTTCTTCTATGATTTTTTGTACATTTCATAGTCAGCATGTGGGCAACATGTTTCATTATCAGTTCTCTAGAACAATGGTTGGTAATTGCAATGATTCTTTCAAAGATGCTTTTCTTTTAAAATTTTTTTACCATATTTTTATTGTATAAATAGTTCCTCAAGGAAAAGCACATTCAAAGAACATATGATAAACAGGTCCTGCTGAAATTTTGGAATAAGCAAACATCCCTACATTGAGCAATAGTCAATCAAATCATTGGATTTGTCAAAACTTGAGGTACTTATAATAGCAATTTTGTTTATTGTGATGTAATATAGCTTCTAGGGGAGAGAGTAATAATTGTCTTTTAAGGTCCTCTGACCTTAAGGGTCTTCTGTTCTAACAATCTGTCAATGATATCAAGTCTTCTGGCCTTAGAATAGTACTACAAACATTATTGTCTGTTGGTCAGTGATAACCAAATTCTTGAGACCACTCCTTGGTTCTACCTCTAAGCCATAAAATTAGCATATCTATAGTATGGAGAACTAGATAAATGTGTCTTTTTGTTTCTGTTTCTTTGCTAAATTCTTTTAGAATTTAGACCACTTCAATTAGCTTTACAATTACAATAAACTTTGCCCCTTGACTAGGAAATGGGTTCAAGCCTGCGAATTCTTTTGAGACACTGCAACACTAGTCTGTGACCCCAACCTTTTGAGGTCCCCTCCCAACCTCAACAGACAGATGACCACGCTATGAATATAAATATCCAGAAGAAATCATGCAATAGATTTTATTGGAACAAGACTATTCTTTTTTTTTTTTTTTTAATTTAATAGCCTTTTATTTACAGGTTATATGCATGGGTAACTTTACAGCATTGACAATTGCCAAAACTCTTGTTCCAATTTTTCACCTCTTACCCCTCCCTCCCTCCCCCAGATGGCAGGATGACCAGTAGATGTTAAATATATTAAAATATAAATTAGATACACAATAAGTATACATGACCAAACCGTTATTTTGCTGTACAAAAAAGGATCAGACTCTGAAATATTGTACAATTAGTCTGTGAAGAAAATCCAAAATGCAGACAGGCAAGAATATAGGGATTGGGAATTCAATGTAATGGCTTTTAGTCATCTCCCAGAGTTCTTTCTCTGGGCATAGCTGGTTCAGTTCATTACTGCTCCATTGGAAATGATTTGGTTGATCTCGTTGCTGAGGATGGCCAGGTCCATCAGAACTGGTCATCATATAGTATTGTTGTTGAAGTATATAATGATCTCCTGGTCCTGCTCATTTCACTCAGCATCAGTTTGTGTAAGTTTCTCCAGGCCTTTCTGAAATCATCCTGTTAGTCATTTCTTACAGAACAGTAATATTCCATAATATTCATATACCACAATTTATTCAGCCATTCTCCAACTGATGGGCATCCACTCAGTTTCCAGTTTCTAGCCACTACAAAGAGGGCTGCCACAAACATTCGTGCACATACAGGTCCCTTTCCCTTCTTTATGATCTCTTTGGGATATAAGCCCAGTAGTAACACTGCTGGATCAAAGGATATGCACAGTTTGATAACTTTCTGAGCATAGTTCCAAATTGCTCCCAGAATGGTTGGATGTATTCACAATTCCACCAACAATGTATTAGTGTCCCTGGAACAAGACTATTCTTGCAGACTGAATCATGTCCGTAATTTTTTGAACATAATGTTAATCCTTAAATAAGTACAATATTTTAAATATCACCAAATACTAGTAACCTCCAATCTACATGGAATGAGAAGCTTTCAAAATAAATATAGATTAAGTAGAAGTGAATCATATGGGGATAGGATGATGTGCATATTATCATTCTCTTATTTGTAAAGAAGGGGAGGGAATAAGCCTTTATATAATATGTAATGCCAGGTATTGTGTTAAGCATTTTACAAACATCTAATTTCTTCTTTTAAACAACTGTGAGGTAGATGATGTTTTAAGATTTCATTTTACTGTTGAGGAAAATGAGGCAAATAGAAGTTGTAAATTGCCCAGGTTCAGACACCTACTAATTTCTGAAACTAGATTTGAGTTTAGGTCTTCTTGATTCTAGGCCCAGTGTCCCAACTAGCTGCCTTATACCAAGAATACTTTCAATGAGGCTACAGATCTTACAGCCTATTTTTATTCAATTACAAAAAGGAATTTATGAAATTGTAATGGATCATTAAATACAAAATAATAATAAGTTAGAAGATTATCTTGTAATGCCAGAGACGCTGAGGCAAGATAGAGATTAGAGAGTATTTAATAATTTATTTAAAAGGGAGAGATTTGCTGGGACCAAATGTATTCATGGTTTGGTCCCAGGGCTGAATGAGACTATTGTCTCCAAGAATCCAGCAATGTTGAGTTCTTAATGACATATATACACGCGGCTCAGGGTCAAGGGCTGGATCAAGGCTGGGTGGAATCTGGGAGCGAGACTCTGACAGGTTTGGGTGAGCCATTGGAGATGGGGGGAGGCACCCCAGAGATGGGGAGAGACATCTTGCTAAGACAGTATCTGATATTGCGATAGATTGGGATGGAGAGAGGCATTCTGGATATTCTAAATTATAAAATCTTTTATCCTTATCAATATTCTGATTAAGAGGGAGGGGTGGTTTTTACAGGACTGAGCAGAACAATTATAAATTGAGGCAGAACAATTAGGGAAACTGAGTCAAGATAATTAGGGAAACTAAGTCAAGACAACAAAAGAGAACTGTGGCATAACAATCTCAGGGTAATTTCTTTCTGAACCCTGTCCAAAAAAAAATAGATGAGCATTACATAGTAAAACCAATAATAATTGACATTTATTTTGTAATGGCCATTATGGCCATCATTTGAGCTCATGAAAACCTTTTGAGTAGGAGCTTCTTCTGAGACTCAGAATGTTTCAAGTGACTTGCTCAGGGTACCATAATTATTTTGTATTTGAGATGGCAAACAAATCCAGTGTCTCATACGAAGTCCAATGCACTCTTTTAATATAGATTTTGCCTCTTATTCCACATGGCTCATGGCTTACATCTGGTTATATGAAAGTAAAAGTATTTGAAGTTTTTGGTAGAGGTCTGTACCCACTTTCCCCTTCCCTTTTTGTAACCATTGATAGCTTTGTTTGCTCTAAGGAACAGGCTTTCTGATGGAGAGGTTGCATTGATAACTGGTTTTCCTGCATTTTCTGGCTTTATTTTTGTGGATTACTTAAGAGTAAATAAGTTATTCTTTTTTTTTCTTTGAGCTTTTGAAGAATTACTTTTTCTTTAAAGGAAAATCAAAGGAATAGAAACTGACTTACAAAACATGATTGAAGTTATGCATTGGTACACTTAGTTGTCAGCTCTATATACTTATATAATCTCTTTGAAAGCTGGATTGACTAGTAGTCGTGTTTGATCTAGTTCAACCAATAAAATACAGGATATAATCTTTATATAATTAGAAAAGTCTCACTGCTTGATCCTACCTGGAGGTTACAAGTATGATACCAGCAGCAAGCTTTTTCTCTGCTAGTGTATATGGACTCTTTATCTTTCCTGGCCTTGAGCCAGAACAAGTATTTATAACAAAGTAGTATTTTATTTTTGTTGTCTATTGGCTTAGTTTGGTTAAGGTTATTGTAATCTGACTAAGAAACACCCTGAGGCAGCATATTGGAATGTAAAAGAACCTTGTATTTTTCCATTTCCTTCTCTGTTCACAAAGGGCATTACAGGTGGGCAAAACAAATTTAGGGTGAAATGTCCAAACACCTGACTCAAATAGCTTAACTGAAGCCACCTGGAGATCTTCACTTCTATTTGGTAATTTTCTTATACAAGATATCATAATGACCTTAATTTGATAGAGGGAAAAATTTAAAAATGACAATATTTTAAACATTTTTTCTTTTCTTTTAAAAGCACTTAATAAGTATGGAATCAGGGAATTCTTCTATCCATCTGCATTTCTGTAGTTTATATTTGTAAATCTGATGTTATCTGGAATACTGGAGAATAGTATTTGTCCCATAACAATTGGGATGTGGACTTGATAAACTTTAAAAAAAATTCTTGATAATTATATTCCAATATATTTAGTTTCTTTTGATTTTTGTTTTATGCATTTACAAAGATTTTGAGCAGAGGTGTATAGGCTTCATCTTATTGAAGCTGAAGGTACCCCAACAAGATTAAGGTTCCCCTGGTCGGTATCATGGGTTTGGCAAAACAATTCACACCCTCAGTCTCCAAGTTAAGGGATAAAGATTTTTTATTACACTGTAGGCTAGAGTTCCAATGAAGTTTTGTAATGCCAGAGAAACTGAGGCAAGATAGAGATAGAGAGTATTTAATAATTTATTTAAAAGAGAGAGATTTACTGGGACCATATGGATCTACGGTTTGTTCCCAGAGCTGAAGAATCCAGCAAACAATGTGAGTTCTCAATGACATATATACACATGGCTCAGACTCAGGGGGTAGGCTGAGGCAGGGGCGGAGTTAGGGTGTTGAGAGTGGGAATGGAACTCTGACAGGGTTGGGTGAGCCACCAGAGATGGGGAGAGGCATCTTGATTAAGACGGGTATCTGATATTCTGATAGCTTGGGATGGGGAGAGGTATTCTGATATTCTAAAACATAAGATCTTTTATCCTTATCAAATATTCTGATAAAGAGGGAGGGGAGGTTTTGCAGGACTGAGCTTTGAGTTGACAGTTATAAAGTGAAGCAGAACAATTAGAGAAACTGAGTCAGGACTGGGTCAGGATAATTAGGGAAACTGAGTCAGGACAATAAAAGAAAACTGTGGCATAACATTCAACATTCTCTCTCTCTCTCTCTCTCTCTCTTCTGAATATTCAAATCATTGAATTACCTTCTTCTAGAAGGTCTCAGCACCATAATTTTGATCAACCCTATGTAAAGTAAATAAACCAAAATAAAACTTAGAAAAATGCAAAGACTTATGGCAAGGACAAGTCTCTCCCTAATAACCCCAGAGTTATTAGCATAAAAACAGTATTCCTCATTAAAGGAGACACACAGGCCTCCCTGTTGCAGAAATAACAGGTCCTCTGCAGTTGGGGGAGCATCTCAGCCAGAGAATCCAGTTTGAGATGGACAGTCCACTGTGAGTTAGGTCTGTGGTCAATTGTGCATTTAACTCAGTCTCTGTTTATATAGGGAGTAGCAGTGCTCAAGACAGTCCTGCTGCCCATCCTAAGAAGGGCACCCCAAGTCTGTCAGGGACTCCAAAGGGGGAAAAAAGTGGGGCCAGGAGTAGCTCCACCTGTCTCCTTAGAACAGGAGCTGCTACTAAGAAACAGATTTCTGAGTAAATTATGCACTTATACCAAGGCAGGCAACCCCGAACTATTAGAGGCCTGATATCAAAAAATGTTGAAATACTAATTAAGGAACTGGGGTAACAGGAGTGGAGAAACAGATCAGAGAGACTGTCAGTCCCAGGACAGGTAGACACCTGGTTGTTTCTAAAAAAAATCCCAAAAACAGAGTCTGCCAGGGCAATTCCAGCAGAATAAGGGATTTCAAAGTTAAAACAATTTCCAACTCAATCTGAACTAATGAAATAGGGGGCAGAGCAGAAGTATCTAAGAAAAATACATCAGTTTTTCCCAACTTCCTGACCAGTTTCAACCAGTTTCCTTCCTCCCTTTTTTTTTCTCATGGAAAAGGAATTATCAAATGATTATTCCACATATAAATCCCAAGAGTGAATCAAAATTCCGATACATCTTAAAAATCCCTCAAACATACAGCAATAGTTACGGTTTTAACAAATCTTAAACACAGTAATTGATGAACCAGTCAGGGTCCCCATATCAGTCCATCAGGGATAAGGGATGAAAACTGCTTCAGGCTAGGCACTGGCTGGAGACTCTCAGTCCATGTAGAGGATATATATATATATATATATATATATATATATATATATATAGTAACAAATCTGATATAGTGTGGCCTGGTGTGCTGACAATCAAAGCTGATCTAGGTCCCAGAAGCAATTCAATACCTGTAATTTGACTGAAATCTAGACCAAAACCCACAGATCTGACAAGTAAAGGATAGAACAGACTGATACAAAACGTGAAGAGGCCAGTATGAGGCCAGCAGCTTCCCAATAGATAAAACAGCAGTTAGGCTTTTGTCCTCTCATTATTTAGAAACCTTTAAAAACCTGAGTATCCACAGACACAAATATTCAGTAACAGATAGATGATCAGACTAAATACTTATTTGCCCAACTATTTAGGATACAACAATTAAATATAACCAGGTTGGAAACAGCAAGGTATGACATATAACCAGATTGGAAATAGCAAGGTATGACATAATTGAATTGCATTAACAGTTTTTTATTGACCATTGCTATGCTCATAGAAATTAGTTACAGGAAGAATAAATGCAGGGTCATAACTATAACATAAGCAGTTAAAACTTAACTTTCAGCAAAACAGGATAAAATAGCTTTAATTCATGTTTACTCCACTTAATTGTCCCACTAACTGTGGAGCTTTAAAACTCCCAAATAGTATTTACTATAAAACCAAGGAATTTTACTTTTAATAACAAATTCCATTAGCTGAAGTTTCAGATAAATCCTAAATAGATATTTACCTTACCTTATATTTATAACTGTAAGAATTTATCTCAGTAAGCTCACTTCTTTCATATCTAAGTAGATGTTTCCATAAGTGAACATTATACATACAAATCAGTTTGCTTTTAAAAATACTCAATACATAGACAAATATTCCAAATTACATATTGTCCATTACAGAAACATTTTCAAAAGGACAAGGAAAAACTATTATTTTCAGAAGTCCTTTAAATGATGGGTATAACCATACAAAATACCCAATTCTATAGAAAAGAATCTGAAAGACTCTTAAAAATATCAATTAAACAGTAGAAGCAATTAATATTTGAACCAGAAAGGAGCTGCAGTTTGTCAAAAAAAAAAAATAATAAAGGCAACCCCCCCCAAAAACGCCATCTTAATGAGGGGGATTAGATTGTCACTTTTCCATGTGATTGCCCTTTCCCCATTCCACCATGCTTCCCAGCCCCAACTTCTCACAGCTAACCTTTTTAGGGTGCCATTATCCCCAGCATCCAATCTGACAGCTAAAGACAGGATCCAACCTCATGGGGTAGCTCCTTTCCTATGACAAATGGCAAATTCACTAGGGATTTGTGCCTTTTTCTTCCCCAGTTCCAGAAAGCTATTTTCCTCTCGCTCGTTTTCCTTCTCTCACACCATCTCTTCCTCTCCCATCTCTATCTCTATCCTCCCAATGCTTACTTGCTCAAACCTTTTCCAACATGCTTTAAACACTCCCAAACCAATACTAGATGCTCCATTTAAACTATTAATTGCCTTTGCAAATCAATCTTTGTCCCTTGTCTTTAAATCACTTTAAAAAAAACTTTAAAAACCAAGTTTCATAAAATTTACTATATATACCCAACAGAGCATAGTTCACAAATAACCCAATATTCCTAGAAAGCAACATATCATCTAAGTAGAGAGATACAAATACTATTTCCCAAGGTAAGCTACTGGCATTTCATTTTAATAACCTATATTTTCACTTAAAATCCAATCAAATACATCTTTAAATTCCCAGTAATATAAAACTGCTTTTCCTATCATATTTCAAATAATGAATTTCTCTCTGACCCCATGCGGCTATTATTCCCAATGGACTTTTTCTAAGCCCCAATTTTGACCAGAGTTGAAACCTTTAGAAAAGTCAGATCTTTCTTTACGTAGTTAGAGGCACATGACCCCCTTCAGGTAAGTTAACAGAACTTCATTCCAACAAGTTCTTACATTCAAAGATAACAATCTAGCCTGCATAGACAACAGTAAAATTATTTCCCACAATTTAAAACTACCCAAAAGAATATTTAGAACAAATCTGGCATGCAAAGGCAATAATAAAATTATTTCCTACAAATTTAAAACCATCCTAAAATCCCTAATCAGATATTTTCTCCAGCCTGAGTTTCAATCAGATAAGGTTTTATTGCCCTTTACTCTTCTAGCAGGCTCTGAAAACCTGCTTCAAGAAAAAAACTGTCTGCCTTTTTATTCCTTTTACTCACAAATTAGTTCAACAGGTTAAAAAGTTTAAAATCACAAGCAAATTTTAAACAATTCCCAGATTTCTTAATTTAGCAGAGCTTTGAACCAAACAAGTCACAAAAAAAATCAGCAAACAAGTCACATAGAACACATGGACATGACTGCGTAGTCAAAAACATATAACCCACAGGCCAGGGGCTATATAGAAATTTTAGAATAGTCATGAGGGAAATTGTCAGCTCTAGAGTCTTCCAGAATCCAAACGGAGCTTTTTTTTTTTTTTTTTTTTTTTTTTTAGTCAGTTGTCTTAAAAAAAGACACCCAGATTTATATTCTGGAACGTCCAGAGTTTTGCCAACTGGCACACAGAACCAGATGTGTCTTTAGAAACCAGGTAGGTTCCCTTGCATCCAGAGGACCTCACTCCCAGAATTTATGTCCATCAGCATTTCATTATTCTGGGAATCCAGATGCTAGCACAGACAGAATAGAACAGGTCTTAAGACAAACAGAAACTTACTCTCCCATGGCTGAAATGGAGAGTCCACTATTGGAGTTCAGGCACAGTTGTGGCTGGAAACTTCTCTTTCCCAGAGGCTCTGGAAAAAAATCCAAAGGGCTGGCCTCTCCAAGCAAAGAACCCAGGTCCCCAGCCACCCTGAGGCCCAAGGCAGAAACCCACAGGTCTCATCTCTAATCCTGTTCATTTTCTAATATCTTGGTGGGACCTTCAAAATGTAATGCAGGAGAAAGTGAGCAAGATAGAGATTAGAAAGTATTTAATAATTTATTTAATGGAGAGATCTACTGGGACCAAATGGATCCATGGTTTGGTCCCAGGGGTGAATGACACTATCATCTCTAAGAATCCAGCAGCCAATGAGAGTGTAGACTGAGGCGGGGGCAGAGTCAGGGTGCTAAGAACGGGAATGGCACTCTGACAGGGTCGAGTGAGCCACTGGAGATGGGGGGAGAGGCATCTTGGTAAAAGGGTATCTGACATTCCAATAGCTTGGGATGGGGAGAGGCATTCTGATATTCTAAAACACAAGATATTTTATTTTTATCAAATATTTTGATAAAGAGGGAGGGGAGATTTTGCAGAACTGAGGTTTGAGCTGACAATTATAAATTGAAGCAGAACAATTAGAGAAACTGAGTCAGGACTGGGTCAGGATAATTGAGAAACTGAGTCAGGACAATAAAAGAGAACTGTGGCATAATAGTTTATCAAAGAACCAAAAGCAAGATGTTTGTTGTCAATATGCTAATTTTATGGGACTTTAGCAAAGAGCCAGAAACAAGAATAAAACTTTATGGGAAAGAGAAACAAAGGTAAAGTTGATATGCTAATATTATGGTATAGACCATAATTGCCTAGTGGTAGGGGTGGGGCAGTTCCCATGATTGAGTTCTACAACTTACTGACCAATATAATGTGGTCTTCCTAAGGCCAGGTAACCTTAGGGTTTCTCAGATCTTACAACTTTCTTCTCTTTTATCAATCTGACTGCCAAAGAGATCTATCATCTTAAAAAAAATATAGGTGAAAAATTCTTACTTTAGATTTTGCTTAATGTTCCACCTTTCTAAATCTTCTTTTCCAGTTTAATAGGCTTTAACAATGCAGTTTTTCTGTGTAATTTTTTTTCTTCAATATGTTCTCTTGGGCTGATTTGAGATGTTCCTACCAGATACATAATAGGAGGTTGACAAATATCTCTTAGGTTGAGCTCCTGATTTGCCTGAATAGAGACACATTCACCTTGAGATAGTAATCTCTGTTGGCTTTAAGTAGCTGTAGCTTCCTAATGAGCTTGGTAAAAATCTTTTATATCAAACTTGGGAATAATACCTAGAATATGGCCCATGTTTTTCAGTGTTAAGTACTCCATGGTGGTGCTGTGGGCCAGTACTGGCTGGAGTACCATTACTACATCTCTTTTTTATGAACCTGTAATGAGAGTTCCAATGTAGATTACTATTGATTGCTTTCAGACAGATACCTAAAAACACCCACTCCCACTCCTATTACTTCTGTTAATAACCAAAAAAGATGTTTCCTATATTTAGAAATTTCATTACTAGAGAAGTTAACATATAGGAAGCAAGAGGAGGTTAGCATATAGGAGGTTATTGTTGGGGCTTAAGGGAGACCATTGAAAATGTTGGGGTTCCTGGCTGGTACCAGGGGAGATGTCTCAAAATAATTTGCAGGCTCAGACCTATCTCCCAGTCAAGGGGCAAAGTTTATTATGATTATAACACCAATGGAAGTGGGCTAAATTCCAAAAAAAAGTTAGCAAAGAGCCAAGAACAAGAAGGTAAATTTATAGGGAAAAGTAAGAGAAACCAGGTGCTTCATGTCACTGATGCTAATTTTATGGTTTAGAGGTGGACTTGAGGTTCTGGTTCTGACTTTGTGTGCAGTACTCATGGTTTCTTGGGCATATCTCACTGGGTGGGAGTGGGACAGAACCTTCCTGAGGTGTATTTTTAGACCTGAAACATCACTAGATTAAATGGCAGGTGTCCAATTTTATTCTGCACTCACATTAAATTCAGGCATCTCATGGTTGCTCATTAGTTTCAGAAATCCATTATGACAAGAAAATCCCAAATGGAATCAGGAAAAGTTGGACAAGACTGAAGGAATTTAGGAACAATTTAACAAATAAATAGGAAAATGATGAAACAAAAATAATGTTAACATTTTTTCTTCTTTTAATTGTTTTTTTTTCTGGTTATACATGTACATTATTTTTTAAAATATACATTTCTTTATGAATCATGTTAGGAGAAAAAAAACAAGAGAAAAAAGAAAAAAATAACCAAAGATGATTTATTGATTTATATTCACTCTCCATAGTTCTCTCTTTGGATGCAGATAGTGTTTTCTATCCAAAGTTTATTAAGATTGCCTTGGAACACTGAATTACTGAGAAGAACCAAGTTCTTTCATAGTTGATCATTGTACAATCTTGATGTTATTGTGTACAATGTATTCCTGGTTCTACTAACATGGTTTTTTAAGTCAATATGGTGCTGCCGGGAACTTTATATAAGATTTAGTGGCCCACTAATTTCTAAAATATAGAGAGAATTGACTCAAATTTATAAGAATTCAAAGTATTCTCCAGTTGATAAATGGTCAAAGGATATGAACAATTTTCAGATGAAAAAATTAAAACTATTTTTAATCATATAAGAAGGTGCTCTAAATCACTATTGATCAGAGAAATGCAAATTAAGACAACTCTGAGATACTACTACATACCTGTCAGATTGGCTAAGATGACAGGAAAAGATAATGAGGAATATTGGAGGGGATGCAGGAAAACTGGGACACTGATGCATTGTTGGTGGAACTGTGAATGGATCTAGCCATTCTGGAGAGCAATTTGGAACTATGCTCAAAAAGTTATCAAACTGTGCATACCCTTTGATCCTTGATTTCTACTGGGCTTATGTCCCAAAGAGATTTAAAGAAGGGAAAGAGACCCACATGTCGCAAAAATGTTTGTGGCAGCCCTTTTTGTAGTGTCTAGAAACTGAAAATTGAGTAGATGTTCATTGGTTGGAGAATGGCTGAGTAAATTATGGTATATGAATGTTATGGAATATTATTGTTCTATAAGAAAGAATCAGAAGGATGATTTTAGAGAGGCCTGGAGAGACTTACATGAACTTACATTTACCGTCAAATAAGTGAAATGAGCAGAACCAGGAGATCATTGTACCTGGAAATATCAGCATTATATGATGATCAGTTCTGATGAACGTGACTCTTTCCAGCTATGGGATGATTGATGTCTGTTCCATCTACACCCAGAGAGAAGACTGTGGGAACTGAGTGTAGATTACAATGTAACATTCTCACTCTTTTTGTTGTTGTTCCCTTGCATTTTGTTTTCTTACTCATTTACTTTCCTTTTTGATCTGATTTTTCTTGTTAGCAAGAGAATTGTATGAATATGTTTACATATATTAGATTGTTTGCCTCTAGGGGTGGAGGTGGGGGAAGAGGGAGAAAATCTAAAATACAAGGCTATGCAAGGGTCAATGATGAAAAATTATCCATACATATGGTTTGAAAATAAAAGGTTTTAAGGGGAAAAAAAAGATTTAGTTTCTGAGTTTTACACTTTTATTCAGTGTTTTCTGAATTCTCTGAATTAATATTAGGAAGTAAAAGGAAGCCCTTAGGAGTTTTAAAAAAATCTGGATGTTATTGATTTGTTTTTAACTGTGTGTGTTGTATGGGGTAGGGTAGGGGGAGAGAGAGAGAGAGAGAGAGAGAGAGAGAGAGAGAGAGAGAGAGAGAGAGAGAGAGAGAGAGAGAGATTGAGAGAGAGAGAGAAAAGAGAGAAAAAGGGATCCCTTCATTATTTTTCTGAAGTCTGCGGATCACTTAGAATAATGTTTAAAATGCATAAATAAATTAATAAAGAAACAAACAAAAAATAAATGAAGACAAAAAAAGGAAAAACAAACAAACAAAAAACCAATTTAACAGGGTCCAGATTAAGAATTTCTGACAAACTTTTTCTGGAAGTGTTGACTTCAAATTCTTGACAAGAATTCTGTTGGTCCAGGCATTCCAAGAAATAGGGGTCTGAACAGCTGCAATAGAGGCTTCCCTGACCATCCTTTTCTTCAGAGTAAGGGGTCATCTTGGGGGGAGACTGTACATTATTTCTTCTGACCTCATTACAGGCAATAGTGAAGTCTAGCTGTTTGAAGAGTATTTCACGGACTCCCTTCAATTACTCTAAAAGACCTTCAGCTTGCTTTTTGAAGGCCCTGCCTTGGGACAGACTATGACTTGAGGGGCCCTCTGAAATTTATACTTATAGGCTTTCTTGATGCAGAAAATTCCTTTTAACAGGAACAAATCCATTCATTCCATTATTTGTAAGATAAAAGACTTAAAAATGCAAATGCCTTACTGAAGTGTAACATTGACTGAAACTCATTCTACTCTAAAAATAATTAATCAGTGTTATCAGATCCTCCATTCCCTTGTTTTGATAGGAATAAAAGAGGAAGTTGGTATTATATCCCTGCAAATAAGGAGAGGAGATTGCCAATTTGGAAAGGGAAGGGAGTGTACAAAGGGGAAATTAAGAATGTGAAAGAAATGAAAAAAAAAATTACTTGAATTATTTTTTGGAAAGCTGACCCTTGAGCTGCATTTACAAAAAGGTACTTTTATTTTGTTTGCATGATTCTTAGCTGTAGAGACTCATTATCATTATCAGGGCTATATGTTGTATGCCAGTGCTATTTATCATGATTTATTTCATTTTAATTATAGAATACTTCCTCAAAAAGGGAGTTTCTGTGTTTTCCTTTTCCTCTTTTTTTTTTCTTTATCTTCTCTTCTCATTAATTCTATACTTGTCACTGTCCATACATAGCACTTGAATTCATAGTATAATTTAATATGCAAAGGTTTATTTATGTTGGCTACTATGCTTAATATCAATGAAGTACTTGTTTCTGTTCTTGTTATTATTCATTTGTGTCTGACTTTGTGATTCTTGTAGACTATGGAGTTTTCTTGGCTAGAATACTGGAGTGGTTTGCCATTTCCTTATCCAGTTTTACACAGGCAGGTGCATAAATGATTTGCCCAGATCTGTATTGTAACATGTCTGAGATCAAATCTGAACTCTGGTATTTCTGGTCTTTCTAACTCAAGGTCCACTACCGTGGGCCTTATCAACTGTAGTACCTACCTCCCAATGAAATCCTATCCTCAAGAAATTTGATTTTTTGATCCTTGTTTGTTTATGTAAGGGTGATGATGGGGAAGATGGACTAATCAACCTCCTTACAACAAGATATAAAATTATCCATACAATAAATCATTTGATCTCTCTCTTTCAGTTTTTCTATTTATATTCTTTATGTATTTCCCTAGCCAGTGCACAGAGTTGTTATGAGGCTGAACTTAAAAAAAAAATCAGTTCTTTAATGAATTGTTAATTTAATTGATGAAGGTATTTACTCCAAAGGTACATATTGCAACTTATAATATGCCTTCTCATATTCTTTGACTTTCTATCCCGTTTCCTCCTTAAATTACTATCTGACTAGAAACTTTCATCTCTTTTTAAAAGCAATCCCTCTATACTTGTGTAGTTCTCTAGCTCTTCCTGTTACTTTATAACATGACTGACTCATCTCCTTTTCCAATCATACATTTATTAGATATTTTATCCTCCTTTTTGTAACACACACACACACACACACACAAATACATCCTTTACAATGTGTTGTAGCCTACCTGAGCTCAATCTTCTTCTTTCCATCGCATTTTGAATCTCTGGAATTTTAATTCTTCAGAGTCAAATTAGTTCTATGATTCTAAATCACATAACATTATTGGTGTTGAAACCCTGTGCTTTTGAATTAGGGAATAGTTTGGGACCACTGAAAGTTACTTGAAATTTCCCAAGTACAATACGACATGCTCCCTTCCCTAATCCAAGTGCTTTCAAGTGCTTATAGATGAGATATTGAATCATATAGTTTCTACAACTTGATGCAATTAGCATAATCTCTAAATAGCAGCATCTGGAGGACCTCATCTCTAGATGAATCTCTTTTTGCATTTGGACTTTGCAGAAGACATTCCCTAAGAGACCTTTGGCAAACATTGGTGTGTTTCTTTTATGCCTCTTTTGATATAACTAGTTAGAGGATCACTGAACAGAATTATCTTGTTGCATCCATTCTAAAATTTTATGATATATAACCCTAAAATATGTCTGAGAGACATGAAATTGAAGAAGAAGCATAAGGTTGCTTTACAATAAATCAGTAAACAATAAACAGAGTAAATTTTGTGTTCTCTAAGACTTTCAGTTTATTGTGGAATTATGAAGATGTGTCCTTTTGTAATAAATTATCTAAAAGCCAGAATACTCTTAATTTTCATACAGAATATATTCCATATATTTGTAGATTCATGTCATAAAATGTTTTCAAGATAAGAAAATAAATGTTTGAACCAGAATCTATTGATGTAATGCCTTCTTGGATCCTTGTTTCTTTTTTTTTTTTTTTTTTTTAGTATGACTATGTATTGTGTTTCAACATGATAATTATGTGGTATTTCCTGTGCATTGTTGCATTTTGACATTGATTCCCCAAGAGTTTTAAAATTGTGCTCCTTCCAGCACTACTTTCTTCTGTTCCTGTTTTGTCCCTTCCACTAAATTCCTACTCTGATGTCTCATTGAGGCCTGCAGATATATCCCTGTGTTTTTTTAAATTAAATTTTATTTTTCAACTTAAAAGTATTTATTTTGTCTCCTTCCCACCTCTACTCCACAAAGAAGAGGGAAAAATAAAAAACAAAATTCTTGTAACAAATATGTGGCATTATCTATCCCCAGCACTTAGCACAATGTCTGGCACATAATAAGTACTTAATTAATATTTGTTGACTGACTGCATATAATAGACACCTCTTCCAAGAGATGGGTTGCAATTTTATTTATAGATGTTTCCAACTTTAGTTGATTGAAGTTCTTTTCTTTTAAAAGTTTTCTTTTTTATAGAGTTGTTACTGTATAAATTGCTGTTTTGTTTCACTTCATGTTATTCACTATCAGTTTACAGTTTCTTATGGAACAATTGTGATGAATTGTTTCTGGTGAATCATTTTCTAAGATGGCACTCTCTCACCCTATGTTTTCAAAGTCTATGCCAGTGTACTATTAACAGATTCTACTAAGTTAGAAAAGTTTTAAATATGAATCTGTTAAGTCACAGTAGTCTCAATAAATAGATTAGCTAGTTCAGAGACGCATCATGGGAGATTTTGGGAAATTGCTGAGTTCCCCTTCCCACTTCAAGCCTTCCCACCACAGCTGATACCTTAGCAACTTTCCATGATTATATAACCAAATCATAGATCCTTCAATTATTAAAAAAGAAGTACTTGGTCCAATGTGATAGCTTTTCATATCAGTCTTTTTAGGTTTCATTTCATTATCAACCATGAGAATAGATTACTATACAAATGAAATGAAAATTCATCCTGTTTGTTGTCCTATTCCATTATGTGTTAGTTCATATATTTTTATTCTGTGTCCTATATCTGTAAACATTTTTGATATATGAGTCAGCTTACTTGGGTCTCATGGAAAGTTTGGAAAGACTTTTTTCTTCCAGTGTTTTTCTTTTTCTTTTGGAACATAATACTGCTCTTATCTTCCAAAATTTCTCTGTCCTGTTTTGTAGATAAGTTTCTCTCTCTCTGCTTGGCAAACAAATACTGTTTTGCTCATTGTGACAACTTCTGGGGTGTTACAGTTCTTCCTATTGAGATTGCTTTACCTTGATTTCATAAGTTTTTGTTTCATTTCAGGAAATGGTAATCATCAGAATCAAAATTTTTACTGCACTTTCTCTCATTTTTCAGTGTTATTAGCTTCTTTGAAGAACTACCATCCATAATTGTCCATAGTATCTTTTTTTTTTTCTAAATTGACCTTGGGTCAAATTACATAATGTAGATACATAGATAATTCAGGAATGACTCCAATAGGTAAACCCTCCAGTTTAGTCATTAATTATATTCTTGCTTCTGTTAGCCATTTTCCCTTCTTTAATTGTATGTATTGTCCCTTCATTCAATATCCAGTTCATATAATACACACTATATTAATACCTGGTGACTACTTTATCATTGGAAGTTCTGTAGTATTTATTTCCTAATATTGTATTTGAACTTAGTATGTTCTTGTGCCTTACTTAACTTTTTATGCCTATATCATGTTTTCCCAATTAGATAAGATTAGATTATCTCATATCTTTTTTTTTTTTTTTCTGTCTAATTCTTAGCAGGGTAACCTTCTGCCAGACCCAGTTAGTATCAAAAATAATGTTTGTCTCAGGCTTCCTGGTGAGCCCTCTAGTATGAAATTAGCTGTCTTTTTCTCTAGGCAATTATCCACCAGTAGCTGGCCCCATTCCTTGCCTTGGCTCTAATAGTAATAGTGGTTTTAATCATCTTGGAAAGTCCTCAATGTGTATGTACTGCCTGCCTGGTTCAGTCTTAATGGTCTGTCTACTCTGTCCTTTCTCCTCTTATGGTTCTAGTAGGTCAGGACCAAGGTCCCACTGTATTCAGAATGCCAGGAGTATACTGGAGACAGTTCAAACTAGCTTGTTAGAGCCAATTATTCAATTTTCAGTGTAAGCATTTATGCTTCAGAAATAGGCATATGTTAAAAATCTATACTGGATTTATTGTTTTGTCAATTGTCTAAAATTCAGAAAATTTTGGAAAAATGTTAATGATGCTGGTTATTTAAATGATGATTTTTAAAGAGTGTTATATACCCCTTTTATTTTTTTAAGAGCAGCCTGTTAAACATTTACCAGCATACCCCTATTTCTGACTCTGTTTACTATATACACACACACACACGTGTGTGTGTGTGTTTATGTGTGTGTGTGTGTGTGTGTGTGTATGTTTTTACCTTTAAAATGTAAGGTTCTTTAGAACGAGGAGTATTTTCTCTTTTTCTTTTTGTCTTCAGTTCTTAGTCCAGTATCTGGCATGGAGTAAATACTTAAGAAATGTTCATTAAATGATTACAATGATGGCTTTGATTTTGGGAATGTAGAATTCTTGGAAGGAGTTTTGTCGGGGAGTAGATGAAAAGAAAGAGAGAAAGGGAAAAAAGAAAGGTGTCATTGAAATATTGACAGTATACATAGAAAAACACAAAAAGAAGTTAAGAAGTGGGCCAAGACTAGCAGGTGCAACCACTATAGATTTGGTACTATATTAATAAATTTAATATATACTTCAATCCATATAGAAAAGAAGTTTTTGTCTCATATACAATCCCTTTTCCCTAGTTTTCCTTAATGTTTGGTTTTTGATGTTTACATAATGATAAAAAAGAAAGTTAAAAAAATTAAAAAACATATATATACAGCGCTACAAAAACAATATACCAGCAATAACTTTGCCCCCACAGAGACATACAGACTGCAAGCTTCCTCCAAGCTTCCTCTGCCCTGTGATGCCTCTGTTTCCTGTACTCTCTCTCCTATTCTCCGCACTCCCGCTTCCAACCTTCACTGCTGCAGTGAATTCCCCCTGCAGCGGCAGTCACATGCACAGCATGCATTGTACATTCCCGTGCCTGTCTGTTGTGGTGGCTGCCATTACTGTACAAGGCCGTGGGCTGTCAGTTCTCCATCTTCTGCATCTCTCTTCCTTCCCCACACCACATACCCTGGCCTGGGAACTCACCTCACCTTGGTATCATCTCACACTTTGTCTCCACTACCTCAGTCCAATGCCAGAAGTGTGTGTTGCTAATGCGAGTTTAGGTCGAACGGCACTTCCACTCTGATTTTGCCATAACCCGGTGGGTCACATAAATGTCTTCAGTGGGCCGTATTTGGTCTGTGGGCTGTAGTTTGAGGACCCCTGGTATAGGGTATGCCTTTTACTAGTGCCAGTTAGTAGTTTTGGTCTTAGAGAATTGCCTAGATCATGGAAAGAGTAAATGATTTTCTCAGTTATATAGTTCATGAACGAAATGGAGTGTTATCTCTTAAGATAGTTGTGAAAATCAAATAAGGCTTCATCTGCCCCAGAGTTGGAGTGGGCCTGAAGGTAGTCCTTCGGCATTGATTCAAGGACATACGTAAATCTCCTTCCTGCTATTCTTCCATGACATCATTTTCTTCCTACATCAATCAAATATGAGCAGCTATGTACTTATTGGCTAAAATTAAATATTCTGGGTAGTTCCCAGATTTAGAATGTGAGACCCTCAGCCAGTGAGGAAAGGGTCAGTGTTGGAAGGGGTATTTACATTAGGGACTATTTAAAATGTCAAACCATTTTCCAAAAAATGCCTCCTCCTTTCAATTGCTTGTTCCACTGGGGGGACACCCACTTCTCTCAAGAAGGTATAATAAACTTTACTACTGCTCCTAGAGATATCTTCCATTTTTTTATTAACTGGTGATCACTCACCATTCTGAGTCACATATCCATATATGCTAAGAGATGGGATTTTGAGTACAAGTTTTCCTGGTTTCAAGCTTATCCCTGTGCCATGTTCCTTTTACAAAGGAAGTCAATAATAAAATAGGTTTGCTTCACATTTCACTTTGCTAAAGCAAAGGGAAACTTTAGCAAAGGAAACTTTAGTATGATGAAAATTTTATCTTAATTTTATAAACTTGGTTTGAACTTATTAACAAGTGATTTGGGATGATATATTGACATTTATAAAACATTTTTAAATGAATAAACATATTTTAATTCTTTTTCAGAACAATGGTTCCCTGGTATGGTGCCAGACTCACAAACAGTGTTCTAAGGTATGTTCCTTAATGCTATATTATTTTATAGCTCTTTTTATAGTTCCCCTTTTTTCTTTATTATCTGGTTTTGAATATCAATTAGCTTAATGCCTGTTCCTATCATTGATTTTAATTAGTTTTTCTTGAATGTTTTTGTATTTTACTTAACAAAATTTAAGTATTTTCAGTCAAAATTAATAGATTCTTTAATACTGTGGTATGTCTTCCATTTTTAGAGAATTCTTTGATATACTTTGAAATTCAACATTGTCATTTTATTTAGATTGTATATGTAATTCTAGTAGTAGCTGTCCCCTGGAGAACCAGCTAATTCCTGTTGGGCAAAGCTATTTCCTCCTCCTCCTCTTCCTCCACCTCCTTGGTCCATATGGGGAAATATAACCATAGGAATGTAAATTTTGATCACTTATATTTCATAAGATTTCTTGGGATTTAGAGGGTAAATTTTTTTCTTTCTTATTTATTTGTTCTATTATTGTTATATACCTCCTCTACCCAAGCAAAAACAAAAACAAAAACCAAACCTGGAACAATGAACTCTTGTTTCATGTAGTTTTAATTTATGATTTCTTGAAATTTAGCTCTGAAAAACTAGACTTGAAAGTCCATTGCGATTCAAATAGAAGTTCTAGACTTTCACTGATTGGTTAATAATAGGCCCCATCCCAGGCATTACTTGCTCATTATTTAGATTTTGATGACTTTGAGTGAATGTAAATAGCAATTGTTTTTATTCTAGGTAGAAACTCAGAGGGTTTTCCCCTCCCACATAATTCTTTTATGAAGGCAAAGTAGACTTTTGGGTCAATTTTTAGCTTTTCCTTACTGAATAAATATTGCCTCACACAAATTGAGATCTGGGAAAGAATTTAGAGCCAAAAGGCCCAGGTCCCCCACTGACTGCATCTGGGATTATCTCCAGTTGTCCTGACCTTTGTCTTGCCACTGGACTCTGACGACCTTGGAGGAGAGAGTGAGGGTGATGACTTGGCACTGTTTAGTCTCATTGAAATCCAGTTCACATCCTCCTTTGGTAACAATGCAGATCAAATTTGTTAATTATTAATAGAAGAAGGAGAAGAGGAAGGAGAAGAGAAAGGAGGAGAAAGGAAAAGAAGGGAAAGGAAGAGGAGGAGAAGAAGAAGAAAAGGAAGAGAAGAAGAAGAAGAGGAGGAGAAGAAGAAGAGGAGGAGGAGTAATAGGAGGGGGAGGAGAAAAAAGAAGAGGAAGAGGAGGAGGAGGAGGAGGAAGAGGAGGAGGAGGATTTTGTTTGTTCTGGACATTTTCTATATACTTATCTGTGTACATGTTGGTTTTTTCCCCAAAGGATTGCAAGCTATTTGAAGACAGGGATCATTTTTGTCTGTTTTTTCATTGTCTGCTTTTGCTTATTTTTCTCATTGGGTTTTTGTTTTTTGTTTTGTTTTAGAAAGATGCTTTGTAAATAATAGTCACTGTTGTTATTATGATTATGATTATTATTGGGAGAATAGAAATAGGAGTTTGGTTTAAGTTCAGATGGACGCAAGATCAAGGGAAGTTTTTCTTTCAGGATGGAAAAATTCTGGTTGGAAAGAGAGAGAGAGAGAGAGAGAGAGAGAGAGAGAGAGAGAGAGAGAGAAATTGGAAGATACAGGTAGAGGAATTGGGGGAGTTTATTATACTTAGATTTTAGAGTAGATGTGAATGGGAGTAGAATTTGATCAAGGATACATGGGGAGAAGTTAGCTTTGATAAGGCAGAAGTCCACATAACTCTTTTCAGAGGAATGAAAGAGAGAATGGGATGTTTTAAGGTATGGAAATCAAGAATCTTATTTTGGATTACTTTTCTTCTACATAAAATAGAAGCTGAGATATAGTTTGGGATTTAGGGGGAAAGAAAGAGCTATCACCTGGATACCTTAATAAGATATTAATATGAGATGAATAAAAGCATTATCATACAACATTAAAGATTCTATTAAAATAATTCTAGATAGTATAAATTTGTTTATTCAACTTAGCTAATTTAGGAGACGGAATTAAGAAGATAGATGGGTGGGTCATTTAGGGTGGTAAATTAAAATGTAAAAAAAAAGACAAGGGCAAGGGCAAGGTATAGGACAGAGGGGAACATTATTGTTAAAATGGCTGACTATAATATGAAGAGTGAGAAGGGAGGGAAATGGAGACAAATTGGATTGTAAATCTGGTGTGAAAGTCATTGAGAAAGATACGAGAGTAGAAAAAAGCATAATCAGACAGTTTGACCTTAAAAGGAGAGATTGTTGAAGACAACTTTTCATACACTAGACTAATCCTTGAAGTTTATTCATCAGTGACTTTATTGAAAATAACAAAATCTTTATGTGATAATAAAATAATACATGGTTGGGTGAAGATGTTTTTAACTTTTATAATTGAATTTTGCTTGTATCTAGGCATCCAACATACATAAAAGTTCTTGTGTATTATCCCTTTGTTGTAAAACCTTCTAAATGTTACTATTGATGTTTGATTTGACATTTGACATCTTAGTATATGCAAAATAAAGTTTCTCCTAGTAGGATTTTTGAAACATTTTGTGATCATCTTTGCATGAAAACCTGATTGTAAATGGGGGAAAAAGATAAGAATAAAGAGAACACTGATTAAAGTTAATTTTTATCCATTAGGTAAAGCTAATGATATTTTGAAATAGAAATGTTATATTATTCTTATTTGACTCTCTCAAGGGAATTTAGGTTAGAGGTGGTTCATTTGCAGTTTCTTCTTTTTTTTTTTTTAACATCACATTTAAAGGAAAATTGCATCTAACTGGGATTAAGGTTTTCGTGTGTCCTTAGAAGACACTTTGTAATTGAATGATTAAGGTTTATGTGATACCTCATCTGATTTTCTTAAGAAATAAACAGGTGTCTTTTTGCCTGAAGCAAAATAAGATTCCTAAGAGAGGGTGGTTAAATGATTATCCATGCAAGGTCACCACAAACTTCATAGACACTATGGAATAAATCACTAAGCTGAATGATTTTTTAATGGTTACCTATAGCCTGAATACTTAAAGTGAACCTTAAATAATAATCATACTTTGTGTTTCTCTGGAAAAAATAAGTTTGTGAGTACATAGTAAATTTGACAAGATTGATATTTTGTATTTCTTTTGAGATTATTGAAATACTTGAAAAATATTTTATTTTGATCTTTTTTTGAAATTAGTATTAGGGATATGGGGAAATTGGTAAATGTACAAGTTTTGTAATTTTTCTAACCCAGTTCAATGAAGTCAATACAAGAGCTATACATAATAGCCACTCTCTCTCTGTTAGTTAATTTTCATGTTGCCATGAATTAATCTGTAGACAACAGTAGGCAACTTTTAAGAATGCTTTGAACCAGAATCAAGAAAAGTAATACATATATGAAAAACTGCTATTGGTGGCACACGTTATAGCTTAATTTATAGCAATAAATATTATTAAATTTATTCATTGTCACTCAATTGTGACTGACTTTATGTGACCCCAAAGAGGGTTTTTTTTTGGCAAAGATACTGAAGTGGTTTGCCAATTTCTTCTCCAGTTCATTTTATAGATGAATGAGGCAAATAGAGATTAAATGATTTGCCCAGATCACTCATCAGGAAATGTCTCCGGCTGGATTTGTACTCAGATCTTTCTAACTTCATAGATAAGAGTTTAGAACTTAGAGCTTTATCTAGTATACTACCTAGTTGTCCCATTAAATTTATAACGTAAAATTTTAACTGTTTGTTTAATGCATGTATGATCTATTCAGTAAGTTCAAAAAGTATAGCTTTGATTGAGGAGGCTTATGTCACTGCCTAATAATGTCTTTTAAAACAATACTCTATGAGATAAATATCACAAATAATGTAATTCAACAAGGATGAGAGAAATATAATTGAATGAATCCTTATTTCAGGGAAAAAAAAACCTGTGTATATCTTGAGATATATGGTAGACTTGTAAATAATAATTGTTAGTAATTAATTATTTAATTTGATCAGTGATGCTACCAGAGAAGTGTTTCCTTTTATTTTTTATTGAAAGATAAATCCTATAGATCTTAATATACAGTGAACATAATAGCTTTTCAACACTAGACATGCTCTCTCTCTCTCTGTCTCTCTCTCTCACCTACTCTCCCCCCCCTTTCTCTCTTGTTTGTCCCTTTCTCCTTTTACCTCTCCTCTCACTCACACACACACAAACATGTTCAATATGTATGATACAACAATAATAAACAAAAGTGAGTTCTCTCTGATTTCAATTCATCAGGAAATTTTCAATATGAACCCACATTTCCTTTTGTGCCCGGTTCTGCTTAATGGATCCTATCATACTATCATTTCCTATTCATCAGGGTGTGGCTATTGAACATTTTGGTGTTTTCTTGTATAGCATGCTGAGCCTCAAATCTGGAAGTCCCAAGTTCAAATCTGATCTAAGATACTTATTAAAGCTGGTCCTGAGCAAGTCAATCTAAACCTGTTTACTTATCTGTAAAATGGGAATAGTTATAGTACCTACATCTTAGAATTATGAGGATGAGATAAGGCAGCATTTGTAATGTACTTAATGTAGTGACTGCCATATAGTGAGTGCAACTTATTTGCTCTACTCAACATAAAAAGTGTGACTATCTGAGAAGAGATTGGGCTCTTAGCGACCATCACTAATTATTGTCCCCAAGTGCAGGACCATTTTTTCTGAGGGACTTCTGCTATGATCATTATTATCCATGGGACACAGATGGGTATGCTGGAAGGAAAGAGGTGGGGCAGAGAAAATGATAGTCTTTTTTTTAGTAGTATATACTTATATGTAGATAGATATATATAGATACATGTGCATATAAACATATACATACATGCATGTGTGTATACATACATGCGCTCATATATACATGCATGTGTTTTTAGAGTTGTGGTTAGTTCAACTGACTTGATGGACTGAAGCTCCAGACAGGAAGTTAGAGAACTTAGACAGGACTTGGACGGAATAGAATAGGATATTATCGAACCACAATCAATGAAAGGTAGGTGTATTATATTGAAGAAACAGAAGATGACTGCTTCAGGATTCAGGATTTAAAAAAATCATGAAATCACAAGTATTAGATATAAGAGAAGACCTATAAATTTATCATTCAGAAGCAAGATGATAGACCTGTATTGTTTTCTGGCATTTTTAATAGTTTTGATTGTCAAGAATTTTTAAAATATTTTTTTCCTTAAAGGTATATCCATATGGCAGATGCTACAGGAAATGTATATATCTCAATATTTATTTCAAAAAAATGTTTTAGCTGCCTTCATAGCCTTGAAGTAAATTGATCTCATAATTCATCTGTTTCACCCCAGGAAATCTTTATATGCTTTGGTTTCTTTAATTCCTTAATTTACCTACATATTTATACCTATATAAATTCACCTACAGGTTTCTACAGGTCAGTTACCCTAGTTTAGCCTGTCTGCAGAGATGATTTTACTATGATGTAGCCTCTGAGCAAACTAAAACCTCTTGGAGCCACAAGTGAGAATTGAGTGTCACATGGACACCAAAGCTGTATGAACAATCCTGAAAAGGCCTGGGCAATGTTCTCCTTGAACATCTCATACTTCTCAAAGTATTTGGCTTCAGATACTTACTAGCTGTGTGACCCTGGGCAAATCACTTAATCTTGCTTAAGTTTCCTCATCTGTAAAATGGGTATCATAATAGAATAGCCTTATCTTTGCTGGTGTGTAAATCAAATGAGATAAAAATAGGTTTGTGAACTTATTGAAATGTTAGCTATCTGGTCAAACACCTTGAAATTACTGATGAGGCAATTAAAGCCTAAATAAATGATATAAGTTTATCAATGTCACAAAATTAATTAATAGAAAAAATGAAAGAAAAATCTAGTCAATATATTTTTCCTATTATTTATCATGACATTTCCATTTTATGTGACTTCATTGGAATGGCTTATTATTTACTGTTAAAGTTTGCTTTACTAAGTCCTGTGCATTATATATCATGGTCAGGTCTCAGACATTAGGGCCTTTCAGTTCTAGTCTCAATCAACAAGTCAATATTTACTGAACCTTAACTATGTGTTCAGAACAGTTCAAGGCACTGAGAAGGATACAAAAGAGAGTAAGGCATATTTATATATTTAAAGAATTTATGTGCTGTTGTAGTGACAAGACTAATCAAAAAAATTAAAGAATTAAATTTTTAAAATTTAAATTTAAAAACTAATTATATTAGAAATTATAGAACTAAAACAATAATTTGACACTATTTAAAGAGATGAATTCTGAATTTATAAAAATGTGACTTTTTATTATCTGCAAGTACAATCTAAATTTTAATAATTCCTCATTATTTGTAGAATTCGTATTTAATATTTAACCATGATAAGTAACTCTCTACTGTTGTTTATGTTAAAAGACAGTTTTATTTGTTTAAAATTCTGTGACTTAGTTCTCCATCATTGTGTTTAAACCTGTATTCTGCCAAGAAGGAATTTTGGTATATGAGCAACGACTACCCCTTCAAGTGGAATAAAGTCAATTTTACTTAAGAGAGAGGAGGAGAATTAATTTTTTAAATAGCTTTTTCTTTTTCCAAATACATGAAAGATAGTTTTCAATATTCACCTTGCAAAACTTTATGTTCCGAGTTTTTCCCCCTCCTTCCTCTTCACCTCCCATAGACAGCACGTACTCTAATATAGGTTAAAATGTGTAATTCTTCTAAACATATTTCCATATTCGTTATGCTGTATGAGAAAAATCAGATCAAGGGAAAAAAACACAGGTAAACAATAACAGAAGAGTAAAAATACTATACTTTGATCCAAATTCAGTCTCCATAGTTCTCTCTCTGTATGTGGATAACACTTTCCTTCCCAAGTCTATTAAAATTGCCTTGAATCACCTCACTGTTGAAAAGAGCTATGTCCATCACCACTGATCCTCACATAATCTTACTATTACTGTGTATAATGTTCTCTTGGTTCTACTCACTTCATTTAACATCAGTTCATGCAAATTTTTCTAGGCTTTTCTGAAATCAGCCTCCTTGCCATTTCTTATAGAAAAATAATATTCCATTACATTCATAATACCATAATTTATTTAACCTTCCCTAACTTCCAGTTCCTTGCTACTACAAAAAAGGGCTGCTACAAACATTTTTGCAAGTGGTGGGGGTCCTTTCCCCTTTTTTATGATCTCTTTGAAGAGACACTGTTGGATCAAAGAGTACACACGGTTTGATAGCCCTTTGGACATAGTTTCAAATTGCTCTCCTATAGAATAGTTGGAGCAATTCCCAACTCCACCACAATACATTGGTGTTCCAGTTTTCCCATACTCTCCAACATTTATCAATATCTTTTCTTGTCATCTTAGCCAATCTGAGAGATATGAAATAAGGAGGCAAATCATTTAATAAATCTCAATAAGCACATGATTTTAATAAAAATTTCTAGTGCAGCCCAAATATGTAAGAACTTTCCAAGGGATTTTTATAAGTTGAAAATATAGTTATAAATAGTACCCATAAAGCTAGATGACCCAGAAACATTCTAGTAAATAGGATGCAATTAGATGATTTCTCTGTGATACTGATCCTCTTCTGTTCATCCAGAAGGAATTAAACAAGAAGTTGGAGGCAATATTCTTTCTTGTGCTTCACCTTTGAGGCAGGGCCAGAAGAGAGAATGAAGGCTCTCTCTCATTGCCTACCTATTCTGGTTCTCTCTCATTTTATGAAACCTAATATCTTTCTCCTTTGTTCCACTTCAATCTTCTGCATTGTCCATTTTATCTTTAGAATAGACAGTTTCTACTTCTCCATCTATGAGCCTGTGATTTTCTGTCTGTAGCTGAGTTTCATCAAAAAAGTAGAATTCAATTCAGTGATCAATAAGACAGTAATTTGGAATGTCATCTGGATAGTTGAAAAACTTGTAGGCATTGATAAAGGATAGTGATAGTGCTGATAAGGAACTGGAACTGACAGGCAAAACTCTTAGATATATAAATATTAGATATAAGAAGGACACCAAGAGAAGTGTGATTTTGAGTTATTTTATTTTTCTGTGAAGGCAAAATCATCGATTTAGAGATGGAAGGGACTTTTGTAGCCATTTAGTGCCCAATACTTGTACCATCCCCAAAAGGATTCACTTATAATAAAGGTTAATAGCATCCTTCTGTCATACACATAGAATCCAGCACCTAGTAGGCACCTAGTAGGCTAGCATACTAGGATGGTAATTATGAAGATCACAAGAATTCACCAAGGTAATTTGCACATAGCAGATGCTCAAAAATTATTTGTTGAATGGGTAAGTTTAGTGTATGAAAACATGATAAATGTAGGAATATCAAATGAATCATACGTCTTAAATAAATAGGAAGTTGGATGTATTAAGATGTGACTAGTATCAAGGGTAGTTTATAGTAATGTTTCAAATACTGGCATCTCTTTTATTGAGAATGTCATTTTTGAGATGACCGACTAGTTTCCTATTATAGTGATAATATGCTTGCCAAGTTGCTTTTTCCTTTTATTTCAGTTTGAGAGGTATGCAAGACCTCATATGCCTTTGTGCATTTCAGTTGTTTTTCAGTGTAAGTGTTGAAAAGAAGTAATTTAGGGCCCAATCATGTAGCCATCGCATTCTGTTTTGATCTTGATGGGAGTTCTGTTCTATTGCAGCATCATCAAATACTTAGTGATATTCCTCATGTTAAAAAAAAAAAACTCTATTTAGAGGTGAGATTGGTTTTTTTTGGATTATATGAACATCTGGCTTCATTTGAAGTTCATAAAATTTATTGCATGTGGGTCAGACCTAAGAAAGAAAACTGAGTATGACTTTTTATGTGTTGAGTCTGCTGTTGATCCTGATTTTTGTTTTCCTTTGTATGTATTTTAATTGTTTATGTGGTTGATACTTATAAGTTAATAAAAATAAAAGTGGAATCTCATTGATATGTAAGACAGAATGTAAGAAGAAGGAAAAGAGAAAGGGAGAGAGAGAATGTCAAAGTATATAAAGAGTTTACCTTGAAGAGTTGGATTTAAGTCCTAACATTGAACTATATTAACTATGGATTTAGGCAATTCATTTAACTGTTTCATATTTTAGGCAATTCCCTAAGACTATAAAATTCAAAGAAAGTGCTAATCTGCCTTAGAAAAATTTTGACCAATAATAATTATAGAGCCAGTTCCTCTATTCTGAACTGACATATAAAATTATTCATGAAATAAAATGACTACTAAGCAATCTTTTCAAACCTCTCCCCCCCTTTTTTATAATCTTGCTATGAATCAACAAGATAAGTTTGTATCAAATAGAAATATTTGAAGTTTCAGATTTTTTGTTAGAGGTAATGTAATTATTAATGAGATGCACATAAAGCAACTCATTTCATGTGGGAAACTTCTGGATGGGGAAAGAAAAACTACCTTTTATCCATGTGCATTGAAAACCCATTATCTGATATATTAATCTGTTTTAAATATGACATGTATTTTCATGGTTAGAAAAGCATTTAAAATTGGTTTGCAGAATGAATGCAGTTTTGGATGGCTATTTGCTTAGGTGGGCCCTTGTTGGATTATTATTAGGTGATGCAGTTTCCTTTTTCTTTGATTATCCTATCTTTGTTCTTAGGATAAATTTAGTAGGATAAATTAAAAAAAATTAAATTTATTATATTTTCCTCACTCAGAAAATAAAAGTCTTGTAATTTTTTTGTGGGAAAAGAAGTAAAATAAAATATTTCTTACAAGTAATTATTATTATTATTTGCCTGAAAGTGTGATTCTATTCTGGTCTGTTGAAGAAAATTGAGAGGTAGGTATTTATTGTGCAAATTCATATATTCTCCTAAAATAGTCTCAGGTGTTTTCAATTACATATAAATAATAACTAATGAGTTGTTAAAAAATAAATTTGTTTGACTATAATCTTACTTTGTGCCTATGAAGATTGTATCATTTAGTATCCTAGTAAGCTTTGGCAAGATATTTAACTATTCAGAGCCTCATTTTGATTGTCTATAAAATGAAGGGTTTGGACTAAATGGTCTCTAAGTTTCATTCTGGCTCAAAATCCTATAATTGCAGTTGATTCAAAGGGCTGATTTAATCTCTGATCTTTGAGATTCCACCAAAGAGGTGAAAGTCATTTTAAAGGAGATTTTAAATTAGATCAACCTCTGGTGAATTCCACTCTACACAGGCAGCTGGAAATCAAATGACTAGCAGACATAGTTTAAAACTTCATGTGCAATGGCATTTACAAGAACTGACAGGGTATTTCCACCTGATTTTGTTATGCACTGAAATGAAACTGTTGATAGTTCTTGACCTACCAAAAGACAATACTGCAAAAAAATAATGTTCAAGAGCAAATGTGAAAGATGCTAACTTGCTTATATGGCATCAAGTTTCAGAATACAGAACTGATTTATTGGCTAATAAGGAATCAATCCCAAGTTTGCTCTGAGAACTTGTTCAAAGCTTTCTAGGTCAGTCCCACCTAGAGACAGTGCAGGTGGAGAGAAGAGACTATTTAAACAATCAGAGAGCTGCTACATCCTTCCATCTGTCACAGACTACTGAAATGAAAGTGCATGGATTTCATTTGCCCTGCCAGCATTGAACTCACTCTGAAATAGTGTCAGTGATTTGCCCTACCCACAGCACTGTCTTTCTTATGGTAAGTGTGCTGTGCACTCATGCTGGGAGACTTTTATCAAACATATTAGTGTGCATTTGGGGGATGATTAGCCTTTAGTTGCTGAAACATTCCAGGTTTCTTAGCCTAGAAACTGGTATCTCTGTGGAAGGATTATGCAAAGATTCTCTTAAAAAGGTATAAGAGACAAAGAACATATGAGAGAAGAACTTAAAAAAATTTTTTTAAGTGGCTGTAAAGCTTTTACATGAACAAAATCAATGCAGCGTGGATAAGAAGGGAAACTGGGGATTGGGAAAAATCTTTGCATCACATGTATTTGGTAGCAATATGATATTTAGAAGTTTAGGGAATTAATACAAAATTGTAAGATCAATAACCATTTCTCAATAGAGGATCCTCAAAAGAACTGTGACCCATTAACAACTATATGAAATATTTTTCCAAATCACTAATATTAAGCTCAGTAGAATTAATCAACTAAACAACTTTGAGGTATTACCTCCCATTCAGCAAACTGTCAAAGGTAACAAAAATTGGAATTTTCTCTCCAAAGTTTGCAGTAATAAAAAGGTTCCAAAAAAGAATAATTCACTAAAACATTGTTGCTGAAATGGTGAATTACCCCTAGAGTTCTAGAAAACAATTTGAAATTATTAAGACTGATTAAAATGACAATATATATTGGACCTTGTCCCCAGCCAAATCCCTAATATCCCCAAACAGGCAAAAATAAGGAAGATAAGTCCCACATACATTAAAATGGTTATTGTATCACTTTTTGTGGGAGCAAAGAACTGGAAATAAATTGGGTATTCAGTGGTCGGTAATACCTAAATAGATTGTGGTACATGAACTATTATTGTGCTGGAAAAGTGATACTTATGAGAAATTCTGAGAAATATAGGAACTAGTTGAAAAATGAAACAGAATTGGAAGTATGTATGTATCTATCATAGTAAATGTATCTATACATCTATTCATATACATCTTTCTGTTTGTCTAGCTATCTGATTATTGTGACTTGAGTAAGGCAAATAAAAAGATCAACAAAGCTAAACAAAGTAATAGAATAATAGAGAAGAGATGACAAAAGATGATTTACGTTTTTTTAACTGGAAGGATAGGGAACAATAGGTATAGAATATTACATATACTATAGGATATAGTTCTATCGATTCAATCTGTTGAACTGTTTAAAAAACTTGTTATAAAAGAAATCTCACTGAAATGATACAAGTGTCAGAAAAATGATCAATAAAACATTAGAAAGTTATATATTGATAACTGAAGATGGTTTAAATTATGTTTTCTATACATGTAAGTAATAAGAGAATCTATTATGTGATATAAAGCTTCAAAGGAGAAAACAGAAAAGGAAAAAATCCAATTCTATGCATTTTTTTTTCTTTCTTGGACCCATTTTGAATATTTCCTTTCCTTTGGTTAAAGATAACGTCTTTTGTTTAATTTGGAGCTAAAATCAGGTTACTTAGTTTCTCTTCAAAATAGAGTCAATTTTGAACATATGAAAAACATCTGACTCTCAGTGCATTATATGGTAATTGCAGTTTGACAGATGTTTTGAAGTTGTAATATATTCATCAGAAAGCATGAAGAGCATCAGTTGTTTGAAGATGGGATTTAATCTAAACTGGCAAAAAAGAAATAATGTTGGTTGGAATTTGAGGATGTCTGGTTTAGAAATAGAGCAGACTTGCAATTTTTGGGGGTGTGGTAGGGAGAGGGTTTCCTTGAATTGAACATAGAAATATATAATATAAAACTTTTTCCTTTGCTTTCCCCAATGATATAAACTATTTGAAAAAAAATAAAAACCCAACAAAATACAATATAATGGCATTTTCCTTTTGAATGTTTTTCTATCAGGAGAGTCGTACAGTTACATTTATACCTATTTTAGGTTTAATCCTGAATTCCCATAAGATCTGATAAATTTGTCAGGTCTACAGGGACTTGCCCCCCCCCCTTTTTTTTTTCCACTTTGCAGTTAGGTACTGTGGACAAAGGGCTGGGCCTGAAGTTGGGAAGATCTGAGTTCATATTCAACTTTAGATATTAGCTGATACTAGCTGTGTAACCCTGGGCAAGTCACTTAACCTCTGCTCACCTCAGTTACCTCCTCTGTAAAATTGGGGACTATAATAGTACCTAGTTCCTAGGTTTTTCTGAGGATCAGTTGTTGCTCAGTCATTTCAGTCATGTCTGATTCTTTGTGATTCTATTTGGGGTTTTCTTGGCAAAAATACTAGAATGTTTTGCCATTTCCTTCTCCAGTTCATTTTACAGATGAGAAAACTGAGGCAAACAGGGTTAAAATGACTTTCCCAGAAACACATAGCTAGTAAATGTCTGAGGCTGGATTTGAACTTAGAAAGATGAATCTTCCTAATTCCCTATATGGGATATATCCCTATATGGGATAATAATTATAAAGTACATAGTGCACGGTGCCTTGTACACAGTAAACGTTTTATAAATGTTAGTTATGATGATGATGATGATGATGATATATACTTAACATCTTTAGGTTTACTCATATGTTTCTCAGAACCCAAACAAATCAGATATGAATTACAAATAAGAAAATATATCAGACAATTGAAAGGGAGGAAGTTCTTTCATTGGGAGCCGGGGAACTCAGCTCAATCGAGAGACAGAGAGAATCTCATATCCAAAGGGAAAGTTCCCTAAAGTCTCTGGTACAGCAAGTTAACAATAAGGACACAATGGAAATTCTTCTCTTTTTGACTTCTTTCCAAAATCTTTTTCTTCCAATCTGAAGTGGGGAATGAGATTGGTGTCATTCATTTTTTCTCTCAAAGCTAAAAGCCAGAAGAATCAGAGACTGAAGAACCAAAAACAAACAAACAAAACAAAACAAAACTTGGAGAAAAATAATTCCCCTTTCTCCTTCTCTTGATAACTGTCTTCACATCTCATGTAAGTGGGCACTTATCTCCACCAGTGAGAGGACAATCCATAACTGATATTTGAGTTATATGATATTTAACTATTACAAATGCTGACAGTCTCAGTGTTGTAGATAATGTTCCAAAAGTCTAAAAGCAGACTTTTTCAAATATTGTTTAAGCCTTGTAAAAAGGGTAACTGGGCAATACTTATTATTGTCATAGCCTTTTGGATAAAAGTACTTTTGGTTGCAGCACCAACAACCATAATAGTAGTAATAGTGATAATAGTAATAACAATAATAGTAGGAAGAGTAGGAGTGGGAGTAACAGCAGAAGCAGCAGCAGCACAAAGTTCTAGCTTGCATCTTTTATGGAAATGTGTTCATTAACTTTAAAAGGCATTAGGGTATTCTTAAAAGGAATTTGATAAAAGAGAGGGAACTCTTGCTTGGTAAATTCCTTCCACCAATGTTGATCACATGAAATCTAGTAGTTAAATGATTCATAACTATCCACTGCACCATCTAGCTGCTCCTAATTATTATATTTTAATATAGTTGGTTTTCTTTGTAATCCTATGTATTTTATTTTATGTATCAAAAAAATTTCCTGAAAAGGGGCCATAGACTTTACCAGACTTCTAAAGGAGGATTACACACACACAAAAAAATCCATTGGTCCAGAGCATAAGTAGATTTTACTTTTGTTAAAACAAACAAGCAAACAAAACCCCTAAAACTATTTAGACACACTTGGATTTTATTAGGTAATAAGATTAACATAACTAGAAGTGTTCAAAAAGACTATTAGATTATTTTTAAAATACCTTTTGAATAGTTTATGAATTTATTCTTCAGAATTCCAAGGCACTAAGTTTCCATGGACCAAATAAACTCACGATTCTTATCATTCATAATGATAAAGAACATATCAATAGTTTTATATAAATCTATATGATAAGCTAGGTATAACAGATAAGTCTTTTAAATTACAAATCCAACATTCATTTTATAATTAAAAGATCTTTTTTTCCTAAAAATTATTTATTTGTCCCTTCCATTATCCATGTCACTGTTCAACAAATTAAAACACACAGACTCATACACACACACACATACCTTCCCCCCCCCCCACAATAATTCCTTGGCATATACTGACAATCTAGGAAAACAAATTTCCAAATTCTTGATGTCTAAAAATGGATGTTGCCACTTTTATTTTAAGTCCATAAGCTATCTGTTAGGAGATCTCTCTCTCTCTCTCTCTCTCTCTCTCTCTCTCTCTCTCTCTCTCCTCCCTTCCTTTGTATTCAAGAGTCATTATAGTGTTGATCAAAGTTCAAAAATGTTTTAGAGTAGGTTTTCTCTATAATGTCATATCATATAAATTCTTCTCCCACGTCTGCTCACTTCATTTTGTATGTTTCTAAATGTCTTCCCATTTTGCTTTGAAATTCTATTATGTTTCACAGATTATCTATTCATTTCCCAATAGGAAGAGTTTTCAACTTCTTGCTATCTCAAAAAGAGCTGCTACAGAAATTTTTGTTCACCTAGATCTTTTTTGGCTTACTTTTCTTTCTGGAATATGAACCTAAGTAGTGGTATCACTGAATCAAAGGGTATGTAACATTTGAAAACTTTCTGGGCATAATTCCAAATTGCGTTACAGAATGGCTGGACAAATTTGCAACTTCATCAACAACACATTAATGTGCCTGTTTTCCTACAGTCCTTATATTTATAATTTTATTAATAATAGTAATAACTAGCCTTTATATGACACTTGTTCATATCCTTTGACTATTTTTTTCTTGAGGGAATGACTTTTATTCTCATAAATTTGAATCATTTCTTTATATATTTTAGAATGAGATCTTTTTCTGAGAAATTTATTACAAAGATTTTTTTAAACCAGTTACCTTTCTTCAAATTTTCATTGTATTAAATGTACCTATGCAAAAACTTTTACGTTTTGTAGAATCAAAATTGTCCATTTTAGCTTTAATTTCCCTCTCTACCATTTGTATGGACACAAACTATCCAGAGATCTGAAAGGCATTTTTTTCCCTCTATGCAGATCTGTATTTTCTCTGCCACTTAAAATCTTAGAAAGGTTAAGTCCCTTCACATTGCCAGTGTATATTAGAGACAGGTTTGGAACAAAGTTCTTTCTGATTTTAAGGCTGACTCTATCCATTATCCTACACTGCTTATTAGGGAAGATTAACTTGCAAAATCAAAAGATGTAGAAGGTTGGGAAGCAGAATAGGGTGATAAGAGTAGTACTTATACTTGGAAAAAATTAGGTGGAATAAAACAAGTCGTTTTGATTTGATTAAACATTTGAGTGGTTATTTCTATAATTCAATTCCATTAGCAAGTTGTAAAGATAGTTATTCATTGATGTTCTGTTTTATTGGTGACTTCAAAAGCCAATGAAGAAAAAGCAGAGTTGTCAGATCTGCCTCTTCTTAATCTATATTATTCAACTGTGTTCAAGGATTCAAAGGTAGTTCTTTCAAAGCAATGGACAACTGTTAATATAAAACAAACAAACGACAATGATTTGTTGCGATAACAAGAGTTCCTGTGTGTTGTGGACTGCCTTTCCAAACTTCATACACATACAAATGAATGCACTTCAAAGAGGACATGCAAAAGAAAATGAATCATTTTATAGAACTAATGTAGAACTATGAATAAATATGCCTAAAAAATCTATGTTAATAATAATCCAAGTTTTTCTTTGGTGATCCACAGCTGAAAGCTGCTACTCTAAACTAAGTGTATTGTGCTGAAATTAATGTGATAGAATTTAGAAAGAGAAATTTAAAAGAATTTAAAAATGACTGTGTCTTATGGAATGGCAAGCAAAATGTATCATCAATATGAAATCAAGCAAATTTAAGCCTATTGAGAGATGGGCCATTTAGCTTATGGGGTAATTTTCTTTCTTGTGATCCCTCAATAGAATATAAACTACTAGAGTCACACGTCTTACATGGAAGATGATTAACAAATATTTATTTTTGAGTTAAATTTCATTGATAGAATCATAGGAGGGAACCTTAGAGATTATCTACTATCTCACTTCTAAACTAAATTTTTCATTAATATCAAGAAAGCATGACCAACAGCCACTCTTAGAATTTTATTCTGTTGCAGTCATTACATAGTAAAATTGGGGCTGGGGAAGGATTTGAGAAGCTTCTTTCTTGTAAAGCTTTAAATAATGCAACATAACTCTGTAACTGTATTGGTGGACAGACTAGCTCAGTGTGTAGCTGTCATATGTATACCAATTGAACCAAAGGCCAATGGAAGAACCACAAAATACTTTAGTCTTACAAATCAAAGGACAATCTGCACAACACAAATGCATATCAAATCTTTTTATAAGGAAAAAACTGTAGAAGTCTTTTTAGCCTTTTCATGTATCTCTACAAATATGAGGAATAAAGGAGACAACATTTTAAAAAATAGTAGTTACCCAGAGAGAAAAATACTATCAATATATTTGGAAAAATAAGTATTTAAAATCCAGTCTCTCCTATTCAAAGAGCAGAAAGATGGATTTTACAAAATTATTTTAGAATTATTGTTCAGTATATTGAAATTTGGCACTTTGTTTTTCTGTGTGACAGTGAAAGCAGTACGGGATTTGTTAATTAAATATATTAGCTACAATGTTTTAAAATATGTATTTCAAATTAGAGGGTTTTTTGGGGTGGTTCTCTTTTGCTTTTTTATTTAAAAATTTAGGGTCACTTTCAATTGCCCTATTAAATTATATATATCTTTCTTAATTACAATTGATTACATTTGAGTCAAATTCCACATAACACCTCTTACCCATATTTAGTTGTTTACAAGGAAAAAAATGTTAAAACTGATGGAACCAAGAAAATCCTTTCCCTATACAAGAACAGAGTGTATTAATAGTTTGGCCCCCTGCAGATGTTCATTGTTTTGGACTTTTATAGATTTTCTCATGTGCCCAGATCACAGAACATTGTTTGGAATCAAACCTCCTCTATTCTGATCATACTTTCAAACACACTTTGTATCAGTTTTGCTTACTGATGAAGGTGGTTGAGTTGGATTGCTGTGTTCAGAATTTCCACAGCTGAATTGGTGAACTTGAGCAGCTAAAGATGAATCAGTTCTGTTTCCCAAGGAAAAAAAAAAAAAAAGAAAAAAAAGCTAAACAATGGCTTCTTCACTGTTCAACTTTGAAGATTCAGGCCTCAATATTTGATAGTGTGTGTTCAGCAACTTTTTTTCTCAGGGAGAATCTGAGTTTTGGCTTTTTATGTCCGACTGTATGCGCATTTTCCCTTTTTTGTATAAGAAAATAATGCATGCACTAAGGATAACCCTCCCCTCCTCCTAAATCCTTCCACAAAAAGATACTTATTAAGGCTGGCATTATGAAGCACTAAATGCTTCTTTAACTTTGCTTTATCTGCTTCAGTGAACACTGTGTACAGAATCTGGGGAAATTCACACTGCGGACCTTGAGCAAGCCCTTTCTATTCTCTGGAGCTCTTTGGGCACAAAAATAATCCTTTCCTAGAATCTTTTGAAAAAGCAACTGAACTATGCAGGCTAATCAACTGTAAATCTTTGCCATCTAGAAAGCATTTGATTAAGTAGTATCGAATGGTGGGCCAATCATTACTGAGGCTGGGTTGATCAGTCTCTTTGAAGACAGACACTTAGTTCTGAGATGTGGCACAAATTAGCAGCAAATCTTTTTTTTTTCTCTCTTCTTTCTCCCCACTTTGAAAACCTCAGAATGTTTTCCCAGTTCTCTGACCATCCACCTCTCCCTAACCCCATGCATACTCTCTCTGTTTCACTGTGCCCTTTCTTTGAAGTTTAGGAACAAAATGCCAATAACACCTTCTCAGAAACTTTTGCTTTTAAACTATGTGCATGGAATAATACAAGTGAGTTTGCTACAGTGATTGAAATGGTAAATTAATTACTCTGGGAACTGTGTCTATTACTGTTAAATCATTTGTATGCATAGGATGGGCCTTACAAATAGGCAGACTAGGCCATTGCTGATTTAAATACTCTGTGCCCCCTTAAAAAAATCTTTCTTGTTATTTTGCTTCTGAGTCCCAAATTCTCTGCTTGAGTAAGTAATTCCTTAGGGTATTGAAGCTTTAGAAATACTTGTTAATAATGAAAATACTCCAGGGAGAGGTAATATATTAAAGCATTATCAGCTATTAGCACTTTTTGGAATATTAATACTAGTGTTTATTTAAACTACTTAGTTGGCTGTAGATGAATGGATAATTTTACTAAGAACAAATGCATGAATACATTTGGATGTATATAATTATATATAAACATTCTTTTTTGGTACCAAAATTGTTGGGAAACAGTGTTATTTATTGATAGCATTCACAGAGTAGGAGAGAAAAAAATCAATATATTTAGGGATCTTGAAGGACTGTGGATTTCAAGAATTGCTCAAATTTTATGAGTGATTTTGCAGAGGGTGTTTTAAGTATTGGAAGAGGAGTATAGAAGTATAGTATAGTGTAGGAGATTAGGACTTAAGTAGAAGGGTCCCTGATGAGATAGTAGTAATTTTATCTGATTATAGAATTGTTGAGTTGAAAATGAGCCTAGAAATTCCCCAAACCAACCCCTTCATTTTATGGAAGAAAGTGGGCTCTAGAGATGTTCACTGACGTTGTTGGACTTGAACTTGGTTTTCTTGTTTTGCAGTCCAATGTCCTTTCCATTGGACTGCGTTGAATCTCCATTGCTGAAGAGACCCAGTTTCATGATTTATTCTCTTTCCCTTAAACTATGCCAGTATTTTATGCTCTTTTTAAATAGTGGCAATGTCCAAAGTACAAGATTGTTCTTATATTATGATAACATCACTCAGTTCTCTCTTGGATCAATTTATTTTCTCTTTCTTCTTCATTCTCTTTGCCAACTTCCAGATTACTTTGCCCTGAGCTCTGCTTTCTGATTGGTGAGACCCTTCTCTGGATTGCTATTTTCTGAAGAACCTTGGCTGTATATACACCATGCACTTCATTTTCAGTTCGTTTCATTCTTGGGATTGCTCTTCGTGCTTTGTCTTTCCCTATTAGAAAGTAAATTCTTTTGGGTTTAGGTACTATCTAGTTTTCTGATATTTGCATCTTGAGTACTTGGCACAGTGCCAAACACTGTATTTTTAAATAAACGATATTTTTATCATTTATCTATCTTTGATTTAAATATATGTATATGTAAACAAATACATACATAGATACACACAGGTCTATGTGTATCTCTCTCTCTCTCTCTCTCTCTCTCTGTATGTGTGTGTGTGTGTGTGTGTGTATGTGGGTGTTTACTTGAATCCCTTAAGTGGTAGTGGATATAGCTTGGACTTGGAGGAGGATCCGAGTTCAAATCTTTCCTCAGACAGGATTATTAGCTGTGTGATGCTAGGCAAGTCATTTAATCTCTGTTTATCTTATTTCCTCCTGAGTTTAATAATGACATTCACCTCATAGGATTGTTGTGAGGATTAAATGAGATAATATTGATCAAGTCCCTGTCACATGATAGTGACCAATGAAATGTTTAATCTCTTCTACCCATTCATGCATCTACATCTTCCTTTCTGTTATAGTGGGACCTTTTCTAGAGTCTGGAAACATTAAGAAATGCATCCATGGAAACTAAAACTAAATTACATGTTTAATTTTTTTTATTTCTGCAAGTATTTTTGAAAGTTATGTCAGAATGGCAGAAAATGTGATAATTATGGCAAGTAAAATAACATTTTTAGTTACTTTGAATGGCTGTCTGACATTAAAATACTTATAAGCTTCCCAATGTTGTACTTTTTTATTTTTACTTTTGATAGGCAAAAATTTATGAAGCATATTGTCAATTTATTTAACTACATATGCTAAAATTTTCTTTTTAGTAACAAATATTATACTTATAAAAATTTATGAAAATACATAATATTTTAAAAGAATAACATTTAAACATATTTCCACTAATCAAAATGAAATTATTTCTAGGCTCTTAATTGGCTCCTGAATATTCAGTTTAAGAAATATCAGTTTAAACAATTTCCATTTGTGGCCCTCTTGCTTTAAGGAAATTTAATATATATAGAAATATAATCCAGAACACATTTTCATAATGTATTTAATTAATAAAATTAAGCCCAAAGACCTCACTAAAGTGCAATTCTAATGCTTTATCATGCTAGAAGATTTAGGACACTGAAAGATTAGGCCAGAGGAGTACTAATTCTGGTAGATCTGGTAGGCTAAGCTGGATCTAGCCACAGATTATATGTCTGTTGTCTTAGGATCAGTCTAACTTTATTTGGAAATACTCATCACTGGAAGACTGTCTCCTGATTAATAATTTTTTCATCTACGCAACTCATGAGAAGTGATGGACTGTGTAAAACCTTGCTAATTATGGATTTTTCAAAGAATCTTGTTGAAAAGATCTAATCTATCATTAAAAATTTTATTTCCATGAAAACAACATTTATTGAAAAGTTTAACTATTTTAATAGTATTTGGTGAACTAAATACTTAATGGTTAGGATTATAGAATTTTAGAGCAGGAAGGGACTTCAGAAATTAATCTAGCTTAATTTAGAGGAATCTGAAGTCCAGAAAGGTGACTTAAGCATTTGGATATAATTTATTATTTCTGTGCAGTTTCCTCCATAAACTTTGGGAGTTGATAGTCTTTGAAGGAAAGACACTAATAGTTGAGAGGACTAGAAAAGGCTTTTTCTTGGATCCTTAAGGGGAATTAAGGATTCTTTGAAGTATTGGTTAGAAGGGAGAAGATCCCACGTTTGGGACAGAGTAATTGAAAAGATGCAGAGATAAGATTGTAGTATGTGTATTCAGTATGCTTGGACCAAAGTATATGGAGGGGTGACTAGAAAGGTGTTTGAAAGTAGTCAGGATTTAGTGAACTGTGAGAAAAGGATATCATATGCCCCTTAAATGTAAAGAAATTTGTCTTCAATAAATGCTGGTAGGAGATGGCTTTTAATCCTTTTCATTATCTCTTAAAAATAAACAGAAATTGGTAGAATGCTATAAAGGAAATATTCCTGGATTTGGATTCAAAATATTTGAATTCAGATAATGGCTCTGCGATTTACTATGCTTGCAAATTCTAATTCCTGAAGAGGTTTGGGGAAAAAAACAACCCAACAAAAAACCATTAAGCACCTATTATATACCATGCACTTTATAATATTGCATTATATCCATGTCCCATAATTTGTTTTGCTGCCTTCCAATTGAGGGGAATATGCTTTATTTCCAGTTATTTTGCTACCACAAAAATTTATTACTATCAATATTTCTGTGTAGATAAGACTTTTCCTTTTTGTCAGTGACCTCTCTTGTTGATACATGACTACAAGTAGAAATTGGATTAAAGTCTATATATTACAATTACTTTATTTACACAGTTCTTTTAATAGTACCATATTTTGTTTATTTTGCCGGTTTTCTGGATATGTAGTGGAATTTCAGTATTATTTTGTTTTGCTTTTCTCTTATTATAAGTAATTTGAAGCACCCTTCATATTGATGTGATCTATGATGGAGGTTTCTCATAAAATGATGGCAAGCCCCCAAAATTGGGGTTCAGTCATGTGAAGAATTCACAATGGCCTTTCTCTTTAGTAAAAGATAAATTTATTTAGAAGAATAGATTACAAGCAAAATGAAGGAACACATTAGACACCAAGAATGGTACCTATAGAAAGGGATAACATGAATTTGGGGCATATCCTTAGCTGGCAGGCTAAATATTGAAAGGGACTTATCAGCCTAACAGAGTTAGTTAGTTTAATATTTCTTTACCTCTAGAAAGAAAGTTGCTATAAGCATTTTAGAACATATTAGTTCTTTTCCTTTTCCCCTAAATATTTTTGGAAATAGGTCAAGTAGTGGTATTACTGGGTTAGAGGATATGGATAATTTAATAACTCGTGCATAATTCCAGATTGCTCTCAAAATGGTGGAATCAATTTCACAAATCCACCCACAATGAATTAGTGTCCCAATTTTTCCACAACCTCTCCAGTATTTGTCACTTTCCTCTTCTATGTCAAGTTCATTTTGATTTTGCATTTCACTAGTTAATAATGATAAGGAGAATTTTTTTCATATGACTATATATTATTTAGATTTCTTTTATAATTGGATCTAAAACTTATCTGCTTAAGATTTCACATGTCCAAAGCTATGAAAGTCATATCTGCTTCTCGCCTAATTTTTCATATTATGTGATACTGAATAGCAGGTAATATAATAGACTGAGATTAAATGTTGGGATGTTTCTCCTAAGAGTAAAACTAGATATTATTTTCCTTTTAAACTATTTAAAAATAATGAGTATATAACTGATAGGAAAGTACAAATATGAAATAATTCTATGTTTTTTTTTTTAAATCCTTGGTACGAATATAGAGAAATAAGAATACTTATAATAAGTTAAGAACTTTTCCTAACTGATAATGCTTTCCTCAGCTTCCACAGATTCCAACCCCCCTCTCCTGCAATGAAATATTAGAGTTCTTAAACAGTTGAATATATTCCGACTAACCCACATTAAAATATCTAAAACGATTTCAGTGTCTGAAAGAGGAAGAGACAGAATAGAACTACAAAGTACAAGTTTGTACAAAAATTGCTCAGTCAACCACTGTTGAAAAAGATTTAGCCAGGCCTGCTTCTGGGTGGCTTGAGTACTTAGGGGAGGTTTGGCCAGACCCAGCAGGAAGGGCTTGGCCTGGTTACGGCAGTTAATTTTTTGTTTAGTTCTGGACCATGCTGACTGATATCTGTAGGTCTCATTATTCACTCACTGGGTGGCAGGTATGGATATAAAACTCCTGCAGTGGTTTATTATTATTATTATTTTTACCATTTTAAATGGGGTATATTTTCCAGCTATACAGGCCAAATTTAGTTAATTTTTTAAAATAAAAATTATATGAGTATATGAGTAAATAAGAAAAAAAAGAATGGAAACATCTCATCCTCCACTTTTTTTTTTAAATCTTTATAAAAGGAAGAATTTCTTAAAGAAAATTATAGTCTTTAGAAAACAATTTTAGTAAATCCTTTTAAAAAGACATTATTAGTTTTAGTCTCTGTACTTTAAAATATGTATATACACATATGCATATATATGCATATGTGTATATATATATATATATATGTGTGTGTGTGTGTGTGTGTAATGTATATGGGGGGGAGATGCTGTACCTTGGATTAGAAGGTGGAGTACTATTTATATGGCAAAATTTTATTTCTTGAAAGACTATTTTCTTTTCAATTTTCTCCAGATCAGTTCAATTCTATCATAATAGCTTTAGTTATTACTTAATATGATGTTTTGATATTAAAAAGGATTAACTTGATCTTGAAATAGTAAATTCATACTTAATTATCTTTAAGGGTCCTTTTAGCAATATACTATATTTAAGGGCATTTTTAAAAGTATGTTTTATGATTCTATGAACTACTATATATAGATGTACTTTCAGAAACTTGAAATATATTTTGGACATAATTATACCTTCTAAGGTTTTTCACATAGTCATAATGTCCATGGCCTAATTTTTCCTTGACCTAGACATTAATGATATCATTTCTTTATACATTTACGATCATCACACACAAATGTGCTATTATGAAAAATAAATAAACATGCAATAACAGCTCCAGGGCAGTCTCATTCTTTTGGGCAATTTTTTCACTATTGAACTATATAAGAATTAGAGAATACAACTTTATTTAGGCTATGAAATAATGGTTGAAGATGAATGACTAATGCTACTCTTGTGAAAAATAAGTGAAAATTAAAAGTTTATGGCATTTAGTATTAGGGACATACATAAATTATGATACTCAAAGAAAGTTTCTTCCTTTACCTTTTCTGAACTGGTTGATACTTTATTTGGTTTTGGTAAGGCAACTGGGATTAAATGAATTGCCCAGGGTCGCGGCTAGTAAGTGTTAAGTGTGGGGACCAGGATTTGAACTCAGGTCCTCCCTGGTTACAGGGCCAGTGCTCTATCTACTGTGCCATCTAGCTGCCCTATTTTATTTTATTCTTTATTTTGGTTGATTGACCAATGAAATATTGCATACAGATGTTGTTGAATATGTGTGTGTATTCATAATATATCTGTCTTTATAAAATCTATTTTCATCATTTTATTTGGCACTGAGCATATGCTATATCTTTAACTTCTGGTAGTCTTAGATTCTTAGATACAGAGCAGGTTATCATTAGTGAAATGTTCACTATTACTATTAATAAGCTAAAGCACTTAGAGGAAATCCTTTTGCAATGCAGCATTTCCATTTTGATGGTTTCTGGCAGCAGATGATAATATGCATGTACCATATGTTTTGGCCTGAAAATGTAGTCTCTGGAAATGTGGAATACATTATGTTACAAAGCACGGGAGGGCTAGTTTCCATATTTTTTTTCCCCAGAAAATTTGTGCTAGTGAAAGGGTGCCAGATTCATAGCTTTTGGATTTACAAATGTTCTATTCCTGCAGAAGATGTACAGTAGCATAAGAAATGAAAGAATAGATTTCTGGGCCTTGCATATGTATTTTCAATTAGAGCAAGAGGGAATGTCTTCATATATGAGAATAGCTGGATACTATTACCAAGCAAGAGGCTTGTAAATTTGACTCTTACCACTGGCATGAAGATGATACTATGGAAGAAGGGACCACCAGCTCTTCCTCAATGGCTGTTGTAGTTTGTTTTCTAGATCTTTATTATTTACTCTGCTATCAACCTTCAGGGATTTTGGTGTCCATATCCTTTTGATACTATGACCTTATCTATGTCCCAGTCAATAAAGTCTAGTGGCTCCCTAACACCTTAAGAATTAAATATAATCTCTTTTTGGCTTTTTAAGTCTTTCTTAACCTGACTCCTATATTTCTACTCTTCTTTTCCCTGATTGTCTCATGCCTAGACTTTTCTTCCTCTTTCACATCTGCCTCTTGTCTTCAATGACTTTTCAAAATACAGCTAAAGTTTCAGCTTCTGAAAGATTTTCTCAGACCTCTTTCATTTTAGTTTTTTCCTTTTGAGGACAACCCCCTCCCCCAAATGATATTGTTTCTTTCTTTTTTCCTCCCTCCCTCCCTCCCTTCTCCATCAGATTGAGAGTAAGGATTATCTTTTCCTTTTCTATGTATCCCTGGCACTTAGCACTGTGCCCAACATGTGTCAGATAGACACTTAGTAGACAATAAGTTCTACTGTTTACTGATTGACTCTGGAGATCATTCACAAAAAATCAATGCTGTCTGAACTTCATTAGGTTCTTTCAGATATACTGAAATCTTTTCACTCGTGTGATTTCCTCTTTTTTTTTTTTTTTTTTTTTCCCCTCTCCCTGCCATGGCTATTCCAAATGAGCTCCTCTCTACTTTAGTGTAACTTTTTAAGGCTGATGAAAGTGCCTCATTTACCTCATATTTATTTTTGCCCCTGTTTTCCATTCTCATGCTTATAACCGATTTGTCCTATCATTGATTATTTGCATATATAGTTCCTTCCACATCTGCCATGAACTGAGCTGACATTTCTGTCTATTAGAGAAGAATAAATTTGTAAATAATTTGTAAATAATATTGCTGGTTTTGAATTTGGAGGGTGTGGGTTCAAAAACAAGCTCTGCTGCTACGGAGTGACATTGCACAATTTACTTCTCTGCTGTGATATAATTTTACGCACCAAAATGACTTGGGCGATATAAACAACAGATGATGATAGACACCAAAATTTGGAGTTTAATCATGTGAAGAATTAACAATGAGCAATCTCTTTGGCAAAAGGTAGATTTATTTAAAGAAGAGGGCGCAGACAAAATGAAGGAATACAATAGATACCAGAAATGGTAAATATGAAATAGAATGGGAGAACATATGAAAGAAAAGTTCCTCAGTGGAATCCACAATTACCCAGGAGAAAGGAAGCATCCCATGAGGTTGAGGCATGCCCTAGCTGACAAGCTAAATCCCAAAAGGGACTTAGCACCCTAAAAGAGTTAGCTGTAAGGAGGAGAAATGGGGATGGGAAGCATAGTGGAGTAGGAGAGATACTATGTAGCATAGGGGAAGAGTAAGGAGAAAGACACTATGAGGTAAAGCGCTTTGGCACACTGATCCAAAGGAAGGTAGCAATCATGTGATGGAGTAGATTTTATATAGGGAAATTTTAACTTAAAGGATTTTAACTTTAATCCCAATGACTGGGATTCTTGACACAGGGCATGATTTGACAGAACTTGGATTTCAGATTGGACAGTCTTTCCAAAGTGTGGGACCATGGAGCTAAACATCTCTATCAGAGCTTCTTCCCTGCCAGCCTCAGGGATTAATTTTTATCCAGTTTCTCTTGCTAACCCACATTTAACATTGAAGACCTTATAGGTGCTATGGCTTAGCTTTTCTTATCTATAAAATTTGGGGTTTGAGTTAGGTGACTTCTTAGGTAGTTACTTTTATATATAAGATTTTCTAAAATATTTTGCTATTTTAGTGGAATTATGGTGCTGCGGGTTATGCATTGTACTCTAAACCCAACCAGGTCCTTTCTAGTTGTATGAATAATCACTTCTCTTCATTTTTCTCTGCCTTAGCTTTTATCTATAAAATTAAGGAACTGATTGCTGTGACTTCTTGGGTCCCTTCTAATTCTAAGTCTAGGATTCAGTGATCCTCTAAAATGTCTAATCAGAACATTTTCATTTGGCCTTCATAGTATATTTATCATCCTTTCACTCCCACCCTCATCCCCAGTCCAGGTCCTAATTTCCTCTCAGCCAAACTCTTGCCAGTTTTTTCGAAATATTTATTTTTCCACTGATAAATGATCATTCTCTTCATATTTCTGATATCTTGTATATACTTAATATTATCAACTCATAATTATATATTACATGTTTGGTTGTTGTTCAGTCATTTCAGTCACGTAAGACTCTTTGTGGCCCTACTTAGGATTTTCTTGGCAAAGTTACTCGAGTGGGTTTGCCATTTCCTTCTCCAACTAATTTTACCAATGAGGAAACTGAGGCAAACTGGGTTATGTGACTTGCCCTGGATCACACAGCTAGTATCTGAAGCCAGATTTGAATTCAAATGTTCCTAACTCCAGTTCCAATGCTCCATCTACTATGCTATTTACTCATTTTATATATTTACTCATCTAATACTATTAACTCACCTTATAGCTATTTGCACAGATATTTATCATTTCTAGGAGATTATAAGTTTCTTGAAGATAAAGATTGTGTGGTTCTTTTAACCTCTCTTACTATTATCACTTTTATTATATACTTTGATTATTTAGTAGACATTTAATAATTATTTGTCATTTAGAATTGAGGCAATAACTAGAAACTTTCTAGTATAAAATCTGTATAATAATACAATGCTTTCAGGTATTTTCTTTATAATGAACATAAATTGGTTTAGGTGAGCACATGTACCAAGAAAAAACTTAATTTCAGTCTTGTATAACAAATTTCCACTAAGGCAGCATTCTTAAAGTGGTCCATGAAGCATTTTGATTTTCTTTATTAAACATTTTGCTAACTGCATTTCAATATAATTGATTTTCTTTGTAATCCTACGTATTTTTATTTATACATTAAAAATGTTATTCAGAGAAGGAATCCATAGATTGAATCAGATTGACAAAGGTGTTCATAACACTGAAAAAGATTAAGAATACTTTCATTAAGTTGTCATTATTAATATTTTGAGAATTTTCAGCTATATAATTTTTATTTACTATATTAAAGAATTAATGATTTAAATTACTCAGTTTGTAATATTTGTTTTTCTAGAGAGAAATCCCTATTTTGTTCATGAAGTTAATTTTATCAGAATGCAAGGTATAAGTTACTGAAAAAATAAAATGTGAACAACAAAACAGGATTTTAAGTATACATATATATGTATAGATAGATAAATATTATATATCTATCTATACATATATATATATATATATATATATATATATATATATAAGCAAAACCTCCTTTCTCAAAGTTACTCTTAGAAATATTGTAATTGGAAAGATTTTTGTAAAATATAAATTGTGACTTCAGCGAAAATTTTGTTTCTTTAGTTATGATTTATATTCTGGCCCTTCCACTTTATTTTCTACTATGTAAAACTGAAAAGACCTCATAAATTTTTTCTTCAGGTAAGGAAAAATTCAAACCACAAGTTTCTTGCTATAAAATAAGAAAATCAGTCCAGAGGTTTTTAATTTGGTTTATAGGCTATTCTAGGAAGCTTGTGAAGTTTTCTTTGCTCCTCACATTTGGTGGGTGATGACAGGTTATCAAACAATACAGAGCTGTTTAACACCTTGGGCAGAGACAATAAAGAAAATCTAGGGGACACAGAAGCTAGTGTGTTGTGAGAAATCTATCATTGAGGAAACAGGCTTGTAAAGGTGTCAAACCCACTCTGACCTCCTTCACTCATTTTGTACCCCCACTGTTTCAGTTTGCAAGTAACTTAACATTTGGTACTTTAATCTCACTTGAAAGTAAATCTCACTTAGCCTGGAAAGTAAATTAAATATCTAAATGGTGATTTTGAAACACTTAGTTAACTATTATTTTGAAACACCAATTTCCTTTATTGTTTTCAGGTAAGTACTTTATCAAAATAATAATAATGATATATCATCTATATTATTCCTAATCTGTAAAGTTCATTTTATCTTGTACTGTTTACTCTGAATATACCATTCTGAAATTTTTTTTGGTGAAAGAAATCTCTGTGCCCTTTTCTGATTGAGAATCTCATTTGCTCTGAAGTTTGTAATAATGATAAATAGATTTTGTTTAAAATGACAAAGAGAACTACAAGTTGCATTGGATTATTTTATATCACTTGTGTGTCATTTTGAGAGGTAAGAATACAACTTTTTCTCCCTAAAGTAGAAAATTTTTTCTTAAAGTAGAAAATTAAATTTTGTCACTTTATTTCTGGTCACAGTGAATTTACTCAATTTATTTAAGTATACTTTGAATATATGGTTAAGCTAAAAAGTAATCAGTTGAGGAAACACCCACCAAGGGAATGATTACTGTAGTGATTTCCTGGGAGCAGGGTCACCTAAACTTAGTGAGGTAGCAAGCACAGGATAGAGCACCAGCAGATTGTCTAAGGAAAGAATAAGTAGCTCAGGAAGTAATGGATTAAAATTGATAGTCATTCAGACTAAGTTAACCTTTCCTTAGGTAACCTGGTGATCTCCTATTCCTAGGTTCACCATTTTGGTGTCTGATCTTAATTTGATTATCTCATGGGCATAGCCCACTGAAGCTCAGAACTCCTAAGTTCAAGTTTTAGGTGTTATAGGCAAGGACTAGAATTTTTAAAAAACAAACTTTCCTATTGTGTTGTATTTTAATGTTAAAATAATGTATTCACAATCATCTAAATGAAATAAAATGACCATATTTTGTACTATTTCTATTAGATATCATGGTATATTAAACTACATCTTAATAGATTCATGTCCAGTATTTCCTGACATTTATAATGATCAGTCTAAACCAGGATAGAAGAATATGATAATTCTATTTCCTTGCTCTTTAATAAAAAATACACAGTAATAACCAAAATACAAAGAAATATAGAAAGACATTTAGCAGGACAACAATGTAGACATTAATTGCAACATATAAAGAAAAAAAACAAGAAGAGCAACAGAACTGTTTAAGTCAAAAGAAACATGCATAGTGGAAACCATAACAAATGCCTTGCAATTTTGATTTAGATTAAATTTATATTGTGTGATTATAAAAAAAAATTAAATGTCTACTGTAAACTTTTTTTTGTGTTGGAGATTTTCCTGATTTTTTCATTTGAAAAGATTAAGTTCACAATAATTTTTTAAACAATAGCATAATGGTATGTGAATGAGAAGTAATTTATTTTAGTTCCATCTTTTATACATATTATTTTTTTCATAGCATGATTATAAAAAACACCCTTTTTATTTTGTTCTTTCCAGGTTATGGTGAGGGGTATATTTAATGGAGATGGCATCTTAATAGTGAATAAGCTATTCTTTAAGTAATACTAGTTTCTCTGATTTTAGAATCAGGATGTCTTTTGGGGTTCAGACTATAGTCTTGTTTATTAATTAACAAATTAGTTAAGACTCTTAGTTGGTTAGTTAAGTACTGAACATGTCTCATTCTTGATACTTCATCTGGCTGACAGGAGATAAGCTTCCACACCCATCCCTTCCAGCTCTTTCAAAGTGCACTGAAGCTTGTTTTAAATGAATGACTCATACATAGTGTGGAACAAATGCACCATTGGTTGCCTACAGAGATAATAACACTGACCTCCGGTCATTTTACAAGAGAACTCTCTTGCGTAGGTCGACTTCCCACTGTTTTAAACCAAACCTAAATAGACTATTCATGGGGAACTGGATTGACAGATTAGAGATTTATATGCACAAATATGGGTATTAGCAGCAGGGTTTCTTCATTTGAGGGCACAAGAGACAGTTTAAATGGTGTGACCACTAAGAACATGACATTTTCCTGGTATAAAAGTAGGTTTGTAAACTCACATCTGCTTGACTGGGTGGGTTAGGCTTTTAATTCTCTCTGATGTCAAGAGACTGATGTGATATAAACAGGGCTTAGGGGATGTTTGCCCACCAGCCTAATTCTAATTATTTTTTTCCTTTTCTTATTCTGTGATTGTTCTGTTAGTTAAATTATGTATGTGAAATTCTTTGCAAATATTAAACAGTACATAAATATCTATTATTAATTAATTAGCTGTTTAAGCAAGATACTATGACTTGGAAATAACACTACAGGCCTTGCCCTGGTTCTGTTATTATTCTTCAGGAGACCTCTTCTTTAGGGTTTATATTTTCCTGTAGTTTCTCCATGTAAGATTGTAGAATGATATTCACAGAAATCATTTAGGTACTAATTTGCTCGGGGGGAATAGGGAGAAAGGAGGTACTAATTAAAATCAAATTAAAGGTCACATCACTGATTATCAACCACTGGCATATATTTTTATCCTACTGTTTGTATAAACTAGATGGATACCTTTGAAATACTAGTACTTCTTTTATTTTTTTTTTTGTGCTAATCTCTCTCTCTCTCTCTCTCTCTCTCTCTCTCTCTCTCTCTCTGTGTTGTAAGATGGGAGTGAAAGATTCCTTCAGTACTTCAAAGATCTCCAAAACTATACTTCATCAATAGTCCATTGAAGTTACAATGGGACACTGAACTGATCAGTTTTCAAGTTTTCACATTTGTTTTCCTTTCCATTATTAATATTACATTGATTACAATATCAATATTACATTGCCTCCTCTAGTTTCTGTTTAATTTGTTCAGTTTCAGTTTACCTATGCCTTTCCAAATTTCTCTGAATTCTTCATTTTCAGTATTTATTATGGTACAACAATACATTTCATTGTTCGGCCCTTTCTCATTTCCTTTTTGTTCTTTACTGTATCAAAAAGTTCTGATGCAAATATTATTGCATATATGGGACATTTCTCTTTGTTGTAGATGTACACGCTTAATAGTAGCATTCAAAAGTGTATACACAATTTAGTGATATTTTTAGTACAATTCACAATTCCTGAATATTTAAATTTATTCAGAGTTTAACCAAAAAGTACATCAACACAACTGTGCTTACATGTCCTCTTAACATTTTCTGTTTGTTTTTTGTCATTTTTGGCAGTCTTATAAGTTTGAGGTGAAAGTTCAAAGTTTTTAATTGACATTTCTTTTATTGTTAGAACCTTCTATCTGTAATTCTCAATTTATGAAATTATGGGTTATATTTTTATTACATTACTGATAACTTGAATATCTTATTTTGAAAACACCCTATTCATATCATTTGATTATTTGTCATTGGGGGATTCTCCCCTTTTTTGCTTTGGACTAGATAATCACTAAGGTCCCTTTTGATTTGCAGATTTTGTAAATGACTCTAATTTTATGTATTTGTATCACAAATATTGTATTTTATTTCATTTTTGGGATGCCTAAATATCTTTTTTTAAAATAACTTTTTATTTTCAAAATACATACAAAGATAGTTTGCAAAACCTTGTGTTTCAAATTTTTCTTTCTCCTTCCTCTAACCTCCCTGCCTTCTTAGATGGCAAATAATTCTATATATGTTAAATGTGTGCAAATCTTCTTTTTTAAAAACTTTATTTTCAATATATGTGCATAATTAATTTTCATCATTCACTCTTGCAAAACCTTGTGTTCCAATTTTTTTCTACCACTCTTTCTCCCACCCTCTCCCTTAGACAGCAGATAATCCAATATATGTTAAACATGTGGAATTCTGTACATATTTTCACATTTGTCATGCTACACAAGAAAAATCAGATCAAAAAGGGAAAAAAGTAGAAAAAACAAAAAGCAAGAAAACAACAAAAAAGGTTAAAATAGTATGTTGTGATCCACATTGTCCCCACAGTCCTCTTTCTGGATGCACATGACTCTCTCCATCACAAGTCTATTGGAACTAGCTTGAATCATTTCATTGTTGAAAAGAACCATGTCCATCATAATTGATCATTGCATAATCTTCTTGTTGCTGTGTACAATGTTCTCTTGGTTCTACTTACTTCACTTAGCATCAGTTCATGTAAGTTTCTCCAGGCTTCTGAAATCATCCTGCTAATTGTTTCTTATAGAAAAATAATATTCCAAAATATTCATATACCATAACTTATTCAACCATCATCCAACTGATGGGCATCCACTCAGTTTCTAGTTTCTTGCCATTACAAAAAGGACTGTTGCAAATATGGATCTTTTCCCCCTTTTAATGATCTTTTTGGGATATAGGCCAAAAGAGACACTGCTGGACCTAAGGCTAATGTGCAGATTTTCTATAATATTTCCATATTTATCATGCTGCAGAAGAAAAATCAGATCATTAATGAAAAAAGTGAGAAAGAAAAAAAGCAAGCAAACAACAAAAGATGAAAATATGGTGTTATGATCCACATTCAGTCCTCACATTCCTTGTTCTCAAGAATATTTTAGATACTCACTTTATTTCTAGATCACAGTAATGAAGGGTTATTAATTTTGTTGTCAAAACATAATTTTCTCCTAAATTATAGACTCATGAAAACATGCAGATATTAATATCTTTGCTATTTACTTACTATAATTATCCACTGTCTTACCTGTCTAGAATTTCTTTTTGAGGGTATGTTTATCTGTTTTCGTCAGTATAATTTTTTTGTCTGCTAAGGTGCTTCCCATCCAGCCAGTATTTCTTTTTCCACATAAAATATAGGTCTTCAGAGTTTCTTTTAGGTAAATGTAATAATAATTAATGTTTATATAGTATGTCACATTGTGTACAATTGTTGTCTTATTTGATTCTCACCACAACCCTAGGATCTGGGTGCTATTATTAACCCAGTTTTATAAATAAGAAAATTGAGCACATCAGAGGTTAAGTGACTTACCCAGTCACATAGCTTGTAAATATTTGAGGCCAGATCTGAACTCAGACCTCCCAGACTCTATGAGGGGTACTTTATCCTCAGCATCATCTAGTTGCTCTGTTGTTATTATCATCATCATTGTCGTCGTTGTCATTATCATCATCATCACTACCATTAATCATCAGAAAGATTTAAGTTCAAGAAGTATAAATGACACAGTGACACGTGTTTTTATTTACAGGGAGCTCCAGGTGAAGAAATTCATTCTACCAATTAAATTGAGAGTTTATTTACCATATGAAAATTTTATAAGTTGTTTATACCTCAGTTTCTTAACTGTGATTCTTGACCCCCATATGGGCTCTTGTAACTGAACTTGGGGGTGCAAGATTATGATTTGTTATCAGTAAATGTTTGATTTATATACCCATTTTATCTATCTAAATATCCGGTGTCACATAAAAATTTCTCAGGTAATGAAAGGTTGTGAGCAAAAAAAAGTTTAAGAAGCCCTGGCTTAGAACACTGAAAGTCAGAGTAATTAGGATTAGGCTCTCATACCTGGCAGCTCTATGGAGCAGTAGATAGAGCACCCACTCTGGAATCAGAAGAACCTGAATTCAAATTCAGCCTGAGACACAATCAAGTTGAGTGACTTGCTAAATTACTTGATCCTATTTGCATTTATGAAATGAGCTAGAGAAGGAAATGGCAAATCATTCCAGTAAGCAACACACCAAATGAAGTCAGATATTGACTAAACAACAGCATACAGCCAGAATGCTTTAGAAACAGATCTTTATGGCTTTCTGCCTATTTTACTATTCTACCTATCCTGTTTAAAGACTGACTTAATTTTTTTTCTTATAGCATATATAACCCACAAGTTTTTATATCACTTAAGGAATAGAGCCAGGAACATAATGAAACAACTTTTCTCAATCTTGTTCACAATACACAATAACTAGGAAGCAAATTTTATTTTTTTCCTGACCTTTAGACCAAAAAGGACTATTTGATATCAGAGATTTGGGAAATAAATCTATCGGGAGGGAAAGATGAAAATAAAATAATTTCAGGCTTCTAGTTGAATCTTGAGAACTGGTCTATTTACTTCTCCCCTATTCCTTACTCCTCACAAGTCTTTGGACCAGGGTTTCTGAGAACCACTTTTCAAAATAACCCTCTAGTGATTCAGGCCAGTTCCAATGGTCTTGTGATAGAGAGAGCCATCTGCACTCAGAAAGAAGACTGTGGGGACTGAGTGTGGATTATAATGTAGTATTTTCACTCTTTTGTTATTTACTTGTGTTTTTTTTTTTCTTTCTCATTTTTTTTTCCTTTTTGATCTGGTTTTTCTTGTGCAGCATGATAACTGTGGAAGTATCTATAGAAGAATTATACATGTTTAACATATATTAAATTACTTGCCATTTAGGGGAGGGGATGGGACAAAGGGAGGGAGAAAAAAATTGGAAAACAAGGTTTTGCAAGGATGAATGTTGAAAATTATCTATGCATATGTTTTGAAAAAAAAGCTTTTAAAAATAACTCTCTAGAAATAATGGTGAGAACTAATGCCAATAAATAAATTAGATAATTTTTTGATAACAGTCTAGAAGCTTTTGGAATTGTCTAGAGGATGCTACTTTTTGCCAATTTGGGGCCTGGCTCCAGATTCATCTGATTTAAGATGTGCAAATATATGGTAAAAATATTATATTGAGATGCCCCTGTAACATCCTTCTTTAGATACTTAAATTTCTAAAATTTCTGACTACCCTGCTTTGTGGGGGGAAAAAAAAGCAGTAGAGCAAATTTTCTGTAAATTTTGATTCTAGAAATAATCCCAGCTCCTATATAGTACAATTGTTGTTGCGAGATCACTTTTTTATATATTGAACTTCAGTTTTATTGTGAATCTGATCCTTTTCTAAAGTTATAAATTCAGAACCTCTAGGGATTATTAATTTAGATTTTGAACTTTTATTAGATAATTATATTTTCATAGGAGTGATTTATTTTTTAATCTTATATATTTTATTTTATTCATCTAAAAGCATTATTCTACACAGTTGACATGTTCCACCAGACTGTTAAAAGAGTACATGATACAAAGAGGGCTAAAAACCCATACTTTAACTTAGTCAAAACTTTGGATGGAAAAAGCTGGTCCTCTGATCTTCTGAGTGTAATATTCTTCTCTAAAAATAATGTTCTCTGGGAGCAGATTTCTTGGCGGGGGAGGCGAGCTTCTGGGAGCAGCCTTCTTTTCAGTTCAGTGTAATCACCCAGAATGCAGCCAGGAGTTAAAAGTCCAAATCCTTTATTGTTTTCTTCAAAGTCTTATCTCCTTTGCTTGGGGCTCAGCTAGTTTTTCTTAGAGGCCTTCTGTAGTCTTGGTTCTGAGAGCTTAAGCTGCCTTCCCTGTCTTCTGAATTTTGTTTGACTGAATTCTGCGTTAAGATTTCATAAGACAAATTATCTAGTAACATCTTCACATAAGATGATGTAGCCCCATAAAGAGTGCATCCCTTTTTCAAATCCTTAATTTTTTCCAAAATAAAAGGAGTGTATCTTTTCCCTTTTTGACTTGAAGAGTCAAACTCTTCGATCACAGGGTATGCATTTATAAAATCAGATATATCTTCTCCTTCATTTTTGCCTTAATCAATGCCTTTTCTAATCTTGTCATATTCTGCTTTATAGATGGTTCTGATTGATTACTACCTCTCCCCCTCCTCCTTCTCCCTCCACCCATGAAGGGTTAATTGAGGGAAATAGGTCAGGGGATGGGAAATGCTCCTGCTGTGAAGTGCCACACTCAGAATTGTACTTAACTCCATTCTTATCTTATTCTTTATCCTTTTCACCTAGCTTATTTGGCTCCTCCCTCTCCTGTTCTTTCATCTTTTTCCTTATTCTATAACTTATATAATTTCCTAAAGCCAGTTGTATTAAATTATATGTATTAAGAGTTTCTTTGGAAATTGAGTAAGGTCCATTTTCATTGTAGAATCGACATAGTTGCTGTCCTGCTAATTTCCATCCTCTAGATCCAATTCTTTTCCCTTAGAGAACTAAGGAGATGTGTACTGTACAGTTTCTAAAAGTTCAGTGATCTGCTCCCAGATTATTATTGAACCTTGGCTTTTCATAAGTCTGACAATGCTCTCTACACATTTTCCTTGAAGAGGAAAAGAAGGATGTTTTCTAAACATATGTCCCATTTTAGCTGAAATACTATTTTAGCCCTTTAACAAAATTTCCTTGTTTTACTCACCCTAATTTCTGGCTCACAGATGAAGGTTCTTGGTCCCATGTTCTGGTGCCAAAATGTAATATTCTTCTCTAAAATATAATGTTCTCTAGGAGCAGGTTTCTTGGGGGGTTTCTGGGAGCAGCCTTCATTTCAGTTAAGTGTAATCACCCGGAATGCAGCCAGGAGTTAAAAGTCCAATCCTTTATTGTTTCCTTCAAAGTCTTATCTCCTTCAGTTGAGCCTCTGCTAGTTTTTCATAGAGGCCTTCTTGTAGTCTTGGTTCTGAGAGCTTAAGCTGCCTTCTCTGGCTTGTGAATCTGCTTGACTGAATCCTGGCTGAAGCTCCCAGAGCTTCTAGTGGGCTTGTCCTTTAGTGGGCTTGTCCTCCCTGGCTGAGAGCTTCTTGCTTGTATGCTGTACACTGAGTACATACCAATCATTATATCACTAGGAAACCATTATTTGTTTAGGATTAAATCAATGCTAAATTAGATTTTATCACTGTCTCTTCAATTCCACTTACTTGTAAGAATCTTAGCCGTGTGTTAATGACTGATTTATGCCCCTTTCATTCCTAAAGTGATCCATGGCATTATGACATGTTTGTTTCAAAACTTAGTTGTTTGTGTTGTTATTTTTGTTCAATGCCTGCATGAATTTGTTTGAGATTAGAACAAAGGAAGTAGTCAGCGGATGGAGTGTGAGTTTTCTGTCTGTACTCTAGCTGCCTAGGTCACATTCTGGAGAATGCACTGCCAATCCAATGCTCTGGACAATGTTTGAATGTTCTCAGCTACTTAGCGGGCTGGCAACTGGGAAGAAAAAAAAGGACTTAATATTGCTTATCATAGCTGACATAAATCTGCAAATCATTTTTGCCTGAATTTTTTGTTTCAAAACTAGTTTTGTCCATCTTTAGTTTCTTGAACTTTTGAAAATGTGAAATATATATTTTTAATATATTAATGTTTGATAAAAATATTTTATCCTCTTTGAAATCTGCAAACTTTAGTTTTATAAATTAACTAGGCAATTTAGCATTCACACAAAATATTTCATAAACTTATATAAATATTTTAACATTCAAATCATTGAAGCACAATTAATATTTTTCTAATTTTTCTTATTTAATTTCTCCTTTCTATCATAGTAATTCTCTTCTCTCCAGTTTATTTATTATGATTTTATAAATTTAAGATGTAGTTGTAAATTATAATGGGTTATATTGACATAGCACTTTACATTTTACAAAACATTTTCATGTGTATTTGTGATTCTCGCAAAAACAATTTGAATATTTTTATGGCTAACTTGGTGATACAGTGGATAGGATATTGGGCTGAAGTCAAGAAGATGGGTTCAAATATGGACTCACAAACTTATTGATTGTATGACTCTAGGCAAGTTATTTAATTTCTGTCTGTTTCAGTAAGGGTTAATACATCAAATGAGACACTTGGAAAGTAGTGAGTACAATTCCTGGCATAGAGAAGGTGCTCCATAAATGTTTCGTTGCTTCTTCTTTTCCCCTTCTAATTTAAAGATAAAGAAACTGAAACTCAAATAGTTTACAATTTATCCATCATTACATAATTATTAAACATTGGTAACAGAACCTAAAGGTCTTGTGATACTAAGTTGAGTGCTCTTTGCAATATACCATATTGTGGATTTATTACAAAATGAAATAAACAATGTATGCTCAAGTTTTATTCTACTTAATACATTTTTGAATCACCAGATTTTTAAAAATTCTTAGCCACAGGCATAGGAGGAGATTCTTCATCTTTAAAAATTACATGACTAGCTGGAATATAGGACATAATGCTCTTTAAATGGAAGTTTTTTCAAATGAATTGGAGTGAATTAAGACAAATTCCTTCAAGTGTAGTGCATATAAAGAAAGGCAAGATGATGTGCATATTGAGAACTTGAGATATTGCCAGCATTTATGAATTAGATTTTTAAGGTGGGACTTCCGGCCAAGATGGCGGAGAGGTGGTACACAGCTGCATAAGCTCTGTGTTTTCTCTCAGAATCATTTCATGACAAGCCTCTGATTTAATGCTTGACTGAAAAAAAAAAACCCCACAAATAGATACCAAGAGAAGACATCCTTGAAATTTGCCAGGAAAGGTCTGTTTTTGCTCAAAGGCGGGGACGGTTTTAGATCTGATGCAGGCTGAGGGCAGGCAGCAGCAGTGAGAGCAAGGCAGGTAGCTCACAGCCCAGCAGACCATGGAGAGGGGTGGGGTGTGATCTCAACCATCTCTGCAAGGAGAGCTTTACTACAGGATTGGATATTTTGCCCTGGCAGCAAGCCAGCAGACAAATAGAGAAGCTAAAAACACAGAGGGTGAAGAATACAACCCCGAACAGTTGTAGTCTCTTGGGACCTGGCCACCCCTCCCACAGTGTCTCAGCACGCTCTCAGAGTCTTAGAGAGCAGGCTCAGCAAAACCATCCACTGTCCTGTTAGGGCCTCGCTGCCCACCCCCTCACCCCCTGCAGTCTGTAGGGGAAGCTTGGTAACACCACCCAGCCCCAAAAAGAAAGCAGATTCCTTTTGTTTTTTTTTTCTTTTTTCTTTTTTTCTTTGCTACTTTGTCTTTGATTCTTCCCTGACAAAATGAGCAAAAAATTGAAATGGGCCTTAACCATTGACAGCTTCTATACAGATAGAGAGCAGACTCTAAACCCTGAGGAGACTAAAAACAGACTGTCTCCAGGTGAATCCCCAAAGGAGGAGATCATCTGGCCCTCAGCACAGATGAATCTCATAGAAGAAATTAAAAAGGCTCTCACAAGGGAGCTATGAGAAAAATGGGAAAAGGAGAGGGAGGGTTGGCAAGAGAGTCTGGAGAAGTCATCCCACTCATTTAAAGACAGAGTAGATAAAGAAATCAAATCGTTGAAAAATACAATTAGTGAACTGGAAACAAAAAATAGCTCTCTAAAAAACAAAATTGGTGAAATGGAAAAAAATTCCATAGAACAAAACAACTCACTTAAAAACTCAATTGGACAATTAGAAAAAGATATAAAAAAAGTGAGTGAAGAAAATACTTCATTGAAAATCAGAATGAGCAAATGGAATTGAATGTCTCGAGGAGACAACAAGAATCAGTCAAGCAAAACCAAAAAAAAATCAAACAATGGAAAAAAATGTGAAATACCTTCTTAGATTTTTAAGGTGCAATTTTTCTTTTAAGGTAAAGAATAATTTTCAATAGAATAATTTGTGTGAGGAGGAATCTTTTACTTTTTGTGATTATCGTTGTGCTTAAGATATTTCAGTTACTTAAAGGATCACTGGAGTTTTAAAGATGGCCAAGTATTAATTAAATACGTCCAATGTGTCAAGAATTCTCCAAAAGTTTCTCAGATGTAACAACTTGCCCTACTAGTCAGCATTGGAATAAATTGAGCTTTCCTAAAAATGTTAAAAATTATCTATTTGAAATTAAGAGCTAACATTGAATATAATGAAAAACACTAGAGGTCTTTTTAATAAATTCAAGGAAAAAAGGAAGAACCTTACATGTCATCCCCCCATTATTAAATATAAGTTAAAAATTTTAGTTATAGCAAAAACCTTGAGGAATAAATATCAGGAAAGAAATACAATTATTGGTTTTTGGGGGGTTCTCTGATTCTTTTGGCAGTTGTATGAGGTTCAAGAACCCTGAAGAATCATCTAAAATTAACAGAAATAATCAATTACTTCAGTAAAATAGCAGCATATAAAATTAACCCATAAATCATCAAAATTTCTGTGCATTATCACTAAGATCCAAGAGGAAAAAAAGAAAGCTCCTTTGAAATTTATTATATAATATATAAAATATCTGAGAGTCCACTTAAGACATACATATATGAATATATGTATATACAAAATATTCTTTAAAGAAATAAAGGAAGAAACATAATTAGAGAGAAATTGATTTATTTTATTTTGGGCATGGTAATATAAATAAATATAAGCAAAATATTATTAAGCTGAATTAAAAGATTTAATGCAGTACTATTTGAACTACTGAAGGATATTTCAGAGAATTAGAAAAAACAAACAAAGATGATAATATCCATCTCAAGGAAAGATAGGTCAAGAATCTCAAAGGAGATAATTTTTTTTAAGTAGGAAGAAAGGGAACCTAGGCCAGCTCTTAAAATGTACTGTATAGTAGTTCTCATTGAAACTATTTGGTATTTTTTTTTAAATAGAAAAGTTTATCAATGGAGCAGAGTAAGTACACAAGAACTAGAAACAAACTGAATGCAATAGAGCATTAGACAAACTGAAAGGTACCAATTACTGAAGGAATCACTTTTTGATAAAAATTGTTCAGAAAAAGACCTAATTCCTTAATTCCAGTTCCATTATTTTACAGACAAGGAAGTGGGAATATAGGTATCATCAGTTAAGATCATCAGCTAGCTTTTGATAAATACCTACTGGGGTATTTGAGGCTAGAGTGCCAAATCTGGAATTAGGAAGACCTGGAATTCAAATTCAGCTTAAGATACTTATGAGCTATGTCCTGAGCAAGTCAGCCCTGTTTGCCTCATCTGCAAAATGAGCTGGAGAAGAAATGGCAAACCATCTAGTATTTTTGCCAAGAAAATCCCAAATAGGGTCATGAAGAGTAAGAACAACTGGAATTACTTAATAACATTAACAAAAATAGTATTTGAAGTAGAATTTGAAATAATCGTCCTATCTTCAAGTCTTTAGTTCCTTATCTACTATGTCACATTGACTTATCCTACATGTTATGTCAAATACCATGCCAAATAAACCCTAAATGGATATACAACTTAGAAAAGATTGTATCATCAAACATTAGAAGGGAATATAATAATATACCTCTTATAAAAATAGAAGAGTTCTTTACCCAAACCAGGAATTTCTGCTAAAATGTCTTCAATATGTAAAAATTGAAAAGGTTTTGAACAAATAAAATCAGTTCAATTAGAATTATAAGGCAGACAGCTTATGAACAGATCTTTACAATAACTCTTCAATAATGATTTCATTTCCGTGATATAAGGAACTGATTCAAACTTATAAAGATAAGAGCCACACTCTTTGACATAGAGATTATATTATATTTATAGAACAAAGAAAAAGAAAAGGATCCTATATGTACAAAATTATTTATAGCAGGGTTTTTTTCAATAACAAAGAACTAGAAAATAAGGGATCTCTATCAATTGGTGAATGGCTGAACAAATGGCTTGTGAATGTAATGGAATACTATTGTGTTATCACAAATGATACCGCCAGTAATTTCAGAGAATCTTGGAAGAACAACACATCATAAAATAAATATTGTAGAAATAAAAAAATGGAAAGAGAATAGTTTTGATCAATGTAATGACCAATTATGGTTGTAGTATATGGATGAAATGGGATATCTTTGTGTCATAACAATTTTTTAAAAAGGATAGATATAGGGAAAACTTGGAAATTTTTATGAAATGATACAAAGAGAGGTAAACAGAATCAGGAAAACTATATAATTTTGAAAGTTTGAAGAATCCCAATCAATGTAATGGTCAGTCACAATGAAGTACAGATGAAGACAATGAAGTACGGTAGTCAATTTTTATAGTACCTTTTTATTTTTAAAATACATGCAAAGATAATGTCAACATTCATCCTAGCAAAACCTTGTGTTTCAAATTTTTCTCTCTCCATCCTTTCCCATAGACAGCAAATAATCCAATATAGGTTAAACATGTGCAATTCTTCCAAATATATTTCCACATTTGTCAAGCTGCACAAGAAAAATGAGACAAAAAAATTGAGAAAGGGGGAAAAAAAGCAAGTAAGGAATAACAACAAAAAAGCTGAAAATACTATGTTGTGATAGTGATATCCAAAATTCAATCCCCAGAGTCCTTTTTCTGGATGCTGATGGCTCTCTCCATTACAAATCTATTGGAACTGGTCTGAATCACTTCATTGTTGAATGGAACCAAATCTATCACAGTTGATCATTACATAATTTTCTTGTTACTGTGTTCAATGTTCTCTTGGTTCTATTCGCTTCACTTATCATCAGTTCATATGTTTCTCCAGGCCTTTCTGAAACCATCCTGCTAATTGTTTTTAATAGAACAATAATATTCCATTACATTCATATACCATAATTTATTCAGCCATTTTCCAACTGATGGACATATACTCAATTTCCAATTCTTTTCCACTACAACATGGACTGGTACAAACATTTTTGCACATGTGGGTCCTTTTCCCCTTTTTTGTGATCTTTTTGGGATACATACCCAGTAGAAACACTGCTGGATCAAAGAGTATGCACAATTTCATCATCCCCTGGGCATAGTTCTAAATTGCTCTCCAGAATGGTTTGATCAATTCACAATTCCACCAACAATAGTGTCCCACTTTTTCCACATTCCCTCCAACATTTATTTTCTTTTCCTGTTATCTTAACGATCTGAGTGTTGTGGTATTTCTTAGTTTGCATTTTTCTAATCAATAGTGATTCAGAGAATTTTTTCATATAATTAGAAATGGCTTTAATTTCTTCATCTGAAAACTGTTCATATCCTTTGAACATTTTATCAATTGGAGAATGGCTTGTATTTTCATGAATTTGAGTGAATTCTCTCTATATTTTAGAAATGAGGCCTTTATCAGAGCTCTTGGATGTACAATTCCTCCCTCCCCTGTTTCTACTTTCCTTCTAATTTTGTCTGCATTGGTTTTATTTTCTTTTCAATTTAATATAATCAAAGTTACTCATTTTGCATTTTATAATATAATAAATTCCTTACTTTTCCACAGATCTGAGAGGTAGATTATCCAAATTCCTGCTGGACATGTAATAAACTATAGATGTAGAATTAAAAATATGCTTACTTATTAATAATATCATTGATGAAGATAATTTGGTGTCTGCTAACAATTTTACTTTATATGGACTATGGAGAGAGATGTCATCTATAAGAAAATAGCTATAGTGTTTGTGGTATGAGTACAGCAATTTTTTGTTAAAATTACTTATTTTCTGTGTTAATACTTCTTTGATCAAAAACTAAGTCAAAACTGTGTCAGTTAAATATATTTCTCTCCTCCTGAAATTCTGAATAAAAAACAATTGAAAAATGCTTCACAAGTTTTTAAAACGGGCACTTTAAAAATCACACTAGATATTGAAAATATGAGATGAAGTTTTAGATTTTTATATATCAGCTAAATATATACATTTGATTGATAGCCAAATTTGTTTAACAACTCATTATTTAGTAGGATAAATCAATTTATTTTTTCAGCAAGCTTATTAAAATTTAAACTTTTCTTAACCATATAAGATAGGACAACATACACAAAGACATACTGTAATACATGGGATAGATAGTTCCAAAATGGATAGAATGCTTGGTCTGCAATCAGGATGACCTGGGCTCAAATCTGACCTTAGACACTTACTAGTTGTATGACTCTGGGCAAGTCATTTAATCCTGTTGTCCTTCAGCTGAATAAATTGAATTGGAAAAGGAAATGGCAAACCATTCCAATATCTTTTGCCAGAAAAACCCCAAATAAGGTTAAGAAGAGTTGGATATGGCTAAACCCCATATAAATCTTACTTTAAATAATAAAATACAATAGGAAGTTGAGATTTACCATGAAATCTTAATCAAAGAAGTTTGTAACTCTATACTTTAGAATTTATTTGGGACAGAGGTTCTTAATCTTGAACTTAAAAAAGTTATAAACATTTTAATGTTCTTGATTTTTCTTTGTAATCCTGTTTTATTTTATCCATTTAAAAGTATTATTCTGGGGGATCTATAGTTTTACTAGCTTACTGAAGGGAAATATGAACCAAAAAATAGTTAAGAACCTGTGATCTGAGGTATCTTCTTCTTCTGCGTATGGAGAAATGATATCCAAAGAAGTTGCCACTTGCCCATATTGTGGTAAGACAATTCAGATCTTCTGAATCTTAAGTCTAATACACTGCTCTTTGAATACCATCATATTACCTTATTTTTCACAATTGGAAAGTAAAGTATAAAGTATCTACCTCCCCCCCCCTTTTTTTTTTATTCTGAACATAGACACCAAATAAAATAGGCATTTCCATGAACATGGTAGAACAGAAAAAAGAACATTGTACATGATAAAGTGGATCTCTACTTTTCACAGCTTGGTTTTCTTTTAAAATGTATCACAAATTCAAGATGTACTTTTCAGGGTCATTCTGCTTTTCTACTTTTTCTTTCTTTTACTCTTTTTTTCCCACTCTGTGAAATGTATATCATTTTTATAGATGGTAATACTGAAATCTGCAGAAGTGCTATGAGGCAGGTGGGATATAATAGAAATAACACTTTAGCTTTCAAGCCCAAAGATTAGATTTAAATTCTAAGTCATGACCTGCTAGTTTTGTGACTTTGACCTTGGCCCTTTTAACTTAAGGTTTTTCCTAGGTCTCTGATGGTGAAAATCCCAGTTGGACTTCAATAAATCTGGAGCAGAGAGTGAGGCTGATAAGTTTGTGCAGATTTATCTCACTTAAAAACAATTCACACAAAAAAATCAAAACATTATCCTCATGTTATCCTGGTTTTTCTTTGAGAATGAAAGATGAACAATACAACAGTTTTGTCTCTGAGCAAGTTCCTCTATTTTTGAGTCCTAGTTTCTTCAGTAAAATGGGGGTTATAAAACTTAACCATGATACCTTGTCCCTATTATGAGGAACCCAAGAAAGAATGTTTAAAAAACTACTTTGTAAAGTGCTTCATGGATGTTTAGCTATTATTATCAGTAACAATAAAGCTACTTAAATTCACATAGTTCAGAGGTTCATAGACTGCCAGGAGTTCTACAGCTAGCTTTCATGGTCCATGAACTTGAGTAAGGAAAAATTGCATCTTTATTTTAAAGAATTTCGAACTGATTTTGCAGGGGCTAATGTTGAAAGCTATGTATGCAAGTGTTTGGGGAAAAAAAAGGAATTTCGAACTGAAATTAGCATTTCATGAATTATTTTAAAAACATTATTCTGAGAAAGAATCCACAGACATCAAAAGGATCCACAACACTAAAAATGTCACAATCTCCCAGAGTAGTAAGACAATGAGAGGTTTTAGAAGAATATATTAAGGATTTTGGCTTCAGGTTTTGGGCTAAATGATAGAATATCATGGGGATTTCATTTCCTATGTACTTTTGTTAAGTCTGATAGTATGGCATTATTTATCATTTTCTGTATTTCAACCTAATAAGCTTTAATTCAGTTGTCAAAAGAAAATAGTGCTGAGCTACTGTACTTGGTATTACTAGAAAGAATGTTATAATTAAGAAACTACAGTTGGGGAAGGGATTGCAGCAAGGCTGGTGCACTGTATTAATGTTTGCCTTTACTTTCCTATCCCTTTCATTTCACTCTTTCTGAAATAATTGTCCTTTTATCAATTGATTCTGCTTTCTTAACAACAACTATGAGACTTCATTGAGGGTCACTCATTAGTGCACATAAAGCACCCTTGAAATATAAGCCTCAATGGTATTAACAATAGCTAATATTTTAGGAAAGTTATTGAAAGTTATTTTTTAAAATGTTAGAGGTACATATTGTCAAATAGTGAGGAAACTTCAAGTAGATAAAAAATACTATTGGCTATCCAGACCTTTGTCATTTCTAAATTTTCCTTTATTTAACACTTTTCAGGTTGAGTAATTAAAAACATTATTTTAATGTGTTCAGTATATCTGTTTAAGTGCATAAGAATCTGGTTTTCATTAAACTGATCTGTTATCTCTGACAAAAATCCCTTTTATTAATTAAGTTTTATTAAAAATGGATATAACAATACTTATACATGATCAAAGAGAAATCTACTTTAATTTCTCTCTTGTTTGTTACTTTTTCATAAGAACACATTGGGTAAGAATATAGTTAACTTCATGTCTTTTCATGAATTTTATGTCATTTTCTGATGTGATTTATCTTGAAGTTGTAATCATTCTTTAGTTGTTTTTTTTAAATAAATATTTCAAGTATAATAAAACCTTTTTGGCAGTTTATTTATATTGTGAACTCATGAGTGGACATTAAAAGGTCACCTTCATTATGTGGAGTAGTTGTGTTGTTATTTGAGAAAGAAAATGTCATGCTATGAGCCTTTTCTGTGTACCTATCTTATGCTGATTTGCCCATTTTCTCATTTCTTACCTAAAAAAAAATTCTTCAATTTCATCCTTTTGTTGGCTTTTGACTAGGTCCTACGTTACTATTCCTATTTTCAGGGCATTAGGAAATTACACTTAGCTAGGCATACTTTTGACTTTCATTCTATTTTTCTCTAACGTCTGGAAACATTGCTTTATTTTGGGTATCAGTAAAGATCAAAAGTATCCAAAGGAACATTTGCATGTGACTTTATAGAATGATTAATTAGGAATGGGTATTAGCATTTTTTTTTTCTTTTCAGGTTTTGAAATGTCTTTCATTGATTAAATGGTTATTCAAAATAACCCCTCTCAATATAAAAAAAAATTTTTTCTTCCCCACCTCCCATCAAGTAGCTTCTGATAGTCCGCATATGACTACTAGAAAATAAAGTTTTAGTACATTGTAAATTCTCATAATTTCTTAGCTGCTTAGTTTGGTAATATAATTATCAAGGCAGTCTCACCTTTTGTGAGTGATATATTTCTTTCTCAAGGTACTTTTCTATCATATATATTTGATCTTTCCTTCTTTCCTCTTTTTGTTCTGACATACCTCATTAGCTCTATATCTTTGTTAGATTTCTGTGTAGCCCATATATACTTAGAATCTTTATACTAAAAAAAAAAGACAAAAGAAAAAAATAGAATCCTTATACTAACTTCAACTCTTACTGATGTATTGGTTTCCCACAACTTCACTATTATTTCCCCCTCAGAGTTCTAAGGGTGTCCTTTAGGGACAGGAAATTCTCTAACACCAATTCTAGATCCTTATTTCCCAAAATTATCAGTGGAAAAACATTGTCATCTAGTTTTCAATAGCTTTTCCTAAAGTGCACAAGATATGGTAAGTGAAATTGATATAATATAGACTCTCTCACCCTACCCCTATCTCCCCCACTCTCTGCCAAAGTCTATGATATACTCCCACAATTACATACAGAATACAGGGGAAAGTGACCTTAAACTTAAATAATATATGTGACAAACACACATGTGGTTAATGGGGATTCCTTTCTGTCACTTGTGGTGTGCTTTAAGACATTCCCCTTAAACATGGTAAATCTGTAATTCATTTTTCCTTGGTTCCTGATAGAAGATTTTGACTTTGGTGAATCCAGGGATAAGGCTAGGTGGAAGACAGTTGTGTGTAACACCCTCTGGCACCTTCAAATATTGCAAATTTATCTTCCAGTTAAAAGATATGGATGGTGGCAGAGAGTGAGTATGGGGGTGGGGAAGGAAATGTGGCCAAAGTCAAAGCTAAGGCTTCTTCTCTTTCCCATTGCCCCACAACTCCCCCTTTCTCCTAAGTGGTTCCTTCTGAGGAAGTTCAGCTAAAATGCCATGTTCACTTCAAAATTGTGAGGTTGAATTAGATGATCTCCTATGGATGAAAGTTCCCCTATGCACAAAAAACTATCAAACTGCATACCCTTTGAGCCAGCAATGTTTCTACGGGGATTGTATCTGAAAGAGATCATAAAGGAGGGAAAGGGACCCACATGTGGCAAAAATGTTTGTGGCAGCCCTTTTTGTCCTGGCAAGAAACTGGAACCTGAGTGGATGCTCATCAATTGGAGAATGGTTGAATAAGTTATGGTATATGAATGTTATGGAATATTATTGTTCTATAAAACAAGATGATTTCAGAGGGTCCTGAAGAGACGTACACGAACTCATGCTGAGTGAAGTGAGCAGAACCAGGAGATCCATTGCAATAGCAAGATTATATGATGATCAATTCAACAATGAGGTGATTCAGTCCAGTTCTAATGGTCTTCTAATGAAGAAAGCCATCTGCACCCAGAGAGAGGACAGTGGGAACTGAATGACCACAACATAGTATTTTCACTCTTTTGTTGTTGTTTGCTTACATTTTGTTTTCTTTCTCATTCTTTTCCTTTTTGATCTGATTTTTCTTGTGTGACATGATATTTGTAGAAATATGTATAGAGAATTGCACATGTTTAATATATATTAGAACACTTGCTGACTAGAGGAGGGAGTAGGAGGAAGGGGAGGGAAAAATTAGAATATAGGGTTTTGTAGAGGTGAATGTTGAAAATTATCTTTGCATATATTTTGAAAATAAAAAAATATATAATTAGAAAAAGAAAGTTCCCTTTCATTCTAAAAATCTAAGATAGTGTTGTTTTTTTTAAAATCTCACTGTGTTTATAATACTGATTCTAAAATTTTCTTCCTGAAAGACATGTATGAACCTAGAAACTGGTGGCATAGTCCCAAAGCTTTTCTTTTCTTTTCTTTTTATCCCCCCCACAATTTGGAATATATAGCTGCAATTATAGCTGTTAGCTTTACTTCTGAAGGAACCTCAGGTGAGATTAGGTTAATAGACAAAGACTCATTTTCTTGCTAGATTCTCACTTTGATGTAGTTGTCTTTTTAAAAAAGCTCATAAGGGGCCTTCTTTTCAAAAGAGGAGAGTCTCTTTCTATATTTTTATAACGGCTTATCCTAATATACTGGCCCACACAGTAGCTTAGTAATTACCCTGAAGGTATGACTTATCTTGTTCTATAGAACAGAAAAGTTAATGTGTTGAGAAGTCAAAGTCTTGTTTAGTTATGATGAACAAAAAAAGTGTTGCTGAATTTGTTTATTTTGGAAACCAAATAGGAAAATATGGTAGAAACAAAGCATAGTTCTTAACCCTCAAGAAACTCACATTGCAATATGAGAGACAGTATATAAATTACTAAAACTATAACTATACACACACATACACATGCACAAACAAGATAGATGCTTTCAAAAGGAAAGCAATACTAAGTGAAAAGTTGGAATGGGGAAGGAAACTGAGAAGGTGGGATTTGAGCTAATTTAAGACAATCAGAAATACAGGAGTCAAAGGTGAAGAAAAAAGTATCTCAGGAAGGGGATGGAGGGAGGAATTTGGAGATAATGAAAGACACAGAGACAGGAGACACAATGCCATGTGTGAGCATCAGCAAAAAGGTTTACTATCATTAGAAAGCAGAGTACCTGAGCACAGTAATATGATGTGTAAATATATTAGCAAGGTAGGAAGAGGTCAGATTTAAAAGGATTTAAAATCCACATAGAGAATTGCTTTTGATTTTAGAAGTGATAGAAAGTCACTGGAATTTATGGAGTACTGAAATAACATGGCCAAATCCATGCTTTAGGAAAGTCACTTTGATGATTGGATGTCTTGGAGGAGGCAAGATTTGAAGCAAGGAAACCAGCCAAGTAGGCTGTTGCAAAAGTCCAAGTTGAATGATGAGGATTTGCATTAGAATACAGATGTTCAAGGAGAGAGAAAGAATTGATGTATATAAGAGAGATTATGAATCTAGGAATGATACTTGACAACATATTAGATATATGGGGTAGTTTTAAGTGAGAGGTTTGTGAAAGATGTGAGTCTGGATGACATGAAGATGATGATGATGCCCTCAATTGTGATGGAAAGGGCGATAGAAGAGGATTTAAGAGGAAAGATAATGATTTTTTTTTTATTTTGAGGCGTCTAAAATATATCCAAGATATCTAAAAGGAAGTTGGTGGTATTAGAAGGGAGCTCAGGAGAGAGATTATAGATCTGGGAATCACCTGCATGAAGGTGATAATTTAATCCATGGGAGTGGACAAGATCACTAGGTGAGACAGTATAGATAAAAGGCTGCTTAGCATGGAGTCCTCAGATTTTTAAGGAGTCCATGAATAGATTTCAGGAGGTGCATGAATTAAATATTTTAATAACTTTTTGAAACACTATATTCAATAATCTTATATAATATTATTATAATCCTATATATTTCATGCATTTAAAAAACATATTTCTGAGAAAGGGTTCATAAGCTTTACCATTTTGTCACAGGGATCCTTGATGGAAAAAGGTTAGGAAGCTTAAGTTTGGAGGGAGAAAAGAAAAGGACAAAAGATGAGAGCACCATATTTATTGGGCATAATGAGGATTGAGTTCCAACAAAGGAGTTTAAGAAGGGTAGTCATACAGAGAGAACCAGAACTGAATAATGAATAATTGAATAAAGAAAAATCTAGAAAGTTTTCAGAAGAATGATTAGATATTGTAGAGATTAAAAAAAGATCAAAAGGGATGAAGATCGAGAAAAAGTCCATTAGATTTGTTTGTTAGAAAATTATTGGAGAGAAAGTTTCTATTAAATGATGTAGTTAGATGGATTTCAGAGAATTTTGAATTTAGTGAAAAGAAAGTAAGTCCAGTCATCTAGCAAATGAAGTTTTCTCAAGGAGTATTGCCTCAAATGGGAGGAGAAATTGTTGGGAAATTTCTTAGCCTTATAGTCTGGAGATCCCAGGTAGAATCTCACTCACCAGCTAGTTTCACCTAGGGATGGGATTGGAATCAATAGTTTGAGAAGAGAAAACCATGAGAAAACTAAGGAGGGAAAAGAGTGAAAAGTAAGCATGCTTACTATTAGTAGATTCAGCTTTTTAGAACACAAGTTTAGTTTTTATTATTTTTAAAGCATGCATAGAGTACATTGGATAAATAAATAATATTTTTTACAGGAGAAGCAGGGGCAGAGAAAGGGAGAATCAAGGTAGGGAAAAAGCTGGGGTAGGGTTGGGAGTAGAAGGGGGACTATAGAGTGCACTTCTGAGAGAATATTAGCTAGATAGTTGGCAGGCTTTATTAGTGGACTAAGAAAACATTGTTTAAGTTCAGAATAGAAGAGGAAGTAACCATATATTTTTTCAATAGTCGCAGAAATCCATTTGATCTAAGAAAGCAGGATTAAGTTAACCATTTAGACTTAACTTCAGGTTAAACTTCAGTTGTCTCTTGTCCAAGAACAGTGAATAGTTTTTACAATAATGGATGAGATTATTTCTTTATCATGTTCTTACCTAGTTTATTATATTTTATTTCTCCTTCACTATGTATAGGACAAAACCTTATTGGGATTCATGAAACAAATGAGGATTTTTAAAGATGGAAAAGAACATGGGGATATGTGTAGGTGGCAGTAAAGGAGCCAGTAGATAGGAAAAGAATGGATACAGTGAGTGAGAGAGTAGGGATGATTTTTTAATTTTATTTTATTTTTATTACAATAACTTTTTATTGACAGAACCCATGCCAGGTTAATTTTTTTACAACATTATCCCTTGCACTCACTTCTGTTCCGATTTTTCCCTCCCACCCTCCACCCTCTACCCTAGATAGCAAGCAGTCCTACACATGTTGAATATATCGTATTATATCCTAGATACAATGTATGTGTGCAGAACCAAACAGTTTTCTTGTTGCACAGGGAGAATTGGATTCAGAAGGTAAAAATAACCTGGGAAGAAAAACAAAAATGCAAACAGTTTACATTCATTTCCCAGTGTTTTTTCTTTGGGTGTAGCTGCTTCTGTCCATCATTGATCAACTGAAACTGAATTAGGTCTCTTTGTCAAAGAAATCTACTTCCATCAGAATACATCTTTATGCAGTATCGTTGTTGACGTATATAATGATCTCTTGGTTCTGCTCATCTCACTTAGCGTCAGTTTATGTAAGTCTCTCCAAGCCTCTGTATTCATCCTGCTGATCATTTCTTATAGAACAATAATATTCCATAATATCTATATACCACAATTTAGCGAACCATTCTCCAATTGATGGGCATCCATTCATTTTCCAGTTTCTAGCCACTACAAACAGGGCTGCCACAAACATTTTAGCACATACAGGTCCCTTTCCCTTTTTTAGTATCTCCTTGGGGTATAAGCCCAGTAGTAACACTGCTGGATCAAAGGGTATGCACAGTTTGATAACTTTTTGGGCATAATTCCAGATTGCTCTCCAGAATGGTTGATTCTGTTCACAACTCCACCAACAATGTATCAGTGTCCCAGTTTTCCCGCAACCCCTCCAACAATCATCATTATTTTTTCCTGTCATCTTAGCCAATCTGACAGGTGTGTAGTGGTATCTCAGAGTTGTCTTAATTTGCATTTCTCTGATTAATAATGATTTGGAACACTCTTTCATGTGAGTGGTAATAATTTCAATTTTGTCATCTGAAAATTGTCTATTCATATCCTTTGACCATTTGTCAATTGGAGAATGGTTTGGTTTCTTATAAATTAGAGTCAGTTTTCTATATAATTTGGAAATGAGGCCTTTATCAGAACCTTTAACTATAAAGATGTTTTCCCAGTTTGTTGCTTCCCTTCTCATCTTGTTTGCATTAGTTTTGTTTGTACAGAAGCTTTTTAATTTGATGTAATCAAAATTTTCTATTTTGTGATCAATAAAGGTCTCTAGTTCGTCTTTGGTCACAAATTTCTTCCTCCTCCACAAGTCTGAGAGATTAAACTATCCTATGTTCCTCTGATTTTTTTATAATCTTGTTCTTTATGTCTAAATCATGGACCCATTTTGATCTTATCTTGGTATACGGTGTTAAGTGTGGGTCCATGCCTAATTTCTGCCATACTAATTTCCAGTTATCCCAGCAGTTTTTGTCAAATAATGAATTCTTATCCCAAAAGTGAGGATCTTTGGGTTTGTCAAACACTTGATTGCTATAGTTGACTATTCTGTCTTGTGAACCTAACCTGTTCCACTGATCAACTAAACTATTTCTTAGCCAATACCAAATGGTTTTGGTGACTGCTGCTTTATAATATAGTTTAAGATCAGGTACAGCTAGGCCACATTCATTTGATTTTTTTTTCATTAATTTTTTTGAGATTCTCAACCTTTTATTATTCCATATGAATTTTGTTGTTATTTTTTCTAGATCATTAAAATATTTTCTTGGAAGTCTGGTATAGCACTAAATAAATAGATTAGTTTAGGGAGTATTGTCATCTTTATTATATTCGCTCCACCTATCCAGGAGCACTTAATATTTTTCCAATTATTTAAGTCTGACTTTATGCGGAAAGTTTTTTTGTAATTTTGCTCATATAATTCCTGACTTTCCTTTGGTAGATAGATCCCCAAATATTTTATGCTGTCAACAGTTATTTTGAATGGAATTTCTCTTTGTATCTTTTGCTGTTGGATTTTGTTGGTGATGTATAAAAATGCTGAGGATTTATGGGGATTTATTTTATAACCTGCAACTTTGCTAAAGTTATGAATTATTTCTAATAGCTTTTTAGTAGAATCTCTGGGATTCTCTAAGTATACCATCATATCATCTGCAAAGAGTGATAGTTTGGTTTCCTCATTGCCTATTCTGATTCCTTTAATCTCTTTCTCGACTCATTGCCAAGGCTAGTGTTTCTAATACAATATTGAATAATAAGGGTGAGAGTGGGCAACCTTGCATCACTCCAGATCTTACTGGGAAAGGTTCCAATTTTTCCCCATTGCATATGATGCTTACTGACGGTTTTAAATATATGCTCCTGATTATTTTAAGAAAAAGTCCATTTATTTCTATACTCTCAAGTGTTTTTATAAGGAATAGATGTTGGATTTTGTCAAATGCTTTTTCTGCATCTATTGAGATGACCATATGTTTTTTGTTAGTTTGGTTATTGATATAGTCAATTATGCTAATAGTTTTCCTAATATTGAACCAGCCCTGCATTCCTGGTACAAATCCTACTTGGTCATAGTGCATTATCCTGGGGATGATTTTCTGTAATCTTTTTGCTAATATTTTATTTAAGATTTTAGCATCAATATTCATTAGGGAGATTGGTCTATAATTTTCTTTCTCTGTTTTCAGCCTACCTGGTTTAGGTATCAGTACCATGTCTGTGTCATAAAAGGAGTTTGGTAGGACTCCTTCAATCCCTATTTTTTCAAATAGTTTATATAGCATTGGAGTTAATTGTTCTTTAAATGTTTGGTAGAATTCACATGTAAATCCATCTGGTCCTGGGGATTTTTTCTTAGGGAGTTGGTTAATAGTTTGTTCCATTTCTTTTTCTAAGATGGGACTGTTTAGGATATTTACTTCTTCCTCTGTTAGTCTGGGCAAGCTATATTTTTGAAGTTATTCTTCCATTTCATTTAGGTTGTCGAATTTATTGGCATAAAATTGGGCAAAGTAATTCCTAATTATTGCTCTAATTTCCTCTTCGTTAGTGGCGAGTTCTCCCTTTTCATTTTTAAGACTAACAATTTGATTTTCCTCTTTCCTTTTTTTAATCAGATTTACTAAGGGTTTGTCTATTTTGTTGGTTTTTTCATAGAACCAACTCTTAGTTTTATTAATTAATTCAATAGTTTTTTTACTTTTAATTTTATTGATCTTTCCTTTTATTTTTAGAATTTCAAGTTTAGTGTTTGACTGGGGATTTTTAATTTGTTCCTTTTCTAGCATTTTTAATTGCAAGCCCAATTCGTTGACCTTCTCTTTCTCTATTTTATGCAAGTAGGCAAGAGTAGGGATGATTGAATATTTTGGTGAAAAGTTGAGATGGAATGGGATTATTTGAGCAAGTAACAGTTTGTCCTGACAAAAAGAAAGGATCTCTCAGCAGATGGACCAAATTTTTCCCCAATTAAACTAAGAGCCTTATCTATGAGAGTAGTGGGAAGGAACACCATGAGAGGTTTAAGGAGGAAGAGAAAAGTTTGAAATGAATACTTTATGATATCTGTAGTTTTTTGAGAGTCATACTTATCACTGCATTAGAAAGGTGTAGATTAGAATTAAACCTTACTCTACCAAATACACATTCATTTTTAATCCTGGCTGTATAAACAATAGGAATACAATTTAGGAAAATATTCACATCCTCAATCTATACCTATATCACAAATGACAAAGTGGGGATTCACCATTTCTAATTTATAGTCAATTATATTATTGTAAAATCAAATCAAACTAAACCAATCCAAACCAAAAACAATAGCTAATTCTCTTTGAATTTGATGTGACTCTAGATCAGTCAGGAGGAAGAATGGGCAAGAAAGCAGAAAAATGTCTACTCTGATCTAATAAATCTAAGGAACTTGTTGGATAGAATAGATTTCTGAAAGCTTTTTAAATTTTTTGGATGTATCGTTTTTTGATTTACACGTATACATTTTTGACTTACACACACATACACCTACAATTAAGTTCATAGAAATTTATATATGATTATTAAAATCTTTCTCCCTACTTTGATTTGATAAATATAAATGGTAATTTGATGATGAATACTGATGTATATATTCCTTATTGGTATTATTACCAGTTATACTCTGTGTAGCAGAAAGATTTCTGCTATTTTAGCTTCTAGAATTGTGCCTGTAGTTTTAGTTGAATATTTTCTTTGACTTCTTGCTGAATATGATTATCTGATATGAAAAAAGTTCCAATATGAAGGTTAGTTTGAAAAGCTTTTATTTTATTGAATTGTTCATTGATTTGTAATATCATTATAACTTAATGATTCTACTAGTCCTCAATTGCTTTTCTGTAAAAGAAAAGATTTGATAAGTGACCCAATGTAATATCTATAACATGTCAAAATGATGAAATGCATTATAATTGAATTTTATATGGTAAAGGTACATTTAGATTCAAAAAATAGAGACTGGGAATTTAGGCAATGTATTGCTTCATTTTTTTCTGTCTGCCACTCATCTTAGTGATACCCTTAGGCCTGCTTTCAAAAGAATCTGAATATAGTGACTGTGACAGCATGTAGTTGTTAACAGTGTGTCTTTCTCTCTCTCCTTCTTTCTCTCTGTATGAAATTGGAAATGTAGTTTCTAGCTAGTTTTATATTATCAACTGTAAAAACAGATTTATTATAATTTTAACCTGTGTTATGTATATGAATTGTATGTGGTAAATTTTTGAATCATGTTGATAATATTAATTTTTTTTCTTTCACCTCGAACTATTTTGGTAATAGATTAATATTCACATTCCTTTTTTTATTCCTATTTCAGAAATATGACAGTCTATATTATATAATGGATAATCCATGTTTTTAGTTTGTGCAACTTCTGATATGCAATACTTCCTCTACCTAGTATAGATTACATTTTATCTGTGATTTAGGACATAAGTCATAGGGAAATTACTGAGAGTTAGAGGCATGCAAAGCCATAATGGTCATAACAGTTAATAAGGATCAGTGATAGAATTTGAACACAGATATTTCTAATGTAGCAATATACTATCTCCTGCTCTCCAATGAAACTATCTTAATAAAAGTAATATGTAATTCCCCTTTATATAAGTTAGCACTTTATAGATCATTTGATCATCGTAAGCTTCTGCTTCTTATCCACTTTTAATATCTCATCTATGTTGAATAATTTTCTAGTAAGTGATGATGCTTTATATTGAGTTATTCATAGTTTCTCACTTTCTCCCACAGAACAAAATGACAGTTATTTATAAAAATGGCTGATTTATTGTAGTTTGGGCATATGGAATATCTTATTAGCACATAGCTAATTGTTTACTGAGGCTAACAAATCATCAATCTTGATCTCTTTAGCACCAGATGTATAACGTGCAATAACCTTTTAAAGTTTTCTATACTTTACAGTTGTTTTCTGCTGATTTTCACTTCCATCCAAGAGAATATAAAGCTCATTATTGTAGTAATATTAATGTAACACATGCCTTATATATATTTTTGAATGGTGAGCAACAACTCAATTCTGATATAATTTCATGTATATAATTTCATTTATACAATACAGCTTACGTTTTTGTAAATAGTGTTTAAAAGTCAAGGACTGAAATATCACTAAAGGTCAATAGGCTTTGGTTTTTTTCACCACTGGCACTGCCCACATATCACCTTCTCTTCCTTATGATCTCCTTATCATATTGGGGCCTACATAATTAGACTAAAAGAACAAAGCATGTCACTATTAATTCAAATCCTTCTGCTGCAAATATAAGTTGTGAGAAGTAAACATTTGTGGCAATATGGTTTTTGTGTGGTTACATTTTGAATTGGTTTCATTTTGTATGGTCACAGTTTGAGTGCGATGTCCTTGAAACTGAGTCACTTTGTACAACACATTTCTTTACTGAAATTACAAATGAGAAACACATTTAACATATTTTTTATTAAACGATAAAAATAGAAAGGGAATTATGATGCATTACAATTAAAAATGTATGTATACTTTCAAAACTTAATGTTTAATCTTAAATATTTATGACCACATATATTTCATTGAAAAAATAGATTTAATGGTTTGATGAAAAGAAGGGTGATCATAAAATGAATATTATTAATTCTTTCAGAGTTATGTCCACCTAAATCTTTAGATCTGTAGATTTCCTTGGATAATGGTCAATTATTCTATGCCATCCATTGGAAATGAATGACAACTCTTGTATTAGGGTATATGTGGATATGATACTCTATTTGGTTTTTAATTACTATATATAATATCTATATGTTTATACGTTATATATACATGGTTACTATATATAATATCTATATGTATATATACTATATATAGTTACTGTATATAATAAAGTTGTTTCTTATATTAGCATTTAATAGAAAAACTGTCTTATAAGGTCAAAGATATTGTAACTTCAAGTCATCTAATATCATGAGCTCTTACCAGAATATATTCAACTCTAAATATTTGTTTCCAAAAACAATACAAAATGAAAGTAATATTTCAATGTGAAATCACAAAATTTGTTAACTGTGGCAACATTTGCTCTTTTAATACATTTTGGAAATTACTGTTGCATATGCAACAAAGAATTGTTCATTTCATTTTGATGCAATTCATTTAATAAAAATAAACTATTAATATAAGAGCCCCCTCTGTCTGCTAAGAAAACTTGTTCAGCAATAGGAGAGATATAAAGATACAAAATAATAAATAAAACCCCATAATATAAACAAAAATTTTTTACGTTATAGAAGTGCAAACCATTTTTGTATAGTAATTCTGAATCTGATTAATCAAAAATCAACTTTTCTGAGTTCATGTTAAGTTGCATATAATTTTTGCTAAACTGCATGAAGTAAGGTTATCATGAATTTCAAAAGTTTAGCCATGAATCTATATAAATCATTGTTATACTCCTGTGAGAATCATCAGGTTTTTTTAATGAAAGTTTAATTCTGTTGATTTCATTAATGTATTTGCATATATACTGCCTGTATATACCTTACTTTTTATATATGTTTTTCTACCTTTTCATGAAGTTTTTTTATAGTATTAAGAATTTTTTTCCTGATGTTAAGATATAGGCAGAAGAATTCCCAAGGGAGAGAGAAAAAAAGCCAATTCAATGGTTATCTTTCTTGAGCACTAAATTTAAATTTAAAACATGTGGCCTTTCTTTAGTCTCAGTTTTTTTTTTTTTTGGGGGGGGGTGGTTGGTGGTGTGTAGGTGAATCCATTTGATGTGATAGGAAAAAGGAGCATAAATAAAAAGTTCCTTTTTTTTTTTTGTCTGGGTCATGTCACCACTAACTTTCAGATAGGCATTAATTCTTCAGATGGAACATACAATTGTGCCTCAAGTAGCTGTAATGAAATTTTCATTAACTTTGGATAGAGGCATATATAAGTGTCTCAAATAAGAATTTGGCCCCCCCTTTTTGTGGAGGAAGGGTGCAACACAATTAATTTGCAGATTTTAAATATGCCTGTCCTTAACCCCAGGTGAAAACCATTATCAAGGAATTAAATTTCAAGGGACATGTTATTACTCTTCATTAAGTAAATGGTATATTAATTTTATCTGTCACTTTACAAGGAAAAATTAAGTACAGTGCAAAGGAATCATAGTTAAATTTTAAAAAAAGGAATAAATGAATCCAATTCACTTCCTTGATTCAAGGAAGATCAGCCTCTGTCTATTTTTCTCCACTCTGTTTTCTCCTCGTCTTATGATAAATAATCACAGCATTATAGATTTAGAGTTGGAAGCAATGTCAGAGTTCATCTAGTATAGCACTCTCTTTATAGATTAGGAAACCAAGTGACAAAGAATAAGAAGTGAATTGGTTAAGGTCACAAATAGTATATAGCATACTCAAATTCTGATATCAAATCCAGAGCTATTTCCTTTGTATCATGCAGCTATATACTTCAAAGGCATTTTGTTTATTGTTCTTCAGAGACTGATCATTTAAATAGAGGTACTGTTGGTTTATTCTAAGAGTTCTTTGGCAATTTGAAAAGTTTTGTTTTCTCAGCATCTTTAGTATCACAAAGTGACTGCCATATCAATATCTATTAACTATATATTTTGGACATTTTTGTTGTTGTTTCTGACTGTACAAGACCCCTATTGGATTTTCTTGGAAATGATACTGAATATTTTTTCTTCCAGCGTATTTTATAGAGGAAACTGAGTCAAACAGGATTAAGTGATTTGTCCACAGTTCTGTAGCTAGCAAATGTCTGAGACTAAATTTCATGCAGATATGTCTTCCTAATTCCAAATTCAATGCTTTATCCATTGTGCCACATAGATGCCATTTTGTAGAATTTAAGTGCCTACAATGAACCAGAGGTTTACAAGAAAAAGCCTTCTTTACCACAGCTTTCAATCTCATATCCTTGGGATTCTGAAGAGTGGAGTCTGATCTTTCAAGAAAATAATTTATTTAAACTATGCCCTTCAGCTAGGCTGAAAACAACTTTATTTTTTAAAACAATGACCTTATTTCAACATAATAAAGTGCTCCTGTCTTACAATAAATGCTTAAAGCTTACCAAAAAAATCCCAAACCAAACAAAAGGTTTTTTTTTTCATAATATGCTTGTGTTGTAGGTAATGAAGTATTGCCATCTCTATTTTGCAGATAAGACATCCAAGGCTTAGGGGATGAATGGGCTTCTTAGGTGGTGCCATACTGCACAGAATGCTGAGCCTGGAGCCAGGAAGACATCTTCCAGACTTGACATAAAAATCTAACTTCAGATACATACATACTACCTGTGTGATTCTAGGCAAGTCATGTAACATCATTTCCTCAGTTTCCTCATTTGCAAATAGTGAAGGAAATGGAAAACCATTCCAAAACCTTTGCCAACAAAGTCTCAAATAGGGAGCACAAAGAGTGGAACACCATTGAACAAAGGAGTCAAAAAAAATTAGGCAGGAGTTCAAGGACTAGCCCAAAGGCAGAAAACTAAGTAGAAACTGATACTTAACGAGTATTTTCTGGTTTGCAAGACATATTAAAGAAACTATTTCATTGAATCCTCTCAACATATCCTGTGAGATGGTTAATATTATTACCACTATTTTACTGGTGAGGATGAGAGAGATTTTCATTTTTTCTAAAAGACACAGTGGGAAAGTTATGGAGTTAGTCTTTACCAGGTTTTCCAACCTCGAATCCATGAGTTCTTGTAAAATATCATAATAGATCCTCAAAGCATTGGTTCACTGGACCATAGTTTTAGAAAGAAAAGACTTTAGATTAGAGGTCATCCAAACCATGCCCTCATTTTACAGATGAAGAGATAGGTTTAGTGAATTTAAGAAACTGGGTCCCAGGTCCCAATTTATCATTACGCAAATCACTTCCCTTGACCAAAGCCTTAGTTTTCCCAAGTATAAAATAAGAGGTTTAACTCTATATATGTTCTCTAAGTTCCTTTCTGGCTCTGGAGTGTGGGATCCTATTCTTCATAGCAAGCCTTATTTTATATTTCTTTATTTCCGCTCCCCCCCCCCCCCAGTATATGCTAAGGAAATGGTCATGAAAGGTCTTCTCTTTCTTTTGTCTCTCCTTACTGATTTGTGAATGTTTAACATTTATCAACTGCCTCTGATTCACTGACAAGATATGTGTAGCCTCTATTTTAGGATACTTTTATGTCTTACCTTGAATTGTATTCAATCAGGATCACTGGAGTGACCTAATCTTCTAGAATAGAGACAGCATTGATATCTAACCTTTCTTTCTATCAGGACATTTTAGCTTTCTTCTTGGCCAATCTGTCTTAGATGATATTCAAGGACTTCATTTTTTTACATGACAAGGCCAGACCAAATTTTGATGGGTGGAATAGAAACTGTGTCTAAAACCCATTATGATAGTGGAGATGATTTATGTGGCTCACAAGTTGTAAAAGTTTTACTAATATAGATGTTCCCTATATGCAATTATATTTTTCTGTCAATAGAAATAAGATCAAATAAGGTAAGTGTGGCTTTACCACATCCCATTTATTGCATGTGTGTTAAGTCTTTCTGTGAGAGATTTAAAAAGGACTCTGTATAGTTCCTATCTTTCCAATTCTCTTTTTCCTTTGGAGGGTTCATTATGCTTATGTCAATAGCATTTTAGGCAGGACTATACTCTTGATTTTTTTCATTCTAGCAAAAAATGCAGAACTTAGCACATGAAAAAGTATATGTATGGTCCCTCTCACAACTCAATCTAATTGATTTGGTAGGGCCATCAATGAGGTAGGCAACCCATTTACATTTTCCAGATATTTCTGTCAAGCAGCCAGCAGAAGGTAAATTGTTTTCTCCTGAGACGATGGTTTCTGGAACCTCCTCCTTTTCCTTTCGATCTTCCTTTTCCTCCCCCTTCTTAGTATGGTCACTGCATGAAGAAGCACAGATGCCCGCTGCCAAAACGTGATACTTAACCTGACCATCAAACAGGCCTCACAAAGAAAGGCTTTTCAGGTCTCCCAGTGAAACAACCACTGCATTTTATTATGGCGTGAAATTAGAAGTGAAAGGCTCCGTGGTGCTTGCTATTTAGTAATGCGGAATATGTCGTTTCTGATGGGGATGGTGGTATTGGGAGGGAAGTGGGAAGCCGGAGAAGAGAAACAAAGTCGCACTGCAGACAAAGAAAGCTTTTTCCCCCCATCTCTGATTGTTAGGTGGTCCATAAAATTCCAGTACTATAGTGGATGTAAGGCAAAAGAGCATTTTGTTGTCACTGCTTCATTCACACTTAGATGTGTGAGTATGCAGAAGGATGGGTAGGGAAAGTCATCTGTTATCTAGAGTGTACTAATTCAGCTCTTTTATAAACTGGCTACCAAGTACACCAGAAAATTTGAGACTAGAGGCAATTTTATTGAACATATAGCATTCTGAATATTTATTTTAAAAATGAAGCAAAAGACAAAACAGTTTAGTAAGAGATTAAATTGGGACAATAATTTTTACCTTTTATTTTTTCTTGCTATTTTTGTAAAAGATAACTTTTCCTATGCAATTTTTACAGTGTAGTTAAAAGCTTCCAAATGAATGAAGGGAAAATTGATAATACATCTCATATGTATACATAGGTGCACAGAGATAAAAATATTTGATATTTTCCTCTTTATGAACAAATATAAGAAAAAATTCTTAAAATAGAAAAATAGATGAAATACAACCTTGAATTAATAATTTTAAGAATTAATCAAAATAGGCATGTTATTAAATCGCATCATTTTTGAGTAATAACTATTTTGAAGTACCTTAGTAATGACTTGGTTGGACTTTCCTGATGTATTATTTTTGGCAGGTCATCAGGGAAGTATACATTTGCTGCAAAATTTCCTTGAGCAAACTGGCTGTGGTGTAAGAACAATCTTTATCATTTGATTAGAAGACAGGAATAAAGGGACCACTTGAGCTTCCCTGATTTCAGTGGTGAGACCATGTCGGTAGTTATGCTATCAAGTGTGGAGATATTTAATTGAATAAGGATATTTATCTATTCAGATTTGTGCTACAGACTTTGTCTATAATTTCCCTCCTAGGGTTTAGGAATTTTGTTTTGATTGTATAATTTGGGACACAGAACATTATACTTATATCCATGCATGCAGGTTTATATACACATATATTATATATATATATATATATATATATATATATATATATATATATATATATATATATTTACCACCACCACCACCTCTCAAAATAAAATCTAACTTTTTTATATGGCATGTCATTATGGTAAATACTTATTAAAGTTATATAAGTTATTTAATGGCATAGAATGACAGTTAACACTTCTATGAAATTTCAGCCAGAGCAAATAATACTTTAAAAACGATGATAGGCCTTATTGCTTTACATTTGGAAAAACTGAGATTGAGTGATTTCTTAACTAAGATTCTTTAATATACCAGCTTGTTCGTTTTCAACCGAGAAATCAAACAATCAGGAGGCATATATTATATGTCTACTATATGCTAGTTACGTCCTAGGAATTGGGCATGTGACAAAAATCAATCCATATTATGTTTCTGTATTAACTTTCATATATGGACTAAATAGTTTTGAAGTGAATTTGTTTTAATGAAACTTTGTTCACTTCAGTCATTTTTTTCAATTGTTTCCAAGTCTTTGTGACACTGCTTGGGGTTTTTGTAGCAGATACTGGAGTAGTTTGTCCTTTCCTTCTCCAACTCATTTTAGAGATGAGGAAACTGAAGTGAGGAGGGTTAAGTGACTTGCCTAGCATCACACAGCTATTAAGTTTCTGGGGGCTGATTTGAAGTTGGGAAAATGAATCTCTCTGACTCTAGGCCTGGTATTCTGTCCACTGTGCAACCTAGCTGCTCGATTCATGAAGCTTTTTATCTTGGTTTTTCATCCTGAATATGATCAAATATAAATATCAAAGAATGAAAAGAGTGTTAAAGCAAGGAGTTACATTAGAATTTCCAAATCCCATCCCATTTATTTTTATAGATAAGGAAGCTGAGGCCCAGAGAAGTGAGGTAACTTGTTTTTGATAATGCAGCTAGTTAGGAACAGTCAGTAAGTTATTAGCCCAGTATTCTTTCCACTACTTGATGTTGTACCTGGAAGCAATATAGGCATAGACTTGAAAAAGGAGCATCTCATTGCTTCAAAAGTTTCTTTACCTGGATGTCAGCTTTTAGAGATTGTGGAATTGGTGGATCATTGAATCTCCACAATTGTGCAAAGTAAATATGTGTAAATGGTTAGGGTCTGGAGTGAAGTAGACAGATCCCAGAGAACATTGTATATAATAATAGCAATATTGTTTTAAGAATGACTTTAAGAAACTAAGTTATTTTGACTGTTATAAATGCATTAATTAAAAATTAAGGACATATGAAGAAAAATGCTATTGACCTTTAGAGAAAGAACTGATAAACAGAAGTATGCATAGAAAAAAGATGCTATTTACATTCAGAGAAAGAACTGATAAAAGTACTTATCTCATATGTGCATGTTTTTATGTCTAATGTTAACCATCTCTAAGAAAAGGGAAACGAGGGAATAAAAATAAGGAGAAAAAAGAAATTTACATGATAATTTTGTTTTATAGTTGGAGGGAATAATAAGTTGTACATGGTAGATTTGCAGCTTCATGTACAATCTTCTTTTTATACATTGTTATGGAAATCTTTTTTTTTTAAATAAAATTGAAACTAGAATATACTTTTAAAAATAGGCATGTACTTTGAAAAGTTTTCATTTTTTAGGGATTTTCATTATATAATTATAGTGAAATTAAATTAAAAGTTAAAAATGTAAAAGAATATAGTAGTTAGACTTATGCTGTTTGAAACATTTAATTTAATAGAAATACTCTATGCTGGTGGTGCTCAGTGAATACTTGTAGGATATGTTAGTTATGCCTCCTCTCCTCTAGGCAATCATTGCTTAATTGGTTTTTAGGTATTAATTGCTGGGAATTTAAAAAAAAAAGTACACAGGTTTACTTTATTTGGTCATTCAGCAATCATTTGGTAAGCCCCTACTGTACGAGGGGCTGAGGATAGAAGACATACACACACACACACACACACACACACACACACACACACACACACACACACAGTTCTTCCTCTCAATTGCTGATGTGTTCTATAGGGAATTCTTTATATTAAAAAGTCTCTGAGAATTTCAATCACTTTAATGAAAGAATGAAAAGGTTCAAATTAAGACTCTTTTATGGAAACTGTGATAAAGTCTTTTCACTCGAGATCAACTGAGGCTCAATTTTCTTTAGTAGAGCTCTTCTGGGGACCATTATATATGACAACATGTGAACAAGTCATAAATAGAAATTTTCAAAATTATAGACTGTTACAATTCATACATACCCATGTTGATGGACAATTTCTAGTCCACTCAGGAGTATTTCTGAAGACCCTTGTGGAAAATTATGTAGTCTTTGTGTAAAGTCCCATCTTCCATTGCTATGTATTTTTTTGCTGACTTCCCCCAAACTTGGGACATTCTTCTCCTTTTTGCCAGCTGGCTTCCTTGCCTTTGTTCAGATCCTAGCTAAAATTTCACTTTTTACAGGAAGCCTTACTCAATTCACTTTTATGAAAGTTTCATTCTTTTGTTGATTATTTACTATTTATACTATTTTTAATTTATTTGTATATAGTTACTTGAATGTTACAGTCTAATCATTGTAAGCTTAAGAGAAAAGACAACTTATCTAATAGAATTTCTTTATTGGTAACCTGATTCAGGACATTATAATCCTTTTCCTTACAAAGAAATTTAGAATCTTTTCCTTAAGTTCTTTGGGTAGCACTGCCATGGCATCTTTTATACTCTAATAATGTACAGTTTTCTTCATATTTATCTTGTGTTCCAGTGTGGAGTTTGACAGGGTAGGCAAAGGGCATTGTATTTATAGTATCAATTGTTGATCCAAACTTTCCTATTTTTATTACATATGATCTAGTTAGAAACAGCACAAAATAACATTCTTCTACATTTGGCATTCTGCCAGAATTATGATATTCAACAGTGTTGAATATTAGGAGTAAAAAATAAATTGTGATGTGAAATATTCTAACCCTTCATGCTGGATTTGAGCTTTGGGCCCCTGCCTAGATGGGTTCCATTCTAAACAGGGTTTCCCAACCATAACTAATATATATTCTCCACATCAATGTTTTCCTTTCAGTTTTCTGAAATTTAGGAATGTTACTTCTAAATTACTAATTTTAAGCAGACCTACCACATAATCACCAATTGAATAGGATTGGTCAGGGATTCACTAATGTTTTGGAAGGCTCCCTTATGTTGACAAAGCTGAGGGTGATTTGATTTGGCAAGGAGGAAACAGGAAACATAAAAACTCTCCTTACATTTTGTTGTTCTGTCCTTTCAAGAGAAAGCAGTGCTACTGGTGAAGCTTGACATGCCAGACAACCAAACCACACAGATAGATATTAAGCTGTCAGTGTTAAAAGTTCCTTCAATCTAAAAAGGATTACTGTTGAAAGTATTGCTGATCTATCTTAATGCAGATCCCTGCTTCCTTCTGTTTGCACTTGTGAGATACTATAGTGATTTATCTCTCAGGCAACAAAGATGTATATATCTTGAACTAGAAAACTGACATTATGTATTTGTAAGTCCTCCAAAAATTGGCTGCCACAAACATGCTAACATTAAATGTCATCCCAGAAACCAGAATTTTTAATAAGAAAAAATAAAATATAGAAACAACATCCATTTTGTAATTAGAATGAAAACCAAAAGTCAACAAATAATTAATTTCAAAAGCATTTATTATTACCTATGTAAGGCTTTCAGGATGCAAAGATGAAAAAAAAAGATGCACTTTTTACCTGAGAAACAAGGCTCAATTCCTTGGATATGTTTCTCCTATTCTATTTAAGTAAGATATAATTCTGAAGGAAACAAAGAGGAAATTATAAAGAAGTACTTGGAGAACAGCTCAGGAGTAAGGCTTCTATTGCTTCTCACTATTAATAATTAAAACAATTTCTGGTTACACTTTGTTTTCTTCCCATTTAGGGTGTTTATTACCCTCATGAAAATAAAGACGTTATTTTGAATTATTTAATTATTTGAACAAAATACTATGTATCAGAAATCCCAACTTTTAAAAAAATTGCTGCCAAATCTGGTACATATGTGTGTGTATGTGCAGCATCTCAGATTTTGCTTGTGTTAGATTAAATAAATATTGGTCTTCCACTTAAGTATGGCTATATAAGTTTAATGTAAAAAAGATTATATCTATTAGTTACATTTTAATAATACAGATTCTAATCAGGTTAATTAAATTTTGTAATTCCTGACATCATCTTTTTTCTTCTCAGTATATCCTTTTACAACCACTGATAATATTTACAAGTGATGTCAACAGATTAGCTCTTCCTCTCCCAATTGCTTTCATCCTACCTTTCCCACTTATTATAGTTATATCTCTTCATCTGTTATCTATATTTAGCCATCTTTTAAGGCCAAGTTCAAATATTGCTTCCTTCACTGGATTCAATTCATCAAGCTCTGATCTCCTCACTTGGATTATTCTTATGCACCTATTATATTAATTTGTAACATATGTTTACATATCTTATAACTCTATTAAATTTAAAACTCCATGATTAAGACTATTTTATTTATTTTTGTCTTCTATAAAAATGAATAGTAGTCAAAAACTAGATCATTCTGCTTGAACTTCAAAGGGTATGCACAGTTTTATAACCTTTTAGGTATAGTTCCAAATTGCTTTCCAGGGTGGTTAGATCATTTTATAACTCCATCAACAATGCATTAGTGTCCCAGTGTTCAAAAATGCCTGATAAGATATTACAAATGTTTGATGTTTGAAAAATCTTGTTCAGTAAACCTAAGAACATATGATTTATATGTGAAATTGGAACCCTTGTCCAAAGATTGAAACTGCTCAGTCAGTAATTAGTCTCACTGAAATTATATAGTTTTTGAGTTAGGATTTGACTATTTTCATATTTTAGAAGCACTTCACACAAATGCTGCTTGAAACTTGTACTTTGATGACTTTGCTAAAAAATTAGAATAAAATGTTATATAGAGTAAAAAAATTTAAACATTTGGAAGATGAGGATTTTGGGTCTTAACTAAAACATTATTTTATTAAATCTATATCCTTTATCCTTAAGATGGAGATGGCCCTACCTTAGTCCTTTTGAGGAGAGCAATCAGAGTTTCAATTATATGCAGAATTAATTAGATTCTGTTTCTTAATCATAAGATTTGTTTCTATATATGTTTTTATTAAAACTAAAAGGAACTCTTAAAGTCTTGAGTCTCCTTTAGCATGAAAAATAGCTCAAATAAAAAAAGAAGTTGAGGTCCTTGATTAGTACTATAGTGAGGAGAGAAATACTTGTTACCTTTAAAACATTCAAGAGAAAGTTGGTTTGTGATATGAAATGTCTTCAGCATTGCATTATTATACTATGTTGGCATACTAATGCTTTGTGGTTTTGGCCTGGGTGATTGTTCAACTGTGCTTCTACTGGATGGCAGCCAAAAAAATTCATTATTTTGGCAAGACATGGTATACTTTTAGACATGGGGGATTGTAACAATTTCTATACCAATTTATAACTGGAGGCAGTCCATGAATTATTTTAAAGATACAAGAGTGCACATATTTTAAGAAACTGATTGACAAAAAAAAAAACCTACTTCCATATAAAAACCAGATCTCTAGTTTTTAAGAGAAATTCTCTGTTATTAATGGCCTAGATAAGGGGAATATAAAAACCCTCAAACCACATACACACAGAGTTCTGAAATTATAATTGATGACATTATAATATATTAGGGTTAAGTACCTCTCTGAAATAAAACAATGGTTTTATAGAATCAAAATACATATCTCATGTCTAGGAAAAATCTTAATAGAGTGACTATGTAAGTCATCATTTTCATTGCTGTTGTTTATTAAACAGAAAAGATAATTAAGAAAGTATCTATCTTATGATTAGCTCTCTGTCTTTGCCCATAATCTTTTTTTTTTTTTTCTGAGACAATTGGGGTTAAGTGACTTGCACAAAGTCACACAGCTAGGAGATGTTAAGTGTCTGAGACCACATTTGAACTCAGGGCTAGTGCTCTATCTACAACATCACCTAACTGCCCCTTTGTCCATAATCTTTTATTTGGATCTTCTCCTGAAAAAAAAAATCTATTGTATACCAACCCAAATTCCATACATTTTTGTTCTCATTGGTTTACATAGAGAGGTTGAAGGGATCTTAAAGGTGATCAGATCTAATATTCCCATTTTATAGATGAGGAAAGTGATGATCAGTGAGATTAGGTGATTTGCCCAAGATTACAAGGCAATAATTGGCAGAAAAGGGTTCTGAACCCAGGTTGCCACACTAGTAACTCTTTGACCTTTTTCCTGCAAGATGGCTGCCTCTAAGCCATTTTATATTGTTAGATATTGAGACATGAAGAAAAAGCAGAAATTTTTTTCATAGATGTAATATTCTAGCTAAAATATATAGTTGTAAAAGAAAATTAGAATTCAGAATATAATTTTTTAAAAAAACTTAGCAGTAATTATACTCCTTAGATAGAAGTATAGTATTATCTTCAACAAGGGATGTTTTGCAAATTATAAAACTTGGAGGAAAATTATCTCTCTAGCTTGATAGATTCTAGAAGAATATTAGCAGTCTTGAAAAATGAGCCAAATTGAATAAAATGAAATTAAAGAGTTATATATAAAACACATATTTGGATTAAAAATTTAATTGCACCCCTACACATGAGAGAAGGGAGAGAAATTTCCCAAATAATAATGTCTGTGAAGACAAGATGAAAATTTTAGTTGGTTGCTAGCAAATATGAATAAATAGTGTGACCTGGGAATCTGAAAAGACTGAAACAATCTCTGTCTGTAATGTTTTATTGATTACATATAAACTTAATGGACCTGGACTCAGGAGACCTGAAGTTAAATCCATGCTCAACTTTATCCTTACTAGCTGTGATCCTAAACAGGTTGCTTTATCTTTATCTGCCTCAGTTTCTTCATCTGTCAAGTTGTGATAATAACCTCTTCTTTTTAGGATTTTATGAATATAAAAAGGATTGGTATTTGTAAGACTTTGAAAAATTGTATAGTACAAAACATTATATAAATTTAACAACAACAATAATAGTTTTATTATTGTCTCTCATTAGCACTCCCTAAACAAAGAAATTTTGTCATCAGTTGCATTTATGCCCAGTACCTAACATAATGCCTGTGAAAATTAGATGTTTTATAAACACTTACTGACTGATTAACTAATGCTACCATCTTCAGTCTTTTTTTTACTTTATCACATTTCCCTCTTCATTGTTCTAGGAAAAGCTTTATTGGCTTGATGCCTCTATTTTCTCACCTTCCATTTACATTATAACCTGACTTCTTATCCCATCCTTTGCCAGCAATTGGTTTTTACCAATTTTTTATTATAGTTCACATCCTTCTTGACCTCTCTGCTACACTTGGCACTGTTGAGTAATTCTCCTTTTGAATAATCTTTCTTCTCTGTGTTGCTATGCAATTACGTTATTGAGATTTTGTTTTTACATATCAGATAAAAATTCACTGGTGTCTTTTTTTAGTATCATCATCTCTGTCCTGCTTCTCATTCCTGAATGGATTTTAGGTCTCAGCTTTAGACACTCTCCTCTTCTCTTCTGTCTCTGCATTTTCTCACAGGAAACTCATAATTTTCTTTGTATTCAGCGACAATATCTAAGCAGATCTCATATATAGATAATTCAATCTGTTTCTCTTTTCAAATCTTCATTCAGTTTTATATCTCCAATGGACTGCTAGACATTTCCACTTGAATGTTCCATAGTTATAGCAAGTTCAACACATCCAAAAACAAACAAACAAACCTCATTATCCTTCCCTTTATACTCTATTTCCTGTATTCCCCATTTCTCTAGAGGGCATTATGACTCTTCTAATCATTTAGTTTCCCAACTTAGTAATTATCTAACTCTTTTCTCTTATCCTTTGTATCTAGTTTGTTGACACATTTTATCAATTTCAAGACAAGTTAACAAGTATTTAAAAAATGCCTTCTGTTTACCAGGCAATATGTTACATGTTAGAGATAATAAAGAAATGACAGAACAGTCCTAAGTTTTTAAGAGATCACTGCTTTAATAGAGATTGGGAAAGGCTTCTTGCAGGAGATAAAATTTTAGCTGATACTTGAAGAAGGCAGGAGATGAAGATGAGGAAGAGGAACTAAAAAATTCCATGCATAGATGAAAAATTCCTGCAGTCAGGAGATACAGAGTACTTAATATTTGGAATAACCAGATCAGTGTCACAGAAATATACTTGGAGTAGAGTAAGATGTAGGAAGATTGGAGATGTAGAAAAGAGCTAGTTTATAAAAGACTTTAAAAACTTCAAAGAGGAATTTATGTTTGATCCTAAAGTTAATTGGGAGCTATTGTAATTTATTTGTGGGGGTGGGGAGAAGAACATTTTAGGAAATCTGTATTTTAGGAAAATCAATTTGATATCTGAATGAAAGGAGAGATCTACTGGAGTAGGAGACTTGAAGAGAGATCCACCAAAGGGATATTGCAAAAGTGGTGGTATAAATGGTGTAGCAGAGAGAAGGAGCCCCATATAAAAGATAACATAAATGATATAAATTGACAGAACTTGGCAACTAATTGGGTATAGGAGATGAAAGAGAAAAGTTGAGGTTGATATTTACTTTTATAAGCTTGTCAATATTATAATTTATCTTGTCTTCTCCCATCCCAGCCGTCTTAGGCTAGGTTCTCATTATCTCTTGCCTTTTACTGCTATCCTTCTGTTGAGTTGTGAACTTCTGTTCTAGTTTCTTTTTCTTCTCCAATCCATCTTCCATATAACTGCTATATTGATAACTCCTATTGCAGGTCTGACCAAGAAAGTCTGGGCTCAAGTCCCACCACAGGCATTACCTATAGGATTTAGTTCAAATCACTTAATCTTTCTGCTGAGTCTCAGTTTCCTCTCTATGAACTGAGGGGGTTGGAACAGATGGTCTCTGAGGTCATTTCCAGATGTATATCTGAGTTGGCCTGTTATAGAGCAAAATCATGCTTTACATGTAGGGTGTCTTTTTTTTTCAGCATATTTCATCTTTTTGCATATTTTGTCTAATCATTTCATAATTTATGATGTTAATACTGAGTAATTACCATATATAATCCTCTGGGTATGCAGACTTTCAGTCTGAATTCCCTTCTGTCACCTGCCTCTAGAGGTCTCAATCAACTGGTACCTATTCTTATCATGTTTGTGATATTTTCTCCCTATTTTTTCAGAGATCCAGATTCCCTAAGACAAATATATCTTTTTCTGTTAATCTGGGTATTTTATATTTTTATAAATATTCATTGATTTCATTTTTCAATTTGCCTGTTATATAATTGGCTAAATTAGTTTCTAATAGTCACATGAATATTTTATTTTATTGTAAATTCTCTTTTTAAAAAAGTTGACATTGCTGTCTAAAATTAAAAATCAGATAAATGATTTAGAACTAGTGGTTTTACCAACTTAATTTAGCAAGAAAAAGCTCATCAGCAGAAGGTTGGATGTTAAGGAATATATTTGGATGCTAAGAAATCATGAGCTCAATGATTTTAGAAAAATAGTGAAAGATTTTCATGAAATAATGAAGAGTGAAATGTACAAAACCAAGAGAATACTGTACACAGCAACAGGAATATTCTTTTAAGAGGAACTTTGAGCAAATAAATTGTTTTGTCTATTATAAATTCCCAGATTTAATATAAAGGGTATACAATTGATTTTTAGGAAAGAAAAATCAGAGAAATAGCTTGAGATTACTTCATAATCTTAAATCTTCTTGAAGATCCTTCTAAGTATTGAACTCACCTTGAATTTTGAAGCTGCCTTGTATTACATTTAAAGCAGTGGTCAGAGTTAGAACCAAAGTTCAATCCAAGTAAAATCCTTAAAAATATTAAGTTTGTCTTATCCTGCTCTTTCTTTAGTCATATGAGATAAAATATCATCGTAATAGTAGCTGTTGCCTGTAATGAATTCCAAAGTGGGTGACTGTTCACGACATTCTTTTTCTCACATTCTCTCCTATCACAGAAAAAGGATTTTGAGTTGCTCATTCTTGGCAAGCATTTTTAATTATCTTGGAAAATAGGGAATATGCATTTCTTATATGGGGTGTGAGAGGAAGATCTGTCATTTCTCTCTTCTAAACTTTTGTTTAAAATTATTTTATTGGCCAAAAGAATGACAAATATCCCAGAAATAGAGCTTTTGGCAAACCATTACTGGGTTTCTTTCTGTTTGGTACCCACAGATACACATTCTTGTCAGTCACTTTGTGTAGCAGGCTGTTAAAAAAAATATTGGCTGTCATTGATATCATTTTTGTATTACATATTCCAGTTTTTCTGATAAGTTGTTATTAGAAATAAAGTACAATATATGCTTAAAATCCCAGATGTAGCTGTGGTAAATTGACATGCAAATCTTGCCAAATAAATTATTAAAAACTCATTACTCAAATCTTTCAGATGGGAAAAAATAACAATGATTTTTGTATTTTCAGTAGAGTCCAGAGGCATAATTACTTACATATATGTGTGTGTGTGTGTGTGTGTGTGTGTGTGTTTTCTAAAACATAACTTGATGGGTTTTTTTGCAAAGAAGTTGACATGACTTTAAAATGAATTTGACTACATGCGACATATCACAGAGATAAAGAATTGAATTGGTGTGCATCCCAAGTTAATGTCTATGCTTAACTATCATTAACATTTTGAAAACTTGCCAAAACAGACTAGAATGTGTTTGTTTTGACTTGAATATCTAAATATTTGGGAAGCTGATTAGAAGTTAAATTATTTATTTTTTGGGGGGGAGGGGAAGATGAGGTAGAGGTAAGGGAGAGGAAGTGATTTCATCATTTTCCCTTTTACTACCTTTCCCATCTATACATAAGACAACTCAATCTACAGAGCTAGACTTAGTCTCTTTTTAAAATTTATTGTCCCATATCTCTGTCTTTTGGATAACTTCACCTGAATGTCTCACAGGAACCTCTAATTCAACATGTTTAAAACAGAACTCATTATATTTCTATCTTCCTAGCTTCCCTTTTTCTGTTGGGAACACTACTATTCTTGTAGCTCTTTAGGTTCACAACCATAAAGCTATTCTGTGCTTCATATCCTCTTTGCATTTCTCCCATATTCAGGCAGTTGCTAATTCTTTTCAATTTTAACTATACAATATCTCTACATCTATTGATTCTTTTTTTTTCCTTCCTGATATAGCCACTCCCTTTTTTCTCACTCTCATCATCTCTTCTCAGAAATATTGCCATAGCTCATTATTGCTTTCTTTGTTTCTAGTCTCTCTTTAAAAATTGTATTTATCACCCTTCTGCCAAAGCAATGTAACCTATCATTCACTCTCCCTGAAGATCCTGATCTCACAAAACTAGATCTGATCTTGGCAACCTGAACCAAATAGTCATTTCTCTCTCTGTCTCATTATACTTCCAGCAATATTTAGTCTGAGGAAATCACTGAAATAAAGCTTAGATTTAGTTCATGTCTAAAATTTTTCAAATGTGGGTAATAAACTTTATTATCTCATAATGTACAATATGTGTATCAGATGTGGGAGTGGCTTTATTATGTGTCACACTTTTCCCTCTCCCCATTTCCAGAAAAGGTACTGAACAAGGACTCCTTGGGATACATGAATAAATGAAGAAACTTAAAACTTTCAAATAGCCCATTAGACCCATTTTCAACCTCAAACACATTTTGAGGGCCACTACACATGTATTGCCCTTTACATAGACTTAACTTGAACTTACTATTCTATACTAAATCATGACCCAAATCTCTTGTTTCTTTATCCCCAAGCCTTGGTTTTAATTCTTCAGCAGTTGAGTAATTCTCTTCCTTTGTGAAAAGCATGGTTATTGAAGAAGTAATCAATAATCTTCTACCTCTTGCGGGCTTATGCCTAAAAGTTCAACCTCAAAGAACTTTCATACTTGAGTTCAACCACAAGGCAATTCCCCAAACTGGTGCTGCCCAGGAAATTTCACTTCCTTAGCTAAAAGAGTAATTTATGAGTATATCTTTTTGGGAAATCCAGAATTCTAATCTAACCTTCAGAAAAATGGCAGGGAGAAATATCCTCTTCCCACATTTTTTTTGTACTACAAAGAAGGCATAAAGTCAAAGGTAAAAGGGGTATTCTAAAAAAAATTAGGGGAAAATAAACAACAATGACAAGGGTAAAAACAACCACCCAAATAGGATTTTTTTAGCTCCTTTTAAAGACTAGAGAGGAATACATTTTTCTAGAAAAGTACATTCTCCTGGTAACCCCAAAATACACTCAGTCTACCAACCATTAGGAGGCAGTTCTAAATCAAGTCTCCATCATACAGGAGAACTAGGGCCTATATTAATCAGTCTGAATTACAGTGAAATTTCTGAAGTACTGGCGTGATCTTTCTCATGGCTGAAAAATTTCACTGATATCCTTATTCCTTATAGTATAACATAATCCTTCTCTGTGTTCTTTAAAGCACTTTATAATCTGTATTTAACTTATTTTTCCTAGTTTTTCATAAGGATTATTATTGCCATTATTAATTATTTTATATTTAATTAAATAAAATTTAATAAATCTAAAAAACAGAATAAATACAATTTAATTAAACAGAACAGTATTTAATAAATATTAATAATCAATAATATTTCTGCCTAGAGCCTGCTATGTTCTAGGTAGTATGTTATGGAAGTCATAAGCATTATTTCATTTATTTCTCACAAAAATATAATGAAGTAAATGCTATTATCATTCACCTTTTACACTTCAGGAAACTAAGGCAGCCATAGGTTAAATGACTTGCTTAAGGTCACACAGCTGATCCTAGGCCAGTGCTCTATTCACTATATCATCAAGTTGCCAATGATTTTTAATATATAAATAGTTTAATTTATTACTCCTGCTCATAAACCCTTAACTCTGACCAAAATGTACTAATGGATAATCTCACACATGATACCACATCTGTCATCTTTGCATAGGTTGATCCTTAAACCTAAAATGAACTGATCATCATGTACATAACATCAAATTGTAGAATCCCTTAACTTTTTTAAAAGTTTAAGCTGAAGTATTATTTTCAACATAAGGCCTTTGTTGATCCACCAGCTGCTTTTACCCTGCTCACCTTAACATTAATTTCTATTTAATTTGCTTATGTATAATATCTACCTAAATGTATATGTTATTTATCTGATGAAAGGTAATTGCCTTCATTTTTGTTGTAGCATCCTCAAAACTTAGCAGTGACTGTCAAATAACCCTAATCCTAAACTCTAAACCCAAACCCTAACTCTAAAATCTAACCCTAACCCTAACCCTAACTCTAACTATAAACCTAGCCCTAAACCCTAATCTTAACACTAACCCTAATTTTATCCTAATCCACCCTAACCTTAAATCTAAACATGTGCATGTATTTTACTTAATAAATGTTTGTTGACTGAAATTATCCATTGTATTTTAGTTTTTCTAACAAAGTCCTATAGCATGTCTCATTATGTTAGGACAATGACCCTGGAATCTAGAATATTATGTCAATGAAGCACAAGCTCTTTGTGCCTCATTATCCTAGAAAGACATTAAGTACTGGGTCATGGCACACAAGTCTCTCATTATTATAGTGCATATTCCTAATTTATGAGTTGCTTCTTACTGTGGCCATCAGATGACCAAAATGGCCATAGGAGCTTATGAGAGGTAGTATAACAGAACTAGAGAGCTACTTTCAGAGTAGTTTCTCACCTATGACCCAAACTAGCTCTGTGACCTTAGACAGGTCAGTAAGTATTAGTGTTCCAGACATATTTTTTTTCTTTTTAGTAAAAAAAAATAAATAATAGTTCTTTTTTTTTGCTGAGATAATTTTGGTTAAGTGACTTGCCCAAGGTCACACAGCTAAGAAATGTTAATTGTGTGAGACCAGATTTGAACTCAAGTTCTCCTGATTTCAAGGATGGTGCTCTATCCATTATACCAACTAGCTGCCCCTGCAGACAACTTTTTAGATATGAGGTCAGAAAACATATACTGATCTGTCTGGGGAGAGAAGCTTTCTTATACCAGTGAAATCACAGGCTTGTCTTAAAAAAAAAAAAGAATAACAATAATGATATCTGTTTTGGTCTTTCATTACCAAGATGAAATATCTTTTGACAAACTGAAAAATACCAAGAATTGTGAAAACAGTATTATAGGGAAAAGGATACTTTTCAAAACTATTTCTCCATCCCTCTTTCTTTCTAGTTTATAGTAAATGTAAGTAAAAGGATTGTACTCTGTACATGATCTATATATTATTCATTTTATAAATATGGATATCTGGGACTGTCATTAAATGCCTATTCTATGTGCTTTGTTAGGAGTCAGCTGCTTCTAATAAGACACTGGCTTAATCTTAAGAAATAAAATTTTTTTTGAAAAACCTAGAAAAGATAAGGCAATAATTTCCATAAGATAAGGGAATTGTGGATTTAGACCTAGACAGACAGAACCTCAAAAGTCATGTGTCTAATGTATTAATTTTGTAAATAAAGAAACTGAGGCCCAGAGAAATTAAATGACTTGGCCAACGCCTAACAAATGACAAGTCATAATAACAATAGTCAACATTTTTATAGTGCTTGCTATAAATTTACAATTATTTACAATTTACAATGATTATCTTATTTGATCCTCACAGCAATTCTGGGTTATTATTGAGTTGTTTCAATCATATCCAACTCTTTATGACCCCATTTAAAGTTTTCTTCATAAAGATATGGGAGTGCTTTGCTATTTCCTTCTTCAGCTGATTTTACATATGAAGAAACTGGGGTAAACATAGTAAAATGACTTACCCATGGTCACAAAGTAAGTGCCTGAGACCACATGGACTAACTTCAAGATTAGCAGTTGATTCACTGTGCCATCTAGCTGCCCTAGTAGGCAGGTTCTGTTATTATCCTCATTTTATAAATGAGGAAACAGATAAACAGTTTAAGTTGTCTGACGCTACTGACTTCAGGTCCAATGCTCTTTAAAAATTTTCCACAATATGTAACATTTTTATTCTCTGGTGTTTGGATATTTCCATTCCTAGCAATTATTGTAGTGTCCTGTAACTCCCTTTTGTTTTATTGATTACACATTGATTGCAAGTGTTAATACCAAACTCAAGAAAATGGTTTTGTGAACTTTTTAAATAAGCTAATTTGAAGCTAACTTTTTAAGGTTTTAAAAAATGTTCAGGTTAGCATTATTTCTTGTTTTATTTATATCTAAATATATGCTTTTCCCATTTTCTTTTAGTGTCTGGAACCCTGCAAAGAATCATGGGAGCTAAAGAAAAATCAATGCCAAAGTTTTTGCGAGGTATGTCAACTGAGTAGTACAACTTTGTAGTTTAGTGCTAGAACTTTTTGATATGAGAATTAACATGAAAGATTCCCAGATGAATCATTATTTCAAAGAAGGGAGATTTTTATTTTCTCTTTTATATTAGGGTAGACTAGGGAGAGCAGTATGTTTTCTAATCTCTGCCAAACAAACAAAAAGAGATGGAAACTTTGCTACTTGTTTCTCAGTCCAATTCATGAAATGACAAGAAACCTTAATGGTGAGCAGATATGTGGAAAGGAAATAATTGCCAAAAGCACATTTTCCCTATTTGGTCATTGTAAATATGATTTTACTTAACAATTTATATAACAATTTAAAGGGTTTGTGTGTGTGTGTGTGTGTGTGTGTTTGTATGTATGTGTGTGTTTCCTCACATGAACCCTGTTAGATAGATAATGCAAACATTGTTCCTATTTTAAACAGAGAAACTAAATCTCATAGGAGGAAAGTGATTTGCCAAAGATGACATAGCTAGAAAGTGTTCAATCAGAATTGGACTCCAGCCGGGTCTTTCCTGCCTTTCAAGTTCAGCTCTGCTTACCACTACAGTCTTCACTTTGACTATTCACATTCCAGTCGCTGACCAAAGAAACCCATTAAAAATTCCCATTATTCAACTATTTGGAGCAATGTAACACTAATCTTCTAAACTTTATTGACCAGCTGCTCTTGAACCAGAAGTTCCCAGAAAAAGAAGAGGTTAGTTTAGTTGGTTTCTGATAGAACTCTTGTCCTTCTAAGCATTCACCCAAGATCGTTTATTTCATTTGTTTGAGAAATGCATATTATATGCATTTCATTTACTATATATTACCAGAGAGATATAGCAAGAAAATGAAAATATGCCTTTAAAAATTCAATTTAAAAATATACCACTGTAATGAACTTGGGCTCCAATATAATAATAAACAATAATAGCTAACATTCAATACGTTAAAATTTGCAAAGTAAATAGATAAACTCATTTGATCCTCACAACAACCTGAAAGATAGATTCTATTATTCTCATTTTACAGATTAGAAAACAGAGGTGCAGAGAAGTTAAATGACTAGCCGAGAATTATATTGCTAGCATGTAGCTGAAGCACTATTCAGACACATATCTTCCTGAATTTAAGTCCCTGTTCTCTATCAATTGTGCCACTTGGCTTCAAAATCAGTAGAACTAATGCATTCTCCTACCCTCTACCCTCAACCTTACTATTTCAGACTTCAAAAGCTATGATTATATTAGGAGTTTAAATGATTTCATAATTTTATTTGTAACAATAAAGTTAAATTTTTCAAAACTTTCTTTTCCAAAGAAATAAATTGTGTATATTTGTGCGTGTGTGTGTGTGTGTGTGTGTGTGTGAGAGAGAGAGAGAGAGAGAGAGACAGGGACAGAGAAACAGAGAAAAATGGAGAGACAGATAGAGACAGACAGAGACACAGACACACAGAGCCAAAGAAATACAGAGAGACATAGAGGCAAAGATTTAAAGCTCTGTCTAGCTCTAAATCCAGAATTCTCTAATGGAAATTATTGCTTTATCTTTTCTAGTATTTGGAAGGGAAAGATCTTCTGTAAGTGTAGGAATAAGAGATTTAAGAAAAGAGTACAGAGTAGAGCTGAAGTAGGTTATCAGGGAATCAAGATGGGGAAGATAAGGAAGTTACCATTGGAAGGATGGTATTCTAAGAAAGAACTGGGAGACAGAGGTAATAAAAGTCATGGTTAGGATGAAGAATAGGTTTATATTTGCATGGAAAAATGAGAGTTGTAATGACAAGAGATTACAATCAGAATTTCAGAGTTTATAAACATGGATATGGAGCATTTGTGGGTGATGACAAAATCAATGGCTCTACTATGTCTGTCTCTTTAATCTGCTGTATATGTATGTTTTAATATGTTTATTCTTATACATTAATATTGCTTTTCCATTTAAAATGTAAGCTTTTTGAGGGCAGGGAATGTTTGGATTTTTCTTTGTATCTCAGCACCTAATACAGTGCAGGTTTCACATAACAATATTTTTGAGAAAATACATTAAAATTATTAATAAAAATATTGTTATTTCTCTCATCTGATACAAAGATACTATATAGGCTCCTATGCCTCTGTCATTTTTTCCTCTTAAATCTATTTCTGAAAGGACTTGTAGTAGCATTAATGTACTCACATATCCAAAAAAGAGACTCACAGAAGCCTAGATTTAGAGTTGAAAAAGACCTTGAAGGTCATCTGTCCAACCTCCTCATTTTATCAATGATTAATTTGAGATCCAAAGAGGTTAAACAATGTATTCAGAATCATACAAATAGCTAAGGAGCTAAGACAAAGAAAAGACCTTGTCACACATAATATGTCAGGAAAATGCTGTAGATACACTTTGCCTAGAAAAACTGGTACTGTACTAAGTGTTTTTCAAATATGCCATTTGATTCTCACAATAATTCTTCTAGGTAGGTACTAGATTAGATAAATAGTGTACTAGAGTCAGGATGATCCAAGTTCAGAACCTATCTTAAATACTAGCTGAGTGAATCTGGACAACTAATTTAACTCCTATTGGTTTCAGTTTTCTCATTTGTAAAATAGGGATGATTATAGTACCTAACTCAAAGTTACTGTGAGGACAAAAAGAAAAAAAAATTGAAAATTACTTTGCAAACATTGAAATGCTTTATAAAATGCCATCATCATCATCATCATCACCAGTTTATTCATTCTTTCAGTTGTGTCTGACTATTCATGTCCCTATCTGGGATTTTCTTGGCAAAGATATTGGGAATGGTTTACCATTTTTTTCTCCAGCTTATTTTTATAGATGAGGAAACTGAACAAATGGGGTTAAATGACTTGTTTAGAGTCACACAACTCGTAATTTAATTCATGAATATGAGTCTTCCTGATTCCAAGTCCAGCACTATATCTACTGAGCCACATCTCTGCTTCTTCTTTCTTCTATACCTCCTGCTTCTCTTTCTTTCAACTTGTTTCCCCTCCTCCTCTTTCTTCTCTTATTCCCTTCTCCTCCTTATCATATAATTATATAATTAAGGAGGTTTGAAACTGGCTGAATAAACAGATCTAAACAGTAATCATTAATGAATCATCAATTGAATTTGAAAGGAAGTCTCTAGTAGAATGCCCCAGGGATCCATGCTTGGTTGGCTTTATACGATTTAAAATTTTCATTAGTCATTTAGTCAAAAGCATAGAGAGCATACTTAACAAACATACTGATAACATCAAGTCAGGAGGGATAGCGTTAGATGATAGGTCTAAAAGATCTTGACATGCTTATTTTGACCTCTATATAATTAGATGAAATTCACGTATTTCATGCATGTGATATATTATTATGTATGGATATTAAAAGTTTCATTTAACAATGAGAAAGCATAATTAGAAAGCAATTGGGGAAAGATTTGGATATATTAATGGATCTTAAGTTCAATATCAGTCAAAAGAATGATGTGACAACCAGAAAAGTCTCGTGACCTAAAAGTGTACTCTATGGGGAGAATTTTTTTACTAAAAAGAAAAAAAAAATATGTCTGGAACACTAATACTTACTGACCTGTCCAAGGTCACAGAGCTAGTTTGGGTCATAGGTGAGGTGATCAGGCAGAGGATGATGAACGGAATGATAAAGATTTGATATTATCTTTATGTGTGCCATTTCCTGCTCTCTAGCCATCTTCTCCACATCTCCTCCAGCAGCTTTCTTCTCTCCTACACCAGAGTCTATGCTTTAGAGGCTGTAGTCCTTTTATCTCTAAGACTTCTGCTTTTGGACCCACTTTTCTAGCATCTTCATCCTTCCCTAAGCTGCATTCCTGACTTTTTGGACTTTCTCTACCTGTTCACAGCAGTTTTCTCACTCTGGAAGTTCATTCTGCCTCTACCTCCTACCCATGTAGAAGTGCACTTCACTCTTAATCTCATACTTTGACCCTTGGCCCTTTCTCTGATTGGTTGAATCCTTCCAGAACCTCCATTTTAAGGAACGTTTCCAGCTATTTTTCATTCTTCTATGGACACTACTGCTGAATTCCTGGACTGTGAAGGCCAAGTTAGCACCCTGGATACCTTAAAATCAGCCAGAGTCAGGACAAGCAAAAGTCCTTGGTCTTTATTTTTGGTCTTTAGAGGTAGGAGTGAATTGGATGGATGCAGAATCTCCACAACCTCTCTTCTTCGTTTTCCACCCAGAAGTGATCCTGGCTAGTCTTACTCCACCCCCTAGTCCCTCCTCCAATTCTCTGTATACACCAATTATTGAGCCAGCACAGGAGAGTGGGAAGGGCCATTTTCCAAGCATATGCTTATGCTTATAGAGTATTGTCCAATCAGTAATTAGTCTTAAGTGCTCAGTTGTCTGACCTCAGTGCATTAACTCAAGAGTTTCAGCCCTTTACACTGGACTTTGTTTCTGTATTGTGACTTCTCTCCCCCCATTCCCTTCCATCAGCTCCTCCTTCTTTTTCTCCTCCTCATTCACTCAATCACTCATCAAAGGGAGTTCTCCTTTCTCCCTTGATTACTACTTCCAGGTTCTCCTTCCATCACAATTAATCAACAATCTCTCCTTTTTTAAAGTTTATTCTGTACTCATTTATCACCTAATCAATGATACATAACAGATAACTATTATCTGTGAATCTCTAGGACATTCTTCTTCCTTTTTCATTGAGTTAAGTGCTTGGCTCTCACAGTCTTTTCTCTTCCCCAAAGTCTGTCTACATATCATGCATATCAATACTCCCTTAAATACCTTAATTTATCAAAACTGCTGCATTCATTTTTCATGACATTCTTCCAGCCCACTAGAGATACACATAGAAGTTATACCATTGATCTTGTCATCATCCACAGTGCTTCACATTTATGTTTATGAACTCTTAAATTCCTTTATCTGATGGTAATCTATTGTCATTATAGCTCTCATTCTACCTTGCAAATCTAAACCTTATTCTTAATCCTACCCATGACTTTCATTTATCTCCTAGTTCTTTCCTATGATACCATCCTTCTAATGTTTACATTTTCTTTCCATTCCCATCTTGATCCCTTCCTAGAAGATCACTTCAGCTCTGCACTGTCCTCCTTTCTTCAATTTATTACTCCTTTATTCTACAGATCTCTCTCCCTTCCAAATCCCAGGCTTGGATAACTTCTACTTTTCATTCTTATTGTCATGCTGATGAACAAAGCTGCAGAAATGACAAAATTTTCTTGACTTGATACACTTCAAATTTGTATTACATAGTATTAACTGGGCCCTAACTAATGCAAGACAATTCTTTTATACCTCTCTAACAGACTTACCATCACATTTACCACAGTAGCTTTTTCAATCCCTTTCATCCCTTGCCAAGTCTCCCACAGATTCCTTTCTTCCTACACTCTCAGCTAAGAACCTTGCCTCATATTTTACTGAAAAAAAAATGAGGCCATCTGCAGAGTTCTCTTCCCTGTTCTTCATTTAACTTCACTCAAATGCCTTCTGTTACAGTCTCCTCCTTCATTTTTGTTTCACATGAATTGGTGTCGCTTCTCCTTGCCAAAGCAAACCAATCTACTCCTACAAGTTATCCTATTCAATCCTGTCTTCTCCAACATGTTGCTTTCTCACCAATCTTCAGTTGTTCTGAATCTACTGGCTGCTTTTTTACTATTTATAGATATGCTTAACCTCAAAAAACCCTTACTTGATTCATCTTTCCCCTTTAGATGTCATCATTATAGTTCTCCCTTTTGTGATTAAACTCTTCTTTTTCTTCTAAACTACTTCATTTTTGAAATTTCCTCACTTTGCAGTCTGACTTTCACTTTCATTATTCAATTGAAATGTTTTCTTTAAAGTTATTAATGAACTCTTAATTGTCATATCTAATGAACTTTTCTTAATCTCATTGATCATAGCATTTGACACTATTTATCACCTTCTCTTTGATACTGTCTTCTCTCCAAGTTTTGTGGCAGTCCTTTTTCTGCTTATCTCTGTCTTGTTGGTGAATTTTCATTTGGGTTATGCTTACTAACTAGATGTATCTTAAAGCTCTGCCCAGGGTCCTGTTTTCTTTCAATATTGTTGATCTAATTGGCTTTCAATGTTACAATGATCAATTCTGTGCGGAAAATTCTCAGATTTACTTGTCCAACATTAACTTCTTTCTTTATCTCCCAAATCTTGCATCTCCAATTCCAGATATATGATACTTGATATTCTATGGACATCTTCAATTCAACATATCAAAACCTAAACTCATTATCATTCCTTCCTCAAAACCTTCCTCAATTCTTAACTTTCCTATGACTGTTGAGGATCCCACCATCATTTCAATCATTTGGGCTTGAAAATTAAGTGTCATCCTTGATTCCTTATTTTCTTAAATGCCCTCCTACCATATCTAACTGGTAGTCAAGTCCTATTATTTTGACTTATTAACATCTTTGGTTTTTTCCTCTTCTGTTGTTTCACTACTCAGTACAAGCTCTTGTCATGGTACATGTAGACATAGTGATAGTCTTCCGGTTCATCTTGGTACCTGTAGTCTCTTCTCACACCATTCTATCAGCCATCAAATGATCTTCCTAAAATGTAGGTCTGCTTTCTTTTCCTCTAGACCTATTCCCTAAGCTAAATGGCTTCCTCTTTTCCCCAGAGTCAAATATCAAATTCTCTGTTTGACTGTTAAAGACATTTATAACCAGACTCCTTTCTAACTTTCCAATCTTATACTTAATTCCCCTCTGTAGACTTTGTGATACACTCAAAATAGCCTCTTTGCTTTTTCTCTCATGACAATTCTCTCTGACTTCATGTCTACCTCTTGCCTTATTTGGCTTCCTGAAAGTTGCAAATAAGTCTCACATTCTATAAAAAAGGCTTTCTCAGTTCTATTTATTCTTAGTGCCTTTCCTCTGATATTACCCCCAATTTATTCTGATATTATCCCCAATTTATTGTTTGTACATAGTTGCTGGCCTGTTTCCTTCTCCATTAGAATGAGTTTCTTTATGTTTGTTTTTCCTTTCTTTCTATCTTGAGAGCATAGTATAATGCCGTACTACCTAGTAGATGCTTAATAAAATAGGAGCTTAATAAAAGCTTCTTTTGACTGCTCCTGGATGGGGGTGTTTCATAATCTTATTAACTATTGCTTCACACACTATCCTTGCAACTTTTGGGCTGAAAATGCTCATACCTTTCCAGACTTCCCTATGCATATTGCCTCCCTCAGTCAAATATAATTCTCTTGAGGGCAGACACTACCTTTTGTATTTGTATCATCAGCACTTATTATGGTACTTGGCATATAGTAGATACTTAGTGCATGCTTTCTCATTCATTCTATTGGAGAAACTGGTTATTTTAACCTGAATTTTAGATAGTTAGCTCTGATAACTGTATTCAAGTATTTAAAGAGCTGATCTGTAGAAGAAGGATCAGATTTTATTTATTTATTTTTTGTTTGGTACCAGAAGGTAAAAAATAAGAGCAATCGGTATGAGTTGCATAAAACCTAGTTAAGGAAAAAAATCAAGAAGAAAGGACTTCCTTTAGTAGATTAAATGTTGTCTAAATTAGAGTTTTCTAAGCAAATGAAGGATGATCACTTTGGAAGCATATTATAAGGATAATCTTGTTCAAGTTTATAGGTGAGATGAGATGTCCCAAAAGGTCCTTCCAGCTCTCATATTCCGTGAATCAATGACATTTATGTTCCTATATGCATAAATCAATGTGTGCAATTAAATACATCTGTATGTACTCTCAAATCACACAATCTGTGCACAAATTTGTTTCATACACTATTTTTCTCTTTTTACTTGTCTTCCTTCACTTATATCATGTTTCCAAAGACATTTTTAAGGTATGACTTTTTCTTTTCACCTTTGTTCCCTGGTATTTGTGAATGTGACTTTCTCCCTTTAATGTACTGATGGGCCTAGTTCTCCTTTGGTTGATTCCTGGAAATGTAACAACAAGGAGCTGTTCAGACATATGTGAACAGAGAGCAGAAAGGTAAAAATAGGAATTTTAAAAAAAGTGATAAAATTCCCAGGTATATTGAGTTAGCATTTTTTACTATTCCTATAACTTTGAGGAAGGCATCACTTTTGTAATATACGTAATATAGTCATGAAAAGGGACCATTTATTACATAGTAAAATGTGCAGATCATCTTTCATTTCTTTTTTACAAATGTATTTTTTCTTAAGCACCAATGATGTTGGTATGATGTTCCTATTTTTGGTCCTTGGGAAGGGAAAATGCAATTGAAGGTCAAGGAAGAACATTTTCTCACTTGAGATTCTGAGCAATATTCAGATTCCATAATTGCTGTTCTCTCAACAGCAACATTAAGGGCTTCTGTACCAAATTGTAGTTTATTAAAATTCTGCTTAGGTGTATTAATTCTGATTTCCTTCTGTGTGAGAGGTTAATTGAATCTTGAAGGATACGGACAGTAGATGCAAATTAATGGTGAAAAGTCAGGCAAGGAGGCTGCAATATTTATAGCCAAATAACATATACCTTGAAGGCCCATTTTAAGAATATTGATTATTTGAAAGGATATAATTCTTTGGGCTTTTCCCTCATTATTGATGTGTCTGCTTTTTTGAAATAGGCTTGGCTTTGATTAAATAGTTGAACATTTTTGTATTCATAAGACTCTGTTTGCACTGTGGCAGAGGCTGTTCACCATTCAACAGTCCTTCACTGCTCTCTATTTATGATTAAACATTGACCTAGTATGCATGTGGTAGAGACCGAAGCCAAGACAGTTGAAAGAGAAACTCAGTTTGCTTTCCATATAAGTCTTTTTAAGCGAGACATTTCAATTCCTTTGTAGTCCTTTTAGTAATAAATCACCTACCTAGAAGTTTTAAAGCAAGCTTTTGTTGATATTTTTTGTTTCTTATATCACCATAATATCCCATAATGTCCTTTATTTATTTCCCCATCCAAGAGAACTATCACATGTGACAAATAGTATATTTTTTAGAGAAAAAAAAGTCAGCATAACTTATATATACATTGAAAAAGTCTGAAAACTGGTGAAATGTGTACAACTGTGGATTTTCTCCAAAAAGAAGATTAGAGATGTCTATTTTAACTTCATTTGAGTCCTACTGGATCTTTATAATTTTGTTATATTTACTTTTGATTTTGGATATGTCATATTTCTTTCTATTTATGTTGTTGTAGTTACTGTATGTACTTGGTTTTGCTGATCTTTCCATGCTTCTTGGAATTCACCATGCATTATTTCTTACAGCACACTACATTCATGTACCACAATATATTTGGCTATTCCCCAAATGATGAGCCTCTATTCTGTTTCTAATTCTTAGTCATCATGAAAAGTACTGACATAAATATTCTAGAGTGTATAAGACTTTTTTCTTATTCATGGCTTCCTCTATAGCTAGATTTATTTCCTTTTCTGAGATCAAAAACTATCTTCTGATGGTTTGGGTATTAAAAATTTTGAAGGTATTTGTGTGTATGTGTATTTGTGTGTGTGTATTTTTAGTTATGTATGTAACTTTTCCTAATATGTTCTATTCTTTTTTATTTCTTCTGGTTTTGTTATGATTTCATCTAGTACATTTTGCTATTTTATTGATTTGATTTCCTGTTTTAAATCATATTAGATAAAGGTTATCAATTTTACTAGATATTTACAAAAAGCTTATATTTCCATTAATTTTTATGTTTTCTCTTTCTCTCTAATTTTTAATATTTCTTCTTTTCTGCTAACTTTAGGTTTATTTATTTGTTGGGCTTCTATTTTTTAAAATGAAAATCTAGTTCGTAAATAATCTTTTTTCTATTTTGCTGAAATATAATTTCTAGAATTTGATTTTCTCTTTATAACTTCTTTAACAGCATCTAGAAATGTGGGGTCTTTGTTTCATCATTGTAATTTTTCTTTTACACATTATTTTTATGAATTGTTCTTTAATGCACTCCTTTAAGATTTCATCATTAAATTTCCATTTGTGTCTTTATCTTTTATTTGTGGTACCTGAATCAATTTCTGTTCTTATTGCATTATCAAGAATAGAGAATGTAATGGCTATTTCTACATTTTTACATTTTACTTTGAACTCTTTTTAAAAAATTCCATGTGCTAGTTTCATACTTTCCATCTTGATTATTATTGTTAGATTTGTTTGAAACTTCCAGAAGAAAATTGAAGACTCCTGTGAGTAGTGTAACTTAATATCTTCTAGAAGTTTTAAAATAATGTTTCCTTTTTGGTTTTGAATGATAAAGAATTTGGAGCATATAAATTTATTACTGATATTAGTTTGTTGTCTATACTTCTCAGCATAGTATAATTTCTTTGTTTATTCTTTTTTATTTTTGTTTTTTGCTTGGTCTGATAGCATGATGACAACTGTGTTTTTTTTTTTTTTTTGGATGATTATTTTCTATCCCCTCAGTTTTATTTTTTAAATACAATTCTTAGAGTAACATATTATAGGGTTTTGTTTTTTTATCCAATCCACCATCATGTTATTGAACTATTTAATGTATTCACATTCAAAGTTTTGAGCTAGAATTATATTTTTCTTCTTTGGTCCTTAAAATTGGAAGTTTTTTAAGTTATGTTTTTTTTTACTCATCCCTTATAGTTTCAATTACTGTTCAGTTTATCAATGTCCTTATGCTAAAGAAGTGGGCTTTTGCAACATAAAGTTGGGTAGTTTGTTAATACAGTGGATAAAATACTAGGCCTGGAATCACCAATATAGTTTAAATATAACTTCAGTTAGTATGAATTCAGTTAGTAGACATGTGGTACTGAGCAAGATTTCAATTCTATTTGCCTCAGTTTTCTCATCTATAAAATGAGCTGGAAAAAAAAAAAGATGACAATTTGTCCCATTGTCTTTGAAAAGAAAATCCCAAATGAGATTGTGAAATGTTGGATGTGACTGAAACAACTGAACAAAAACAAACATAAAGCTGAATGGTGGAGCTCAAAACTAAACAAGACACTTCAGCAGATCTTTGTTTTCTTTTGTAAATGAAAACTATAATATTCATAATTTTCTAAAGCTTAAAATGCACTAAAAATTTTGGGAATCACTGCATATATATGTGTAGGCATCTATCTATTTATATGTATCTAAATTTATAACATGAATTTTTACATTAGATGGGACCTATCTCATTTTGGATTGACATTTTCTACTGTTCACTTTTCTCAGGGTAGGAGAAATAAAGAGGAGAAGAGAACAAAAAATATTAAGTGCCTACTGTTTGACAGATATTGTCCTAAGCATTTAATAAATATTACTTTATTTGATACTCAAAGCAACCCTATAGTTAGGTGCTAATATAGCTATTTTGCAGTTGAAAAAACTGAGTTGGTTAGGTGATTTACTCAGGGTCATACAGCTAGTTTATGTCTGAGGTTGGATTTAAATTCCAACTTTAGGCTCAGAATTTTATCCATTGTGCCATTTTGATGCCATCTTAAAACACTGGGCCAATAATCTTGTATTGTAATATACTATGAAGAGAATTTAATACACTATGAGGGAATTTCTCTGTGACCTCTGGAAGTTTTAGTTCTAAACAACACCTGGAAAACACAAACTTCAACTATTGTATCTTAGAGCCTTTCTTAGCAAGGTCTTAGAACAGTAACCCAGATGGGTATTTACTGTCATTTCCAGGGGTCAGGAGGTATCATTTAGGAAACCCTGTTGTTCTATGGAGCCACAAAGATATCTTAATTGTATCATTTTTGCATTTAAGTAAACATTTTCCAGTGCAATTTCAAGTTTTAGCATTACCACAGACCACCTGTGAGTTAGAGAATGTAGACTCAGACATTTATAGCTATCTCCTGTTGGTATTTCTTTTATTCAAATACTGTTTCTCCTTCCACTGCTGTGTTCTTTAGTTCTATGTCTTAAAATCCAGGTTGGTTGATCAAAAATTCCTCCTTAGGAATTGAACTAGAGCGTACACCTGTCTGGGATCTTTTGTGAAACATTTGAAGGTACATAAAAGAACTGATTAGAAATAAGTATGGACAGGATGTAATGAGTTCCAGATGTGAAGAGAGAAAAAACAAGTTCTAAATATTAGTTTATTCTAGGTGGCTCAGCATATATGTTGACTCTTTTCCTGACAAGGTAATCTTTAATTTCAATACATTTGAATAGTAAATTTTCTCTACTGTAATTTTCTCTGTAAAGAAAAATTGCTATAGTTTTAGCTGGTATAAAATGTATGTGTATATGTTATGCAGCTTTGGAGGGATTGATAAATTACTTACAGAATTTAGACTTTGTGAAGAAGTGATTTATGCTACAATATTATTATAAATTTATCTGTAGGTTTTGTATAAAAAGAAAAAGACTAGAACATCTTATGATGAAGTATTTTGATATTTCAATCACTAAGCCTTTGGCTACAATTCTTCTGTTAAACCCTACAACAGTGAAATTCTAATGTTAATTATTTTAGGAAAATGTGTGGAGTCATTCAGGCAGGGTAACATTAAATAGTTTTAATAATTTTCCTTTTAATTTGTATGAAAGGATTATTGTATATCTACTAGCAAGTATTTTTTATTTCAATGTAATGATAGAGATGGTGATAGAATATGAATCTGATTAGTATTTAGTATATTGATTGATTCACATTTCCAGTATATTTTATGATCTTGCTAACAATAATATAAAAAGGATTATTTTTATTAGATCAAATGTTATGTCAGTGAAAACCATGAATGTTAAGTGATATGTAAAAAGAAAATCCAGTATACCAATGACAGAATAAAAAGTTTCTTCTTTGAAGTTTTTAAAAACTTAAACCAATATGTTCTGTATTCCTCCTGCATTTCTGGAGTAAAGATGAGAAGTCTGGAAATTGATTAGACTTTCTTTCTCTTTATGGCACAGTGGTTCTACAAAGTGAATTTTAAAGTTCTGAAATTCCTTAAGGATTGAAATCACCCTCAAAAGTTCTAAAAATCATTTGAGATTTACTGCTCTAAGTTTCAAAAACTAATTTTAAAAATACCTGGAATTGGTATTACTTAACACATTAAACTAGAGTGTTTTTAATGGTATTTGGCATATTTTCTCTTGATTAAGATGAAATTTTCCTTTATAGAAAATTTCCACAAATATTTTTTTGAAAATAATAGATTAATAACTACTTCATATGTTAATCTGAGGTAGAACAGCTATTGGTAATGAAGAATGCTATTATTAGTGGTCAGTGTGGTCCACTGCAATTTGACCAGAGGAAAATTATAGGATAAAGGCTCAAGAATTTGGCTTCAAATTTTGACCTTTTCACTTAACTACCTATATAACCATGAGCAAATCACACTTTCTGCACTTCTTTTTCTTCATCTTTAAAATGAGAGTGTGGGAGTAGATGAACTTATAAACCTCTATTTCTGTTGACATATTCACTATTTTCCCAGTCACCTTGGTTAATAGTGTTGTAGTTATTCTTAACTCTTTGTTTTCCCTAAATTCCCATATCCAATCAATTTCAAAGTTTTCTTATCTTCTCTCCATTTATAAAGCTACCACTCTCATTATGTATTGGCCAGAACTCATCTTATTTAAAAAGTTATAAAAGATCATATCTTCCCTACTTACTTCCATTCTTTTTTATACTAGAAAATGATACGTATTGACAACATTGGTATTCCTAAAATGGAGATTTTTCTATGTCATTCTCTCAGGAAGCTTTAGTGGTATACTATTGAATAAAATACAAAAAAGAAAAAATCAACCTGGAATTTAAAGCCTTCTACCATCTTACTCCCATCTGCCTCTACAGTTTTTATAAAATAAATAATTTAATAGTTCTATATTCCAATTAAAATAGATATTCATTATTCATCATATAAAGCATTTATTATTTTGTCTTTGCATAGAATACCACCATATCTAGAATGGATTTTTAAAATATTTCTTCTGTTTCTTAGAATCCGTATCTTACATCAAAATACAATTAAGGTTCCACCTCTTGCTCATGACTTTTTCTGATGGTCCCAATTTTTATTCCTGCCTATTAAAAATATTTGGTTTTACTTTTATTGTTACCGTTATTTGTAATGTTTGGGCTAGTTTTCTGGAGGTTCTTTGGATGGGCCTTGGTTTCAGCAGGATAGACACCACAAGAATGGTCAAGAATAGAGTCTAGATTCTTTATTCTGGATCAGTCTTGATCTTAGTACAGGAGACAGGACAGCCACCAAGAGGCTGGTCAAAGATAGAATGTCTATCTTCCAATCCTTGTTGGCCCTTATATACCTTATTGTAATTACATCATTATAGCATACTGATTATGTGTGAACTTAGAGAACCATTACATCACCATGCTAAGTACTAAGTATATGTATACTAGAGAACCATTATCTCATCAATTCCACTGAATTAACACCTTGTTTCAATTATACTTCTCCAGATTTCAGGCCCTCTAAAATTATTATTATTATAATTAGTAGTACTGGATTTGTAATTTCCAGTATTATGAAGCTCCTTAACTTCCTGTACTACCAAAGCCACGTAGTTGTCAATGTTTGTATATAGCCTTAGAAAATTGCTGGGACCAATAAGGATTTCAATGACTTGCTTGATTCAAATAGCTAATATATATATATGTATATATATATATATATATCAGAGGAAACACTTGAACCCACATCTTGACTCTGAAGACAGTTCTCTATCCATTTTGCTGTACTTTGTATTTATTTATAGCAATCAATTAACAAATATTTATTAAGCAGCCACCATATATTCTTCCTCTGTGTGCTTTTTTAGGAGTGAGGCAGTATTACCTTTCTTCTATCAAAGATGATTGTTAAGAGTAGGCCTGAAGCTAGAACCATATATTAGTTCATGTTCAATTTGGGGACAAATTGAATTGAATAATTAACATAAAAGAAGTTTAGTTAGTTCAAAGAGCAAGAATATGAGACAAGATTAAAGTGGCTATTATATTCTATTGATAAAAATTTCTTTGTATTTGTATGAAAATATATCTGTTTAGGGCAGATGAGCTTTACTATTCTGAAGCGATTTCACATATCCAAGTTGGATAAGCTCTGACTACATGTGGGATCAACCTTTTTTGTTTTGGGGTGACAAGGCTGCTATAGCAAAGGACGAAGGGATCAGCTTTGTTCTCTTTTAGTAAAAACTAGAACATTAAATTAAATGTTTTTGGAACCACTTATTTAACATAATAGTTTATTAGTACACAAGATAGTAACCTTTCATACAAATTAATTCTTTTCCTTGGCATATACATTCACATATACATACATATACACACATACATTTCTTATAAAGCAGAATTTTGGAGTATGGAGGTTCTTTCTGTGAGAATGGAATATTCCTAGTGGGAAATATATATTCACTAATGTGGATGTGTAACTTGTCTTAGAAAATTGTTTGGAGCACAGATGAATAAGTGACATGCCATTTTTATATAACTTCTTATCATTTCTTTTTTATTTCTTCAGGAGATGATCTAATTTTTAAAATTAGCACTGGTGTGTGTGTGTGTGTGTGTGTGTGTGTGTGTGTCCAGAGTTCTGGGCAGTTTTTTTCTATTATTTCTTGCATTATGGCATTCAGGGTTTTTTTGATTTGACATGTTCTTTTGGCAAGTCTATAATCTTTAAATCATCTTTGCACAGTCAGTCTTAGAGATCAATGTTTTTTTTTTTTTTTAATATAGATCATGTTTTCTTTTAAAAATATCGATTTTTTAACTTCTCTTTTTATAAAATGTACTTTACTCCTGTCTTTTACATTTTCAATCAGTTGTTTTTCTTTTATTGGGGAGGGTGATATTTGCCATTATGGATTCAGGTTTTTCTCTTCTCCCCAATATTTCTTCTGTTCAGGTGAAAATTTTATTTTCACAATCCAGTAATTCCATGATTGGGAAACTTCAAGGATCCTTTCTCTCCCCTGGTGTTTATTCATTTCCCTTTCTCTTGCAATATATTTATTCAGAGATATTTGTACTCATTTAGACCATCTAGAAACCATATTTATATCTGTTATTTATCTTTCTTGTTGGTTTACATGCTGGTGTCCAAGATTTTAAACAGTTTCTTTCCCTTGAGGTCTTAGGTCATTTTCATCTTCTCTCCTTATTTTCCCCTATGCTCACTGTTGCTCTCTCTTTTTTGATAGGAATTTCTTCTATCTCTGGACTTTATCCTCTTTCCATTCACCTTGACTCTTTCCTGCATTCCTATATCTCCCACCTCTGTGGAAGCGGGAGTGGGGTGGGGCAGAATTGAATTCTATTGATTATTGTCTTAAAATGGGAGAATATGATCCATTACTATCATTATTGTAGTTACTATTTTATAAAGTGTCATACAAAACAAGAAGTTCAATCAACAGATTTCTGAGAAGAGAATGATACTTTTCTTCCTCAAAGTTCGTTTTTGTTTGGATGAAGGTAGAAACACATGATAATATTATTGATATACAGCAAACTTCTAAGAACTGACATTTTAAAGTTTTAGAATATTTTTATAACATAAACACACACACAGAGGTTATACTCACAAGTCTGTTTTTGAAAAAAATTATTGGCTGTTCAAACGCAGGAGCTGTAGGCCATGCAGAGTTGAGATATTTTATTGACTCCTATTATTTTTCTTAAACATTCAGAATCTTCTTCAGAATTACTTTACTTTACATTTTTCTTGGGTTCTGAATATTGGAATATAATATACTGAAATAAACCATTTGTAGTAGATAATTTAAACTTTATTTCTGGGCAACAGGAGACCAAATTCATAAGAAACTTAGATCATATTTATATGAAAATCTATTAAAGTTTATATCACTATGTATATTACTGCTACTTATTGAAATGATTATATTGCCTTTAAAACTGGAAAGCTATCACTCCAATTGAGATGAAATAGATAGTATATATCTCTTGAAAAAAAATTTAACTTCAGATACATTTCTTAGTTCATTTATCCTTCTATCTTCATGCTTTGGAAATAATTGAAGTTAGAGTGCCCTGCTTTCCATACTAATTTGTGTATATTATATAATACATATATATGAACAATGCAGGCTTATACTGCATTACTATTATAACATGGAAATTAAAGGACACTTAACTTGTCTCCATGAAAAGTACTTTTCTTAAAAATAACTGTTTCTGCTTGAAATTTAATTGTATATGTATTTACAACATCTGGCACTCATATTTTCTTCTGAACATGTGGTGTGCAGTTGTGGATTGTCAGTACAGAAAAACAAGAAATCTATGTTTTAAGCTGACTGAAGGTAACTTCTCTTATGCCATAATCAGTTCTGAATCTTTCCTCCAAATAAAAATGTCAATAACTTTCAATGACAATTCCTATGAACATTTAACATTTAGAGAACATTCCCTGGTTTCATTGGGTAGCATATATACTCTTCTAAACAGACAGTATTGAAAGGCAATAGGAGATACTCTGACTCCAAAAATCAATATTAAGCTAATTTTTTCTTCCTTACCATTTTCAGCCAGATGTTTTATGCTTTAGAATATTAGCATGCATTATCTCCTTAACCAATTTATGGAACAAGATCCATTGAAATTCTCCCTAAGTGCTCTGTAAAGAATTGGTTAGCTATATTTTAGATATAATGGGAAATTATACAAATACATTTTAGAAAAGTTGATGGATTCTCTAGAATTCTAAAAAAAAAGGTAATTTTGAAAAAAATATAATCACTTCAAAAATGAAATCACAATCTTTAAAATACTTTAAATATAAGAGATTCATTAAAATGATAAAATGAAAATATCAGTGATCACTTTTTCATTTTTATATAAGTTGAAGCATGTTATACTTTTCTGTTTCATTTTCAAAAATAAGTGGCTAAGACATTTAAATAAAATGTAAGTTATTTTGAATAGTTTATAATTCATAACAAGAAAGATTATTTGAATATTTTGGAAACTATATTTTAATCTACTTTCAAATACATATTTGAACAATGTAGAATGTCATTAATTTGGATATTCCTTCCATCTTAGTGCTATGATTCTCAGTAGCATCAGTGGTGAGGTAATAAAAAAGGAAGAGAGGATATTGAGAATCATAGACTTCTTAGATTACCTACAAACACATTATCTAAAAAATAGACTGGGGTTATTGAGGTTTCGATTGTAGTGGACTACCAAATCTGTAGCATGATGACATGGTTTCTTCTAAAGTAGCAAAAGTTGAAAGTTCTGACAGTAGATAGAAGTAACTGAATTGACAACCTAGTTGGGATGTTTAGTTAAAAAAAAAAAAAAAAAGAAAGTACCAGATGCTATGGTTCTTGTCCATAGCAAGTTAACCTTTCTTATTTGGCCTGCTGTGGTTCACCAATGCTACTAAAATCTGAAGCAAAAAAATTTGAAGACTGACTGAGGTCACTGAAAAGTCTTTTTAATGCAAATTTACAGAAATTATGCTTAGTTATGAAAATAGATGACAAAATAAATAGATAATAATGAGTATTTAGAACATTTATTGAGATCTTAAGATATTCCAGTGATTATGTTAAATAGTGGGGATAGAAATATAAGCAAGCAAGACAGTTCTGTCCTTAAGGATATTATATTCTAATGGGATAAGACAACATATCAAAAGGGAGCTGGAAAGTGGAGAGTGAAGGAGGAGGTGGTTAAATAATACTTTGGGCAACACATGGTTACAAGGTGGTACCCTTGAAATTGATATCATGATAAACTTGATGTGGAAAACAGTGGAATGGGGTCCTACTTCTTTGTGTTTTAGTTTGACAGGAAAGCAATATACATTGAAAAAATTAAGAAAAAGAAGTACTTTACCCTTTAGAAATTCTATAAGGCAGATAGCACTGATCAGTAACAATGGCAAATCACAAAGACATAATAAGTGAACAAATGAATAATTTCATTATATTCCAATTAACTTAAACAAATGTCCCCAGTTATAGGCGAATATTCATACTAATTTATTTAGTTTTTAGTCAATTTTAGACAGTATGACTATTACCTTTAAGTCATACAAAAGTGTGTGGCCAATCAGAGCAATTATAAAAACAAATAAAAATCAAATATATAAATAAATCTCTTTTTTTTTCAACTGGAATATATAAAATTGGGATAGGAATTGACATTATTATTGTATTTTCAAGTGAAGGTAGTTTATTTACCAATATAGGTCAAATTCTTTTCAGAAACTTAGTTTTAGGAATTTACTTAAGGATTGAGACATTAGATGACTTGTCCATATTGGCACAGTGAGATTTGAACCAAATCTCTGGTTTCCCTGCTTTTGAGACCAACTCTGTTTCCATTTTTCTATGAGATAATATAGACAAAGAGTTATTAAAATTTGAAGACTGAGGTCCTTGGAAAGTCCATTTAATGCAAACCTACAAAAATTATGCCTACTTTAATGTGAAAATGACCAAATCTACAGATTTTCAAATAATCCTGAAAAGATTGACAAACTTATGTTGAATTCCAAAAAGCGTTTTTAATATAACATCATTAATACAGACCAACTATAGTAGAATAGTAGTTTAAAATATAGGTATATATATATACATACATGAATATGTAATAACATATAATACAAACATATAAATTTATAAGTGGTAACTTAAAAATATATAATCATTGTAAATGAAATGCATTATCCAATAATATTTAACAGAAAGGGTAAAATAATTTTAGAACATACACATAGCAATATATTTGAGAGCCAGTTATAGTAAGAACCAAAAAAAAAAAAAAAAAAAAAGGCAGAACTCTCAAGAAATTTTCCAAAAAGCAGGTACTATATACTGTCATGACAGAAGCAATTTGAGAAAATTATTACAGCTTTAATGAAAGGAAATGAAAGATCACATCAAGATCTAGAGCTGAAAATTTTGTTGCCATGTTACTCAATTAAAGGAAAGCAATCTTAAAAATACAAGTGTCAGAAACTTCATATGACCTTAATCAACAATGAAGGGAAGTACAATGTTTAAGGTAATATACAGAGAAAAACAAGTCAAAACCAATTACAGACTTTAAAATATGAAACTATATAGAATCTTTCCCCAAAAATAGGATGTAGAAAGTTTCTGGTCATGTATAAAATACCAATTATTTTAATACAACAAAAGTGCTGGTTGGTTCAAACAAACAAAAAAAAGAAAGCTTGTGAAATATTAACATAATGAATTCTGGGAAAGTTCTATCAAGGAAGGCGATTGAAATTCTAGATTCTCATTAAAATTAGAAAGTAGCAGAGCCAGATAAAACTCATAATCATTGGCTCAAAAACTATCATTGCTCAGTTTTGCACTCATATCTATTGCTAAAACATAAAATTAATCTGTCTAGTGAGAATAACAGAGTAATTAATACCCATATGAATAACAATTTATGTATAGAGAAAACCCCTATTTAAAACTTGGTACCAATGTAATTCAAGAAATAGATGTAAAACACAGTCTTCTTTTAGGAAGGTAGCTTAATACCATTATGATTCTTTGTAGCTTCAAGTGCTTTATCATCCAAAGTTAGAAGGCAGAGAGACTAAAGCATTTGATATATATGTATGGCATCGAGATATAGGTGTCCACCAAAAATACATTACGTGACTAGCTCCTTCATCTCATAAAGTATTTTTCCAATGATGCAAAAATGTCATCGTTGATAAATGTAAAATCCTCAATTTATAGCAAGGAACTGAAAGTTTTTGTTTAAGTTCAAAGGTCACATCAATCATGTGTTCATCATCGATACATGAAATCAGTACATGAAAGCAATACATGAAAGCAATACCTACAAATGCCTTGATTTCTGCACAACAAGATAAGTTTAATACAGATATATATGTGGTTGAACATTTTAAAAAGTGTATAGCCATTCTGAAATCAAAGCTGAATAAGAACATGTTCAATATTTGACACATAGTACTAGTCCAAACATATATTTGTAGGATTATGAACTGTTCCATAATTGATTTGGAAAGTAATAAGAATCCATACAATATTTTTTTCTTTTTTTAAAAAAAATTATTTATTTTTTTAATACACATTGTTTTGTGAAACATGTTGGGAAAGAAAAATTGGGGCAAAAGGGAAAAACCATGGGAGAGAAAAAAAAAAGCAGGAAAAAATAAGTGAACATAGCATATGTTGATTTACATTAAATCTCCATAATTCCTTTTCTGGATGCAAATGGCATTTTCTGTCCAAAGTCTGTTGGGATTGCTTTGGATCACTGAACATACTGAGAAGAACCAAATCTTTCATAGTTGATCATTACACATTTTTGCTGTTATTGTGTACAATGTATTCCTGGTTCTTTTTGTTTCACTCAGCATCAGTTTATGTAAATCTTTCCAGACTTTTCTAAAATCAGCTTATTCAACATTTTTTATAGAACAATAATATTCCATTATTTTCATGTACCACAACTTGTTCAGTCAGTCCCTAATTGGTGGGCATCTGCTCATTTTCCAATTCTTTGCTACCAAAAAAAGAGCTGCTACAAACATTTCTTTTCTCTTCTTTTATGATTTCCTTGGAACACAGACCCAGTAGCCGGTACTGATAGATCAAAGGGTATGCACAGTTTGATAGCCCTTAGGGCAAACTTACAGATTGCTCTCCAGAATTTTTGGTTCATTTCACAACTGCACCAAAAATGCATTAGTGTTCCAGTTTTCTCACATTCTCTCCAACATTTATTATTATCTTTTCCTGTCATTTTAGCCAATCTGAGAGGTGTGAGGTAGTACCTCACAGGTTTTTTTTTTTTAATTTGCATTATTTCTCTAATCAAGAGTGATCTAGAGCATTTTTTCATATCAATACAATGACTTGTATTCTTATAAATTTGAGACAGTTCTTTATGCATTTTAGAAATGAGACTTTTGGGGCAGAGAGGTGGTATAGTGGATAGAGCACCAGCCCTGAAGTCAGGAGGACCTGCTTTCAAATCTGACCTCAGACACTTAACACTTCCTAGCTGTGTGACCTTGGGAAAGTCACTTAACCCCAATTGTCTCAGGCAAAAAAAGAAATGAGACTTTTATCAGAAACACTGGCTGTAATGATTTTTTCTCAGTATTATATTTCCCTTTTAATCTTGTTTCTAATTCATATGATACTAAAGAAAAACACTAAAGCAACTATATTTCTTCACCAAAAAAAAAGGAGGAAGATTGATAAATGTCATCAGAGCACATGATAATGTTAAAAAACCAACAGAGATACTTTTATAAGTGTCATTACTTCACTCAATTTCAATGCTGACAACCCATACATGTGATTGGATTTGCTGAGTGGAATAAAAAACTGTTCATTTATGGAAATAGCATATGAAATGGCGCATAAATAAAAGGGCTCTCCAGAGATCATATTCACTTGAATTCAATAAATAGGTAAAATAGAATTGTTGAACCAGTGTCTTGTAATGGAGGTATGTTTGTAGAAATGGTGGGAATAGGGGGAAGAGGTATGATAATAATTTAGGATCAAATCATTACCACCAGATATTATAGATTACTTATCTGCAAAACTTATTGAAGATTTAAAAAATACTTTTGATAGAAAAAAAAACATAATTCCCACTAAAAATCTAGCAAAACATCCTTCAGAATTCAACAAAAATTCAATTGAAACAAAATGATTAGCACAGACTGAACACCTTGCCACAACCACCAGAACATAATATTTTACAATTTAAGAACAATGTTTCAATTGCCAATGTTTTGAATGAACATTTTTTTCAAAACAGACAACAGGAGAAATAAAAATCATGTGGGGTAGGATATATTTTCTAGAGATATTATTCCTATAATTATTTCCATAGATACTTTTATGAATTATATTTAATTTAAAGAAAATTAGCTAATATCCAAAACCTTTTATTTAGAGACAATAACTATTTTATGTACCTATGCAATAATCTTCAGAATGTTAAATTAAAAAGATGATACGGTAATAACTTTTGACAAATCAATTAGTCAATCAACAGTTCTTTTATTAAGCACTTACTGTCTTTCAGGTACTATTCTAAATTTTGGAGGATTATTTTTATAATAATGATTATTTGAAAAGATGAAAACAAGTGACGATCATGATATTATCATCTTGCCTTTTTTCTTTTTTATCCTCTGATGAAAATTTTAATTTCTTCTTCCAAAATCCAGATGTCAAAGAAATAACAACAGTTCAGGCATCCAGAAAGAAATAGTTCAAGTACCAAAGAACTACTTTTAGGACCACACAAGATCTTGCAGTTTCTATAATAAGTGAGAGAAAATCTTGGAGATACAATGTTCCACAAGGCAGAAGACTTGGACTTCTGATCAAGAATAACTTACTCTGAAAAGCTTAGTTTGATCCTATGAAGGAAAAATAGATCTTTAAAGGAATAAAAGACTTTGCACAGCCCTCTCTCTCTCTCTTAAGTCCAATTCACTTGCACGAATGAAAGACAAACAGAAAATTTCCAGATGGAATCCAATGCTTCTTAAATTATTTTTCCTTTGTTTTCAAAATCACTTCTTTTTATTATTAAATTTCATTTGTTTATTTTTTTCAATCTGTTAATATCATTTAAACATTTCTTGTTCTGCCATAAAGTCATTTATTTCTGTTTGATCTATTCTAGTTTTCAGTCCATTACTTAAGGCTTTGCCACTTTCTCTTTTAAGCCATTTTATTCCTTGAGTTTATTTTCCTTTTTTAATCTCTTGCTTTATTTCTTTTAGTTATCCATATAGTTCTTTTAAAAATCTACTTTTCAAAAAAAAAGTCTACTTTTCTACTTAGAGTCTCTATTTGTAGTTACAGAGTTAATCACTCCATCTTTGGGGGAATGTGTAGATCTACACAAATTCTTAATACCAATCACTTCATAATAATAATAATTATTATTATTTTAATTTGGATAGGATGGCTTTAGGTTTGCTTGGTCTTTTCTTGGTTTCTGGATATGTATTCTCATCTCCACTTTTCTTACGGTAATATACCCATTGATTTTTGAGATACAGTATGATGGATCTTCAGGATTCTCTTTGTCATCTCAGAAAAGTGTTAATGACCTTAGAACTTCTGGACCTGGAGTACTGGTCTGATTATGGTAGCAATCATTTCTTTCTGTTAACAATCTGAGAGCTTTCAAGATCCTCACTAGATGGCTTATTGAACATTCTGTGAATCTCTAAAATTGTTTTCTACAAACACAGAGCCTTTTAAGTTTACCTGTTCTTGGCCAGTATCTGTTATAGCTTTGAGCTTCTGGTTCTGACTTTCTTGGCAACAGTCTTTTCTATTTCTCTTTGGCTTCTAAATGATCTTATATGAAATTCTGGGGTGGAAAATTCACTTACTATAGTTCTTCATATGATTTCTTGATCATTATTTGAGAAGAGTATCAGGATTTTACTGGCATACATATGTAAGAGTTGAACTATCTGTTCCCTTTATAGGCTTTCATCTTGACCATAAGTCCCAAGCTGATATTTCTAAAATGAATCTATGGTCTAAAATGACCATATTACTCCCATAGTCAACCACCTGGGATAGCTTCATGATTAAATGCTTTTTCATCTTTATAATTATTTTTTTCATTTCTATTTTTCTATAAATTTTATTAATTATACAAGTATTAGTATGATAAATGTATGGAAATTTAAAATAAAATAATATGTTGGCAGTATATGCTCATTAGTTTTTGTTGATAATGAGACATAAAAAAGACTGCTAATATAGAATAGTTAATATTTTACATTTCTCATAGTGAAAGGTTCAGGCATGAGAGAAACAAATTGAAGATAGTTAGAAGATAAGTATAATTTATATATAAGGCATTTACTCACTAGGAAGGTGAGTTTTCCAATTCTTTTTTTTTCTGACCCTCTCTTTATTTTCCCCCCAAAACTCCACAATGATTGGGGGGAAACAGCTTATTTCAAATAAAATTAAATAAAATTGGTTGCAGTTTGTTATTTGTTTCTGAAACAAATTAGAAAATTTTACTGTTTGATGTAATGTTAAATGAAAAATCAGAAGGAAATAGATTAAAAATTTGCATTTCATTATATAAATATTTCATTTAATTCCAGGTATTGAAAAGACTTATTTTCTCTAGCTTTTCTTACTAAAAATTCTGTGGACTATTTGTACACTTAATTTAATTTGTTAGGCTAGATATATGCCTAATTTTATGATCTCTATACTATTGTTACTAACATTCACTTATCATTTGTTATCTTGAAAATAACAATTTGCCTGGAAGTGAGAAAAATTCTTAAGATTTTGGCTTTTGTAATTGATAGAACATTGAATTTAGGATCAAAAGACCTGGGTTCTAGGTCTCTCATTCCTGAGTTCTAAATTGTGTATCTCATTTTTGAAGAACATGATCATGATATAATAATTTATAGCCCAAATTCTGAGTCTTAGTTTGCTCAGAAATAGCAATATAATATTATGTACAGTAATAATACCTCTGTTCCATTCCTCTTGAGGTTCTTTGTGAGGAAATTAGTTTTTAAGCTTAAAAAAATGCTATTTGAAGGATGATTATTAACCACTCAAATTTTCCCTGTCCAGTGCAATCTATATTCCAGTAACTGTCAATAATTATTTATGCCTTCTACAAAGATGAGAGTTTTACATTATATCCCACACTTACAACTCCATAACTGTCATTATCACTTAAGTCATGTGGAAAAGACAGCTTTGTACTAATCCACCGAAGGCCTGGACCATCTATTATCCATCTTCTCTGTTCCTATTCACACTTAAGTATTCCCTAACACATATACACATTTCAGTACTATTCATGGCACTAAGAAATATGTACCATGTATAAAGTACTTTAGTAACTTTTTAGGGTACAGGAAGGAAGCTAATGAGGGATGCAGAGAAATTTATCCAGGTATCATAGAGCCATAATTCAGTTTTAGAATCTAAGAGAAGAAAGGGACATTATGAGTCATCCAGGCCAATTTGTACTTTGCCGAATCCCCTATAATATCTTCTGATATCTCTGATGAAGGGAAACATAGTACTTCTTTTGACATAGCCCATTATATTTTGTGACTCTACTAATTTGTTAAAGAGCACTTTGTTTAAAACTAAGCTTAAATCTGATCCCTTCAATTTACATCCATTAATATAATTCTGTGCTTTATGACCAAGCAGCAAACATCTAATCCTTCTTCTATATAACAACCTTTTATTTGTTTTAAAGCAACATTTGCATCACATAATTTAGAATTATAGGGATTATAAAGATCTAGAGGATCAAGGTTAGTTTTAACTAGCTGTCCAACTCATTCCATTCTAAAATTAGACAGTCAAAGTCCACAAAGGTTAAAGTTACTCTTGTTTGTTTGTTCAGTTATTTCTAACTCTCTGTGATCTTATTTGGAGTTTTCTTGGCAAAGAGACTGGAGTAGTTTGCCATTTCCTTTTCCAGTTCATTTTACAGATGAGGACCTGAGACAGAGTTGTGACTTGTCTAAGACAGCTAGTACATATCCAAGATTGAATTCAAACTTAGGTCTTTCTGACTTCAGGCCTGGTGCTCTATCCACAGTAATAAAGTTACCTTTACTAGGAATCTAATTCTATTTTCTATTTTAAGAAAATAATTTAAAATTAACTAAAAGAAATTTAACAAATTAAAACTAATCTTTCTATTATTACTACTCTCTTCTACTAAGACAAGGCCCATTCCCATTCAACATTTTAAAGTACTTAATGTATGCAAAACACTGTGCTAATCTTAGGGGAGATATAAAATGTATATTAAAGCACTATTACTGTCCTCACATGTTTCCTTTGAAATTTGCTGCTTGCAAAGTGAAACATGGAGAAAGACATGACTGAAAACCAGAAGCACTCTCATTCATCCCCATATTTTCTCTCTAAACTTAATGGCTTATGGTTTATCTGAAATATTTGTGTCTTGCAGCCAAATTGCAACAGAAATGAAAGTCTGTGTGTGTGTGTGTGTGTGTGTGTGTGTTTGACACTAAAAGTGTGTATGAATTTCTTATAGTTATTTCTACACTGCACTACAATTACCTTTTATTAGCACAGAACGTGCTCTGTTGTTTGATTTCTCCATTATACATGTTTAGCTATCTGTGTGTAAAAGCTTGTGCTATATGAAAAAGTGTGAGTTTAATTGGTTTCATTACACCATAGGACCAATTAAATTGCTGTGGTCTCTAAGTCAGCAATCAGTAAATAAATCCCAGTTTTTATATGTGGAAATTTTAGACCACAGGGTCAGAGTGAGTGAATCCAATATTCAACAATTTTCTTTTAATACGTGTAATGTGTCCATTTTGTCAAAAGAGGCAGCTTTGGAAATTTTTTTTTTATCATTGTTCAAGTTCTGCTAACATTCTTCTTTGATGAGAAATTGGGCTGCATCTAAATTCAGAACTTCAAAGGCCATTAATAAAGAGCTGCACATTTAGCAGTTCTAACAGAAAAAAAGCTGTAAAATAGAGAGAGGAAAGCCTTGAGGACAGATTATGCCTGAAGGAGCTATAAAGTTTCCTAATTAACTAGCTGCAAATTTGTGATTTCAAAATTTAGACTATGGCCCTTCCCCCGCCATGTTCCCCTGCCACTAGCTAAGCTGTTAATTTGAAAAGAAACAATTTTAGTTGGATCAATGAATATTATTTTCTAATATCAATTAGATAATAGTCAAGTATTATTTATCTCTTATTATGCATAGTTAGAGATCTGATGCATTTATATTTATAATTCATATGTTGAAGGTGGCCTTATTTTAGTTAATATTGTCGTTATTTATATTTCAATTGATTTAAATCCATTATTTTGACTCATGCCTTCTGTTTAAAGCATGCAAATCACAACTAAGTCATAGTAAACCATTGTTTTTTAAATGTAGACTTATCGATCATTCTACTATAGCATAATTGTAGATAAAGTATTAGATTTTTATGTAATAACTTACACTTCGAGGAGTATAATAATCTTAGCATTTTGAATATAATCCTTGATTAAATGAAAAAAGGTATAGCAAAATGGGGATTAGATTTTTTAAGCTATTCACAAGCAATTAACTCTAGAAACTAAAGATGCCTAGATTTCCAAAAATTTAATACTCAGTTTTTTATAGAATTGAAAGTATTTAGATTTTAAAGCTGAAGAATTGAATTGACCATCTTCATTAAGGTATAGGTAATTGATTATACCTGAACTCCATTTAAAAAATTGTACTTGTATTATATGGCTAACTAATGTTTTCACTATTGAGGCAGTTTAATGGCAGACAAAATTTATGGGAGTGTGGCTATGGGAGTGTTGACTATATTATAAATAACATTTTAAAATACCTATTTATTTTTAGAATTTGTGTTAAATATATATTTGTATTTGAAACACACATTGTATTTTGAGAATAAATTATTGAATTAATAAAACATGTTAGCTTGCTTCCAGATAATGAGTAGGATTGGAATCTGTTAAGTTAACTTTTTTAAGACAAGTTAGTATTATTAGTACAGCTATAGCTAGGTGTCACAGTGGATAGAGGCTATAATCTGGAGTCAGGAAGACTTGTTCAAGTTAGATTTCAATCACTGCTATATGATCTTAGGCAAGTCACAATCTTGGTCTGTTTCAGTTTTCTTATTTGTAAAAATGGATATAATAATAGCATCTACCTCCCAATGTTGTGGTGAGGATAAAATGAGAAATTAGTAAAGCTTGTTTCAAATCTTAAAGCATTTTATAAATTCTAGGGAATAATAATAAGTATTTTTCTTTCGTATGATTCAAAGAATCCGTTAAATAAAATTGTTTAGCCACTGTGAATAATTTTCTGAGCTAACAACTTATACAATGTTTTGGGTGGCTTGCAGTCAACAACAACAACAACAATAAAAAAAAATACAGTATTTTCCAGAGTAGTGGATTAGATAGCCCTTTCCAAATTTATGAATGATTGAATTCAAACAGTTAGCAATTATGAACCCCAAATAGCACATGTAAGGGAACAAAGTAGCTTAGGTACAAGCTCTGTCTTGAGCCCTAATGCATCCTCTTTCAGTGAATTAGTATAAAGTATTTTTCATGTTGTCATATTTGGTATAGTGAATTGAGAGCTGGATTAGTATTCTTTAAAACAATCAAACAACAAAAAAAGGAAACATTTGAATTCTCAAGAAAAAGCTTTAGGAAATAATCCTTCCCCAGGTCTTGGAAAGCTTTTTTTTTTCTTTAACTGAAGATCACATTTTCTCCCCTTCTCTTTTTTTAGCCTCTTTTCCCCAAGAAGAACTATGAATGCCTAACTAGCTGTGAGTTCCTCAAATACATTCTGTCAGTGAAGCAAGGTGACTGTCCAGCACCAGAGAAGGCAAGTGGTTTTGCAGCTGCCTGTGTGGAAAGTTGTGAAATCGACAATGAATGCTCCGGAGTCAAGAAATGTTGTTCGAATGGATGTGGACATACCTGTCAAATCCCCAAAAACTTATACAAAGGTAGAGATCATAATTGGGAACTTGAAGGGAACTTGACCTTTGATTCATGAACAAAGCTGCTTAGAAATTGCTAGTTAATTGTAGTTTTTGAACACAGAGAAAATTGGAATCTTAGAGGAAAAGATTATGTTGAGGGGCAAAAGTTAAGCTACTGTGTGTGTGTTTCTTTTGTGTCTTGTACAAACCATCTTAAGATACAGACATCTTGAGATGTCAGTGAACCATAGACATAGACACATGGATTGAAGAACAAATTGAACCATACACAGAAAGTCTTGTTTACTTTAACCTTAAGAAGTGTTGAAGCATTGTAACAGCTTAATGTTAAGTGGGCATATTTGAATAAAATTGCCACTGCAATGAGACTTTTCAAGAATGTAAGTATGTAAGTTCCATGAAATACCAAGTATTTGTTAAGCTAATAGGAGACCAAACAATCTATGAAGCTTATTAGTCTAAAAAAATTGAAGCAAAGTCTTAAAAAAAACAAACTTGTATACCTCAATTGTACTTTATAACTGTTGGTATCAAGGAAATAATCTTATTAGATAAATTTGAAATATTTCAACTATGTAATCTAAAACAGTGGTGATTTTTTTTCCTTTATAAAATAATGAAATTAAGTTTTAATCAGTTTTAACTTACACCATTCCAAGATATGTTTGTTTTGTAAAATTTGTAGAAATTATGATCTATTAAGACTATTATTTTACTGTCATATGTGATCCTTTAGTAATTATTCTCAAAGAAGTAGAATATATTTGATTTGATGTTACCAATCGCTTTTTAAAAGAAATGGCCAAATTCATTCTTTGCAGTCTGCTTTCCCCTTGGTCATGATGGATTAGAGGAAATATTAGATTTCATGGTCATATTAAAATTTCAGTATGGGTTAAATCATATTGGTGTTGCTAACCTATTTCTACAAAGCTTACTAAGGTCTCTTGAGCTACATTTATAATGATTCAAGTCCTTGAATACTAATACTATGACAGATGCCATTTGATCTGCCTTTTGGAAAATATGAAGACTAAAAAGGAGTGGGGAAATCCATCACTTAAGTGCTTCAAAGAGATATACAATGTATTTATTCCTTTATATTGAGCTGGTTCAAACAGAGAAAAGTACAATGTATTTATTACTTTATATTAGGTTACACGTACATATTCCATACATTCTATTCTTTTTTATAGCTTTTTATTTACAAGTTATATGCATGGGTAATTTTACAGCATTGACAATCGCCAAACCTTTTATTCCAATTTTTTCCCTCCTTCCCCACATCCCCTCCCCCAGATGGCAGGTTGACCAATACATGTTAAATATGTTAAAGTATAAATTAAATACATTATAATATAGATGTCCAAACAGTTATTTAGCTGAACAAAAAGAATTGGACTTTGAAATAGTGTACTATTAGCCTGTGAAGGAAGTCAAAAATGCAGGTGGACAAAAATATAGGGATTGGGAATTTTATGTAGTGGTTCATAGTCATCTTCCAGAGTTCTTTTGCTGGGTGTAGCTGGTTCAATTCATTATTGCTCTATTGGAACTGATTTGGTTCATCTCATTGCTGGAGATGGCCACGTCCATCAGAGTTGATCATCATATAGTATTGTTGTTGAAGTATATAATGATCTCCTGGTTCTGCTCATTTCACTCAGCATCAGTTCATGTAAGTCTCTCCAGGCCTTTCTGAAATCATCCTGCCGGTCATTTCTTACCCATACATTCTATTCTAATGCACTGATAAGTCAAGTATTATCATTTTGCTTTTATGAGATCAGGATGGTAAAACAAAAAAAAAAAAAACATTGGATCAAAAATCACAGAACCTGATTCTGCTTCTGGCTCTGTGGCTAGTTACTACCTATTTGTTATTGGATTCCTCCCTCCCTCCCTCATGCCGGTCATTTCTTACCCATACATTCTATTCTAATGCACTGATAAGTCAAGTATTATCATTTTGCTTTTATGAGATCAGGATGGTAAAAAAACAAAACAAAACAAAACAAAAAAAAAAACATTGGATCAAAAATCACAGAACCTGATTCTGCTTCTGGCTCTGTGGCTAGTTACTACCTATTTGTTATTGGATTCCTCCCTCCCTCCCTCCCTTCCTCCTTCCCTTCCTTCATTAATCTTTCTCCCTTCCTCCTTCCCTCCCTCCCTTTCTTCCTTTCCCTTCCTTCCTTCCTTCCTTCCTTCCTTCCTTCCTTCCTTCCTTCCTTCCTTCCTTCCTTCCTTCCTTCCTTCCTTCCTTTTTCCTCTCTCATATCTAGTAAATACCTGAGCTCAGGTTTGAACTCAGGTTTTCCTGACTCAATGACTGACGTTCTTTCCATTGTGCCACCTTGCCACCACATCCCTTTTGGATATATTCTAAACATATTAAAATGTAAAATAAGGGACTATTACATTTTAGTTTTTGTGTCATTCTCAGTTTAGCAAAGTGCCAGCACAGAACATTAAAGCTATGAGAGAGTACTGAATTTGAAGTTAGAGAACCTAAGTGTAAGTCTTAAAATTCTATTTAGTTGTTTTTTTTTAACTTGGTGAAAGAAACCATTCTTTACCTCAATTTCTACCTAGTCTTAATCCCTAAATAGATGTGACTTCAAATCATCTTGGTTTAAAATGGCCAAAGTCTCTCATTGCATCCAGGGTCATTTCCAGTTCTGATCTATATCTGGCCACTTGGTACAGATGGGGAAAGTGAGTTTGGTGACATTTCTTTCTCACTGAAATCCAATTTAGTTGTCATGGCATCATCTTTCTGATTCCATGGGTCTCTTAGAGAACAAAGAACAAAAAACAACAACAGCTTGGCACATAGCAGGCACCGAATTGATTGATGGAGGATACTAAAATTAACTTGAATTATCTTGTGCAAATTTAATAAAAAAATTTCTAATTTGCCATAGTTGAAGTCATATTTGAGAAACATGTTTTTCTTTTATATAAATCATGTCTGTAGAAGAAATTGATAATTGATCCTTTAAGTTTCCAGATGTGTTATATACTAAAAGAGTATTTGGATGGGAGATAGTAGATCTAGAATCTAATGATAACTCTACTTCTGACTATCTGACTTTGGGAAAGTAATTTTACTTTTGCTATACTTTAGAATGAAGAAATTAAACTAACTGTCCTCTAAAATTCCTTCTGGATAAAAGAATTTAGTTTTATAAGTTGAAATGTTGTGTCTTGATACTTATGGGCTATAAGAACTTGTGTTCCTTTTACATTCATTTGGCCGTTATGAGACAAGGGAAATTATTCTAGAATTCATGACATTTGGAAGGGAAACTGATTCCATACTATATCTAAATAATAACTATAAATCATTAGAATACATTAAAAGTCAGGGGGTTTTTTTAGGTATAAAAGTAGATATGATAGTATGCATTCTCTGGCATGTGATTTTGGACACAACTCATGGAAAGAATAACATCCCTCTACTGAACTAGCAATGTTTATTTTTGTTAATGATATTTGAATATAAGCCATGTAATATTTTGTTAAATGGGGAAAAATTCCTTCGTTGTTTTCTTCAAAACTGTTGATTGATAAGTCATATCCCTGAAATTTTATTAGTGATAGTAATTTATTTGTTATATAATATCAAAAACCTAGAATGGACTTTTAGCTAAATTGTAAGAGTAGAAATTTAGTGAATTACATTGTTCAAAATTATTATTCTGGAGACTGTAAGAAAGGAGCTACTTATATGTCATTGACTAAAAAAATAGTAGTCTTTTAGGGAATATATCTTCTTATGTCCTATGTCCAGCTTCAAACAGAATGTAAAAATCAAGAAGACAGCTTGTCAGAAGGGAAAAGGAAGTCCTTCGCAAAACAAGTTAGATCAATCAAATCAACTGCTGGTTGATGGAATAACATTGTACATACAGATTGTAGTCTATCTCTAGTGCCTAGAATAATGCCTATTGGTCAATAGATGCTTAATAATCATATGCTGAATTGAAATATTCATTTCACAACATTACATGTTAATGCTAAATTTAATTTTAATTTTTTCAAGAGTAAATATCATAAAAATTGTCATAAAAGAATAAAGGATTCTATAATATAACTAACATAAAATCCAAGTGATGAAAAGTACTTTAAAGATCATTTAATCTATTGGTTCCCAAACACCTGTCTTCATACCACTGCTGATTCTTAGTGGTATTTCATTCTGAAAAATATTACTATCCAGGGCCCTGCCTTCCTAAAACCTATAAATTGTTACCTTTTTTCATTCTCTTTCTCCCTAAATTCTACTTTTTATGTCACTAAAAATTTCAAAATTGACTTTGTAGAAGGCATAGTAGTCCAACTGAGAGAACTGAGATATTTTCTCCAGTATTCAGTATAGAGGATAATAATCATTAATAATAATAATAAACAACTGACATATGCAAATATGTGCATATACAAAGAATTTTTATGAATTATTTAATTTGGACTTCACCATAACCCTAGAGTCAAATAGTTTTAGGTATTACTGTATCTTAATATCAGAGATGGGATTTGTACCAAGATTTTCCTTATTCTAAGTTCATCAAGTCCATTTCCTATGCTATACAACTGACTTATTTTATATGTGAGGAGATTGAGGACCAGATAAATCGAATGACTGATTAGTTGCAACTGTGCTTTTAGAACTCAGGTCTACTAAGTTCCTGGTATGAAGTTGCCTTTATACCATATATTTAATACTCTACTTGATCATGTTGTTGATATTCATTTCAAGAAGACCAGAAATAGGACCATTATAGGACATAATAGTCATAAGGCACTCACAATGGGGGAACTTCCTCCACCATGGAAGATTCATAGCCATTCTGTAATTTGTCATCTTAAAGACTTGACTGGGATTACATATTTAACTCAGGATCACTAAGCAGAGATAAAACTTAAATGAAGTCCACCTGACTCAAAGTTCTTTTCTTTATCTACCACACTAAGTATAATATTAGTAATCATAGGTCAAATGCTAATGAATTTTGATGTATCACCACTAAATGGTAGAAAACTTAATTCACAAATCAAGTATTTATTTTTATCTTTAACAAATATATTGGAATTTTCCTGACAGACTATTTCTCATCTAATAGACTACTAAAAAATCTTTTAAGATAATAGTAGGATTTATTCTTATTTGAATAGTGATTTCTGTTTCATATGCGTCTTTATAAATATATTTATTTTTGTCCTTACAATAGTCATATGACTTTAGTATTTAATAAAATATTATTAATCTTTAATAAAAATATTTTCTCCATTTTAAAGATGAAGAAACTGTAGAGATCAAAGTTTGTTAGGATCCTCCTACCAGACTGGAAAAAAACTTCAAATGAAAATTAAATGATAGATTATACATTCCTGTAATCTAAGAGCTAACATCGCTCAATTTACAGAGGCTAAACACTAGAAAGTTGGCCATTTTCCACAACAACTCATGATGATCATCTGCTAAGGCATGAAAGAGTAGCACTTTGCATCAATAGTGGTATTAACCTCATCAATCAATCAATTGTTTTTTTTTTTAATTCCTAAGGCAATTGGTGTTAAGTGATTTGCCCAATGTTCAAAGTCAGACTTGAAATATTGTAGTATAAACTCCAAAGACTCATATATATTACAATGAATACACACCATAGAATAAAAATTATAATTTGGGGAGAATATTTGTTATATTTATAAAGTAGAATAAAGAGAGGATGATGTGTTTTGAAGGAAGAAAAATACTCCAGTGGAAGTCAAAGGACTTCCAATTACAACTGCTCAAAACACAGAGAGATAATATAATAGAAACAGTGCAGGGTTTGGAGTCACAAAGACTTGAGTTCAAATCTAGCCTCAGACATTTATTTTATAACCTTGGGCAAATTCCTTATGGATGTTTTGAGAATCAAATAAAATTATATACACACATATATATATGTATGTACATGTATATTTACACATATTACTTATTGCATATGCACCATGAACACTATATATGTATGTACATCTATGTATCTAGCTACAGTGTACCAGAGTACATAGTAGGTACTTAATAAATATTTGTTTTCTCCATTATATCCTATCTGAACTTGGGCCATCAACTATTCAACTAAAAAACATTTACTAAGCACATACTAATGGCAGATATTATGCTGTGTTATAGAGCTGCCAAGACAAAAATGAGATAATCTCTACTCTCACAGAGTTTATATTCTGAGAGGAAAATTATTTAATTACTTTGTGCCTCAGTTTCCTTATTTCTAAACTGAAAGGATTGTATTAAATAATCTTTAAAGCCTGAGATTTAAGTGATGGTTAATCATTGAATTAGGGAAATGTACTTTGATATTACTAAATAGATTTCAGTTTTGAGAATTTTTTTTTAAAAAGAACAACTTGGGTAATCAAACCACATCCATATCTGGTTTGGGCTAATTGTTCCATTACTTTATAGATGTAGACTATGTTTAATATTAAAAAACCAGTAGGTTAATGCTACCTTCTATTATACTAGACTTTTTGGCTCTCACTTATTTTTTTTTAACTATTTTAGAACATTTTTCTTATCATATTACAACTAGACTTTAAACATTCTTCAGCAGAAGATAGGTTTTAGAAAACTAATTTGTCCAAGAATAATGAAAAAGCCTCATAATTTACATAATGAAAAGCATATCAAGTAGTGATTGTATGTACACATCTGGTTATGAAATTGATGATATGCGTTCTACAAAAGTAGACTCTAATGCACTTGTACCAGCTTTAGTTGTTTGTGCTGCTGGGATCCATCTGCACACAATTACATACACCAGAGAGGTTGAGTTACTTCCAATCAAGTGAATCCAACTAACCCTAATGCAAAGCAGATGGAAGCTTTCTTAACATGCAAATTGCAGGATTATTGTACATCATAATTAAAGAGAGATTTTTAAATGAAGAAATTTGAACTGACATAGCCCATGATGCTCATTACATTAGATTAAGGCTGTTGGTTGCTGAATGATATCCAAGATTAAAACCTTTTAGAAGAGGATTTGGACTCTGGGATTTACTGCTGATGAGTTCAGATTTCTTCAGCAGCTACAGTATTTACTATAGTTTTATTTACTGTAAAAAATTATTGCATTGGAGTGCCATGGGGAATGGTCTATTTCTAGGATGCAGAGATGTTTTTTGTTGAGTTGAAGAAAGTGATCAGCCTTCTTAGTTTTTCTCTGTTAAAAATTTGTCAGAAGGAAAGCATATCAATCACATAAATTACTCTCTATCCCTTAATTTGTACTGCCCATTTGCTTACATGATAAAGTTCTATTCCCTGTACCCCCCTAACTACCCCCCACCTGATATCATACTGACAACAGAAGAATTGGTTTATACTTACAGAAAAGAGGAATCGGGGATCTGAGGACAAAGGGAAGAAGATGAAAGTAGTCTTTAAAGCTTTCTTTCAGTTTTTGAAAGATTGTCATATGGAGGAAGGATCCAGTTTCCCAGGCTTGGTCCTAGATTAGACACCTAAGGATCAATGGGTTAAAGATGCAAAGAGACACATTTAGGCTTGAAGTCAGGAAAAAGTAGCTCAAAATGGAATGGGCTGTCTCAAAAAGTGTATGGTTTTCTCCTCATTAGACATCTTTAAACAAATATTTATTGGGAATGTTGTTTTATTTCTTATTTAGGTATGGATAGGGAAATGCTGGAGCCAATTCATATTATAACAATCACCTTATAATCCTATTGTTAAATTTTTTCATGTATTTATATTTCAGAATTTAACAAACAGTACCAAACATGATTTAATTATTTTGTTGATTGTCCAGACCTAACAACTAATTAGCCAATTACATGTTAATTTTCTGCAATCTCCTTAATCAATATTTCATTTCATTCTAATCTTTTAACCATATATATCTTGTTTTCTAGAACAATAGCTCACAAGCATTTTTTATTCCAAAGATATTATGAAGAAATTGAATGTAAACTGAGAATTATGTTTCATATTGACAGCATTTTAAGTCTATCAGTAGAACCTTAAGAAGTAATAATACACTCTCTTCCTGAACATTAACTCATGTGAACTCATTATTAATCTGCACTAAGACAACTGGAAACAATAGTTGTCAAAAGCAATCCTACTCTAAAAAATGACCCCTGAGAAAGAGTGGCTGTCAAGATACTATTTCAGAATGAATCAGTTCAACATTTTAAAAACAATGAGCAAAGCAAAGGGTTTACCATGACATAGACTGAACTTTGTGTCAGATACTTTAAATAATAAAATATTGATATTTGGAGATCACTTTTATTAGGGAAATTGAATATCAATTGATTTAAGATTAGCTCTTCCTTAGTTCTTCCATTTAACATGTTTTCCTCTTTAAATGCTCACCTTAACTAAAGTCACACAGATTGTTTTAATTGACATACTTTTCTGTTGTCATGTTTCAGGTGTTCCTCTGAAGCCCAGGAAAGAATTACGATTTACAGAACTTCAATCTGGACAGCTGGAGATTAAGTGGTCCTCAAAATTTAATATTTCAATTGAGCCTGTAATCTATGTGGTGCAGAGAAGATGGAATTATGGAATCCATCCTAGTGAGGATGATGCTACAAATTGGCAGACTGTGGCACAGGTTAGTCCCTTATGAAAGATATATATGTATTTTTTTTTTTTTTTTTGGTAAGGGTGAGTGTGTGTGTGGGGAGAAAGACAACACTATTCACATAAAACCTTATTTTGCTTTTCGTCATTCAAGGTACTTCTTACTATAGATGTAATATAGATGTATATTTACTGATATCACATGCTGAAGGAGTAATACTTGAAATCAGAGGAAGAGATAATACTGAAGAATGAAAAAAAAAACTTAAATGCTAGTTTAATTCTTTATGTTGTGGTAGATGGAATTAGTTAGAAGACCTGAATTTAGGCCTTGAATCATAGGATCTCAGATCTAATTAGGGCTGAAAGAGAATTTAGAGGCTCTGTCCTTTACCTTTGAGTTAACTGAGATCCAGGAAAATTTGGGTGATTTACCCAATATCATGCAGATAGGAATTGCAGGGGCAGGATTTAAATCTGCAAAGACAGTCCTAACTCTGTGACTGTAGGGCTACTTCCCTCCCTTTTGTAGGCCTTGGTCTTTTCATCTGTAAAACGAGAAGATTGGACTGAGATACTTTAAAGTATCTTCCTGATCTGTAAAATTATGTTCCTATGACAAAAATGTAAAAGGACAGTATCTGAATAGCAGCAATTATTACCTCTAAGAGTCATGTTTCCTTAAAAGTCAAATTGAAACCTACTGTCAATAAGCAATACAAGATTGGTTGGACTGGTGAATTTAAATTTGTCAATTTGTCTTATAACTTTCATTTCTGTTCATTTATACTCTTCTCACCCCAGAGGATCTGAGATGAATGAGTGTGAGATGCATATTCCCAAACTACTTAATGTGAAGCAGCCAACAGATCATAAATCTTGACTAAGTACTTTCCTTGTTTCTGCATGTTCCTTAAAGTATCGATGGCCCACCTGGATGGCAATGCTCCAGACATTTATCTTAATATCGCTTCCTCCTTTTTTCCCCTTGTTGATGAGGAAAGCAAAATAATTTTTCCCCTTAATGTTGTTAAATAGGCTACCAGCTGTGTGAAAATAAATGGAAGGGAAAAAAGATACATTTTGAATATGAAGCTGATTCATGAATTTTTTTTAACAGCTAGAGTGAATTCTCTGCACTTATTCCTATAGATTATTTTAGAGTTCTCTTTAAATTTTACTTGGTAGTGCAGGGTTTCTCTCTCTCTCTCTCTCTCTCTCTCTCTCTCTCTCTCTCTCCTCTAATAATTATAGAAAGCTTTTTTGATATGATTTTTTAAAAATGAACAAGTTTCTTTGCTTTTATATTTGAAAAATAAGGGATTAATACTAAAAGTATTTAAGGATTTCAGCATCTACAAAAGAGAGGACATGTCTGAAAAGTATCTATTCCAACTCATATGTCTAAGAGAATACCTCCAACTGATATACCTAAGAGAATATCCATTCAACATATCTAACAAATCTGTTAGGCTTTCCTAAATCAGTCTATTAGAGTTTTGGAAAAGATCTGTTTATTAAGAATTTTTTTAAACATATAGCCTAAATTTACTTTTATGTATAACTTCATCCATTGGTCTTAGTTTTGCCCTCTGGGTTCAAATAGAACAAGTCTCATTCCTTTTTCATGGCTACATCTCTCTTAAACTTGTAGAATAAATATTTTTAGTTGCCTCAATTGATCCTCATATGACATGGATTAAAGGTTCTTCACAATTTTGATTGTCCTCTTCTGGACATCCTACAATTCATTAATGTCATTTCTAAATTCTGCTACGAAGAACTGTCTATAATACTCCAGTTGTGTTCTTACAAAGGCATTAAGTATTGAGGCTCTGACTCCTTTATTTCTGGTCACTATATCTACATAGCCCTTAATTTTATTAGCTTATTTGGCTGTTCTATTTTATTGTTGATTTAGTGATCATTCACTAACTGATATTTTGTTTCAGACAAACTACTTTCTAACCTTTCTTTTGTATCTTGAACTTGTTTATCTATGTGTATGCAAGTGATATCTATAGATAGTGTACATCCATATATGCATTTATTGACACTTCTCTAGCTTTAAGTTTCAACTAAAAGTAGCCCTTACATGCTTTAAAAATATTTTTGCATATTCAGCTAGGGATATTTTGTGAAGTAAAAGCATAGTTAGTATCATCTTTAAAGACAATGTTAAGGAGCAGACATATTGAATTATTTTAGTAATTCTTTTTTGAACTTTCTCTAGGGTAAGCTGTGATTTGCAACATATTTCCTCTGTTACAACTGTGATTAAATAAACAAAAATATCAATTCAGTAGTTATCACATAGAATAGATAATTATATGTGTAGGAAAATCCACAGTTTTAAAGTCTCTGATTTTAATTGGGAAAATTTATCTTCCAATTTATGAATCCATGCTTCTAGTCTTGTCTCTAATTTAAAAATAAATACTTTATAGATGTATCTTATGAGCATTTTTATTTAAAATAAATAAAATAACACCCAAATATTAAAAAAAACCTTTGTTTTAAAGATCTTGTTATGAAGCATCAATATTTCAGGGTTTTTTTTTTTTTAAAAAGTCCTTGATAAGAAGTATCAATAACATGTATTCAACTGACTCAATTTTCCCCCTGGAAGTTCTGCAGTCCTAAGATTTCCTTTGATCTCTGACCCCAGTTTCTATAATTGAGCATGATTAGAAGTATTTACTTAGAAGGTCAAAGGTTGTACAGGTCAAGACTGAAGTGCATCAGCCAACTGGTGGGTGGATGTCTGAATAAACCCAATTGACATGTTAGAATAAAAAGAGTCTGTGTGTGATATGACATTTTTCCCTTCAGACTACTGATGAGAGAGTTCAACTGTCTGACATAAGGCCTAGCAGGTGGTACCAGTTCCGAGTGGCTGCCGTTAATGTGCATGGAACAAGAGGCTTCACAGCACCCAGTAAACACTTCCGCTCTTCTAAAGGTTAGTGTTGATTTCCTGCCTCTGACACTCACCTTCAATTCGGGTCACATGTGGAATTCAACTTTGTCCTCTTAGTGTTTCATATGTATAGATTTCCAACAGGTGGGCATTCTGTATTTAGGCATTCATTTTTGCATTGGGTACACATCTGTTTGAAGTTGCCATGCAAATTTCTAACGGAGGATGTGTTCTTTTATCTGTAAGGAGACGTGATAGAAATTGAAAGGAGGTTTAATGCCCAAATCTACCAACCCAAGTCTTCTTTGAATAAACTAAATCTTAGAAGCAATTTCAGTGAATCAAGATGTTAAAGTATGAAAGTTTTTTTTTCATTTGATTTGGGAAGGTTACATTTTAATTTTGGTCAGATAAATACTCAGCATTGATTTCATAACTATCCATCATTTTAACTTACATAAAAGCAATACTACCATATGATTTCTTTATTTGGATTAATAATATTATTCAATATATAAATTTTAAAAGAATTTTTGTCCCCTCTGTTGAGTCATTTTACTTAATTCCTTATCTATAATAGTTATCTTACAAACTGGTAAACAAATTATTTTTTAATATTACATTTAAGAATTGGCTGAAAGAAGATTCATTTAGTCTGTGACTTTATGGCAAGCAGAAGAGAACATCAGGTTCCTTCACATAAATTCCCTGCTGCTCAATCCATACTACCCTGAATTGATTATGCGACCATCTGGATAGGTCATCAAGATATAGTTGTTAGGCCAAATACAACCTTAGGCTCAGTTGTATTGTTTGTAGACTGCTCAAGACTTACCTATTTTAATTGTTCAAGTTTTATTTTTTTTCAGTGCATGCCCAATCAATAGTGAAAAGTATAATTTTAATTTGCATTACTGCAAATAGTGCTGTGCCTTAGAATATGAAAGTATTTTGGCTGCCTGATTTATAATACATTGGAGAAGATCACTTGATGGGGAAAAAAATTTCCTTAGGACTGATTTTAGCATTCAGAACACCTAATTATGTTGTTCTACGCACAGTTTCTGTCAATTGCCCTGTGAGTTCCATGTATATAATACATGTATTCTACTTGTGTTTGATAGAGTTTAAAACTGAGGACTTAATATAGCATGAGAGATGGATGAACTCTTTCTAAAAACAGCAACATAGAAGAATAAGTATACTTTTATTCAGAAAATGTAGGAAAAAAGTGGAAATGGGAGAAATATATTTTTCAAGTAGGAAAAAGACTTTTAGTTAGATGACTACCATTAATATCAAGCAGACTTGAATGTACTAGGAGTAAAAATATAAGAATAAAAAAAAGATAATTCCTACGCCCAAAGAGTTTACATTCAAATAGGAGAATACAACTGTAGTGTTGAGAAGCTGAGAAAATAAGTGTTTTTCAAGGAGACAGGAGGCTATATTTATATACTTAACTGGTTTGATTAATTAACAGTGCAGTAAAACAGAAGAATGAAGATGTAGTTAACTTGTACCTGTTCATTAAATTGGATCTTCTGGGAGGAGTTTACCAATAAAAGGGAAATTATGTAGAAATGATACTTTCCAATATGAGATATAGACCAGGATTAGAGTGAGCTTTCAGCGTCAAGAGGTTCCGATGGCATGATAGAGAACTGTAGAAATGAGTCAACAGTACAGTCTGCACAGGAAGCAAAGAAAGGTGAACATTTTTCCATTTACCATTCGTTTTCATTAAAATTAAATAAAATTGCAAGAGAAATGTATAGAGTACATTTAATTTCTTTTAGTCATACTATCTCATTTCCATAAACTATAGAATTTTAAATAGGAAATTCAAACTATTGATATTTTATTTACATGGTAATGCCTAAATGAAAATCTGGTTTGATATATTTTTTTTCTTTAATTGGTTAAGTATTATTTAGTTCATTGAAAACTATCAAACCAGTTAAGTATGTAAACATAGCCTCCTGTTTCCTTGAAAAACACTTATTTTCACAGCTTCTCAACACCACAGTATTCTTTGTATAGTAACTTTTTTATTATTTATGAGCTGATTACTTGGTTGATATATTTTCTTGGCCCCTTCTTCCTCCTTCTACCTCCTGCTGTTTGCCTTTTGGTTATCTCATTATTTGCTGTTATTTCCACTAGAGTGCATGGAGAGTAATAATGTAATCCAAACTCTAATAACTTTTAACTGATTGTATATAGTAGCTAAGCCACTTGATATTATTGGGAACAAAAGCAATTGATCTTTGTATTTCCATTAGCCATATTTTGTTATATCCTATTAACAAATTACACACACACACACACACACACACACATGATATTTACATGTATATATAAATGTGTGTGTATTTATTCTAGTAATAAGTATGATTTAGAGAATATTCTGTTCTATTTTTTGTTCCCTTGTTTAGAAAAGGGAAATGAATATATTGTTTTAGTGTATCTTCACAGAGTCCTTGCCAACAGTGACAAAATGTTCACAGACAATAAAGCTATTATTGTCTCCTTTAAAGCATTTATCTTTATGGCTGCAACCCACTTCATATTAAGAACAAATACAAAGAGTTATAGTGGAATAAAATGTGGACTAATTTTGGGATCCTTTTCATGATAGACAATTAATAATCTCTAAGTTCCCAACAGGTTTGAAATGCAAAGCCTCTGCTTTTACTCTGTTATATAGATAACTCCATTATATTATTATCTATTGTTTTAAAATATATTTTCTTAAAGGACAAAAATTGATTCATTTAATTTAAATTTCTATATGGTATTGAAAACAATTGGGTTCACAAATTTGGAATGAGGATTTAAAATAATTATAAAAATGTTAATGGCCAAACTACTATGTTAAAACATATCTTTTCTTTCTAATAACAAACAATAAACTACAAAAACAAAAATAAAAGTTACAGATAGTATTAGTCCCTACATTAGGCAGTTTTGCTAATTAATTATGTAAAAATTTCTCAAATTGGTTGGTTTATGAAAAATCATAAATAGGTTTATTGATGTATAAAGATGAAATGCCTCAAAAATGATATTTTTGGTCTTTCACTATTAGGCAAGGGCAGCAGCTGAAGACATTTCTGTTAATTTTTCTATTGTTAAGAAATATAAAGCTTGAATGTTATGGTACTGTGTTATATTGCATTGATGTGAAACATATTTTGTTATGGGCATGATCCAGATCAGGAGGTCATCTAGGCTTCTGGTGAGATGAGTTGATTACTTTGCACAGCTGTATAGGAATTAGGACAGATGCCCAGGTGTGGACATCATATGGTATGCACACAAAAAGGAAAGTACAAGGACTTCTTTGAGAGTAGTTCAAAATAAGTATTGAAAACATTGTGACCTGGCACAGTATATGGAAAGACCAAATAACTTCATAAAATCAAGTAAAAGACTGTTCATCCTACAATGAGCCTAACCTTTTCTTTTTCTTTTCTGATCAGTAGTTTATGAGTATTCTGTAGACTTTGATCTGATAGAATTATTAAATTGCTTGAGTTAAATAATTATGTGAATTTAATTTTGAGATGCTATTATCTACTTATGTTTATGTATTTATCTCTTGATTTATACATCTTGTCTAAACAAGTTAGCTGTTTCATTTGTGTGTTTATTTAGATTAGTTCATCTATTAGTCATTATTGAGAGCAAGAATAAATAAATGTTACCTAGTTTTAATTAGGTCTTTAACTATATACAGGAATATTTTCATTCATTCCTGATTTATTCCCTATCACATTCTGAATAGTAGTCCTAAATCATTTCCTTTCTCCCTGGATCCCCAATTCTGCTACTATATTGAGGTTGTCCATCTACCCTAAGATCCTCCATGTTTCTTTCTTCATATATTCAGACTTCTCTGTCATTATGTGTCATCCTTTACTCCCATACTGGAGGATATGGCTGTCTTACAGGTTTTCTATTTTTTGCTCTGGATCCTAATCCTTACTATCTCTTTTTAGATGAGTTTTACTTCATCTATCATTTCTTCTCTCATTATACTGGTTATTTCATTTTTCATCCTGACAATTATCTTCCTTAATACACAAGTCTATCCATAATAGTCTCTGCTTTAATGCTTGTGTTTCCTTTTAGTTGATCTGACAGAATACAAATATCTTACCTAAGGCTTCCTACAATCTGGTTCTTATTTACTATCCCAATCTTAATTCATACTAATCTTTGTGTATTCTTTGTCCTAGCTAATATGGACTGCCAGTTTTAAGACTGGCATGTTAAACATGCTAGGAATATATATTCTCTTCATCAATATAATTCTCTTTCTTCAAAGGTCAGCTTAGTGGCTATGTCTTTTATATAGAATTTTTTGATTCTTCCAGATAAAAGTCTTATCTGTTGTCTCAAACTTTCCTGAATTATTTTGTCAAGACTTTTCTTTTGCCCTCATCAGAGCCAACTTTGAATCATACTAGCTCATCTAAAAATAATTCCTCATCTTTTGAACACAAACTTCCTTAATAATAAGATCTATACTACTTTGTATTTCTAGAACCTAGCACAAACGTATTTTACCTATGCATCATTTAAGAGATATTTGTTGAATTGAAATGCATTGAAATTAAACATAGTAATTGGAAGGAATGGAAATGGCCATTATTTATTTGGAAATCCCTGTCTCCAAAATCATTTACATGCTGACAAAGAAAGGCATCACATTTACTTTTTTTTAACCCCTAGCATCATCCAAGTTGAGCACCATAGCTGTATTCCATGTCATTAATTTTTTTTTAGTAAACATTGCATTGACTTTAGGCCTGATTTGATTGTCTTTGCAAATTCTTATACAGGCAAGTTTTTAAAACAAAAGTTTCAGATCATCATTGTTTCTCTTCTTTGGGAACTAGTGCTTAGTTTTTTTAATTCATATGGAAAACTATTCAAAGAGGGTGAGAAACTGGTGAAAAAAATATGCCTATTTTACCAAACCAACAAGCATTTATTAAGCTCTTATTGTGGGCTTGGAACTATACTAAAAAACCATACCTGTTCTCAGAACACTTATATTCTAATGTGGAGAGGCAGCACTTAAATAATGGGAAACATGGGAACATGGGGAGATAATGTTATAGGGAAGCAGTAGGGGAGACAAGGAAAGACATACTTTAGAAGGTAGACTATCTCTCAAAGTAATCCAAAGGCACTAAGAAGTAGAGGTGAAGGAGAGCAATTCAGGCAAAGGGAACAACCTAAGCAAAAACATGCAGATGAATATGAAATGCCATATATAAAGAATAGCAAATTGACTAGTTTGAGTCATAACGTAAGTAGAAAAGAATCAAATGAATAAAGAGTGGAAAGTAGAAAAGGTTCAGGTTGTGAGGAGCTTTAAATCCTGATGTTTTATTTTATTGTTTTATTATTAATATTTATTTTTAATTTATTCTATAACATAGATTTTTAATCTGGGTCAGTGGCAGTTTTTGTTTTTGTTGGCATTATCTGGTTATATTTTGATAATTATATTCCAGAATAACCATTTTTCTGTGTAGCCTTACATATTTCATTTTGCATATTAAAAAAAAAATTCTAGGAATGGATACAGAGGCTTCACCTGATTGCCAGAATTGTCAAATATACAAATATGGTTAAGAACTCCTATGCTAGAATTAGTAGGTGGTCAATGTGATTTGTTAAGTAGAGGATCAGCATGCCAGTATAATGTCATTCAGGCTTGTTGAAATGAAGAAGTAAGGAGAATTATGATTACACCTAGATTGTGAAAGATGGTAGTAAAAAGTAGAAACAGCCTACTGCTTATGTTTTAAGGTAAATACTAATTCATCTCATTTTCTCTTTGCTTGCAAATTTCCAAAAGCAATAGACCAAGTTTTAGTACAGAAGCTGAAAAAGAATTTTCTCATTAAACAGATAATATTTAAGTTTTGTAAAGATATTTTGTTGTTGTTGTGATTTTGAATTAATATCATTAACTTCATTAATGCATAGATCAACTCTTCCAATAGTGTCTAATTATTTTATTCCAAGTAAAAGGAATTGCTTAAAATCACTATTTCTTGTGTAGGTTTTTCTTTTCAAGATGAAGTTACTAGTGTATATAGGGTATAAATTACCAAGGAAAAGGAAGCAGATGACATTGTTTTCCCAGCACATAAGTACCATACTGGATGTGATTTCATGCATACATTACTGAGTGTTAGTAAAACTAGAGCAGACACCCACTTGCAGTCATAAAGTTCTCTCTGTGGCTCCTAAGGGATCCATGAGTTTTTTTATACAGTTGCACAGCTGGTTTATGTGTACCATTTTAAATGGGCAGAGCTCAGCCTTCTACATTTGCCTTGAAACTATTTAATGGCTGGAAACTTGTCTGCAACACAGCTTTTGAAAGAGTTACAAGTTGTAGCAGTCACAGATACTGCCAAATGATTCTTTTGGAGAAAAAAAACCAAGATCTTTCAGCCAATAAAATTGAAAAATGATTTTGAAATTTGAACTAAACCAATTGATATATTTATATTCAGGCTGATATTTCATTAAAAAAGAGTGTATTGCCATTTCTTTTGAAATATAAGTGACTATCTTACAGATATTTCATGTTAAAAAAAAGATTTAACGTAATTTATTTGGTAAGAAATTTTGCTCATCAAGCATAAGTTAGGAGAGAATAAGATGGAATTAGTTTTTCTAGATCTTTTGTACCTTCATAACCCTTTTAAAACTATAGTTAATTTTCTTTTGTTGTCAGGAATATGGTTTCTGGGCTTAGCAGATAGTTCTGTTTGAAAATACTATGTATTCTCCTGCACACTGTGTAGTGTGAGGAACAACCCCCCCACCCCCTTCCACTTTTCTGGAATGCTACATTTCCATAGTTTTGTTTTCAGTGATCTGAGCCTTATTTTCTTTGTCCTATAATCTTTAAAATGGTGACAAGTAATTTTATTAGTCAAATTGCCCAGTAAAATTTTAAAGATCTCCCAACATGCCACAAATGAACAATGTTTCATATGGTTACTGACCACAAAACATTAAGAAGTCACAAATCTCAATAACTGAAAGGTTCTGTCTTGGATTACTGATAGCAGTTATGAGTGACTCAACATGGCTAAGTTCTGAAGGTGTATTGTATACTAACCTATACATGCAACATGTATTGACTTTGGTACTCATTAGGAGATAGATGTGAGAATGTTTAGTTTTATTAGAATGGTTTTATTTTCTTACATTTTTCAAGTTATCAGTAACATACTTTATTTTGAAAAGAATGTGTTATATTCATAACTTGAACACAAAATGGTTTGCTCTCACAATATCACATTTATGTTTGATTGTTACAAGAGAGGAATAGGAGATTTTTTCCTTCACTATTTCAAAGTAGAGTTAAATGAACTTATTACTTTCTTTTATGATTTCATGACTTAAATGTACAGCAATGTGACCTCTCACTCTATCCTCCCCTTCCCTCCCCCCAAAAATTAACAGATAAACTCTATCAAGCTTAAACTGTATCAATCTAGGATTTTTTTTTTATGAAAAGGCTGCTCAAATATTTATGAATGCTACACATGTCCCTATGCATATTTCAGGTTGTAAAGTACCATGAACTACTATGGGGGAAAAAAACCCTCTGAATCTTCTGACCAACAAAAGCATGTTTTAACTCTTAAGATTAGAGAAATCAATTTGTGCCACTTAAACCTACGAATTATAGGTTAGAGGAGAGAGGATTATGTCAAGTTGAATGCATCAAGTACTAAATAACAACTTTATATGTGTATATAGTTGTTATTCAGTTGTTTCATTTGTGTCTGACTTATTGTGACTACATTTGGGGTTTTCTTGGTAAAGGTACTGGAGTGGTTTGTTTTTTTTTCCTTCTCCAGTTCATTTTACAGATGAGAAAACTGAGGCAAACAAGGTTTAGTGATTTTTCTAAGGCATCCCATAGCTAGTAAGCGAATGAGTTTGAATTTAAAACTCAGGCTTCATGATTCCAGGTCTGGTGCTCCATCCATTGGGCCCACCTTGCTGACTACACATACATACACACATAAATATAAATAAAAATACACACACTATATGTGTGTGTGTATAACACTCCTTTTTACTTAATTCCCTACCTAGATTTTTTTAAAGTAGAAGTTATAACTCTTTAAAATGAGCAAAAAATCCCCCTAAAACCCAGACTTATCGAGAGCTCTTTATAAACTTTCCTGACATTTTTCTCCTTTGTAATAGGAGAGTATTTGCAGATTATCTTCTTTCTAAAACACACAGTATTTTAAGATTAGAGGTGATGACACAGTTTCCCTGTGACCATGTCTTTTATAGATAGTCCATCTGCAAAACTTTTTTGGTGAGAAGCATTAATTTTTACTGTCCACTACAGACCATGCAGGAAAGTCCCTCTAGTTTAACACATTTTTAGTCAACTTCAGAGTGGTCTCTTTTTGGAAGATTTGTAGCAACATAATTTCAGAATCTAATCTCTTGCTTGACATTGAGAAGGCTTTGGTGTCTGAGAGCGAGCATAAAAGTTAAAATTACAAAAATGAATGTTGTAATAAGTCATCCAATTTGTAACATGAATACAGAATGAGTAACTTTGGTTTTACTTATCATAACATATAGTTTTTATCAACTTACATGGATTGACTGCTGTAATGTCATTAAAAAGAAAGCAGTTACTTGAATGAGTCAAATTTCTTTGCTTGCCCTATTGTTTTTAAGGGTAGGACAAGGATATTAGGATATTTGCTAAATCCTACAGGATTCCAGATGAATGATATCGTAATGTATGAAATGCTACAGCTGTAACTAAGTATATTGCAGGTGCTGTTAAATATGTGGAGGATTCATTGTAGCTTTCAAATTAGGATCACTGTCTTGAGACTCACTATTCCTTTGGAAAGGTCATAATTGTACAGTGTGTAAACAATACCATACATATAAACAAATATACTACATCACAAGAAAATCTTGGTCATTGTAGGCTATTTATTGAATCAAAGTCATTTTTTTGTAATCTAATATTTATTATTAACTATGCCAAATAGCTATACCTAGGAATCTTCTTGATGAGCCAATAATATTTTTGCTTTTTATCTGGGGCTTCAGATCCTTCTGCTCCACCAGCTCCAGCTAATCTCAGAATTGCCAACTCCACTATTAACAGTGATGGCAGTGTGGCTGTAAGGATTATTTGGGACATGCCGGAAGAACTTGACATCCCTGTGCATCACTACAAAGTCTTTTGGAGTTGGACAGTCAGCAGCAAGTCAGTTGTGCCATCTAAAAAGAAGAGAAGAAAGACAACTGATGGGGTAAAGTACAAATTAGAAAGAAGGGTTAATGTTCTGCATGTGCTGGAAAAATACAGTGTATAATAGATTTAAGCAGTAAAGTTCCACTGAGATTAGAGATAGAAATGATGAAAAAAAATTATATATATATATATATGTATAAAATTTGTGTGTATAATATACATATGTATATATGTTTATATATGTATGCAAACATATTTATATATGTATATGCACATATACTAAGAGGGAGAGGGAGAGAAAATTTAGAGAGCAACATTTCGATAATCTGGGTTTTAAAAGTAAAAATATAGTTCACTTCCTTGCTCAGTTCATGCGCAAGTGACAGTCATAGTTCACAGAAATGGAAAGGAACAATTTCAAATATCTTCATCACAGATGTTTTGGAACTGAAAAGACTAACTCGGAGTTGTTTATACACAGATGTGGGATTTTAGTTTTTAGGATTCCTATAAATGGAGGAAGAAATGTGCATTTTGTACATATATCATGATTTTGCATCTGGAATACAGATCTTTGAAAACCCAATGGAATAAAAAATAAAATTTTGAAGAATCTTCCTTTTTCTCCCTCTCCCTTTTCTCCTTTCCCTCTTTCCCTCTCTCCCTCCTCTCTCTGTCTCTCAGTCTCTCTGTCTATCTCTCTGTATATGAAATTCCTTTTGAAACATTTTGCTGAAATGAAATTTTAATGATACTGAATATCCTGGACCATATGCAGAAGTTGATATAAAACAATTGATTTGGTTTATTTAATTTTACTTTACTACCCAATATTTTAATTTTGCAATATTGTGACAGTATAAAAAAAATGCCTTCCCCTAAAGAGCTTATTTGATGTCTCATTGTGATGTCAAGAGGACTCTCAAGAGTTGAAGGGCATGCTACTAGAACACAGGTGTTAAGTAGGCCCATAAAACTAGAAAGATTTTGAACAGGGGATTGGTGACACTCTATTCTTCACCTGTCATCTGAGGGAAAGTTTATCTCAGACTCACATACTCATCATCAGAAGATTTGGTGACCATGTGATCATTCTTGTTTTGGGCCATAGCAACTCATGAAATTATCATGTCATGGAGATGCTATGATTTGCACTGATCAGAGATCAGAGATCTTTTTCAGTATTAAAATACGTAAAATAAAAAAAATTAAAATAGGTAAAATTTAAAAAAAAGAAATTGTAGATAGAGTGTACTTTTCAAGAAGACTTATCTTGAATTCAAATCATGCTTCAGAAACTTGGTAGTAGTGTGACCTTGGATGAGTCACTTAATCTTGTTGCCCTCAGTTTTTTTATTTTACATAAAATGAATTAGAGAAGGAAATGAGATACCTCTCTAGTAGTTTATCTTTATCAAGAAAACTTCAAATGAGATCATTAAGAGTCAGACATGGCTGAAACAACTTAATAACAACAATGTATAATATGAAATGAAATTGAAATGAAACAAAAAAAAATACATTTAATTGAAAAAAAAATACCTGGTGTGATTACTTTTGTGGTTTGGTTTATTGGGAGAGCCAATATGTTATGATATATGTAGAACTGGCCCCATAATCAACCAAACCTGCTTAAAACATATATTGGCTTTATGATCCTACATAAATCACTTAACCACTTAATTCTCTAGATCTCTAATAGGAGGGAGGTATTTACTCATGTGGGAATTCCCTGTGTCATTGAAATCACCTATTTCCTCTTCCTATGCATTATGATATCAGAGTTACCTAAATCCTGTGCTATGCAAGTTTATTTTGATTGCCTTATAAAGACATATTCCCATATTCATCTACCATATTGCTTTCTGTACATTTATCTGTTCCCTATGAAGGTTACTTGAATACTGAAGAGATTTTCAGGAATTCATAATTCTGCACTTATTCAATTTAAAAGAATGGAAGTTATGGAAAACGACAGCATTCTCATATGAAACAGGAAGCAAAAAAAAGCCTTTTTCTAGTCAATTATCTGTCATTGTCAAGCCAGGAGCAGAATAGGTTCTAATATCATAGAAGGAAAATGTGAATTTATATGCCTCATTATTTTCCTTTACACTGATGATTCATGAAATAAACCAAAGCTTAGGGATAGACAAATAGGCAAGTTTAAATGTTAGGGAGTTTTTCATAAGATATATCTATTTTACAGTATGATTTTGCATTTGTTAAAGTAAAAGGTCAAAGTTACTTGATACCAATATGTCAATAAAAAAGGATGATGCTTTTATCAGAGAAACTGCTTGAGATAAGCATCATATCATATAAATATCATCTTATAGCTTATTATTCTCCTTTGTCATCTTCTCTGTTGATTCCTTTTAAAATCCCTGGTTTTGGTCCACTGATAGCAACTCCCATTCTTGCCTTTAATTTAATTACAAATTTGATTACTCCATGAACTCTGGCTTCATTAAACATAGCATCATAAATATGCTTAAAGTATAGATCAGCTAAAATCAATAAATTGACAAACATTTTTAAGCATCTATTACACTCAGATAACCTTACTAAATACCGGATAGAGTGCATTCTGGAAGAAAATTATCATTGCTTCTCACATTTCCTTTAATAGAAGAATCCATGTTAATATTCCCCATTAGTGTGATTGCACACCTAGTCCAAACTCTATGCAAACTTATGCATGGCATCTTATTGACTCTCTTAGATCATCACTTATAGCAGATGGTCTACATAGTCTTTTCTCAGGATGGTTGACTTCTCATTACTGACATATTTGGTTCTCTTCTCTTCCCCATATAAAGGGCATTATGGTCTCCTTTTCAAATCAAAGCTGCTGCCTCCATAACTCTTACCTTGAATTTTGACTGCTCTGTAAGCTCTTTGGGGTTTTGAGAAATACTCTGAAGGTTCAAATGCACTAACAAGTGTTGGGCTGTTCTAGTGCAATGCTGGCTACTCTCCAGGGTGCATCTGATGCTTTGAAGAAGATAACAAGTGGCCTGGATCTGGGCAATTAGTTGTTCTGCCTGCCAATAGCACAATGATTGCCTCAAATTCTTTCACCTGGAAAATAGAAGATTTCTGATCCATATTGTTTTTAATCTTCTTTCCTGGGAACACTCCATTTCCTAAGCCAAAGATTTAAAGGAAAATGTTTTTTTTTTTCCTTGAGCAGTAGAGATTTGAGTTGTAGGTACACAGGGAGCACATGTTAAAAGACTTTTCTTAGGCTACTGCAAATGTCTTGTATCTCTTTTCCCAATCTTCATGTTGTGGTGTTTCGTCTGCTTTTATTTTCTTAAGAGATATAATGAAATTCTCAAGAAATTGTTCAAATAAGAGATATTTATCTCATTTTAACTTCTTTACTACTTTAGGTAAAAAAATATAAGGAAACTCCATCCAAGTGTTTTTTTTTTTTAATTAGGCATAAATAGTGTAGAGGATTGATTGTGGTAAATTCTCAATCTTTACATGATATTCTCTTACCTTGGAAGTCAATGTTTGAGAAACAAACTCTTTAAAATTCTGACTATACTGTTTGTGTATCTACCTAGGTGTGTCATGGCATGATTTACCACTAGATGCTTATTTATCTTCATAAATAAAGAATATTTATATATTCTTTTGTGCCTGCAATTGATGCCAGGTAGTGTTAGGATTTTTGTTTTTGTAAAAGTACTTGGAAATAATTGCTTCCATTTGCATAGTCCATTGAAGTTTACAAAATTTTGTAATTATAACAATCTTGTGGGGGTAGATAGTTTAAATATAATTACTTCAATTTTTCAGATGAAGAAACCAAGGTTAAAAGAGATTTAAATGGCTTACCCAGGGTCATAAAATTGGTAACAGACCTAGGCTAGCAACAGACCAGTGACTTCCTGTAAAATGTTTGACTCACTATTGAAGAAACAGCTTCTTCTCAATGATAATATTCGATGAATTAGAGAATCTATAAATAATAATAATAGTAACTAGTACTTATGTAATATTTTAAGAATTATGTACATTTTATAAAAATCTCTTTTTATCATCATATCCATAGGAGGTACTATTATTGTTCCCATTTAACAGATGAAAAAATAGAGACAGATAGGGATTGTCATTTGACCAGGGTCACACAGATACTAAGTGTTGGAGACTGAACTCAGGTCTTTCTGAACCCTGTCCGGCATGAATTTGCTATATTAACTAGCTAATTTTCCTATAAAGAACTCAGCATTATCCACTCAATTTATTTATGTTGGAGAAAATGAGAGCTAGTGTGGCAGAGGGTGTCTTTTTTAGAAAATATGTAAAAGGAAATAAAATCTGGAGAAAGAGGACCTACGTTCTGCTATTTATTACAAATGACTTTGGTCAAGTCATTTAATCTCTCAACCTCTGGACAAAATAAGGGAGTTGATTAGATGATCTTTTTGGTCCTTTCCAGTTTTAAATCCTATCTCTCCTGAGACAAAATGTATGCTTTATGGTATTTTTGAAATTTGGTTTCATACCTTAGGATGAAAAAAAAATGTTTATTTTGCTGCAAGTTTTTGTTTCTTCTTAAAGTGAAGTGCTGAATTTCTTTTAAACAAAAATCCTATACCTTTTAAAGACTGAAGCAATATATAATTTTTTTAAACTTTTAGCTTTCTGAAAAGGCAATTGACCAGAACATTTTATCTGCTTGTATTCAACCTTAATATATAAGCAAAGGAATTTAGATTTCATTAAGGCAATAATTCAGATAAAACATATGGATCAAAAAACAAAACAAAACAAAAAATTCAAGGCCCCACAATTTACAATTTAGAGAAGTTTATTTTCTTATTGGTAACATCACAAATAATATATATATATATATTTACATATATATATTTGATAAGATTTAATTAACCTCAATAAACCAGAATAACAAGGGAATGAGATGTTTTGGTTAATTCAATCAGAATAGTTAAATAATAACTGACATTTAGTCAGGTCAAGATTAATCAGAAATTTTTTTCATTGTCTAAGCCCTCAAAAAATAGTGTTCTCCCCTTCCCCTCCCACCGAATCCATTTTTTCAGAGGATTGGAAGGTATTCTCATCTGCTTCAGTGATTTCAATGCTATCTATGCTCAGATTATAACCAATTCTGTATATCCAGATTTAATTTATATCCTTATATTTCCACCTGAATGTTCTGTTAGCATTTTAAATTCAAAATTTTATATAACACATAACCCATCATTTTCACCATTAAATATTATTATATCACTCTATTTCTGACAAGGGCACAGTCATCCAGTTGCTGAGTTTGTGCTTATTTCTTTCTCCTCTCCCCTCCCCCATATTTAATATGTTGTTAAGTCCTATCCATTCTATTTTGGAAACATTTCTTAGGTCGTTTCTTTTTCTAGGCTCATACTACTGAAACCGTAGTTCAGGTCTAGTATATTCACTAATTATGTATTTTAATGTCCTCTTAATTAATCTCTTTGTCTCTTCTTCAAAGTTTTGTTCATATAACTACAAAATAATCTTGCTAAACACACACCTGATAATGCTACTTCCTTCTTCAAAAACTTAGAATGGTTTCCCTTATGGGCACTAAGATAAAATAGAAACTCCTAGAACTTGCCTTTATGGCTGCCCATTCACTCACTTTATTTGCCTTACTTTTGTATTCTAGTCAAATTGTACTATTAATTGTTCCTTGTACCTGCTACTGTGTCTGCTGTGTCTACACAGACATTCTCACGAGTCATTTCTCATATTCACAATTCTTTTTCTTTTTATCTTCACCTTTGTGAATCTTTATATTTTTTTCTTTTCCCTTTCTTTGGCACATACTTACTGTATCATCCTGGGAAAGTCTTTATTAGCCTAAGCAACTCTCTAAAACTCTTTGTAGAAGTGGTCCTAACCTACTTCATTTGAGTTCCATCATCTGAAAGTTTCCTATATAATTTAAGCCACTGAATCATTCTTCCTATTTTCTATGCTCAACTTAGAAATCACCTTTTCTAGGAAACATTCCTTTAGGCATTAGTGCTCTCCTCCTCTTTCATTTTCTTTTTATGTATTTTTCTATTTGCTTGTTGTATTAGGTTGAGAATCCCTAAGTTCCTTGTAAGCAGAGATTATTGATTTATGTAACTTTTTAGTTTTTTAGCTTTTCACATAATTTTTAGCTTTCACATAATTTGTCAAATTTGAATTTGAGTCAAAATTACAAGAAAAACTTATGAGGATTTTTGAAAGATCAAATCAGTAGGTAGTATTATTTCTTATAATTCAAATCTTTTAATGAGCAAATTATACAATCATAATGTTCATATTAATTTTGAGCTGCGGAAAGATTGATTCAATTAGTTATATTTATTGAGGCATAGCTTTATGGCAACTCATACAAGTTTATTTGATATTTGAGAATTTCAAAGACTAAAAATAATTATATTTCATTAATTGAATTTATTTCTAACAACCAAAAGATATATATTTTAAAATTTTTGGTTTTTGTCTTTTGTTTTATTCCTATATTTAGTTTCTTTTAAAAGATGAAATAGAATTTAAAAGAGGTTAACATTAAAGGCCATATTGAAATGTTATCACTAGTGAAATGTTTTATCTTTTGTTCCCTAAGAATAATATTTTAAAATTAGTAGATCTCTGTTCTATGAAAATTAGAATCTTTCTAATGTTTAAATTTTTTGCTTATGTTATTTTCAATTATAGTCTCAAAATTATGTGATCCTGGAAAGTCTTCAGCCAAACAACAACTATATGGTAGAAATACAGGCTATAAGTTACTGGGGACAAGTACGCCTAAAAAGTGCTAAGGTGTCTTTTTACTTCACTGCTACACAAGCAACAAGTAATAGTAAGTATTTCATGTCTTCCTTAAGACACAATGAAATCTTTAAAATAAATTATAAAGATATCGAAGGGTAAAAACAAGTAAAATTTGGAATTGTATTCTTAAGAGCAAATAGCAACAGAGATATGTCACTACTGCACTTTAAATGTTGCATCTAAAGTAGATCAAATTGTAAATTTTATAGTCCCATTTCAGAAAAGTAAGAGGTACTAATCATTATGCCACATCAATTTTGGAAAGAAAGTGATAACATTTTTTGTATTTTTCTAAAGTGGATAATAATTGTCACTTCCATGTGACTTATCAAGTGGTTCTAGATACACTGGGAAAATATAAAAAGTCATGTGTCAAAAATTCTATTAGATCATCACTTCCAAAGAAATATATGTTTCTTGAGTTAATTGAATCTAGTAATCTGGGTCTGGATAATGAAGTGGAAATAGTTTGAATGTAAGTAGCCAGAAGTATAAATAACAGGTTGTTGGCCATTAGAAAACTGGTGATTAATTGTGTTTAGTGCTGATACCAAAACAGGAAAAATACAGTTCTTGTTCTTAAGAGGTTTATAATCTAATAAGAGAGACAACATAAAAACAAAGCAAGCTACATAAAGGATAAATAGGAAATAACAGAGGAAAGGCACCAGAATCAAGTAGTTGAAATTGGAATTTTAGTAGAAACTTTAAGAAAGTCAGGAGGATCAATTGTCAGAGTTGAGAAAGCAAGAAAAAAAAATGCCTGGAGTCGAGTTAGAACCAGTGTCACTTGATCAAAGAGTATTTATAGGGAATTCATAAGAACACTATGAGAAAGCTAGATTATGAAGAACTTCTAATGTCAAATAGGACATTTTGTATTTAGGCAATTGGGAGCTACTGAAACTGAAGTTTATTGAGAAAGAGGGTTAAAAGATTATTATAGAACAAAAACTGTTATTTAGATTTTGTATTTTTTCATCTACATAGCAACCTTACAAGATATTAATGTCATTTAGAAAAAAGGAAACTGAGGACTGAAGATATTATTATCTATAGTCACATAGAGTTCTTCCTGCCTCAAAGTACAATACTCCATTAATCTATGCTGAGAACTATTGTGTTCAGGTTCCTGTTCTTCTCCAGGAATTTATTAACAGTGGTCATCTGAAGAAAGTGCTTCTATTCTGTTATCCATCTTGTAAATATAATTTTAATATTGGGAATTTCAAGTCAGAGAGGGAGATACTGGCACCATGATATATTAATGAGGGAAACATTTTTTGGATAAATTGCTTCCTTGACTTTATATGACTGACCTTTTTTATCAATCCCCTTTTCTGAAAGGTATTTAAAAGAACTTCATAGAACTTGAGAGTCAATATACCTAAAACACAGTACATATGTAACTCTCTTATCATTTGATAATCTCATATCTGTCTAAAGACTTCTGGTGATAGGGAACTCTGACTTATGAAAAAAGGCCATCCCATTTTGGGACCATTGTTTTTTGCCCAAATGTTTCTCCCTGTAGTTGCTAATGATCTTAGTTTTACCCTCTGGCATCAAGCAAAGCCAGTCTGAGAGCTTTTTGATTTGATAAATTTTTGAAGATAGTAGGATATCAAGAAGCTTTGATTAAAGAAGATATTTTCCTTAGATAGTAAGAAGATTTAAAAAAAAAAGAAAATTCTAAGACAAATAGAAGCTTATATTAAATAAATTTATTCCTATTCCCCTTACATATAAAAGAATAAGAACATGAATTGTTTTCTCTGTACTCACCTCCTTAAAGTACAGTATAATAAAAGTGTCATATAAAAACCACTATTCTAAAAAGACAAAAGTTGACATATATAAGTCAATCTTGCTAAAAATATATATCTTTTTAATTAACATGACAGGAATGTAGTTATTTTAGGGGAGGACCTCAATCCATAATAAAATACTAATTTCAAAATTTGGGGCATTAAAATGTATTTCTCTCTTTCTCTCTTTGTGTGTGTGTGTGTGTGTGTGTTGTGTGCATGTGGATGTTTGTGGATAGCTTTTAATTTCACTGGAGTAGGGCAGCCTTGAAATTACTTACCTATGGAAAGCTCCTTCCAACTCAATGACTGTCATTCTTGTTAAATCCTTACAGTTAGATAATGAAAGGTTTAGGAAATCTATGAAAAACGGGAAATGATGCAAAGCACCTGCTGTTACATGTATTGTCTGCTTCTCACCAAGTAAATCCTATTTAAAAAAAAGATTGTTTTTGCTAAGTACTATGCAGAATACAGCTTTCTGTTTTCTGATATTTTATATCTGAACGCTTTTTATATAACCTCATGAATATAGGAGGCTGCTTTTATAAGAACACAGCATATTTCATCACAGGACTACCAAAACAAAAGAATAATTATAACTTTGTAGTGTAAGCAAGGGAAATTATATTTTATAGGGAGGAAGATACTAAATGCCACAACATGAATTATTTTTTGAGTTATTTTACTTCCAAGGCTTCAGGCAACTGTGTTTTAATGATAAACACTTTTACACAAATTGCAGCTTTCTTTTTGTGGGAGCTGGTAAAAAGTACCCCTCAAAGCAAGGTAGAGATGTGTCTCATACCGAGAAGCAATTTACTTTTTAATAAATTTTATTTTATATGTTCATTTCAAGAGCAGTGCTTCCAAGGTTGACAGACTTCAATTTGGGTGAATTTAGAAATAGCATATTTTAATAGTTATTTCATGGATTCTAAATATTCTTCAAGCTGATATTGTAAGAATTATAGTATAAATGAAATCTTTTTGGCCCTTCACATTGTGAAGTGAAATAAGAATTTAGAACTTTGGAAACAAAGAATATGAAAGTATGGTCCTTCAAACTTATCTATTTTATGACCAAGAAAACATGCAAACTGTTTCAGAATATGTCCCTTTGTTAGCCTTGGCAAGAATGAATATTATTCTATTTTTATTTTATTTTTTTTGCTCAGGAATGGAACTGATAGTTATAGAGGTAGAAATTATGTAATTCAAGAACCTGCAAAGGACCCTTGAAAAGGGATCCAATTTATCTTTCCTTTATAGTACATACTTGGAGAGTATTAAGAACGGTGTTTCCAACTAATGCTTTTCTCCTCTGTACTTATTTTTATATTTAGATTAATGGTCATTTGGAGATATTTTAAAATTGACCCTTAGATCTATTGTTAACATAGATTAATGGATCACAAGGTCAAAAGTGGATTGAAAAGCATAATTAATTAGCAAATTATAACAGTAACATCTTTTATTTAGCCACTAGTAGAGTATTATATATATATATAGATATAGATATAGATATAGATATAGATATATGTAATATACACATATGAGCATATGGGTTAAAGTAATTTAATTAATGTGTTACTAGCCCCTAAATACTACCCTTCTCTGTGCCAGAGAGAGTCTAATTCCCAGTTCAATATACTAGCCACATTGCTTCTCATCCCATCTGATGTTTCCTCTCAAGAGACTAGATGTGTACATAAATACCAGTTACACTTCTCGTTTTCTTTCCACTAAAATATGGAATGTCAATCATTTGCTTAAACACCGTACAGATTTGTTAAATATTTTGACTGGAGCTGACATTCAATGATTTAGAAGTAAATGGCAATGATTTAGTTTGAATAAGGTGCTACTGTTTTGACAAATTTGAAGACAATATTTCCTTCGGTGGAGAGGAGGGATGAAGTTGGCAAATTTTGCTAGTGCCTACAATAAAGTAAGCAAAATGACAAGTATTTATGTCCAATTCCCATCACTTTTTCTTAAAAATTTTTACTGCTATAATTTATGGGATTTTTCCTACTATTATTTTATTAACATAATTTATTTAGGCACCTTAGATGGCTACTTTTATTTATTTTCTTCCAAAACTGTGAAAACAGATTATATGAGTAGAAGAACTACATTTATATTAAAAAAAAACTTTAGGAATCATGTAGTCATGATTAAACACTAGCTGAGTGTTTAAATGAGTTAGTAGGAGGAGTTTATGCCATAAATCAGAGGAACAATGCTCCATAAATATATAGGTATGTATGTACACACATGTCATATATGTCAGTTATTAGTCATATATATTCTGCCAATATATGTACAATATTCATATAAATCAGTAAACTTTTGTGAAATACCTACTATGTGCCAGACACTGAACTGACTGCTAGGAAAACAAAGAAAGTCAAAAGAGAGTCCCTCTTGCCAAGGAACTCACAGTCGAATGGGAGAAAAACATTCAGACAACTATGTACAAAGGACTATATAAATGATTAATAAGAAATATTTAATAAAGAAGGTACCAGAATTAAGGAATGGGGTTGACTTCTTGTAGAAGGTCTAGTTGAATTCTGGAGATGGAAAGAATGAGGGGAAATATTTCAGAAATTGAGTATAGCCAATGAAAATAACTGTAATCAGTTGATGGAAAATCTAGTATAAGGAATAAAAGGAGGCAAGGGTGACTTTATTACAGAGAACATAATAGTGAGTAAAGCTTAATATAACTGAAAAAGGTGAGAAGGGTTATGAAAGACTTGGAATGCCAGATGATTTAGTATTTGATCCTGTAGATGCTAGGGAGTCATTGACCTTTAGTGTGACATAGCTAGACCTGAAGTTTAAAAAAATCACAAACATCCAGTAAGTTATTATTATGATCCAGGTGTGAGAATTAAGAGTGTTTACCAGAGTGGTGGCAGTGTCAAAAGAGAGAGGAATGTATTTTAGAGATGTTATAAAGAGAAAATTAATAAAGCTTGGCAACACATGGAAATAGGGGGTGGGGTGAATGAGAATGAGATGATAATAGAATCTAGATTTTGAGCCTGTGGGGCTGGAAGAATAGTGGTCTCTCAATTTTGGAATGGGGAAGAGTTTGGGGAGAAAAATCATGAGTTCAATTTAGAACGTTGAGTTTAAGATAACTACAGTATATCCATCAGGAGAGATCTAATATTAGCAAGACAAATTCAACAGAGAAGTTAGGGCTACAACTAAGTTCATGGGAGCTGTAATAACCAAGGAAAAATATCTCAGATGGAGAAAAGAAGATGGAAAAAAGGAGGACAGAACCCAGAGGGTCACTCAAAATTACTTGGCATGCCCTGGATGAAGATCCAGTGAAGAAAACTGAGATGGAACAGTCAGTTAGGTAGGAAAAAAAACCAGGAGATACTAATGTCCTACAAATCAGGAAACAAGAAAATATCAGGGGGGGGGGGGAAACGGTGATTAACACTGCTGAGGGCTGCAGAGAGAATAAGTATTTTTAAAAGGGATGAAATTTGGCAATTAAAAAATTGTTGGTAACTATTTTAATTGAATGATGATGTTGTTATGCAGACAGTGTTATGTACATAAATAAACATGTATTTCATTAAATAAATTCCATTGTAGAAGATCAGCTAGGGAAAACTAGAAAAGGAGTTCCTGAAATACTTCCTCCTTTTCAAAGAAGAAGACCTACTCGCCTTCTGGAAGTTGGAGCTCCTTTCTACCAGGACAACATGCTTCAGGTCAAAGTCTATTGGAAAAAGACTGAAGGTATGTGAACTATTCCTTCCAGAATAACAACTGTGAAATAAAGAAAAAAGATATAAATGGTTGTATCTCTTATGTGAATTTGCCAATATTAACTTTGACTTGGTGTTATGTATTCAGCCAAGTTCCATGAAAAACCATAATTTGGTTGTGTACTTTGATGGATGTTGACTTGAAATAAAAAGTTTCACTCATTGTCTCTATCATTTATAGAATGCATCATATCAAGATCTCTGGATTCTGGTATGTTTAGTGACTTGGAGACAAAGCCACTTGTATGGCCCTTGTAAGAAGGAAAATGTAATTTATAAATATGTTAAAAGGAAAATATCTTATAATAAATGTTGGGGCAGAGATCAGGCAAAATCTGGATCTTGAATGGGGAACAAAATCAAAGAGATCCAGGGAAATAAGGTGGTTAATTTGTATGTGTCTGGAGAGGGGGTTGAACTTCGCCTATATTATTTTTGTGTAGGATCCACTTTGCATATATTTGTTCCTCAAGACCCCACTACAAGAGATATAGAAGAAGCAAATTTATTGTTTTAATCTTTCAGTCTGCAATGCAAATGCCATAAAAGTTAAGCATCTAATTAGATTTGGATGTTAAAAAGAAATTAACCTTCATTGCATTACTGAAGTAAGTTGTTATATACTTCAGTTTAGTGTTGTAATCTATATCCCACACATGATTATTTAAATACATGCTAATTAAGGAAATTAATTTTTCTTAAAGCAGCCTAAAAAACATCCATCTAATTAATTAAATGATATAGCAAAATAATCTGAAATCTGATTCAACTCTTCAAAATATCAATGATTTATAACACCTTACAACTATTTTCCCTTATATTTTAAGATAATTTATAGAAGTGCTATAGGACACAGCGTTTTTTATGATTATTTGTTGATAAATGACATAACACACATAACACACATATTTTTAGTGACTTGGACAGTATCAGTCTACTAGGGAGCAGAATGAGTTGATAGCTAATTTAGCATTGGACATCCAGCATTCATTAGTCATCAATGACTTGTTTCATTAAGTCAAAATAGCTAAAAATGATCAGGTAACGGAATTATCATTAATCATACCCATTCTCAATCTCTGACCCATTTAATTCTCAGGGAATGTTTCCTAATGTAGTTTCCATTTAAAATGAGCAACATTTAGACATAATTAAGATGCTTTCTAATGTGTATGTTGGCCTATGAAAAAGTTTTGAAGTTAACAATTTAAACATATTTTCTACAAATATGTTAAAGTATAATTTATTTATTCAAGCAAAGAAATGATTATGTGAAATGCTACTGAATGATTGCTCCTTGAACTCTCTAATTGGATGCTATCATTTACTGTAAAATTACTTCAAAATAGAATTTCTTTCAAAGATGTACATTTACACAAGAAATTTTGAATATGCTCACATTTTTACAACCTAAAATTCACTTCTTTTTCTGATTTAACATCATTTATTTCTCTAACTCTTCATGTTGAAAATGTAGAGCCAAATTCTCATTCTTTTCTCCTTCTTCCCTCCTCCCTCTCTCCCTCCCTCTCTCCCTCCCTCCCTGTCTCCTTCCCACCCTCTCTCCAGTGTTTGATTTCAGATGTGAACTCCTGACTCTGAAGCTAGTGTTCTGTCCACTGCATCACCTCAATACTCCTCATTCTTTTACTTTCTATAGGTCTTATTTGAAGTGAGAGATACTTGATGTGAGATTAGATTCATTTAATAGCAACATTAACATTAATAATTTATATAAGTATATATAAAAAGGAAGAAGAGTCTGAAGGAAGAAAAGGATGAAAATGAGGGAAAGATACACCTAGACCAGAAGAACAAAATAACATGGGATTGTTCTGAGAGGTATCCTCTTCTATCTACAAATGCAACTAGAATTGTCCTATATTTTTCAGTGAGGTTGCCTTCTAAGAATGAGATTACAGTCTAATACTTTTATCTAACTACCAAAAAGAATTTATTTCACATACATTTTCAATAATTTGTAGAACATTGTGTGCAAAAGAATAGATGCATCACTGTTTTTATGTGAACCCCATAGAAAAAGATGATGATGATAATGATGAGATGATAATAACAAAATAGTTAAGTCACGTAGATTTATTTGTGGAAATGGAGGGCTTTATGATGGAAATTAAGGACCAGGTTATTGCCTCAAGTTGAGTCCTCACTTTCACTCATTCCACTATGACTTATTCATTTATGAATATTGTTTCTATCTTCACAACTTCTTTCATATATATTTCCTTGTTTCCATTCCAATAGTCACATCTCTCTTCAAACGCTTGGTACTTTTTATTTGGATTACTACAATAGTTTTCTCATTGTCATCCCAGCTTTAAGTGTCTTTCTACAATTTTTCTTTTATTTTATTTAAATTTCTTTATTAGTTTTTAATATTTACTTTTATAAGATTTTGATTTCCATTTTTCCCACCTTTCCTCACCTACCTCCTTTCCAAGACTCCAACCTTGTGAAGATCGCGTATTTTAAAATCAGCCGGAGTCAGGAATTCAGGGTAGGGGAAAATTGTCAGTCTTTATTCTCAGTGAAGAAAGATCAGAGGTGGAAGAGAATGGGCAATAGCAATGTGTGTAGCTGAGTCAAGAAGCTAGCTAGACCAGCAGCCATACGACCAGCAGCTAGGAGTATGGAACCCAGGCCCAATCTCTCCCAGCTTCTCTTCCTGTCTCTGTCTGCCTCCCCCCACCCAAATCGTCATTTCCTATACAACACATCAGGTCTTGCACGGAGAGTGGGCAGGGACCATTCTTTATCCAATCATGTATATTAATAGAGTATAGCCCAATTACTATTTAGTCTCACGTACTTGGGACCTCAGTGCATCAATTCAAACCTCAGCCCATTACACAACCTGATATAGATTATACATGCCCAATCATATTAAATGCATTTCCACATTAATCATGTTATGAAAGAAGAATCATAACAAAAATAAATAAATAAATAAATAAATTTTTAAAAAGCAAAAGTACCATATTTCAATCTGCATTCAGCCTCTGTAATTCTTTCTCTGCCTCTGTATAACATTTTTAACATAAGTCTTTTAGAATTGTCTTAGATCATTGTATTGCTGAGAAGAGCAGAGTTTATCAAAGTTGATCATCCATACAATGTTACTGTTACTATGTACAGTGTTTTGGTTCTGCTCACTTCACTCAGCATCAATTTGTGTAAGTTGTTTCAGGTTTTTCGGAAATCAACCTGCTCATCATTTCTTATAAAACAATAGTATTCATTCATATATCACGATTTGTTCAGTCATTCTCCAATAGGCATCTCCTCGATTTCCAGTTCTCTGCCTCCATAAAGAGAATCGTTACAAATATTTTTGTACATACGGCTCATTTTCCATTTTTTATGATTTTTGTGGGATACAGACCCAGTAAAGGTATTGCTAGGTCAAAGGGAACACACAGTTTTATGGTTAAGATAATTTTTCTAAAGTATTTGTTTGGTTATTTCACTCTCCCCGATTAATGATTTCCAATGACTTTCAATTATATACATAATCAAATATAAAACTTGTTTGGTATTGAAAGCTTTTTATAACATGAATCATCCTAACCTTTCCAATCTTCCTAAACCTTACTCCCCATCATAACTCCCCTCTACAATCCAGCTATTCTGGCCTACTTGCAATTCCTCAAACATGGCACTCTTATCACTCATTGCTATGCCTTTTTACTGGCTGTTCCTTATGTTTAGTGTGCCATGATCCCTCAGCTCTCTTAGTCTCCCTGACTTCTCTCAAAACTCAGCTCAAATCCCATGTTCTGCAGAGAGCTTTTCCCAGTCCCCTCAGCTATTAGTGCCTCTCCATTTCAGATTACTTTTATCTACTCTGAATATATCTTCTTTGTGCCTAGGTATTTCTATACTGTATTATTCATTAAAATGCACCTTAGTTGAGGGTAGGGGCTTCCCTTCTTCCTTAGTTGTATCTTCAGCACAACATAACATTTAATAAAATTTTGTTAACTATTAACTAATTTAACAAGTCATCATAGAAATTTTATCCTTCAAAAACCTAAAATTAGTGATTGATGTAGTATCTACAATCAAATAGTAGAAATGCAAAACACAAGGCAGTGTAGCAGTAAAAATTTAGCACCTTCTGGAAATTTAGCAATACATGACATGGTAGCCAGTATTATGATTAAGAAACTTACTGTTTTTCAAGGAGTGACAGATGAAATATCCACATACTACAAATATAGAGTTTAAATATCTTGGAGAAGTCTAGAGTCAAATTGTACCAGAACAAAGCCATTACATCTAATCTTAACCATTATCTAAAATCATTCAAATGTAGAAGAACCAAACTATTACTAATAACATTTTAAATGAATTCAACATACCTAATACTCATGATCTTTAAGTTGTAAAGAACAAAAAAATTGTTCAAAATATCAAAACCTTCAAGAAAAGGTAAAAATTATGTGGAAATTACCTACTCTCTATTGGCATGTCTGCTAATGCTCTTCTATGCTCTTAGTGAAATCATAGATATGAACTTAAATTTTGGTGTAGATATTGGCAATTGACCCTGAGGTCTTAACACATGCAAAGCATATGTTCTGTTACTGAGCTATATCCTTAATTTATATAGATAAATGTATATGTATACACAAATAAATTAAGGATATAGGTTTTGGGGGAAATATGTATATATGCATCTATAGATAGACATACATGTAGCTGTAGCATGCCCAGTGGCCACACTCTGTGTAAAACTGTCTTGGCAAATGAGCTAAACCTAAGGATAATCAGTAGTCCTCAAATTCCTCAGTGAGTTTGGGGAATGTTTACCCCAAACATTTGAAAAATTGGTGGAATGGGTGAATGAAAACGGGTTGTTCCAGTGGCTCTGAAGGTGGCTAATGTAGACACTGTGGAGTATTTACAGCTTGGTTAGACATCAGATATATGCATCAATATCCATCACCATTTATTTGGATTTTTGTCCTGCCACTGGACTTCCATGATTCTGGAAGAGAGAGTGAGACAATGAAGATTTTCTGCAATTCCTCTTCATTTAAATCCCTCACTCATCTCATTGTTATGTCTTTGGTCTTCTTTGAAAATGAAGGACAAAAAAAAAATATGAGATTACACTCTAATACTTTTATTCAATCATAAAAATAACTATTTTAACCACCTCTGCATAATTTATACAACATTAATATAAAGGAATGGTAATCTGATAGTTAACTGAATTCTCAAAACTAGTCATTATTAGCATTATCATCATAATTATAACAACACTGTGTTCTTTGCAAAGCTAAAAAATATGTAAAAATTTACATCCTAATTCTCTTATTCAACAGTCATTTTATCAATGTATACTAGACTATAGAGCATCAAATAAAAAATGTACATATAAGAATCACAGCTTATTTTTGAGCTGCTTGTATTGAAACTTCACTAAAAATTCTGAGAATGAGATTGTAATGACAGTGATAAAGAAGTTTTCCTCCGGATAGAAATGGCTAAGATATCATGGTGAAATCATATTAGATAACCACATAAATGCAACCAACAACAATATGTTTTAAACAGATGAGAGAACCATGAGGATTTTGTTTTTTGAGAAATGGAAAGAGATAAATTTGTAATTCAAGATTAGATTACTGCAACCAGAAATTATAGAAAATCACCCTTTAAGAACCTAGACTTTATTTTTATCCATGTTTATCAATGCAGATTGTGCAAGGATATTATAGAATTTTAGAAACTGTGCAGCATATCATTACAAGTTATAAAAATTTTAAACCTACAAATACCTAACAAGACAAAACCTGATGACTTGAGTTGTAAACTAACAGATGATAAATTCCCATACTGTGAATATGTATAAACTCCAAAATATTCTTGAAAATACAGGACAGAAGCTACACTGAAATGATTAACACTCTTGCCCACAAGTATCTGGTATAACATTAATCCACAAAAATTAAGAACTATGTTTTACTATGTGCTGTGCTAAAGAATATCCATAACTTCAAGGCACATGTAATGAAACACTTTCAAAAAGAGACCAAGTGGATGATGTGTGAAAATAATAGGCCTTGGCAACAGATTGGATACAGAGGATGAAAAACAGTAAATAGTATAGGATGACTTTTAAGTGGTGCATTTGAATGAGTGTGTGTGTGTGTGTGTGTGTGTGTGTGTGTGTGTGTGTGTAAGTTTAAGGGGGAAAGAGAATTATTTCTGTTGTGTATATATTGAGTTAAAATGATCCCTGGACATCCAGTTTGAGATGTCTGAAAGACATTTGGATAGATAAGGATAGAGGTCAACAGAGAGATCCAGGTAGGATAGGTAGATTGGGGAATCATTAGCTTAGAGATGGGTAATTAAACGCTGATGAGATCACAAAGGGAAGTAGTATAGAGGGAGAAGAAAAAAGGTTTCAGTGCAACCCTTGAGGGGCACTTAGGGTGTGATCTGGAAGAAAAGCCCAGCAAAAGACATGAAAAAATAGGAGAACCGAGAGTGTGGAATTCTGAAATGTCTAGAGAGAAGAGAATATCAATCAAGAAGGATAAAATAATCAACAAGGTTTCATTAAATCTTAACTACTTTAAATAGAAAAATCTATTTTTTTAAAAAAATCAAAGACATTTTCAAAGAAAAAAGTCCTTAAATATTAAGCCCTTATTTAGGTATTGATCATTATGTTTATAATAGCTTACAGTTATTTATAGTTTGGAAATAGCTTATAATTATAATAATTTACAATATAAAAATTTCTCTCCTAAATGTTTTAGAATGAATTTCACATGAGATCTCTCTTTTCCTTGAATAATAATATCATTTTAGTGTTAGAAAAGAATTTGGAAACAATCTTGTCCAACACCCTTATTCTGGGAATCAATAAACAGAGATCAAAAGAGATTAAGTGATTTTTTTCAGTGTCATGTGGTATTGCTAGATCACAGTTTGTATACACAGTTTGATAGCCCTTTGGGCAAAGTTCCACATTGCTCTTCAGAATGGTTGGATCATTTCACAACTGTACCAATAATGCATTAGTGTCTCAGTTTTCCACATCTCCAACATTTATCATTATCTTTTCCTGTCATTTTAACCAATCTGAGAAATTTTGATCTCAGACTTGTTTTAATTTGCATTTTTCTAATCAATAGTTATCTGGAGCACTTTTTTCATGACTGTAGATAGCTTTAATTTTGTCATCTAATAATTGTTCATAGTCTTTAGCCATTTATCAATTGGGTAATGATATGTGACACTATTTTTTCTAGTTAATATCCAATGCTTCTTTCCTTCATGAATCTGCCTGTTTTCCTACTTCCTAATTTTTGTTGATCTGTTTCATATTCATGGATCTCTTTTCTTTGCTTTTCTTGCCTGTTGAATTATCATCCACTTTTCAAAATACAACTTGCATCTAGTTTTCTCCACAAAGCCTTCCTTGATGTCCTATAGTCAGTAATGACCTTCCTTGAATCTTACCTAATATGTTATTTTGTAACTAATGCACTTATTATGGACATTATAAGGACATTATGCTTGTTTTGATGTATTGGTGCCATATCTTCCTCACCAAACCATAAGCTTAATGAGATCACAGATGGTGTCTTAGCTAAAATTTATGTCTCTGCAAGTTTATAATATAGTACTGTATAAACAGTAGGGATTCAGTACTTTAATGCTGAATGAATGAGTGAATGATAGAAGTGACCAAAGAAATATTAGCATTTTTCTAGGAATATATTCACCTCCTTTCCTCCACTACAAATATAGTTTATGACCAGTGTTTTTGTTTTTCATATTCTTAGAACCATTTAATCTTTTTATCTCTGACTTTTTTTTTTAACATTATCTTATTATGTTTTAAGTCCCAATCTAGTGCTAAATCATTGAAGAAATAAAATGTTTGATATACTGAATACTTCTACTCTTGAGTACTGTAACTGAAATAAAATAAGGCATTAACCCTTCTAGTTGAAGTCAAAGCAAGGGAAATAAGGTAGGCCTTGACCCTTCTTGATATACATAATATATTTGGATGCATTTTCTTCCATCTCTTATAAAATCTTCAGAAAACAATCAATATTTTCCTTATATTAAAAAAAAAAAAACAGTTGGGCAGCTAGGTAGCACAGTGGATAGAGCACCAACCCTGAATTCAGAGGACCTGAGTTCAAATGTGATCTCAGACACTTAATACTTCCTAGCTGTGTGACCCTGGGCAAGTAAGCCCAACTGTCTCGGCCAAACAAAAAAAAAATTAGTTTTAAACAGAATGATTCATAGCCATCTGGATAAAATTCATACCATTGTTTGTATGTAATTAGAAAATAACAGAATGTAGTAGTTTTAGGCCTCTGTTTATTTAAATATGTATTTGAAGAGCTGGTCATTCATTTTCTTTTCACATGATAGGCTATTGTGTTTTCATCAAAAACATCATGAGTATCATGAGATTATGATACTCTCATTCTGAAATTTTGAATTTTCTGAAGTTTTGTGATTTCATTGGAAGATGAACAAATACAACAGATGTTACTTTTGGGGGACTCACAAAACTGGCTAATGATGATATATTCAAAGAAGCTAAAAGTGATCTGAGAGTTCTATTTTAATTACAGGTTCATTATAATAATAAGGCTGATCAACAATCAATAGATTTTGTTAAGGAATAAGTGGGCATTTATATCAGTATATCAGGGAAGAAGCCTTTTTCTATTCAAATATTTCTTTGCTACTTATAGTAAAATTGCAAAAAAAAGAAAAATCATGTTGTGCCTAAAAGAGCATCAGATGATAGCAGGAGCATGGCCTTAGAATATTTGTTGCCTGATGTAATGTAAAGAGAGTCTTCATTTAACTATATCTTTGAAGGATATGTGAGAGAAATAAAGAGAAGAGTTTCCTTCTGGGAAGGATGATATTGAAAATTAGAATTAATTATTTAGAGAGGGTATAGAATTTCATTTATTTGAGTTATTTTAAAATTTATTTGGATAACATGACTTAAATACAAAGATTGCTTGAAGCCATAGGATAAGACTTAATGATCCCACAATCTTCCTCTAATCCTATGATTCTATGCAGCAATTAAAGTGAGTATATTTTTGATACTACCCAATTCGAGATACTTGCAATAGTTTATTTATATAAAATGGTACGCTTGTCATATATTGTCAAAAAGTCTTTATATAATGTGATCATTTTTAATGTTTCATCTTAAGGATATTTTATACTATATGTATTTATAATGACAAACCAAAATGAATGTAAATTTGCATTAAAAATTTCAAATACTTTAATTAGACTAAATCACTTTATAATATACAACTTTTCTTCTCAAAGGAAACCTATTAACTTTGTCTAAATTGTTATTTTTCTCATATGTGTATTCATCTACATATGTACATATGAATTTTGCATATATATACACATATATTATAATTTTAGTTTTAATTGAACAAACTTTTTAAAATAACCTTTTTTGAAAGATAGTTGGTAACAAGCACAATGAATGTGAATAATTTAATTTGGTATAGTTTAGGATCTTTGGGATTTTATTTTTCATTTTAAAGTCATCTGCTTCACATATAAATTAATAATATAAACCATCTTTTTCCTCCAATCAGTCTTGTCATAGTCTTGGTGGGCCTGTCATTTCATTTTACTTTTACCAAAGGTTCTTTTATTGTATGATACATTACATTCAAGTTGTTTTGGGATTTCCGTAAATTTTGTTCTTCATCCAATTTAGCATCTTTTGTTTTTTCCCCATATAGTTTCCTCCCACACTGAAATCAATAGTAGCTAAATATGTTTGAAATTTCATTTAAGTTATTTTCTTTAGGATTTATTTAAGGGGAAAACAGAGTTGATTACAATGTACTTTAAAATGAGCATTTTGTTCAAGTACATTTGCAAATGATAAAAGCTTGTCCTTTAAAATTTTCTGAAAAGTTTTAAAAACAAGTATTTCAGGAAACAGAGTATTATTGTTTGTGTAATTATTTAACTTTACCTTTACTTATATTCAGCAAAACACATTTAAAATTTATATTCTTCAGACTATATTGAGGACATCTAGGAAACTTGGTTTATTCCATATGAGTTATATAAGTGCTTTTAGGCATTGTGGTATTTAGGATACTACAAAAGCATATTCTTATCACCATTCTGCCTTTTATCTGTGGATTACTTGTTGGAAGCAGAAGAGTTTTAAAACTTTAATTTCTTATATCTAGAAGAAGGTACCATAACTACTTATATCTAGAAGGTACCATGCTTTATATGCAAACCTGATTTACAAAAACCTATAGTAAATTTCTAATGTTGAACCATCAGTTATTTACTTTTTCTCACACAACAATTTGAGTCTTTTGGTGAATGTTCAAAATACATGTTACATTGCACTCCATCTACAAATCAGTTATAGTCTGAAGTGCATACATGTAAATGAATTTTGATATTTATACATATAACTGGTTTCTTAAATAATTCAGAGACTCTAATTTAAATGGCACCACTTTGAGGAGGTATATCTTACTTTTCACTGTCCCAAAAGGAATTCATCAGGACATTTCATATATAATCTATAAAGAAAAATATAATTCTATAGTTATTCTGTGCTCATTTTACCTAACAATCTATGAATTCATTTTTCAGTGATTTATTACCCTGCTGGTGATTATCTGCTATTATTTGTGGTTTCAAAAAGAAGGAACATTGTCCTAATAGCAAACTCATTAATAAAGGTTCTCCATAAATTATTTAAGTAACATATAAAAAACAATTATTTTCAGCCCATGGTTTCTGTTCTTTTCTTGTCTTATTTCCCATTGAAAATGTATGTAATTAAACAAAGAGGACTTTCCAATAAGATCAGGAGTAAGTAAAGATGCCCATTATGCTAGAAATAATAGCTAGAGAAATGAGACAAGAAAAGGAACTCAAGAAAATAAGAATAAACAAAGAGGAAACAAAGACATTACTTTTTTAGGATGATTTACTTATAGATCTCTAGAGGGGAAACTAAAAATTCAATGAAACAATGTTTGGTAAAGTTACTGGATTTGAAATAAATCCTTATAAATCGCCAGTATTTCTGTATAGCACCATCAAAATTAGCACAAAGAGACAAAAAGAAATTCTTCCTATCAAAACATGCACTGATTATATAAAAGCAAAATATTCTTTATAGAAATAAATACAATACTAGAGGTTTGGAGGGATATTAATTGTTCATGAATAAGGTGAAGCAATACAATAAAAATAATTAATTATATACTCCATTAATTAATACTCCATTGTCACTGATTTTTTTTAAACTAGTAGAATAACAGTTTCTCATATTTCATTTTTATGAAATGTTTCAGATAATTTATTTTTGTATACTATTCTTCTGAGAATCATATCACAAGTTAATATTTGATATAAATGTATTTTTTAATTGAAATACCTGACAGAAGAGCCAAGAAGTAGTTTTGAACTAAGATCTTCATAGGTAATCAATAAAAATCACAATCTCATAAAGTATAGTTCTTGAAGTTTTCTGACATACAAAGTAGTGTCAGAATCCTTACAAAGTATTAAGTCACTAGAATTGATAGAAATAATGCTTAAGTTAACACCTTTGAGAGTTCACACATTAGAGTTCACAAGTTTGGGAGATTCTCAAGTCAGAAACCCACAATCCCTCTCTGTCAGAGGAGGAGTCAACCTTTGGGTTCATACCTTTAAGAGATCATATATAAGGAGCTCCTGGAGTCAGAAGGAGATTCAGAGCGAGGATTCTGAGAGAACTGAAGGCTGAAGCTTGCGTAGGCAAAGGACTAGCAACAAGAGCTCTCGGAACCAAAGAAAGCTTACCGGGCTATTTTGGAAGAGACAATAAAGAACTGGATTTTAATTCCTGGCTGCATTTGAGGTGATTATTACTCTGAACCAAAACTAAGGCTGCCTCCAGAAAACCTTCCCAAGAAACCTGCTCCCAGAGAATGATTATATTTTTGAAAAGAAGAGAAAACTACAAAGTAGCAAAAAGATTATAAATAACATTTTCTAGGTAAAATTAATTTGAGGAATTTAAGTGATAAAAATAAATGCACAAATAGTCTAAGTGGAATATTTTAATGTAAATTTATATTTATATTTTTGTTCAGGATTACTACATTGTTTCTCTAATTAAATCTCACAACATGTTAGAACATGTTGTGAACCATTCTGTGCTATCATTCTGGAATTTTAAATGGGGAAATTATATTTTCATCTTTAGTATTTTAAATATATTTTGCATCATTTGTTCACAAATTATTTTCTTTTCCTCCCAAGCCAAAATTATAATTATTTTATCCAATCTTTTCTACTCTCAACTTCCCAAAATTTATTTGTTTCCACATAATTTTGGTGTACAGAAGTTATGCATTATTATTTATGAGAAAGTCTTCACATATTTGGCAAGTTCAGAATAGTTTAAAATATAGTCAAACTTTTTTTAGAAAGTGATATTTATAGATGATAAAATAATTCAGAATATGCAACTTCAGTTTGTATGATCAGAAGCAGAAATGTAGTTTTCAGAAAAGATATTTTAAAGAAATAATCATTAATTATTCCTCACTGTGGAAGATGTAGCTTCCTGAACAATATATAGATGTTTAGTACAATGACTGGCACATAGTAGGCAGTTCATAAATATTTAGTTATTGATTGACAGGACTGTTACAGTGGTTAAGACTGTCGATTCTCAATATGGCATATAGAATGGATTAGAAGGAAAATATGCATAATGTCCCCAGTGCATGTATGGGGACATGTAAAGGATGGTATAATCTAAGGAAAAAGTATGAACAAATGGAAGAGAGTACATAAAAACAAAATACATATGAAATATTTTATTTTTACTAATTTGGTGCACAGTTGCTTTGACAGAGAATTAGGAACTTTAATAATGCTTCTAATTAAACTAAAATCTGAGAGGAAATTGAGCAAGGAGGCAAATTTACTAGATGCCAAAATGTCTATCCATTTTTTATTATGTGTAAGATCCAGGGAACTCTTTAGCCTAGAAACCTCCAAGGCTAAAACTAAAGTATTGTGATTGAGCAGAGTAAATTCCCCTTCACTCTGTTTATAAAAACTAATCTCTGAATTTTTAAAATTTTAAATTTCTTATAACTTGAAAAATATTTTATAAATATCAGTAGAATTTTCCTGAGTATCAAAAATGTCAAAGCACCAGTCTGGCAGAGGAGACATATGAACTTAATAATTTGTGGGAAACTAATTATATATGTGTGTGTATATATAAGTACATACACACACATTCACACAACTTTGTAAGTACTCAAACTTGGAAATATCTAAGACTACACACTTTGAAATATATCCAGATAATCACAAAATGATCTAAGTCATAATTCTATCAGTTGGGAGCATGTTTACTTGGTGTTTATAAATAATTGACACAGGAATAGAATGAATTTAAATTAAAGTGATATTATCTGCATGATAAAGTAATGTTATTAAATTAGTGGTCTCAACTCTTTTTCAGTCCCATTTAGAGTCTAAATACTATTTTTTTGCTTCTTTATGCTTCAAGTATAGAAAATTAGAAAACGCATTTAAAAAAACTGTACATCTATATCCAAGATTAACTAATCTTGGATTAAAGAAGATTTTTAAAGATTAGCTAATAAAAACCAGCTTTCTCATTAAGGGGAACAAAATAGCATTGTAAATGCTTTATTCGGCAAATATTTCATATTTGTCAAGTGAGAGTTATAAAGTTTTGAAGTGTGAAATCCTTCACAACATCTTTTTAAGGAATATCATGTTTGATCATCATAGAAATTATTATTAAAATAGTGAGAAACAATAGATAAAAACATCTATATATAGAGATGGATAACAAAATGAGTAGGTAGATTGGCAAGAGGTGCAACTAATTCTGACATTCTAATCTTTAAAGAAGAAAAAGAAGGAAAAAATTAAAAATATATGTGTGTGGGGGGGTACAGCTCTATAATTTCTGCATATAAATCCAGAGTTTGAGGTTGGTATATTTCTTGAATGTGGGAGTTCTGCGCTCTAATAAGGTAATCTAGTCACATGTCTGCAATGTTGTTTACAGTGAGACCCTGGGAACTAATAGATTGGTTAAGGAAATAGGAAAAAAAAATCAAAGTCAAAAATTGAATAGGTCAAAGTTCCCCTGTTGGTCAGAGTGGGATAGAGCCCATTAGCAGTCCCTGTAATTCCAGTCTAATTAAGATAGAATAAGACTTAGTGTTTTTAAAAATTTAAGATTATTCAAATTTTGCATTTTGGTTTCTTTCTCAGGTTTTTTCCTCCTTTTGATCCGATTTTTCTTGTGCAGAAAGATAACTCTATAAATATGTATACATATATTGGATTTAACATATTTTAACATTTAACATGTATTAGATTACCTGCCAGCTAGGGGAGGGGGTGGGGAAAGGAGGGAAAAATTTGGAACAGAAAGTTTGCAGGGGTCTATGTTGAAAAATTACCCATGTATATGTTTTGTAAATAAAAAGCTTTAATAAAATAAAAAAAAAGATCATTAAAGTTTTGGTTATGTAAAATACAGTGAGGATATACTGTAAAGTATTACTCATAAAAAGTTTCACAGCAGAAGTCATATCAAAAGTATCATCAGAGAGGTACATGATGAAGAAAGAAGCAAACCCCCTCAATGGAAAGGATGAGGAATATCTAATGAACAGTCTTTATGCTCTGTTGATATCAATGGACTGTATCAAAATTTAAAGCAATCACTCTAGTGTGTTGAGGGACTATTTAGATGAGGATGGCCTCAACATTGCACAGGACAAATATAAGATGGCGAGTTGTGAACTTCATTGTTGGAGGCATTCTCCATAGCAATGAGATCATAAATTTCTCAGTGAAGTTTTCCAACTGTAGCTCCACAGTGCACTGAACATAATGTTCATTAAATGCTATCTGAGGATTTTTTGCAATGCTATTTCAGTAAAAATGAATATTTAGAAAATAGACAATGAAATGTATGGATAGCCTTAGTATAACTTTTGTGGAAAATGTACCTACACAGTAATATATACACTGGAGCAAAGAATGAAAATATTCTAAATTTGAATTTTGCTGGTTCATATTTTATAGGTAATCTTAGTGAATGAACAATGAACCCAAAATTGAGCTGATAGTAACTTACCTGTGAGCTGCCAATATTATGTGAATATGTCTTAAACTCAAAGATTACTAATTTTTCTCTAATATGGAACAGTAATTCACAAAAATTCTGCTTTCTCACTTCCTTTCACCATGGGGTTAACATAAGATTTTTTTATTAATATAGCTTTTTATTTACAAGTTATATGAATAGGTAATTTTTCAGCATTGACAGTTGCAAATCCTTTTGTTCCAACTTTTTCCCTCCTTCCCTCCACCCCTTCTCCCAACATGAGATTTTTAAAGCTAAACTAACAAAGCATAAAATTTAAATTCATTTGCAACCATTTACTGATGGATGGTCCTTTACATGTGAGACCTTTATGTAATAACAATGAGTGGATAAACTATTAGAGACATATTTCTGTTGATATTTTTACTGTAAACAAAACAAGATTACAAAAAGAAATTATAATTCTTTAAATGGAAGCAGAACTCGCAGGTTTTCTTGAAGTTGCAAACAAAAAAAGTGTGAAGTTGGTTTCCTTGTGCTCTAAAACATTACTGTGTGCAATTCGTGGTTATCAACTTTCAATGCTTAAATAAAAATCTGAGGCAAAGAATGAAATAAATGAATTCTGTGAACATATTGATAAGATTCTGTATACAAAATCATCTAGTGCTTTGAGTGCTCAGTGACTCCAGTAAATAAAGACATGTTGGAAAATATTCAGAATCATGAAATGCAAAAGGCCAAAGCATTGTTGATGCTTTGATTACTCATACCTATTACAATCATTTAATGCATAAAGAAGAATGTTCAGTAGATCTTAGAATGGCAAATATTGAACAACATTGTCAAACATGAATTGTCACTCTTTTAAGAAATTCAGTAACTAGCTAGGAAAAAAATCATTTCAAAATCAGTTTAGGGAGCTGTTTGATCATCAAAGTCAAAGGTTAAAGATAAAAAGAAATGCAGCCATTTCAATGCAACTTACTTTGACCAATTGTTTATGTTGGAAAATGGGAAACTGATAAAAGACATTTATTCTATTATAATTTCTTAGGAAAGTCTAATGAATACTGTTTTGTTGCACATGATTTAATAACTATTATCTTAGGAAAAAATCAAAATTGTAAAGTCACTAAACCACGGGGAACAATTTATGGGAAGTGTAAATACATATGATATAAAATATAAATATTAATCTATTTACATGAGAAATGATATAAAACATATACTATACAACAAATATGACTGGAAAATGACCTGGCATTTAGGGAGAATAAGAGATACTATTATGAGTATTGTGCTGGTACTTGTTCCATATTAAAAACAGAGGAAAGCTCTTTGTAGATTAATTATCATGGATTTATGGAAAGATGTGATTAACCATCAAATAACAAAAATGAAAAATTTGATCACAAAATGAGCTTGAACTAATATCAAGAAATCAAAGCTGCCTTGATGTTTTGTAATATGTAGGAATCAATAGGAATAAAATATGTATTACCATTCATTAAAGAATAAAAATGGCAGTTTATGGCAGTGCTGGGAGTCTGGGTCTCTGGTAGGTAGGTAATATATTTTTTCCAATATTTTCAGGAAAGAGAAAGAATAGAGGATGATAATTGATTGACATGATGTGAATGTATAATGTTTATAGAGATATGAAACTGTATTTTAGTCTGTACTTCAAATTGAATAGTTAACTCCCACTCTAAACTTAGAGAAGAGGCATTTTTATTTGTCATATTGAAACAGTGAGGTAGAGAAATGGATATAGCACTGTGCTGAAGTCAGGAAGATCCTGAGATAAATTTGACCTCAGTGACTTACTAGATGGGTGATATTCGGAAAGTTACTTAATATATTTGCTTCAATTTCCTTTTCTCTAAAAGATAATAATAATACCTTTCTCTTAGATTTATAAAGATGAGATAATACTTGTAAAATATTTGCAAGCCTTAAGGTGACATGCAAATCATAGCTGTTATTAATATTAACAATAAATGTCATGGCTTCACACATAAGTGTTAAACATGAACAAGATAAGGAATTGTTGAGACCATTGTTAAGTGGTACTTAATTTCTTCACTATCAGATTAATCATGGAAACACTTGAATAATTCAATTGAGTAATTGAAGTAGAACCATCTTTTTGCTTTAAAAATTCATATCAGTTAAATAAAATAAACATATAACTTTTATTAAAGATCCTTATTAAAGGAGATTAATAAGATTTCTCTGGGTAATTACATCTTCAACTTTTATCTGTGGAAAAACAAGTTTGAGGATGCAGCAATGACTGGATACTCAAGAAATTATACTTTTTGACTCAGTAAATGTATCACATTTTTAGAGGATCACAGGTTCATCAGTTAATAGGACTGCTTGTTTTTGTTTTCCAAGGGAGCAAGCTTAAATTCAAATAAAGTGACTTGCATATATCATCTGTAGTATTTTAGAAACAAAAAGTGCCTCCCTTATCACCCTGGTACAGTCAGGTGATGGAGACAAAAAGGTATATTCCAAGTGATCACGTTCATTTTCATAACATTTAAATATGCTGCAGAAAATGCTTTATTAATGACTTTTGTTCTTGTTCTTTCAAAAATTTCCAGTAAGCTATTCTTCTTTCAACCAAACACCATTGATGGTAGCTAGAGATACAGTTTATTTTGTACAATTTATGATCCTTCTCTTCGGTTTCCACACTGCTTCAAGCAAGTCTTTACTAGAATAGCCTTGAAGCCATCAAAGAATTTCTCCCCCTGAAACTCACAGACACTTGGCATCCATTCAGTGCAATATGTATATTACCAATAAGAGCTGTATAATTTTACATCCTTCATATATAGTTGCGTGACTATAACCACAAGACAACAATAACAAAGCATATTTTCTGACAGCATCATGAGTTTGTTTTCTGCATTTTCTTTCTTTAGTGTTCAAAGAAAGAAAAGAAAAGAAAAGATCATATCATAGCATGGAAAGAAAATTTTCAAACAGCAAATTCTTCCAATTGCTAGTTTGTTCCTATCAGCATAAACAATATTTATGTAGGGAAAGATATATATCCATAATAAGCATGTCTCCAGTATAGCGGGGATTGAATGGTATCATTCTTACTGATGATTATCATGCATTCATCTACAAACAAAATGATGGCATGATTAATTCTTAAGTTTAAAGCCTAGAAACATTTTCACAGTCATCTTACTATTTCTTTTATAATAAGTAGGATTAAATTAGAGGATCTTTAAAAGGTTCTTATCAGAATTGATACTTATTTTATTTCATTTTTATCTCCATTATCTGGCAAATATCTGGTGGTTATTTACAGTTTGTTGATTGATTAACTGTTTGGTCTAGTTGTTAGTGCTGTTTTCAAAATATTTTATATTTGTCTAGATGTATCCTTTCCTTCAGATGAATATAAATATTCAAGTTTCTTGTTAGCAGGGATCATCTAATTTTTTACTTTTATTTCCAGAACTTAAAACAGTAGCTAGTTAATAAAAATTTGAATAGCACATGTTTTCCTTTTAAAAGGATTCAGTTTTTTTTTTTCAATGTATATGTGGGGCTGTTGTTATGGAAAAAAGGGATCAGAAAAAGTTTTTTCTATTGCAGGAGGATATGAGATGAAACAGATGTGTTTATCATAGTGACTTTTCCAATAGAAAATGCTTATAATATTAAAGAATCATTCACTTATTAATATACTTCCTATATTTTTGTTTCTTTTTTATTTTTTAATATAAATGAATACAGTATTGTCAAGTTTTTTTTTTTCCTTTCATCTATTGGCAGGGTCATGCCATTTTAATTGGATAAATGTGGCTATTATATTTATTACTTTCCTAATGTTGAACCCATTAGAATGTAAACTTCTTGAGAGCAGGGGTTGTTTTTTGCCTTTTTGTAATCTTAGTGCTTAGCACACTGCCTGGCTTTTAGTTGCCTTTAACAGCTTATTGATTGATTGAACCAATACAAAACTCATTATAGTAAATGTCTTTTCAATAAAACTTTTTTTTAAGATACAGGAAAAAAAAAAGAAGATGGATAGGACAAAATAGAACAATTTTGTTACTACCTTTTAATTTTAACATTTAAAAACAAATTACATATTGGGATTTCAAGTGTCTTAGGTAATTCTTTTTTCCCCCTAGGTCTTTGTATTTTGAAATATGTATATTGAAGATCATATTAGGTTTACAATGTAAAAGAAATTTTTTTTAAAAATGTAAGATCCAATTACTGTTATTCTTATTAAAGTCTAAGGATTGTTATATCTTTCTGACTAAGGATCACTTTTTACGTAAAAGTTGAATTTTCCCAGCTGTAGACTTTCCTAATTGATAGCTATGCAGCTATCTTTTATGTATAGTTTGTTGGTCACTAAAACATCTTAAAATTCTCCTTGCTTTTGTTCTTTGAAGTTTTAAGGATTATTGAGACGGCTAAAAATGTTACTTTTTTAAAAATGTATTTTTAGATGCCAGTGTGAATCGATACCATGTACAGTGGTTTGCAGAATCATGTGCTCATAATGAAACAAGTGGACTTGAGAAAGCAACTGGTCTGGCCCATGTAAGTGGAAATTTCCTAAAAACTAAAGTTTTCTAAAATTTGGAAAGAGTGCCTCAGGAGGTAGTAAACTTTCTATCTTTAAAGTTTTTAAAACAGAATTTGGGGGGCCACTTGTTCAGAGTTGTTCACTTGTTCAAAATGGGAACGTGAAGAAGAAGAAAAGGAATAAGAATTTATTAAGTAGGTCTTACATTCCAGGTACTGTCCTAAGTGCTTTACAGTATATCATTTGATCTTCACAATAATCTTTTGGAGGCAGATGCTAATATTTTCCCCGTTTTCCATTTGGGGAAACTGAGATAGGCAGAGGTTTAATTACTTGTTCAGGATCACACAAGTAAAAAACATTTGAGGCTAGATTTGACCTCAGATCTTCCTGTCTCCAGGTCCAGTCCTCTACCTGTTGAAGCATCTAGTTCTCTTGTCAGTTGGATTAAAATACAAAAAGTACTAGACTTGCCAGAAGACTTGAATTCAAGTCTCAGCACAAGTTGGATCAGACTTCTGACTGGGCAATTGTGATTAGTGATCTAGAAGTGGAAGTGACCTCAAAGATCATCTAGACTAATAGCTTCATTTTTTCACTGATAAAACCTAGTCCAAGTGAGATTAAACAATTTGCCCAAGATTATCCATATAATGTTAGAGGCAGAATTTGAACCTGGGAACTCTGGCTCTAGAATTAGTTTTCTTTCTTTTTTTTTTTTTTTTTTTATACCATGCTAGACTCTCTAGATTTAGGATATAGGGGATTTAGGAAGAAACTTTAAAAAAATTCCTTTCATCTCCCTTCTCTACTATGGTATGATTCTATGACTTGTGTGGCCCCTTTTTACTTCTCTGCTTTAAATATTCTGTTTTAAATGTAAATATCTTCTTGCATATTTAACATTTAAGATTAAATAGACCTTTTTAGAAACTGGACATATAAAAGATAAATTTGTAACACATAGAACCTAGCATCCTAAACATCAAATTAAAAATGTTATCATAGCTTGAATTAAAATAAAATTGGATAATGAAAAAAAAATCTGAATTTTTATCTGATTTGTAAAGATCTTAATTGTTTGACTTTTTCCATTGAATTTCTGAATAATCATCATGCTTAAAAAGCATCAGTGGCTTCCTTTTGTGTTAAGCAAGCTGATACAATTAGAATCCCAAGCTCCTACAATAACTCTATAATCTTTTCTTACAAGAGTCCCTCCTTGCTTTTCCCCCCAGTAGCTTCCAAAACAAAACAGATGAAGCTCACTGTTGTTAGACAGACAGAAACTGTTATTATTGATAAACCTAGATTAGTACAACCAGGAGAGTCAGTCTTGCCCTAATCTCCTCAAATCAATTCAAGTCAATAGGCATTTTAACAAATTAATTGTTTGTTGGAGTCAAGGGACCTAGCGTTTCATACTTGGCTTTGCCACTGACTGCGCGTGTGATTTGGGGTATACAATGTAATATCTCTTCATTTATAAAAATGATGGCTTTAGAATATTGACATTAGGGTCTCATCCAGCTCTAAATTTATGAATCTGTGATCCTATGACTGCTTTGGGTTCTCTTCATATCCCTTGGAGCTAGCACAATATTAATATATATGAAGCATTAAATAAGCATGTTGAATAGAATATAAGCTTGTTGAGGTCAGACTTAAAAAAAACTCCCCAAAACAAAACAAAAAACCCTTTTTATCCTCAGCAATTGAATAATTGTCTGGCATAGTTGATGCTTATTTAGAATTTGTTTGAATTTTGCTTGTCTTTAAAAGAACTTTCAATTGCCTAGAATAAAGAAATATGTGATAAAACTGTTCTTATTTATGTATTAAAGCTTGATGATATGAAAGAAATTTCCCAGGGAGTCAGAATTAAAATTCTCTTGAGGTGTCATTTATCACATTGTATTTTGGGAAAGTAAAAGAAGACAAGTAATTTCTGGAAAAAAAGGAAAGAAGGAAACATTACATACTTATTATGTGTGCTAAGTGATTTTCAAATATTATATAATTCAATCCTCATTATAATTCTGGTAAGCAAATACTATTATCATCCCAATTTTACAGTTGAGGAAACTAAAGTACATAGAGGTGTGACTGGCCAAATTTTATACTGCTAATTAGAGTCTAAGACTGTATTTGAATTCTTCCTGATTCCAGACTCAGAGCACTTAATCGATGTACTTCCTAACTGCATCAAGATAGTATAAAGAAAGGTGACCATAACAGGGAAGTGTTAGATACTTAACAAGACATAAAGATATTAAAAAATCCCACTCTGACATTGAAGAGTCATAATCCTCCCTTTTTATGACATTTTTAAAAATTAAGTTTAGTCTTGAATCCCATTTTTCTCTTGTTTTCTTCTTCTTTTTTTTTTTTTTCTATTTAGGTCCTAGCCATGTGCTTTTTTTATATTAAAGATTATTTGACCCCACAGTTTCCTTTCCAATAGAGTTTAAAAAAAAAAAAAAAAAAAACAACTCACAACAAAACTTTATTCCTGACTCCTCCCTCTACTTCTGCTCTCACTAAATTCTCAGTAGTTTTTCAATAATTGTAGGAATACACGGGAGAGAGGTTGGAATACATGGGATCTACCTGACAGTGGTTGCTGGAGATCCAACACAGAATGGATCTCCTCTTGTGAGAGGATGATGCAAGGAGACTGAGAAGCAGTTGCTGTTCTCTGACCTCTCTCCTCTTAAGAGCCTTTGTCTCCAATTAATCTCATTCCCAGTTCATAACACCTGTGTCAGCAGAGGCTGCCCTGCAACTCCTTCAGATGCTATTGATCCACAGTTGTGGAGGCTCTCAGAGAATTGACCTGTCCCTTAACAAATGATAAATTCCCTAATAATTCTATGCTTGGGAGTATTAGGAATCTAAAAAAGTACATTATTAACATCTGTAGTTTACTTTAAGAATTCCTTTAGTTATTATTATGGAAATTATTATTATTTTACAGTATTTTGCATATGTTATCTCACTTGATCCTCATAATAGCCTTCAATATAGTAACTATTAATATTTTAGTCCATTTTTAGATGCAGAAACTGAATCAGAGAAATTGTGATTCTTGACTTTCTGAAAACAATGTCTTAGAAGAATATTGTTTATATAACCCTAATTTTTTTTTGATTTCCATAAATATTAGAGATGTTTTACTTAAAATAAAAATTGGCTCTAAGAGAGAAAAAAATAGACAATAAACTTGAGTTATCTTCATTCTCTCCTTATCTCTTTTTCTTGTCTAATCCCATCTGAATTAAGCACCCAAAGCCTTAAACATTTCTCAGAAAGAGAAGGATCATAGAAATTTATTTGGGAAGCAAATTATTCTTTTCATCTGCCTCTACCCCTTGCTTTGATTATTAATCTCCATCTCTAATAAAAATAAGTTTGAAGGGGACTCAGTCATGCTTTTATTTTTTTTGGGGGGGGGTGAACTCTACACTTGTTCTTTCATTCCTATCTCACTGTCCAGTTGCAACCATATTCTCTCTAAGAATCTTTTTAGTAAAGAAATCCCTAGACATAATTTATACTGCATTCCAATACTAGTGAGATATGATTGATGCTGAATAAAAGAAATACTGCATGATTAGAAATTCAAAAAGGATACCTGGGACAGGTCTTTCACATGTTGATGCAACTTTAAAGATCCACACTGTAGGACACCAGCCAAATGTCTGACCCCTTAGCAAGCTAATCTGGACCTGGGATAAATTGATGATAATAGCATGGCTAGAAGCCATAAGGGTAACAATGACTGTTATTAGACTTTCTTGGGATTTACATATGCTCTAAGAAAATCTGCTACAGATAGCCAAAGGCAATCTTTCAGAACAGCTTAAATCAGTTTTCTTAAAGTAAAAATAAATTAGATTAGCATTTACAACATTGTATTACCCACTGCCATTGCCACCAAGTTCAAGAATTTGTTCCAAGTGTTAGAAGTTGGCCGCTTTGATGCAGAATGACTAAGATATTGTTTAATATTAAAGGACATATCCTGCAGCAGTGATAATGTTTCTGATTGTAATTAATCATAACAGACAGTATCCCCTTTGTAGTTTTTATAAAAGCCACATTGAGTCAGCTAAATATATAGGAAAAAAAAAATTTTTGAGGGAGAGATAAATTTATCTTCTGATAATTTTGTTTTATCCTTAATGAATTTATTTACAGCATATTTGGTTTCTCTTCCTTTAGGAAAATTATATAATTCTTCAAGATCTTGCTTTTTCATGCAAATATAAAGTGACTGTCCAGCCAGCAAGACCCAAAGGTCGTTTGAAGGCAGAAAGCATTTTCTTTACTACTCCACCTTGCTCTGCTCTGAAAGGGAAACACCACAAACATAATAGCTGCCCTGGTGAAGGAGGTAAGATCTAATGTAGAGTCAGTGTACTTTTGAGAATATTAAAATTCTTGGAAAATATTTTCAGAATTTCATTAGAGAGACTTAAAAGTATTCATTCTCATATTGTCATTTGTTAATGTAGTAGTTTATGTTGGAGTTTTTCTGCTATCAAGTCTTGTTAGTGAAATACTTGAAAAACTAACATCTTTATTTCCCCCCTCTTTTCTCCCGACTTTGTAAAAAAAAAAAAAAAATGAGAGTTCACAAGTTTGGGACATTATATATAGTATCCTGCTTTATTCTTTGATGATTATGCCCCTCCCTCATCTTCTTTTAAAAATTATTTCTTATAAGGTATGGTTCTTTGGATTTGAAGAGGGGGAAAGAAAACAAAAGGTATCAATAAAAATGTTTTCTAAAAAAAAAAAAAAAAGAAAAGAATACTTTTGCTGTCAAGTAACATTTTTCTGAAACAGGAACATCATTATATACTGTCAAGAAAAAAGCCGTAATAAAGGAAATTTTGAGAAAATTGCTTAGATTTTTCTCCCCTACTTGTCATCTTTAATAAATCAGAAGTAGCTTGACTAACCACCAACTTTAGTTCCTAGAAGCCTAGACTAGAAATTCTAGAAGAAGGCAATAAAATTTGATTCACAAATTCTTGAGGGCCTACTTTCATTGCTGCTCACTGTATTCTGTTCTTAATGTTGTTACAGGTCCACTTCTTTCCAAAGTGTTAGCCAAGCCTGAGAACCTGTCAGCGTCTTTCGTTGTTCAAGAAGTCAATATCACAGGACACTTTTCCTGGAAGATGTCCAAGGCCAATTTGTATCAGCCTATGACAGGATTTCAAGTCACTTGGGCGGAAGTCACCACAGAGAGTAGACAAAATAGTTTACCCAACAGCATCATTTCCCAGTCTCAGATATTGCCAGCAGTAAGTGTTATATAGAAATAGGTACTTGCTTTTGCCATTAATGTTCATCATTGAATTCAGAATTCAAATTTCTAAATTAATGTACTCTGTGATACCTTGAAATTCTCTGTTCTCCCACCCATTCAATCTCTGATGTTAGTTTATAGGCTCCAAAACCCTTCAGATTTAGGTCATTAGATTTACAGAATTGTAAAGTATTCAGATGAAAACTGAACACATCTGGCCCCAAATGTTCCCTAGACTGCCTTTAGCTAGCAGTGAATTTGTGGCTGCTCAGTTAAATCAGAGAAGAAATGAAGATCACCATTTTTTGGGGGGAAGCTTTATGGTAAGGGTTACCTTGCTCATGCTATGTGCAAAGTTTATGTTTGACTTCTGTACCCTCTCCTGTATGTAAGCATCCCTTTGAAATGGCATACCAAATAACAATTAGTTAAACAAAATGATTCCTACTTGACTTTCTCCCTGAAAAATGACTGAATTAAGAGATAAACAATATAAAGAGTTGAACTAATTTGTAAACCACTTACTCTTTGGGAAATGGAGAGAGGAGGGAATAATATGTATGCTTTTATCCTGTTCAAAATTTACTTAGAATATTTAACAGGAGGAAAAGGAAAAAAAAATGGAAGAAAATGAAAAGAAGGAGAGGGAGGAGAGAGGAAAGAAGGAAGAGGGAGAAAAAGAGAGACACACACATGAAGATGAGGACGGAGGGAGGGAGAAAGAGGAAAAGTGGGGGGGAAAAGAAGAGAGAGGGAGGGAGAAACTATAAAAGGAAAACTTTCATAACATTAGAAAGTAAAATGTTTTAAAGGTATTTGTGTTTTTAAAGAATTTAGGCAAATGTTGGAAGAATTTTTCTGTGTAAAGAAACAAACATTTAAGGTCATAGCCCCTGAAATACATTGTACTTTAAGGAATATCACTATTTAACTAACATTGGAATGATTATGAATTCACATCAAAAGATGTACAGTTGAAAACTTAAAACTATGGGAAAGTCTTATGTTAAGGCCAGCAAAAAAATTTGAAATCCCACAAGTGAACCCTGAGAATTGGCATCTTTGCAGATTTACTCTTTGCCAAATGTCTGATGCTGCCAAGAATTTAGCTAGGTGCTAAGAAACTGTACAGTGGAGAACACAAGCAAATTAGCAGAAACATTCTTTTCTTACAAATTTAAATGTGGTTTCAAAATTCAAGTGAATATGTATTACTGTAAACAAATAACCTCATATAAGGAACAAAATATCTGCAGAGAATGCTTTAATTGTGCACTAAATCCAAATTATTCATCTTTGTTTGATTTAACTCTTTAGGATCACTATGTGCTAACTGTACCCAATTTGAGACCATCCACACTTTACAGATTGGAAGTACAAGTGCTGACTACTGGAGGGGAAGGTCCAGCCACAATAAAATCTTTCCGAACACCTGACCTGCTGCCATCTTCAGCTCACAGTGAGTATGGACACTTTAAACAAAACCAAATCTCTCTCTCTCTCTCTTTTATGAGGCAAAAGAGTTTAAGTGTCTTGCCCAGGTCATGTAGCTAGAATGTGTTAAGTGACTGAGGTCAGATTTGAACTCAGATTCTCCTGACTTCAGGGCTGATGCTCTATCCATGGCGTCATCTAGCTGCCTCACAAAACCAAATCTGTCAAGCTAATTAGGAACACATGTGTTAATTACAGCCTTCCTTAATATAAATTGTGAAAGCTTCATATAAAGCATGGACTTTACCCCATTTAAAACTCTCCTTACCATAGCAGTTGAAAGATTAATTATACTATTTTGACTTATTTTCATCCATTGTAACTCTAATTTTGTATTTATAACAAAATAGGTTATCTTCCCTCCCTCCCTCCCTCCCTTTCTTCTTCCTTCCCTCCTCCCCCCTTCCACTATCCCCCCCTTCCTTTCTTATTTTATTTTATGCTTTCATAGTATGTATGTATTAGAGGGAGTTGGGATTAGAAAAGGGAGAAAGAGACAACAGGAACCAAATGTTTGTTATGGAAAAATTACAAGATTCAATCTAATGAACATATATGTATCAATTGCCTATTATATATAGCTATAATATGCTTTTTTTTTTCATTTCTTAGGACCTCATCTTAAACAACATCATCCACATCATTATAAGCCTTCCCCAGAGAAATATTAAAATGAAATGACTTTTAAAGTGAAAGAATATTGAACTACAGATTATTTGCAGGACAAATAGGTACTTTCCCATCCTTATCATGCCTAGTTGAAGTTACAATCACATATAATTCCTTAATAATTCTTTATAGATCTTTCCTCTAATCATGTGCCTGAAATCCTGCATGCCACAAGCATCATGACAGTAGTGTCCATATTCTGTGACTGAAGATATAAAGCACACCTATGTCATTATGAAGAATATGTCTATTGTAATTGAAATTTTGTTTCCTATTCTTAGACTGGATACAAAGGGTGCCAAATGTGTCTTTGATGAGATTTGGGAAAGATTCTTTGGAGAAAAGTGATTTTTATATCTGACCAATTTAGAACAGCTTTGGATAGGTAATATAAGCAAATGGGGAAGGAATAAATGCACTAAAAAACAAGAGCAGTTAGAGAGATCTTAGTCTGGAAAATACATGAATAATATCAATTTAAGAAATAGTAGTTGGGGAAAATAAATGTTTAACTGTTTTCTCCAAATTATATGACAAGTGCTATAGTTAGGCCACATCCATATAATTAGTTAAAGACACCACTAGAAAATAATTTCTTTGTACTTAGAGTAAATAGGTACATGAAATGAAGATTTGCATGCTATTGACATATTCTTGCCATTTCTACTCACGTCCTAAAAATGTTTAATAGAGTTATATTCTGCCCTACTTGAATATCCCAGTTAATGTAGCTAAAATTCCTTTCTGATGCCCACGCCAAATCCAGATAAATCCATATTAATCATGAATTGACTATTATTGTAACACTAACTTATTTTGGTGGTAACTAAAATATCAAACTAATTGATTGATTTAGTCCTAGGAATGTTTCCCATTTCTTCTTCAGGAAATCAATCATTTCACTGTCTCCCAGTCCAGTAACTGAAGTTTTTCTTATGTCTAGGAATTTAAACTCCCCAATTGTGCAATGTTATTTATTCTCTCATTCTTTCATTAAGTAAGGAGGAAAACTGCTATTTGCATCTATTTTCCTAAAAATGTTCATGTGACTGAAAACATGTTGTCTCATTCTTAAAATGAAAATATTTTTCCAAACTTTTTATAATGCTTCACACAGAAGCTTATATAGATGAATTTTTTTGGGAGGAGGGAACAAAGTACTGTGCTTCAGTTAATAAGAGAAAAATATTTATCCTACATTTGATTCATTCTTGTGAGCTCTACTGTTTTATATATTCTTTTGAATAAGTAATCTTCCATTTGAATGAATGAAAAATTCCCCAATCATTCCCAAACAAGATAAAGTCAATTAACAACATTATTACGATATCTGATTGCTATAGTAGGAAAAAAAAAAGACTACAGTATTTTTTTCAAGAGGTACATATCAAATGGACATAAAAATAAATGCAAATATGTAATACATATATATTTACACACATTCACACATATGTATACCATATTGAACATAGTTCTGTACTGGGAAATGCTGAAAACAGATCATGCATCTGGAAAAAAAAATACAATCCCAGGAATCCTGCCAAAGACAATGAGAATTAATGAGAACTTAATAATTAATTTCCTTCAAGGTTTTCTATTGTTTAAGAAGATAACTATATTTTTGCCCTTTTAATGCACAACTTTCATTTTGAAGTTTATTAGGGAAAATATGTTTTAAGATTTTAGGACAGTACATTCTTACCTCACATAAAAAGTTATCAAATCCCATTTAATGATGTACTTCTGGGTACAAAGAATTAAGGGAATTGTTATAGATTTAGAATTCATGAAATACACACACACATACAAATCTAAGATTATTCATGTACCCATCTATCTACTTGTTTTACTTGTAAGATTCTAGATCATCAAAACTAGACATTTATTTTAAAAATAGTTTCCTTTTATTGTGAACAAATTGAAAATTCCTAACAGGAAGGCTCAGCAGATCATGTATATAACATAAAATCCAAGGTCCAAATGAAAGTTTCTGTTGATTTTTTTCAGGCTTTTAATTTAGATAAGCATATATATAAATCTTGGGAAATATACCAGATTCTAAGATTTAAACCATTTTGTTGAAGGAAACAAGAAACTCATGTTAAAACACAAAGGGCATAAGCAAATACACTACAGAATTCTCCTTGGAAAACTATGCTAAATTCCAGCACAGATGCCAACAACCAGAATCAACAATAGCAAAAATTTAAGAGAGGGGTAAACACACACACACACACACATATACACACACACTTTGGGACAAGCTCAAACTTACATTATTCCTTTGTTTTTGCCATAGAACCAATGTAATCACTCTTTATCTGTCTTATTCATGAATAATTTAAATAAGGAGGTCAAAATATACTAATAAGAATGGATATGTATATAAAAGTGAATTATTTTTTGTTAAAGTTAGCCAAAATATAAAATATTAAAACTATAGGTAGAGGCTGAAATCCATGAGATCAGTACCATAGATTCCATAGTGAAGAGGAACTGCTTATATCAACATGTTTCTTTTTTAAATGTCTATAACATATCATTCCAATTTGGGGGGGTTTCTATGAAAAAGAATATATTAAATTATTGGCTAAAATGTCAGTTATTTTGCATTTTCTTAACTTTCTAAAGTTCACATTGATAAAGTCATAATTCTAGTTTTCTAAGATTAGAAACTATTCTTTAAAAGGAAACAAAATTTTAAAATTGGATGGATCTCACATTTAAAGACAATAATAGTGCATTTGATAATTGTAATCAGTGTTTATGGTACTGAACTAAATCTTTTAGCTACTCAAAAACAAAGTATTGAAAATAGAGAAAAGATAAATATGTACTGCATAAACCATACACTATTTCCTACTAGAGTGCTCATGTCTTGGATTTATCCTAGACTACCTTGTGAAAATTTTTATTCCATTGAAAATTTTAAAATGCTTTTGCAAATGATCTTGTATTCTTTTGAAAGTACATGTTACAATTTTCATATGATTTATGGGAGATCATTTTTATTCTAGGTTATTTTGGAAATGTTTACATATCAGAGTTCAAACTAGAACATAGTGTTGCTTCTTATAAAGCTAAAAGGAACAACTATCAGGCCATGTCCTGACATCTTGATTGAGTAAATGAGATTCTTCCCATATTAGGATTGTGGGAGAAGGCCAGGGCACCACATTAAGATGAATAATTAATGTAAGGGGACACTGGGAACATAGGAGACAGAAGGAAAGTAATATTTTAAAAATCAAACACTAAAATAGGCCAACCTTTCTCATTTTTCATTTAGAACATATGAAAAAAAAGGTTAAGTCTAAATGATTCCAGTGGAAATTTTATTTTGTCCTTCATATCTGTAAAGGTGTGTTGTGACATTGACTTATTTATTAAACTCCCTTATATTTTGTGATGTGTAATCCTTCATTTTTGTTAATACTGAAAATTCAAAATAATTATATCATGTTATGAGATCTTACACTTTGGAATCAGGAAATGAGACTCAAAAGCTATTGCATGTAGTTTAAAAATTTATTTAAGAAATGTAAATGAATTACCTAAAGATGTTGATTATTATATATGGTTTTGCATGCCCAAACTCAGTGCTCAGCTATTGGCATGAACTGTAATGACTGTCATATCTCTACTGAATATATTAACAAGTTACACAATTTACAGAGTGATTAACAGAGGTTTATATGTAAAGTTATTTTTTTCTTTAATTATATTGTAGTGTGAAGATAACAGAACTGCTTATCTGTCACCCAAGTGGGCTGTAGAAATCATGTTCCCTATAATAGTCATTTAAAGTCAATATTTATTTATGTATGTAATACAGAAAAAGTTTGATTTTTTTGTGTATGTATGTCCTGTTATTTACAGAGAAGAAATCTTCTTGTAAATTTTTTTGTAAAAAAAAAAATTACAAAATAATTGTAAATAGTCTGATATTCTGTTACTCATTATTTTCATGTTAGAATTTGTACATATTGTTTAAGTAATAAACTATCTCTAAACCTGTAGTGGAAGCGGCATTTTTCTTTAAAGAGAGTCACATTTTATTCTTTAGCTTGAAGAAATCAGAGACTCTTCTGACACAAATCAGATTCAAGTGGCCTAAGTTTGCTCTATCAGTATGTCTGGAATTGAGGTCTGGTCAATGTTAAGAAGACAGCACTTCATTCTAATGAAAGTATTTCAGAGTTGACAATCAACACTACACAAGCCTTTCATCACATTTGCAATCATTATTCACGTTGCCTTTTAGTAAAGATTCTACACTTACTTTCTTATTGTTGTTAGAAATATCTTCAATAATCCTATATAGATTCAACATTTAGATACCGTTAGTAAATGCTTGTATATCATAGATCCATATAATAAGTTGATGGATTTATCTACAAATATTAAGAAAGCATAGCAAAAACTAACTTTTATCATGTCAAGTGGCAACTTTCCCACATGATTCCTAATTACTTTGTAACTTATAATGGTTTACTGATTAGGTGACAAAAATATTTGTGTTTTTAATATTATTCACACATGTATGGATGATAAAATATTTTTCCCATCCATTCTTTGTCATCTCAAAACTTACATTTGCTATCTTCAGGTTCTATGACAAATACCTATCTCATGAGTCTTCCCAAAACCCAGATGGACTTTATAAATATGTACTCTAAGTTCAATTTCTTTTTTTAAATAGTATTTTCTTTTTACAAATACATTCAAAGATAGTTTTCAACATTCATCTTTGCAAAACCTTGTGTTCCAAATTTTTCTCCCTCTTTCTGCCCTCCCTCTCCCCAAGAGAGCAAGCAATCTAATATAGATTAAACATGTGCAATTCTTCTAAATGTATTTCTGTATTCATCATGCTATGTGATAAAATTCAGATCAAAGGGGAAAAAACACAAGGAAGAAAAACTGACAAACAACAATAACACAAAAGTGAAAAATACTAAGCTTTGAATCACATATAGTTTCTGCAGTTCTCTGAATCCTGGACATTTTTCATCACAACTCTATTGGATCCTTGAATTACATAAGTTTAATTTCTGAAAAAGAGTTCTTAGTGCTATGGATAGATTCCAAGGATTTTGCAAATTTTGATGGGAAAAATGTTTTTATTTTCATTAACCTCTAAATAATTTAGCATTTTTTAAAATAAGCAGCAAACCTGTTCTGAGAAAGGGTGCTAGATTTTACGTCTAAGGGATCTGTTCTAATGTAATCCCTGAATTCCTAGAGTTTTAGGATTTGTACTTGAAAACATTTATTGACATTATAGATTCTTCATCCCTCATTCAAGTGTTAAAACCAGTTAGCTCCCTGATCAAAAACAAATACTCATTGCTCTAAATTACAATCAGTTTAAGGACACATAGGTTTTATTATTGGTTCATTATTGGACATCATGGAATCTCATAGAACCACTTCCAAATCATAAAGATAGTTGTCAACTTCACATAGCTGATAATGAATATATAAACATAGATGCTGTGTGCTCCTGACCTTCTTTCACTGGAAGCCTTCTCGGGTACTGACCTTATTATTCCACAAGAGTCATCCTGTTTAAATTTACTCCCTTTCCCCCATTCCACTCCTAGCCCTTACCATTACCAGTTCATCACCACTTCAGTTTCCTTTGACTAAAGCCCTCCTCTTGCAAATTTCTATATATTTCTCTGGCCCAGAAGCCTTCAAAACTAAGCCCTTCACTCTTTCTTATTACTGAAGCCTTTCCTTAATTCTGCTTTTGGAACAATGTTGTCACTTAAGTCTCTAACCAATCTCGCCTTTGTCTACCTTAAATACTAACTCTCTTTGGAATTTACACATTTCAGCACTCAGAGAGGAATTTAGACAAACCTTTTTCTTTTCAACAACCCAGTGAGGTATTATGATTTTTGTACTCCTTATTTTATGGATAAGGAAACTAAGATTTATAAAAGGATAAGCAAGTGATTTTCACCAAGGTCATAGAGCTAGTAAATGACAAAATCAAACTTTAAACTTCAGATTCCAAATCCATTGCTCTTTCCTTTCCTGAAAATTTAACCAACATTTATAAAATGGTTTCTTTTCTTAATGGTTTCTTATAAAAGGAAAATCTTTTCCAGGTTCCAAAAAACTGATTTACAGATAAACTTTTGTCTAGAAAGTGATATCTGCTTGTACATGAATAAAGTACTCAAGGAATTTCTTCTTAGATAAGTCAGATGAGTTATTTTTGCTAATTAAAAAAAAATACTTACCAAGGTGCTAAGGAAAAAGTAACAATTAACCAATTAAACAGGGATTTTAAAGTATGTACTCAGTGCTAGACCTTGTTAGGAGCAGAAAGATAAAAATAAGGGAATCCCTGCCTTTGATAACCTTAAATTCTACTGGGGGAGAGATATGGTAACATATAAACATTAAGTGTTCCAGTTTGGTATCACGATGGTTTCATTTGGACATATTTAAACCTTCCTTTGTATTATGGTATACATTTCAGATTAAAAGAGTATTGGAAACATACTGAAGAGGGTCAGAATTTGATAGAGACTGAATAAAAGTAAGTCAGATTTAGGCAGAGATATGCTGGAACCATCAGATTTAAAATTTAAAATTTGGGGGGTTAATTTTTAAAACTCAGAAATCATCAACAAATAAGAAATCATCAACAATAACAAATAATTTATTGTTTTCTTGATTATCTAGACTTAATAAAATATTCATAAGGTAAATTATACTTTAAAGTGTGTGCATTCATCTCCCCCTTTCCCATATAGAGACCAGTTCTTTAACTCCTAGACTTTGGGAACATTGAAAGACGAACCTACAAATGAAATAGAAATATTGAAATACCTAAAAAAGTATACAGTAAGCAAATAAAGGGAAGTTTGTGACCATAAAATGAGTGGAAAGGTGATAGAACAAATTGATGATCAATACAAACCAGGGGAAGAAGGACAGAACTATAGCTCTTTAATTCTGAACATTTCCTTCTCCAGCTCATTATACAGATGAGAAAACTGAGGCAAACAGTATTAAGTGACTTAGCCGGGATCACGTGGCTAGTAAATGTTTGAGAAGATGAGTCTTTCTGGTTCCAATTCCAGTGCTCTATCCATTGCACATTTTTTAAGATGATGATGAAACAGTGATGGATGTGAGCCTGGTTCACACACACACATACATACACAATACTGCAGAAAATGTGTTTTAGGAAGAATGTTTATCTTAAATAGACTAGAGACTAAGAGGCTGATGAAGGAAAGACTATCATCCAGGACCAATGTTCTTTGACACTTATTAAACTTTTCTATTTCTATCTTCCCATGTAAACTGAAGCTGATATGAAGCTGATACATTTTCCCTATTCCCTTGACTGGCAATGATGTAAGCATGATGAGTAGATGAGCATTTGCAAAACACACGATTTCTCAAAAGACAGGTACTTTCTAGCAGTATTAACACATTTCTCCAAGGCTAAATACAATTGAAAATAGGCTGGCTTTCATGTTAGCATTCTTCAAATGATAAATGCAAAATAAGTTTGAAGTATTGTCTTGAAATTTAGTTTATGAATGTTTTTCACTAAGTGGCTGCAACAAATCTGCCTAAAAAGCATTCATATCCCATGAAACTAAATCAATCAGTTCCTGGAATCTATGAGGGAGAGGGGCAATTGAGAGAAAATGCCTAAAATACATAACCCCAACCTGAAAGTGAACTTGACAAAACAGTAAAACTCATTTTCCTTTAGAAATAGATTTTCCAAAATTGGAAATGAAAATCTAGTTCTAGATTTGACCTGATAGGAAACAACTCAGTTTTGTAAAATCAGATCTAAATAAGAGTATTGTCCAGTATTGCCAGAAATGTGAAGAAATCAAGCCTAGAACATGAAATAAATGCTTATTGAAAGTATCAGTATGTTCAACAACAATACTATATGATGATCAATTCCAATAGACCTGGCTCTCTTCATCAATGAGATGAACCAAATTAGTTCCAATAGAGCAGTAATGAATTGAACCAGCTACACCCAGCGAAAGATCTCTGGGACATGACTATGAACCACTACATAGAATGTCCAATCCCTCTATTTTTGTCCACCTGCATTTTTGATTTCCTTCACAGGCTACTAGTATGCTATTTCAAAGTCTGATTCTTTTGTACAGCAAAATAACTGTTTTGACATATATATGTATATTGTATTTAACTTATACTTTAAAACATTTAACATGTATTTAGGTCAACCTGCCATCTGGGGGAAAGGGTGGGGGGAAGGTGGGGAAAAATTGGAACAAAAAGTTTGGCAATTGTCAATGCTGAAAAATTACCCATGCATATATCTTGTAAATAAAAAGCTATAATAAAAAAAAAAAAAGAAAGAAAGAAAGAAAGAAAGTATCAGTATGTTGTTCGGATAACCTAAGTTTAATAAATCTGCATAAAAAATGTTGAGGTTGGGATCAGAATTGAAATATACAATTATCCCCATACTCACAATCATTATGAATAGCAGTAACAACAGCAGTAAGTATTTATTAAGCATTTATTATGTTCCAGGCACTGTGCTAATCACTAGAACCACAAAGCTATTAAAAAAGGTAAAACCTTAGTCTCTGATCCGCCCCCCCCCCTTCTTTCTCCATCTCTTTCACATATCTGTGTATATGTATATTCTAGATGTATACACACATACATGTACACACATAGTATAAAGTTGGAGGAAAATAGTGGTATGCTGAAGAGCTGTATTCTTTAAGAACTAAATGTTATATTTAACATGTATTGGTCAACCTTCCATCTGGGGAGGGGATGGAGGGAAGGAGGGGAAAAACTGGAACAAAAGGTTTGGCAATTGTCAATGCTGTAAAATTACCCATGCATATAACTTGTAAATAAAAAGCTATAATAATTTTAAAAACAAAAGAAAAAACAAACAAACAAAAAAGAACTAAATGTTAAATTTTGAATGTGAGCATTTACAACTCAAAAATCAGCTAATTACAAAATGCATTTCATTGATTGCCTGCACTTAAGCCACTGATGAGAAAATATTAATAATGTAAATTAAGTTGAAAAATTTGTCATTCCTACATTTTTTCAGAGAAAATGTATTAATTGCTAAATATTTACAAGTATCGTCCTGAAGGGAAGATACTAATAATTGCAAGCTGGGGAGCAGGGGAGCCATGAAGTCTCCTGTAGAAAATGAGATTTGAACTGTCTTGAAAAAAGCCAGGGAAACCAAAAGGCATATCTGAGGGGAAAAGCAGTCCAGGTTTGAGGGGAAGTCTGTGAAAAGGGAATTGAGTTGAGGGATAGAGTCAATAAGAAGAACAATGTGTCACTATGTTGTAGAGGATAATAAAGCAAGCAAAGTGTTAGAAAAAGATTGGAGAAGTAGGAGCAGGCTAAGTTGTGAAGGGTTTTAAAAGCCAAACAGGGCTTTATATTTTGTTCTGGGAGCCAATAGAACTTATGTGAGTATGGATCCACACAAGTGCATATCTGTGCATTGATGTTGGAGGTGACATGGTCAGAAGTGTGATTTAGGAAGATCAAACAATGTGTGTCTTTTATCACTCTTTTAATCAGTGGTTCCCCATTTCCTCTGAGATATAATATAAAATCCTGTATTTCCAGGTTCATTTTTTATCATCTTACCTTCTACACTCTACTATTCAGGCAAACTGACCTTGTCTTATTCTTCACACATGACATTCTGTTTTCTATTTCTGTGACTTTTCACTGTCTCCCATTCCTTCTGCTTAATAGAATGTCTTTCTTCATTTAAAATACAGTTCAAAATTTTTTCTAATTTAAATATCATATCCAAGATATATCTAAGTGTTAAGTTAAATTTATAAGACTGAGAGTTATTCTGCAATAGGTGGCAATCAAAGGAAAGGATCCAAGCTAGCAACAAGTATAAGTGTTTATATGTACTTTTACATATATACGCATATATAGATGAACGTGTTTGAAAATTTAAAAATTTATACCTACTCTTTGTTCCAGTTATATCTCTCTCAGTCTTTTACTCAAAAGAGATTGATGAAAGTAGAAAAGGATCCATATGTACAAAAATTTTATAATTCTTTTTTATACTCAAGTGATGGTTTACTACTGGGAAATGACTAAACAAATTATGATACATTGATCTAATGGAATCATTGTACATTAAGAGGGAATGGAATGAACTAAAAAAGAAAAACAAACTTAGAAGACTGCTATTAACCTACACAGAGTAAAGGGAGTCCAAATACAACAATTTATACAGTGACAACAACATTACAAAGAAAAAGAATTTTGAAGAACCATAATTCTGATGAATGTTATTATAAACTCAAAATCTAGAGGACTGAAGAGGACACACTGAGAGAAAATGGATAGCCTTCAAATGAAGTTGAATCATACATTTTTGGACATAGACAATGTGGGAATTTGCTTTGAGAGTCTATGTATGTTCTTTTTTCTTTGTAATTAGAAAGGACACTTGGAAGAAGAAATAATAAAAAGAACAAATAAGCAAACAAATAATCATTTAGGAAGACATAGTTTAAATACCATCTTTTACACAATGTTTCTTGATCCAATTGCTAATGTCCTCCCTCCCAAACAATTTTTATAAAAGTACTATAAGTGCTAAGAAATATTTGTATTCATTTGCAGTGTTACTTCGATGTCATAATTCTTTAGTTCTGGTTTCTTTAGCAGTTTGTTTAGTACTATATTTTCTTTGATTATTCTATTTTTTCCTTCATCAGTTTAGAGACATACACATTTAATATTGATATTGATTTCCTGTCTATGGTTCTTTTAAATATAATGTAATTTTCTTGTTTATTCTTTTTCATGTTTCACGTGTCAAAGTTTTGAAGCTACAGGAGATACATAGTGATTATGTCTAAATTTTACTTTTAAGTATGATAAGTAAATAACCTGAGAATATATATCAACAATGGGGGAAGGGCAGCTATATGGCGTGGAGTCAGGAAGACTCATTATTCTGTATTCAAATCTGGCCTCCAAAATTTATTAGTTGCATGTATTTGTGCAAGTTATTTAATCCTATTTGTCTCAGTTTCCTTATTTGTAAAATGAGTTGGAGAAGTGTATTGTTCTTGTTAGCTTTCTGGAGGTCTTGGGATCAGCCTTGGTTTCAGCAGAGTAATCACCAGGAGAATAGCCAGGGATAAAGTCCAAATTCTTTATTATCTCCTTCACAGTCTGTCTCCTTCACCTGGGGCCCAACTAGCTTTCTGGAGGGCAAACTCAGAAGGGACTTGGTTTCAGTGGAGAAATGAGGCCAGCCACCTAGGTGGTGGGAGATGGAGTGAATGTCACTGGCTGAGTTTGTCCCAGCTTATATACTCTATTATAATTACATCATCTTAGGTGTGAATCTTGTAGAATAGGTGTCAAGCTTGTAGAAATATATTAAGTACTAAGTATATGTACTGAACTAGAGAACTATTAATCACCATGCTAAACTAGATAACCATTGTCTTATTAATTCCACTGAGTTAACCCCTTGTTGTAAGAATCCTTGCCTAAGTATATTTCTCCAGAGTTCTGGCCCACTACAGAGAAGGAAATAATAACCAGATTTATCTGGAAGAACAAATGGTTAAGAATATCAAGGGAATTAATGAAAAAAAATACTAAGGGTGGTGGCTTAGCAGTACCAAATCTAAAACTGTATTATAAAGCATCAGTCAATGAAATCATTTGGTACTGACTAAGAAATAGGATGGTGCTACACATGATATAATAATCAAGACTTATAGTAATCTAGTGTTTGATAAACCACCAAACTCTAGTTTCTACAATAAGAACTCAGTATTTGACAAAAAATTGCTGGGGAAATGATATGTCAGAAACTTGGTGTAGTTCTACATCATATGCCCCATACCAAAAAAAGGTCAAAATTGTTATGTAATTTAGGCATAAAGGATCATACCACAATTAAAGAGAGCAAGGGACAATTTGCCTATGAGATCTTTGGAGAAGGGAGGAATTTATGACCAAAGAAGAACTAGTTGACTGTAGTTCAGTACACGTACTTAGTATTCAATATAATTCTACAAGATTCACACCTAAGATGATGTAATTATAATAGAGTATATAAGCTGGGACAAACTCAGCCAGAGACATTCACTTCATCTCCCGCCACCTCAGTGGCTGGCCTATCCTCCTTCATTTCTCCACTGAAACCAAGTCCCTTCTGAAGGCCCTCCAGAAAGCTAGCTGGGCTCCAGGTGAAGGAGACAGACTGTGAAGGAGATAATAAAGAATTTGGACTTTATCCCTGGCTATTTTGGTGATTACTCTGCTGAAACAAAGGCTGGTCCCAAGACCTCCAGAATATTTCTAAAAGATATAAAGAACTGTGTTAAATTTATAGGAATATAAATCATTTCCCAATTAATAAATGGTCAAAGGATATAAACAGATAATTTTCAGATGATGAAATTAAAACCACCGATAGTCATAAGAAAAAATGCTCCAAATTACTATTGATTAGAGAAATGCAAATTAAAACAACTCTGAGGTCTCAATGGGGGAAGTGCAGGAGGAGAGCCTGCCACCAGTGGCCTGACTGAAGATCGAATGAATTTCTGTCCTTGGTTCTGAGAGCTTGAGCTCCCTCCTCTCTTCTCTGCCTTCTGAAAGCTTCTCCTCTGTGGCTCTCAGTCCCTGCTTATATACTCCACACTGAATACAAACCAATCATTATATCTCTAGGAAACCATTATTTGTTGTAATATTAAATCAATCATACTGAACTTAGAGTACTTATTAATCACCATGCTAAAGTAGACAACCATTGTCTTTATCGATTGTACTGACTTAGCTCCTTGTTTCAAGTTCAGAATTCTGGCCCATAACATCGATGTACAAATTTAAATAAAAATTTATCAGCAATTTAATCAGCAGGATTATATACTTTGACCAAGTGGAATTTATACAAGGAATGCAGGAAAAAATATTACCATAATTGACTGGGTCAATAACAAAACCAAATAGAAAAATCTTTTGACAAAAATATAGCACCCATTCCTATTAAAAATACTAGAGAGCATGGGGTAAAAGGAACTTTCCTTAAAATAACCAACAGTAAATGACACAGTAATCAAGACTTGTAGTAATTTAGTATTTGATAAATTCCCAAACTCCAGCCTCTGGGTTAAAATTTACTATTTGACAAAAATTGCTGGGAAACTGGAAGATAATATGTTAGAAACTCTGCATAGACATACATTCTACATTTTGGGATCAAAATGAATACCTGATTTGGGAATAAAGGATGATACCATAAGCAAATAAGTAAAGCAAGGGCTAATTTACTGTCAGATCTTTGGAGAAGGGAAGAATTTGTGACCAAAAAAGAACAAGAGAACATTCAGAAAGGCAAAAATAGACATCTGCAATTACATTAAATTAAAAAGTTTGCACAAGCAAAACCAACAGAAACAAAATTAAAAGGAAATTACAAAGGTGGGAAAAAATTGTTTGCAGCAAGTGTTTCTAATAAAGGTCTCATTTCTAAAATATATAAAGAACTGGGTCAAAATTATAAGAATACAAGTCATTCCCCAATTAATAAATGGTCAAAGGATAAAAACAATTTTCAGATGATGAAATTAAAGCCATCTATATTATATGAAAAAATGTTCTAAATCACTATTGATGAGAGAAATACAAATTAATACAACTCTGAGGTACTACCTCACACCTCTCAAATTGGCTAAGATGATAGGAAAAGGTAATGATAAATGTTGGCTAGGATGTGGGAAAACTGCTTTGTTGGTGGAGTTGTGAACTGATTCAATCATTCTGAAAAACAATTTGGAACTATCGCCAAATGGCTGTAAAACTGTGCATACCCTTTCACTCAGCAGAGCCACTACTCTGTATCCCAAGGAAATCATAAAGGAAGGAAAAGGACCCATATATGTAAAAATGTTTGTAGCAGCTCTTTTTTTTGTAGTAGCAAAGAACTGAAAAATAAGTAGATCAATTGAGGAGTGGCTGAACAAGTTGTGGTATATGAAGGTAATAGGATGTAAAAATATTTTTTATAAAAATCATGAACAAGCTGATTTTTAAAAAGCCTGGAGAGATTTATATGAGCTGATGCTAAGTGAAACAAGCAGAACCAAGAATGCATTGTATACAATAACAACAAAAATGTGCAATGATCAACTATGAAAGACTTGGTTCAGTGCTCCAAGACATTCTCAATAGACTTGGATAGAAAATCCCATCTGTATCCAGAAAAAGAACTATGGAGATTGAATATGAATCAACACATGCTCTGTTCACTTCTTTTTACTGTTTCCTTTTTTTTTTTTTTTCTCTTCCATGGTTTTTCCCTTTTGTTCTGATTTTTCTCTCTCAACATGTTTCATAAAGCAATATGTATTAAAAACAAAGAAACAACAAACAAATAAAAAATTTTAAAATAACTTATCTATAGAATATTGTTAGGTGCTAGGACAGAAACTGATGTTGATGGAGCTTATACTATGCAAGTAGATATAATTTAAAAATAATAAATGATAATTCAAAAATAATGCATGATAAGTCTGGGTAATTAAAGATTTTGTGATATTCTTTTGGTTAATTTTTTTCTGCAAGTAGATGGATACAGTATTGGGCCTGGTCTCAGAAACATGGGAATTCAAATCTAGTCTTAAGACACTTATTACTTTGTGACTCTGGGATTTCACAACATTTTTCCCCTCAGTTTCCTCAATTGTAAAATGTAGATACTGGCAGGGTTGCTGTGAGGTTCAAATGAAATAAGATTTGTAAAGAATTTAATAAAATGTCATACATGTAGCATTTTGTTTTTATATACATATATATACACATATATGTGTGTATATATATGTATATATATATATATATATATATTCTTTCTTCTTAATTAGTATTTACAAAAAATCTGATAGCAGTAATTTTTTATCAATCTAAATAGGCTGACGAGGTTGGGCTCTGGCACCAAATGATGGGATTCAGTAGCAATTAACATGTGAAGAATTCACAATGACTTTCTCTTTGCCAAAAGGTACTTACTTTTGTTTATGAGAAAAGATCATGGCCAAAATGAAGAGATAAAATAGGCATCAGGAGTGGTAAGTATTAAATAGATTTGGGAGAGAATATAGGTATCAAGTAATGAATGGGGTTCAACAATCAACAATGAAAACAACGTATTCCCCAATGGAACTCACAATTAGCCAGAAGAATATACGGTGGGAATGTGTATTACCTAGCAGGCTAAATTCTTAGAGGAGTTTAACACCCTAAAAGAGTTAGTTAAAGCAAGGAGAAAGACACCATGAGGCATGGTGGGAAGAGTGAGAGGGAAGACACCACGAGTAGAAGGAAGACATCATGAGGCAGAATGCCATGGTGGAACCCAAAAAGGATTCAGTCATGGACAGATTTACAGGGGAAATTTAACCTCAGGGGACTGACATCATAATTTGGATTTCTGATTGTATACCATAAGGTCCCTGCTTATCTTAAGGAGTACTATAATCTTATCAGGACTTCAGGATTTTTCTGCCAACCCAACATAGTTGTCTAGGACTTCATCAGATTATATTCTAAAAGTTTCTTTTGTGCATATTTGAACATTAAAATTTATAGTTTTAGGATAAAATATTAAAATTATGTTCTCAAAAAACACATATAATATTTTGATTCATTTTGGATGCTTGTTTGATTTTGGAAGAGGAAAATCATTTGAACTATTCCTCAATGTAGAAAACAGCCTTCTTGGAAATTCCTTCCAACAATGCAAATCACTACTTCATCTGAGACTTGTATTTTTATAGAGTTGCACGAAACAGAGAATTTAAATTACTTATCCTTGATCACACAGTAATTATGTTTCAGGAACATTATTTGAATCCAGATATTTTTTACTTAAAATTCCTTTCTTTTGGCATTGCTGTACATTGCATCTTTAGTTTACTGTAACTAAGCTTTTGCAAACTCATGATAATATGTTTTCTTTTCTTTCTTCATCTACAATCCACAATCCACAATTTTAGAACTCAGGGATATGATATACAAGGTAAAAATCTATTCAGAGGAGTCCTAAGTCATCCTTCTGGAAGACTGGACAAATGTTGGATCAAGGAGTGAAGCCAGTGTAGATGAAAGTATTTATTTTTAATCCAAGATAATTCTAACTTTTTTCAAACTAAGCATGGAGCCCTGAACATCCAAGAGCAATGCCAAATACAGAGTAACTTGAGCACCATGATTATACAATGTCTTTAGGCTCCTGTTTCATGGTTTGAGGAGTAACTCTGCCTGAGGCTAGTTTGTCTTCCCCAATAGGGGAGAGTGCTTTGGACAGAGCAAAATGGTAGAATTTACCCTCATATTATCCCAAGACTCATTTCCAGGCAATGAACATGCATTCTGGGCACTGAGTTGATCCCAAGCAGGTATTTACATTCACTTAACCAGTCAAGCAGTAAATAACAATGTAAGAACTTAGGAGGCAGAGCTGATAGACCACCATGGAACCATGTAGATTCAATAAAGAAGGTCACACATAGGGTCTTCTGTCTCCAGGATGAAATGAAGCCAATCCCTGATGGGCACTGATTGAATTACATTCTCTTTTTCCCAAGATCATAGAATGGCAGTAGCAGAAAGGAACTTAGCAGTTATGTATTACACCCCCTTCATTTTACAGATGAGAAAACTGAGACCTGGAGAGTAAAAATGAATTTCCAAGATTACATAATTAGTTAGTGGAAGATCTATTACTAAAACAGATATTTTCTGACTCTTAATTTCAGTGGTATTGTTGCTATTGTTGGTCATTTATTTTTTTTCTATTATATCAATTCTGATATTAGCATTTTATTTGGGACACTAATGCATTATTAATAGATCATTCTGGAGAGTGATTTGGATCTATGCTGAAAGGACTATAAAACTGCATAACTTTTGATCCAGCAGTGCCATTACTGGATCTGTATCCCAAAGAAAGTATAAAAGAGGGAAAAGGATCCACATGTGCAAAGGTAAAGTAAAGCCAGTCAGAAAGAAGTCAACACTGAGAAAGTTAGTACAATTGGAGCATGTAAACAACAGAAGAAAACAAGAATGGAGTCAAGAATTGGAAATTGCCAATTTGATGAGTTTGGGCTACAGTAAATGCATAAGGAATTAAGGAATGTAGTTAATTGAACAAAGAAATTGCCAATTGATTTCATCTCCATCATCTCTGATTATTTGTCCCAGTCCAACAAAAGTATTTTCCATTTAAAAGGTTATAATTAACTGTAATACCTTCATCCACACTGAGAGATAGTGGTCATCTTCATCAGGCCTTCAAGTGATAAAGGGTCTAACTGAATCTGCCTCATCTAGGCATGAAGAAGTTGACTCCTGATAGGATATTTGAAAAGAAATAGAATTATTCCTTCATAGAATCTCAGAATTAAAGGATCTCAGAGTTTGAAGGGGATTCAGAGGTTCAGCCTTTGTCTGAAAAGAAACCTCTTCTATAAACATGATCAAAAAATGTTAATCCAGTCTCCCTTTGAAGACTTCCACTAATGGGATTAGTGACATTTTGAGGAGTAATAATGATAACTTACAGAAAACAAAACAAAACAAGACAAAACATGGCAGTAGTACACAAATGCTTAGACAAAGTCTGAAAAAGACTATTTTAGGACATTGCCCTATAACCCCAAACTTCTATGTAAAAGAGAGGTGTATTTTGACTAGGTCTAAGACTCCTATTTGCTCATGGAATGGCATTAGTCCTCCAGCTGCATAATGATCCATCTTCATTGGAGAATCATCTCCTTCAAGAATTGCACAATTAAGGACATTTTCTCCTTCAGGAAAGCCAGTATTTGCCTGTAGGACTGAGAAATTCTTTGGGTCTTAAGAACACTAGAACATGGTATTACATAGAAAACAACCACCAATGCCAAAAATATCCACGCTTAGAATTGTTAATATCTGATCTGTACTTAGACAAGGAAGCAGAAAAGCAGAATAGCAGAATAAAATAACCAGTGAATCAGGGAGTAACACTTAGGTAAGGTTATATCATCCACTAACTACTAGTCACTAATCACCAAAAAACTAGCCGACCAATGCTCACCAGTAGAGCAATATAGCAATACCTAGTTGTAAATATATGTTCATTGGTAATAGCATGCCAGGAAAAAAAATGTGGCTCATACTTACTTACATTGAAAATGCTCTTTTCCTAAATATATGAAAAGTAATCTCACAAAACTTATTATGAGACTCATCAAATTAAAATTAATTTGCTCCTCTGATCACCCTTGTCATTCTACCATATTTAAATTTGATAAGCAACACATCCATTCTTTCAACTGAGCCACTTACAAGAATACTGAATTATTTTCAGTAGGATGAGTATTTTAGTTTGTTATTAGTGTCCTTTCCCTTTGTGACCTAGTGAAGAATGAAAGTCTAGAATGACATGGCTTTAATAGTGAATCCTACTCACATACCAAATTTGTTGACATCCACCACAGTACAGCATGTAGTTCAGAGCTATTTCCCTAACTTCCAAACTCCCAGGACTGATAGATAATGTGTTTATTGGCTTTTTCATTCTGAACTGGTTTTCTGTGATATCCATTCTTTCAACCAATAGCATTAAAATTGCTATGTGTAATCATCTGAATTCATCCAAAAATCAAACTACTTTTCTCATTTCAAATTAAGAACTAATTTACTCTTTTTGACTAATTCAATAGAAATATCTATTGGTTTTGTAATTATGTAAATTAGGATTTATAGTATGAAATTCTTCCCTTACTAAAGATTATAAATATATATTTATTTGAAAAATTGTCTTTGATAATTTGTCTTTGATAATTTGATTCAAGATGGTCAACTAGGTGACAAATAAACTTTAAAGTATATACTCTTTATTGCTTTGGACTGCTTTGTTACATTTTTGAATTGCTAAATTTTCTTTGAAATAGACAATGTCACATGATTGGGTTAGATAGAAAAAAACTTTATTCCTCTTGTTCAGCAATTACTCAACTAGATCTTGGGATCATAAATTTAGAGATGGAAGGAAACAAAGAGATCTAGTGGCATCTTCTAATTTAAAAAAAAAAACACTAAAGCACAGAGAGATGAAATTATATATCATAGCGATCTATTTATCAAAATATCAAACCCAGCAAAGTGAATTCCACAAGAATTTATTAAGCATCCTTCTTATGAAACTCATTGTTTTAGGCTTTGAGTATCTAAGTACATTGTCAGCCTTCAACAGTCTTAGGTTATGCTTGCAAAATCTTGACTCTGATACTGATTGTATCTTTGTTTTTAATCTTCAAATCAACATTTAATTAAATAGAGTTTAATTTTTCTGTCTTTGCATCCCCAAAGGCTATCATTATTTACACACATTAGGCTCTTAATATATTTTGGTAGAATTAAAATGAATGGTCAAATTATTTTTTCTTTCCTTTTTGTTTTGGGTGGAAGGCTATTTACAACAGGTTTTAGATAGGGATACATGGTGAGGGAGAAGGGTTGGTGGAAGGGAAATATTCAAGGATAACTGAAGAGTTATATTCTATACTGAAATGAATCCCTTCTCTTTGAACTCCAAAATTGGAAAAACTCCAGAGAATTTTAGTTTAAGTACTCAGAAAAGGACTTTTCATTTGTGGTATTTTAGAGTCATTAATTTTTGTTTACATAGTCATTGTTATGAGGCTTGTATTGCCAAACTGACATACAGACAAAATCTGACATGTATATTTATCTCCATCCTTCTCTATGTCTATGTCTCTATCTGCATATGTTGTCAATTATTATTACTATAGACAAGTATGAAGAAACCAAGCCCATTTATATCTAAATAGATATATATAAGACTATAGGCATTCAAAGAGTGTGGATTGAGTCTGCATGCTTGGAACAGGCTCCATATTGCTCTATGTAGTTAGCTCAGTTTCTGTCTGCATTGCAGCCTTTTTATCTTTTTGTGTCTTTTTGTATCAATCTCTGTGTCTATAACTCTACCTATAGATGCACATCCATATACTGTATATGGAAGTTTATATACTTTAAGGTTTATGTTTAATCATTTATTGACATTTGCTCAATATTGGATCTATGCTCTATAATACTAACTCACAAGACATTCTTCATATTGTTTCCAAACTTTTCAGATTCTGTGAGGAATAAATATTATTGATAGTACTAAAAGCATAAGTTAACAATATTAGATTCAATGACTGATAACAGATGACCTAGAATTTCCATGACTCACAATTTAAAGCATTTTCATTCCTTCCCTATTAGCACATTCCCTCTCAACAGTCTATTTATTTAGAAAGAGGATGGACTTCTACTACCCAGCTTAGGAGCAAATGCCAGTGACTTTGTCTTTCTGCTTACAACATCATTTATCAGATTTTCTACAGTTTTCTTATGGCAATTCCAACCAAGAAGGGTAACCAAACTGAAGTCCAAGCCAAAGTCAGCTCATATGTCAGTAAAGGCAAATGTTTAAACTGCAGCTGTTCTTCAAAGAATACTCCCGATTGCTATCCTGCCTCATGCACAAAAGGAACTTTGTACCAATATTTTTGTTCCTTTACAGGTGCTGCATTGTCGTCATTTGGACCAGTGCCAGCTTCCCAAAGGAAGGCCCGAAGCCCAAACATCGGCATTTATCCAATTGCTGACAACTCAGCACCTGTAAAAAGCAAAAGAAAACATTGGGGAATATAGAGAAGGAGCATATTCCAAGTTCTGCCAATGTACTTGGCATCCCTGGGAGGCCAAGAGCAGCCCTGCTGGGTAACATGAGAACAGCTTAAATCAACATGCATTTTACAGCTCCAAAGACAAAATCGAAAACTTGAAACACATAGTTTATTGAGATTGATGACTATCTCTGAGCAGTCTAGGTGTAAAGATCTAAAAAAGAATCCTCTGTGTGGTATTTACTTCTTGGAGAAATTATTTGATAGGGTTGTTTTTATTTGGAGTTCTTCTCTCCTCGACCACCCTCAGAAGCCGATTTGGGATTTGGCTGCTTAACGGTTCTTACTTGATGTCTGTCCAGAATCAGTAGTGAGAGAGCCTTTAGTCACAAAACAAACAGGGGCAGGCGAGGTTGGGATAGAGATCTCCCAGACAATTTGTAGAAGGGTTTAAGCAAGTCAGTCGTTTTTTGCTGCTTTGCCAATTCAGGCAAAGTATGGTAACAATTCCCTGTGGTGATGAGACCTTCCTCAGTAGTAGGAGCAAAGGTGAAGGAGCCTGAGGAAGAAATGTGTAGGAATTCAACTCCAGGGTTACAAAAAGTCATTGTACATGCAGAGAGATAGACAGATGGGGGAGAGAGAGAGAGAAACAGAGAGACAGAGACAGAGACAGACAGAGATAGAAAGAGACAGAGACAGACAGATGAGGAGAGAGAGTGAGAGCAAGAGCGTGAAGGAGGGAGTGAGGGAGGAAGAGAGAAGAAGAGATAGAGACAGAGAAAGAGAAAGAGAGTGGACAAAATGAAAATAATTTAATTGCCATTTTATAAGGACATGAATTAGATCATTTTATTTTTTATAATAAGTTTTTTTTAATTTTTCATAATACATGTAAAGATGGTTTTCAACATTCACCCTTGCAAAATCTTGTGTTCCAAAATTTTCTTCCTCCTTCTCCACTTTCCCCTGCACTAGAGAGCAAGTAATTCAATATAGTTTAAACATGCGCAATTCTTCTAAACATATTTCCACATTTATCATGCTGCACAAGAAACATCAGATCCAAAGAAGAAAAATGAGAAAGAAAAGAGCAAACAAACAACAACAACAATAAATTGAAAACACTGTATTAGGTTCTACATTCAGTTCCCATAGTGCTCTCTCTGGATGCAAATGACTCTCTCTCTCTCTCCTGAGTCTATTGGAATTGATCTGAATCACCTCATTGTTGAAAAGAGTCAAGTCCATCAGTGTTAATCATCATATAATCTTGTTGCTGTGTACAGTGTTCTCTTGGTTCTACTCACTTAGCATAAATTCATATAAGTTTCTCTAGACCTTTACAAAATCAGCCTATTGATCATTTCTTATAGAACAATAATATTTATTTCTATTCATAGACTATAACTTATTCAGTCATTTCCCAGCTGATAAGCATCCACTCAATTTCTGGTTCTTTACAAATACAAAAAGCGTTGCTACAAACTTTTGCGCATGTGAGTCCTTTTCCCTTTTTTATGCATTAGATCACTTGAATTTCTTTTTCTGATCATTGCCTCACAAAATGAATATGCAGCCCCATCTGATCAGTATGAATCACAATAATGTTTTGGAAAAAATTGGAAGTTGAAATCTGAATATTAATAATAGGTTTCAATTGTTCTTCTGCCTGGTTTAATGAAAAGAATTCTGAATCCAGAGTTATGAAACCCCAGAGTTAAATCCAATCTCAGCAATTACTAGGTTTGTGACCTGAGCAAATGACTTAAATAGAATCGTTATCTGTATGTTATAATATTACTTTACAGAATTTCAGAAGAGGAAATAAAGTAATTAAGTCTTTAAAATATAACACTAAATAGCAAAAAAAATTTGTGCTTTAAAGTTTGCAAAAGTCTTTACATGTTATCTCAGCCCTGTAAGATAGGTACTATATTTTTACAAATTTTACAAAAGAGGAACTGAGATTGCAAGAAGCTGTGATTTATCTAGGATCATACAACTAGTAAGTTTTTGAGGTGGCATTTGAACACAGTTCTTTATGACTCTAGATCCGATATTCTTTTTGCTGTGACAAAATGTGAGTAATTTTAATATTTATGTTTGTATGACCACCTGTTATCTGTCCTTAAATTGAGATTTGTCAATTGATTTGTATTCCACCAGACATTTATTTTGTGGGTGTTGGGGAGTGTTTCCAGATCTATGAATACCTATTAATTGTAACTGCTCTAAAACTGACAGTCTTAGAGAGCTATCTTGGGGACTGACAAATTGAGTTATTTATGTAAAATGGTTCACACAATTAGGTTGTGTCAGAGGTGTGACTGGAATATCAGGTCTTATAAGAATGTTAAATAGTTGCTTTTATGTGTGTTCTTCTTCCTTTAGAATGTAAGCTCCTTGAAGGGAACTATCAGTTTATCTTCTCTGCCTCCATCTGTCTCTCTCCTTGCTTTCTCTCTGACTTTGTCTCTTTCTCTTTCTCATGTATCTATCTATTTATCTATTTATTATCTATCTCTATGACATCCAGGAAGACTATTCCTGAATTTCCTGTCATTACCTTGAATAATATGAGAGCCAGTTCCTGCAGACTTTACTTAAAGAGAAGCCAGGATTTTCAACAATATTTTTTTTGTCAAGTAGTCTTGCTTTAGACTTTCAACTTGTAGTGACACTATGACATTAATTTCAGGGACTGTTTCATATTTGTCTTTCTGTCTGCTGTGCCTGAGATACTTTAGGTGCTTGGACTGGATGGCTCTGAAATCCTTCTGGTTCTAGTTCTATGTTCCTAAGTATCTCTGCTTCATTGATTTCCAGAAATGTCAAGAACTACAATTCACTGACTCTTTCTGGTATCAACTGGAAAATAGCTTATCTTTCCAGAGAGATCTGAGGAATGAAGTACAAATGAGGGCAACCACATTCTAGCTCTGTTGGATTGAATCAAACTCTAAAGGTATCCATTATTTTCTCTTAGGGATGGAGTTTCTGCAAAAGATAAATATATTTTGTAGAATGATATAGAGGCCCGACAAATTTGAGGAAGATAAGTAGTAGGAAGAAAATTAAAAGCTGATTTCCCTTCCATTAACATTTCCTGTCCTAACATTTAGCTAATTTTGTAGGATATGCAAAACACTCTATCACTTTCAACCTTCCTAACTTTGTTAATTATATCAATGAAGAAACTGAGTGACTAAAAAAAGTTAAGAGGCTTGCTTATGCTTATTGATCTAGTAAATTTCTGAGGAAAGATTTAAATCCAAGTTCATCATATCACCTAGATGCCTATGATTCTTAGCTATTGTAGTTTTATTTAATGGCCATTAGAAATAACACAAGGATTGTAGCACAAAAACCTTGAAAATCCATATAGTCAGATGAATCTAAGGTAGAAGCTGTGCCTTAGCAGAAGAACACTATATTTAAAGTCAGTATATATGATTTCAAATTTTAACTCTATTAATTCCTGTATGATGCTTAAAAATGTCACCATTTCCCTGAGCTTCAGTTTCTTTGCTATCATCCTTTGCTTGACTAATTACATGCTTTTAATATGTATTGGGATTAGTATGAGGCAGGTAGTTGGTACATTGGATATAGTATCAGGCCTGTAGTCAGGAAGACTTATTATCTTGCATTCAAATTTTGCCTAAAACACTTGCTATGGGACTATGGACAAGTCACTTACCCTTGTTTGCCTCAGTTTTCTCATTTGTAAAATGAACTGGAGAAGGAATTAGCTCTAGTATCTCTGCCAAGAAAATCCCAAATTGGGTCATGAAGAGTCAAACATGACTGAAAATGACTGAACAACAAGGAATCAGTCTTTGGGTTCCATGAAGTATAGATTGATAGGAAAGCTTCCCAGAGCCGTGTTAGGGACATAACAATAAAAGTGCATTTTATAAGTGTGATCCATTGTGAATTTGAAAACTTGAGAGTGGTGTAATTTCAGAAGTTAATTCATTTGTAAATAAACATGATTTGTACTTCATATTATTCAGCTATAATTTAAGGAAAAATGTGTTATTTATGCATAAAAATATATTTTTAATCTTGTTCTACCTATCATTGGCAATATCTTTTTTATAATGTAGCAAGTTTATTTATTTTAATACACATTGCTTTATGAATCATGTTGGGAGAGAAAAATCAGAGCAAAAGAGAAAAACCATGGGAAAGATAAAAAAAAAAACAAAACAGAAAAAAGAAGTGAATATAACATGTGCTAATTTACATTCATTCTCCTTAGTTCTTTTTCTGGATAAAGATGGTATTTTCTGTCCAAAATCTTTTGGGATTGCTTTGGATCACTGAACTACTGAGAAGAACCAAAGCTTTCATAGTTACTCATTGCATATTCTCGCTGTTATTGTGTACAATGTATTCCTGGATCTGCTTGTTTTGCTCAGCATCAGTTCATGTAAATCTTTTCAGGCCTTTTTATAATCATTTTGTTCACCATTTTTTATAGAACAATAATATTCCATTACCTTCATATACCACAACTTGTTCAGCTATTCCACAACTAATGGGCATCTATTCCTTTTTCAAATCTTTGCTATCATAAAAAGAACTGCTACAACATTTTTGCACATGTGGGTCCTTTTCCTCCTTTATGATTTCCTTGGGATACAGATCCAGAGCCAAAGGATATGCACAGTTTGATAGACCTTTGGACATTGTTCCAGATTGCTCTCCAGAATGTTTGGATCAGTTCACAATTCCAGCAACAATGCATTACTGTCCTAGTTTTCCCACATCTCCTCCAACATTTATCATCATCTTTTTCTGTCATCTTAGCCATTCTGAGAGATGAGGTGGTACTTCAGTTTTAATTTGCATTTCTCTAATCAAATCAAGAGTGATTTAGAGTATTTTTCACATAACTATAAATGGCTTTAATTTTTTCATCTGAAAATTGTCTGTTCATATCTTTTGACCATTTATCAATTGAGGCAAGACTTGTATTCTTATAAATTTGACACAGCTCTTTTCCCAGCTTTGTACTTTCCTTTTAATCTTGTTTCTGTTGGTTTTGTTTGTGCAAAAAAATTTTTTTTAATCTAATGTAATCAAAGCTGTCTATTTTGCCTTTCATAATATTCTCTAGTTTTTTTTTTTTTTTTTTTTTTTTTTTTTTTTTTTTTTTTTTTTTTTTTTTTTTTTTGGTCACAAATTTCTTCCTTCTCCAAAGATCTGATAGGTAAATTGTTCTTTGTTCTCCTAATTTGTTTATGGTATCATTCTTTATGGCCAAATCATATATCCATTTTGACCTTATTTTGGTATAGGATGTGAAATGTAGGTCTATGCTGAAGTTCTGACATTATTTTCCAGTTTTTCCAGCAATTTTTGTTAAATAACAAGTTTTTAATTCAGAAGCTTGAGTTTGGGGGTTTATTAAATACTTGATTTCTATAGGCTTTGATTATTGGGTCACGTAGCCCTTATATTCTCTTAATTCACTATTCTGTTTCTTAGACAGTACCAAATGCTTTTGATGACTGCTGCTTTATAATATAGTTTTGGGTTTGGTACTGCTAAGCCACCATCCTTTATATTTTTTTTCATTCATTCCCTTGATATTCTTGACCTTTTATTTTTTCAGATGAATTTGGTTATTATTTTTTCTAGTTCTATGAAGTAATATTTTGACAGTTTGATTGGTATGGCATTGAATAAGTAGACCAATTTAGGCAGAATTGTCATTTTTATTATATCAGCTTGGCCTAACCATGAATAATTAATATTTTTCTAATTATTTAGATCTGATATTATTTATGTGAAAAGTGTTGTGTAATTGTGCTTATATAGTTCTTTGGTTTGTCTTGGCAGGTAGACCCTCATAAATGACAATATCTAAGAAACACAAACAAAGTGGATTTTTGTTTTATGTAAACCTATGATACATTGGTTTAAAGAACTCTTGATAAGTGAACAAGATCTATTAGTGAAGATTAGCCCCTGCTCTAGAACTTCTGCTAACAAGACTTTCCTGGATTACCAAACCTTAAATAACTTTCCAAGGGTCACATAGCTAGGATGTTCCAGAGTCAGCACTTGAATCCAGATTTTCTTCTCTCAGATATGAAAGATATGTATGTTCTTTAATCAGTCTCTTAAATGGTTTCCAAATAATGAATCTTTTAGTTTAAATTCCCTACTTCCTAATTTATAATTTCAGATAATTATCCCTTTTTTCTCCTCTCTCTTAACAAAAATAAGTAATGTCTATGGTTCACATGGAGGGCTCAAACAACAGCATCATTATGGAAGCTTTCCCAACACAAGCAAGATATCCCCATGGTAACTTTTAGGGTGGATATTCACTTCGGCATTGTTCAAATTCACCTAATTTATTTAGGTAATAATATTAATAACTTTTGAAAGGAGGGACTTTGAAAGAAGAACTTTCCCATCTTCAGCACACTAGTGCATTAAAAATTCAATTCCATATTTATGCTATTTTTTTATTGAAGTGAATACTTTATGATAAATTGAACAACAATGAATATGTTTCCTATAACATTTTCTCATGCTTAACACATTTGTGTGTTTTTGACACATTCCTTTACTTTTTTGTGTAGATTGCTAATCTCTGTTCTTATTAGATTGCTCCACATTTCTTTTTATCCTCATTATGCATATAACAATGCTTAGAGCGTGTAATGTTCTTTTCATTAAGGGAAATAAGAGCATTCTAATGTTTGCCTCCTGCATTATTTAGTTTATTTAAGAGGTGATCAGAGGAAAGTGTCTGGTGCTCAGGAAGCAATTTTATTTTCACCTATAAATTACAGTTAACACCCGATTACTCATGTCAAAAGATCCAAAGAACATAATATTTTCTATTACATTGCTTTAGTTTGGGTATATGTTATCAGTCTAGTAATGGATATAGTGTCCTTAGGAAACAGTTAGAATACAGGGCTTTGGTGCCAGAGATAGCACTTATTTTGGCAAAGCACATTCTTTTCTGTGAATTATTTTCAAGTTAGTTTATCATGTAACCTGTGCGGCAGAATGAATTTTAATGGGGGTAACAAGTAAAGAAGAGGGGGATGATATAAGTGGAAAAGGAGATCTGAAAAGATAGATGAGTAACAGAAACAGGAAGATTTACTGATAGAATAGTTTAACTCATCCTGCCTGGAGACTGCCAAACCTTCTCAAATTGACATACCTTAATACTCATCCGTATGTGTTTGTCTCACCATTAATCATTTCTATAAACTCATATTTATTTCATATATTCTCCAAATCATTTGTTTTTGGTAATTTGCAGGTTGCTTTCAAGAATTCACACAATAAAAAAGGATTTTGGAGGAGAATTATCCAAAAATTTTTTTGGGAACTAGCCAACATGTAGACTACATGTGGCAGTCATTTCCATCAAGAGCAAATGTTTTAATTATTGTGTATTAATGATTCTAATTCATGAAGTTAAGGCTATTGTTAAAGATAAACAAATGCATTTCAGCTTTTGGAATTAGGAGCAATGCTTTTGGATTACAATTCTTTTGAAGCTGTATTGAATTAATTATTTTGTCAAGGGGCTTTGTGCATGGCCATTTTCAAGTATAAATCATTTGAATCCTGTTTTTTTTTTTTTTTCCTATATTCATTTTCAGTGTTGTGTCTCTTTCAACACAAAGCAGCAAAAAATTCAAGGGATGGATTTCAAAATGGGAAACAGAATACAGGGTAATTTCAATAAAACATCCAGGTCTGTTAAGTTGATCCACAAAATCAAATGTGGAAAATGCCATTATCATGCAATGAATTTTTCATTTGTTATGAAAAAATGAATGATGAAAAAGGTAAGAAAAGCAATCTTTGAAACAGAAATAGCATTTTTTATACTAAAATTGAAGGTTGAAATGACCTTAGAGATTTTATTTTTCATGTCAGTTGTGGAAGTTTACAGAATTAATTGGACCTTTTGCAAGAATATAAGTATCTAAGCATCTCTTTGATTTAGAGATTGGCTTGAGGGGTGTGTGTGTGTGTTTGTGTGTGTGTGTATGTGTGTGTGTGTGTACATGTGCACATGTACTTGTGTATGTGTGTAGATGTTTGCATATGTATTTATGTAATGCTGATGAAAGCCAAGCAGAAGTGAACTCATTAAGCTTTGCTTTTTACTTAATTAATTTCAATTCAACTTAGAAATGGAAGTTCTTAGGGACTGGAATAGCTTACATAAGTATAAGGTACACCCCATATTTTTGTCTATGTTCAACTTTTTAAAATAATTGATATCCCAATAGGAATCTTCCTGAATTATTCAAGAAACTCATAAATTATCTACTTATGCACATGTGTACATTTAGTTGTGGGAATATGATTGAAAAGTATCACTGGTAATAGTGTACATGGCTGTGCATTGAGTGAGGAAACTTTATAAAGAAATTACTATTGAATATGAGAAGGAGAGGGAGCAAATGGTACCCTGCTAATAAATCTGGGAATTTTGCCTTTACAGTTGTCTAAGTAAAACAGCTAAACTTAGGCTTTTTTAATACCATCATGAGGAGTAAGAGTATGTACATGTGGGGGAAATTTCTGTCCTCAGTAATAAGTCCTCCTGACTTCTGGGCTGGTCCTCTATCTACTACACCAACTAGCTACCCCCACTTCTTCATTATTTAATCATTCCTTATGCCTTATAATTTCTAGACCTCTTCTTTATTCTCACCAAATCCAACCTCAGATACTTATTAGCTATGTGATCCTGGTCAATCACTTAATCCTGTTTGCCTTATTTCCTCATTTATAAAATGAGCTGGAGAAGAAAACAGCAAACCATTTCAGTATCTGTGCTCTAAAAACCCTTGAATGGGGTACTGAAGAATTAGATATGATTGAAACTACTGAACAACAACAATAAAACTTCCATTTTCTGCACTCCTCAATTTTCCCCCCAAGATATCACTTCTATTTTGTCTACAATATTCACCTTTCAATATATCTACCACTTGGTGAACCGAATTAATTTGATACTATTAGGTACTCTCGAATCCTTTGCCCTCTGTCCTGTAATTTATCATGCCCAACCAAAACCTTAATTCCACAATCCCCTTCCTTCACTTATATGCTATTAGAACTAGAAGACATCATGGAACTGTGATGACTAGGTTTGCTGCAAATTCATTTCATATAAACTATTTTACCCAGAAAATTGTAGAGAGAATTCCCAGATTCATTAGCAAGATACCATTTGCTGTCTCTCCCACTCATATTCATTAATAGCCTCTGTAAAATCTCATACCTCAGTTTCCTCAGTGAATGTACAGCCAAATACACCCTATCACCAATGCTTAATATTGTTCCCTCCTTTTGATTTGATATCCTCCTCTCCAAAACAATCTTTTTTTTACTTTTTATCAAACCTCTGTTGTGTCCCTCCCCCTTTAAGTCTTAGCTCCAATCCTATCTCTTATAAGAAATCTTTCCAAGTCTTACTTAATCTTGGTCTATTTTCTTAAAGTTTATCTTCTATTTATCTTCTGTCTTTTTGTAAATAGTTATTTATTTCCTCCACTAAATTGTGAGCTCTTTGAGATTAGAAATTTCTCCCCTTCCTCTCCCTTCCTCTTGTTTTGTGTCTTCAGTGCTTAGCACAGTGTCTGGAAGATAGCAGGCACATAATACATATTTGTTGACTTGACTTTGTGATTTCATTAGGTTTCATGGGTTCAATTATAATTACTTTGAAGATAATTTCCATATCTACATCTCTATCCATAGTCTTTCTCCCAGGGTCCATTTCTGTATCACTAACTGCTTTTCAGATACTTCAAACTGAATGTCTCAGAAGAATCTCAAATTCAACATATCCCAAACAGTTCCCTTTATTCCCTCTCAAAGTGACCTCTTTTCTGAACATCCTGATACTGTTAAGAACATGATCATTCTCTCAGTCACTAAGTCCACCAACTTTGCTGTCATCCTCTAATCTTCACTATGATTTACCCTATGTATCTAATCCTTTTTTTTTCAGATCTTGATATTCCTATTTGTAAAACATCATTTCTTTTTTTTAGCTTTTTTAATTGAAACTTTTTTTTATTTTTAAACATAGGCAAGGATAATTTTTAACCACTGACCCTTGCAAAAGCTTGTATTCCAATTTCACTCCCCCTCTCCCCACATCCTCCCCTAGATGGCAAGTAATTCAATATATGTTAAACATGGTAATAATATATATAAACCCAATATACACATACATATTTATGCAATTATCTTGCTGCACAAGAAAAATCAGATCAAAAAGAAAAAAATAAGAAAGAAAAAAGTTCAAGCAAATAACAACAAAAAAAGTAAAAATGCTATGTTGTGATCTACATTCAGTTCCCACAGACTTTTCTCTGAATGTAAGTGGCTCTCATTATCAATGGAACTTGCCTGAATTATCTGACTGTTGAGAAGAGTCATGTCCATCAGAATTGAACATCGTATAATCTTGCTGTTGCCATGTACAAGGATCTCCTGGTTCTACTCATTTCATTTAGCATCAGTTCATGTAAGTCTCTCCAGACCTCTCTGAAATCATCCCTCTGAGCATTTCTTATAGAACAATAATATTCCATAGCATTCATGTACCATAACTTATTTAGCTGTTCTCCAACTGACTCAGTTTTCAGTTTCTTGCCACTACAAAAAGGGCTGCCACAAACATTCTTGCACATGTGGGTCAAAACACCATTTCTCTTAGCCAGATGTTTTCCATTTTCCATTCACACAGTCAGGTTCTCATGCTTGCTCACATGGACTACTGCAATAATCTTTTAACTGGTCTCCTTGATTCATATCCCTCTCCATATTCATGCAATCTTTGCTCCCAAGGTAAATTTTCTAAAGCTTAAGTCTTGCCATTTGATCTTCCTACTCAACAAGTTCCAATGGTTCTCTAACATCTTTGGGATCAAATACAAATATCTCTGTTATCTTTTTAAGGCTTTTTATATCCTGTCCCTTTTCTACCTTTCTAGTCTTCTTGCACTTCACTATGCTCAACCCACTCTGATTCAACCCATATGGGTCTACTTTATTCCTTAGACATGACCATTCATCTCTTGATTATGTTTCATTTCAGGACTGAATGTTCTTTCTCACCTTTGTTTTCTATTTTTTTTTCTAGAAAGAACTTTCTAAGTTCTTTCAACACAGATCAAATAACACTCTCGTCAGGAAGTCTTGTCTAGTTCTCCCCTAGTAGCTAAAGCCTTCCCCTCTCAGATTTCCTTCCAGCTACTTATATGAACCTAGCTATTTACATGTTGTCATTTCTATTAGAACATGAACCCCTTTATGATCAGTAAACCCCTTTATGATTGGGGATAGTGGTATTTTTTCTTTGTATTCAAAGTGCTTGGCACATAGGAAATGATCCATAAATGTTTATTGACTGACCAACTCACCAAAACCAAATCTGAGACAGCTGGAGGCCAGAAATGGAACCATAATCACTTTTGTGCAGGGCTGATATCAAACACAGCTAGTGCAGCACAATTTTTGTGAGAGTCCAATAGAAAGCTCAAAGTTCCTGTGTCACATTACTAGAAAGCTAAATCAATTCATATGCTTATTGAAGAAAAACTGTTGAGTGAACACCTGCCTCATTTCTTTTTGGGTGTCTGAAGGAAACTCAATGTTTGAAGTTGTAGCTTGAGTACTGTTGGGGGTTTAGGATTGTTATGTACTAGAGAATGTGAGTGCTATGTGTATAAAAGTTACTTGTATGTGTTCTGGGCATAGTTTTGGAAGTATAAGGTAAAGAATTATTTATGAAGACATACTCACTCTTCTAGTCTCCCTCTTTGAAATATAAATGTTGCTGGCTAGGACCGCCTGCAACTTTTTCTTTTCACAGGGCAGTGTTTAATCCCTTAGTCATCACCCTTATTTCTACTCCTGCAGAGAACTTTTCCTGAACATGAATTGAGAGAGGGAGTGGTGGTGGAGAAGACTGAATGAGGCCATCTGTTTCCAACTGTCCGGTCTTGTCACAGACAGCAAAAATGACAATGACTCATTTTTACCTTAAGGCAAAGAAAGGGGAAAAAAGAAACTGGATTCAGCTTAATTTTGCTTTTTAGAAAGTTTATGCAAAATCAGTAATCCAAAATCTTAAAGATTTTCTTTCTTGTTTTTTTGAAGTGGTACTCTCATCTTGCATAAAACTTTAGTGAGATTTCTATCTTACTTTTTTGTATGTCAATAATCATATTATTTCTTTGTCCTTTAAATTCTTGACTTTATGATTAAGGATATGCAAAAATTCCAAAGCAGTTAAGATCATTCTTATATTTATTTAATTAAAGTCACTTTCATTACTAATTAAGAAAAAAAGAACAAACAAAACATCAAGGACAAAAAACTTTGGACTGCGAACTCATTGTCTCAGTAGAATTAAATACCACAATCTATTGTTCCAGATATAGGTGGTAACTTAATAACCTAAACCTTTGATTATCTGGCAAAAATAAACTAGTATCCTCCATCTTCTCAGCAATATGACAGCAAAACTCCCTGATTTAAAATCTTGGGATTATTTTTCAGATCAAAGTCCTAGTGCTGAGTTCACTCAGCAGTTCAAATTGAACTTGAGTTTGGAAACCTATTTAGCTCTTATTCAAAATGTCTGAACAACTTGCCAAACAGATTCCTAGATCAATACCATTCTCTAGAGTCATGGTGTTCATTTCTATAGCTGTAATTCCACACAGTATATTCTAATGTCATTCTGAAAATCATCATGCATTTCTCTCTGTCTTTGGTGTACTCAGGTTATACTTTTTTTTTTTTTTTGGTTCTTACTAACAGAATTTCAGAATTAAAGATGTTCAGTATTAGGAGGGATTCCAGTGGCCATTCAGTTCTATTTATATACCTGAAGAATTATCCCCATTACAAGACAACCAACATATGCTATTAACCCAGACTTTATTTTGAGAATTGCCAATAGGAACACACTAACTCCTAAGGTACCCAATTCCAATTTATTTCCTACTTAACTTTTCCAATTTGCAGCTTCCACTTATTGCTTCTCGGTCTGCTCTTTGCAGTTGTAGAACAATCCCTCTTCTACATGACTGTATTTCAAGTACTTGACAAGAGTTACCACATTTCCCATTAGTCTTTTCAGGGCTAAGTATTATTTTTTTTTCCAATCAGTCTTTATATATCATGTAAAGACTTTTTTTTAAACCATACTGATAATCTTTCTATAGATTATAAGTTGCTTGAAGGCAGGAACCATGTCTCATCTGCCTTTTTTATCTCCCATAATACCTACTATAATCCATCTTCTAGTCTTTTCATTTTCCCTGGTAACCAGTGTCTGGATTTCACTTTTTGTCTTTATCTTTTTCCCAAATTACTTTAGATCTCACAATTTCTAGGAAGTCTTTCATAATCCTTTAACTCTAATGCATTCCTTCTGAGATGATCTCTAATTTATCACACATTTACAAAGGTGTTTTCATACACATATGTGTATATGCATACAAATGCCTATATACATATATTGATGCATGTATGTATATAGTTTGGGTATACATTTTTGAATATTATATCTCCTAACTATAAACTTCTTAAATACAAGGACTATGTCTATTTGTCTGTCTGTCTCTCTCTCTTTAATTTCCTCAAGTGCTGAGCACAATTCATCTCGCAACACTGCTAATCTTCAAACCTGGAATTTGTTTCCTCCTTGTCTCTACCTCTTGGCTTTCCTGGTTTTTTTCAAGTCTCAAATTATAACTCACCTCTGTCAGAAGTCTTTCCCAGTTCCCATAAAGCTAATGCCTTCCCTATGAAATTAACTAATTTAGCATATATATGTATATACAATGTGTGTATATATATATATATATATATATATCAATATACACATACAAATCATAGCTGACCATGTTCACATACAAACTACACATGTATACTATTGTTCCATATGTGTATGGAGTTTGTGCAATGATTTTAACAGGTCTCCCCCCATTAGATCATTAAAACCTTAAGGCAGGAAGTATTCTTGTTTTACTTTGTATCCTTAGCACTTTGCACAGTACCTGCACATAGTAGCAAATTAACAAATCCTTCTTGACTTACAAATAGTAATAGTTGTTGAATGCTTGTTAAATATTAAATGATTCTTGATATGAATCCTGGATGAATGAGTCCTGGAAACTGTTGCCTGGATCCCTGAAGTCCAGATTCTTACCCTTCAAGAGTTGATACCTTAAAAATGAGTGTCACAGGCATCAGCATGTGCTTCAGTGAATATAAACAAACTAACTTGGCAAATACTGAGGCTGATAAAAACCAACTTTGCTGGGTTGTTCTGGGCTTACTGGGGGGACTCCCCTATCTTTCAAATCCTAAATTCAGTAAACTAATGCTTCTTCCAATATGCAAAAATGATTTTGTTGAATGAGTTTTCCTCCTATCTTGCTCTTTTCCCCCTTTTCTTTGTCCCCCTTTTTTGTTTTTTTCCTTTAGTTTCCTTAGTTTCAAATTTTTGTGTTAGCCAAAAAATACCTGACAAGAAGGAAATATAGAATAATAGGAAAAAAAAACTTTTCAGTGATATAATTCCAAATCTTTCATAAGGGAAAAATGTTGATGTTGATTTACAATATTGAAGTACAAAACTCTCATAGTAGTTGCTGGCATTGACCATTGCCACAGTGAAATGTCAAACTCTAAAATATTTCCCAGGAACAAGATTTATAAAGTTGGAAGTGATATTTGAAAATTGAATATCATATATAAAATTCAACTATATCTCTTAGCTTAGAATAAAGAAAGATAAGTCATTGATAATGTAGAATGATTATAAAATAGCTATTGGTGGCTCTGATACTTATATGTCATTGGGTAAGTCATTGAATCTCTTGGCTGCTAAATTTTCTCCTTTACAAAATGAGGAAGATTGACCTACTAAGGTCCTTTTAGGTTCTAAATATTCAGTCTACCTCTAGAGTGTTTTATTTACTTTTTGTTCAAATTTCAAATATTAAATGATTAAATGTCACTGTGCCAGGCTCTGGGGTAGGCATAGGGGCTATAAAAATAAAATTGAAACAATCCCTTCCCTTAATAATCTTATATTCAATAGGAGACATTTGCATATACATATGCAAATGTAAAAGCACATAAATATATGCAAAACAATTATAAGAGAGTGGGATACTAGCAGTATATCTTTAAGTCAGATATGAGTATACTTGGTTTTATTGCATTTTGCTTTATTGCACTCACAGATATGGCATTTTATCTTTTCTTTTCTTTTTTTATGAATCAGAGATCCTACATCAAGCAAATCTATTGGTGCCATTTTCCCAATGTTATGTGTTTACATTGTGTGTGTCACATTTCAATAATTTTCACAATATTTCAAAAGTTCTTATAATTATTGTATCTGTTATGGTGATTTGGGATCAGTGGTCTTTGATGTTACTACTAGTTGTTTTGGAGAGCCACAGACCAGAAACTTAATTGATAAGTATTGTGTGTGCTTTGACTGTTCAAACCACTGACAGTTTTCTGTCTTTCTCCCTCTTCTCAGGCCTCTTTATTCCCCAACAAATAACAAGATTGAAATTGGGTCAATTAATAGCCATGTAATGGCCTCTAATTGTTTAAGTGAAAGGATGAATCAATCAATGTGATAAAACACATATATTTATTGTCAAATTTTAAGAAATTGCCAGAGTTACCCCAATCTTCTGCACTCACCACACTGATCAGTTTAATTTTTGATAAAGAAACACTTTAATATGTACTTTAAATGCACTTCAATAATATGACAAGATCTTTAAATTACAATTAAATAACTAATTGTTAATTAACAATAAACTAGCATTTTTAAACAAGTATTTTAAAATAGAATTTCTTAGAAATAATATTGTTACATATGCACTGGAAAATCAAAAAGCAAACAACTCACTTTATTGCAACATTTATTTATCATAGTGACTTTGATTCAAACCTGCAATATCTCTGGGGTATGCCCCTATATTTGTCAGATTGATTCCCTTCGTTCAGTGTCAACTTGATTCACCATTTCTCCGGAAGCAGGAGGGTCAAAGAATTTGTGAGCTTAGTTAATATGTATAAAAATATGTCAGAAACTGGCTCTATTTTAGTTATTGGATTGGGATTGCTAGCAAAGAAATTGTCCTGCATATGTATATGACTACTCCCCACTTCATTGCAAATGAATCTATCCAAATCTAATCCAAAATAACCCAACAAAGACCTTCTCCTGGAGTCTGAACAACTTTACACAAAACAATGAATTCCCAGTATTGCCCTTCACACATTCCATATACAAACGCATGATTTTGTATTTGTTTTGTGTATATGTTGTATTTACTCATATATATGTGTGTGTGTGTGTGTGTGTGTGTGTGTGTGTGTGTGTGTGTCTGGGTGTGGGTGTGGGTGTAGCTGTGTTTGCTCATTACATTGTAAACTTCTTTGGGATAGGGACTCTTTCATTTTTGACTTTTACCCTCAGAGGCAGGAATGATGCTTAGCAGCTAATAGATACTTAATACACATTGTTGAATTAAATTCAGTGCTACACACACACACACACACACACACACACACTCACATGTGGAAGTGAACTCAGCTAATTCTAAAAACTATCTAAAAAACAAATGTATGTGTGTGTGCATGTATTTATCTATGTCTGTCTATGTGAATCGGCAGCATTCTCTACAAAAAGTGAGTTTTTTTAAGAACTTTCTTGAAGGACTTCTCATCTCATTCTAAGGTAATTACTTGCTTCTCTACTACTAGGAATTTAATAAAACACCAAAATTCATTAATGCCAAAACATCTAGGTAATATTATAAGATATCTTTAGATTTTGGAGCAATCTGATATGAGACTGTGCTTGATGTCAAATCAAACTGGCTGGTATCAGTAAAGCATTCTTAGACTCTAAGAGCATGTCTGCTGCAAAGTTGGTGGAGTTTCCTTTCCAAGATAGCAATATGAAAGATTAATTTAGAAAATGAACATTCTCTTTCATGTGTTCTATATGTGAAGTTTAAATATAAGCTGGATGTGTAGTCCATTAAAAAAAAAAAGAATATTTCAGTCATTGTGTATATTTGTATATAGAGACAGGCTATTTGAAATTATTTAAGATGTAAATTATTTACACCAAAATAGTTTTCTGTGATTGTATTTGACTAGGCCATTAATTCATGTGAAGAGGAACCTCTTTACATGAATTCCATTATTTATGGAACACTGAAGAACTTGGAAAATATATAATGATAAAACTATCATTTCCATTAGAGATTATAAATGTTTAATCGTCTAAATCATTTATTATGATTTAGGCTTTTGTTTTTGCTTCTCTTTTTACATACTTGTTGTGATACTTGACTTTAAACATTTGACCTTAGTGGTGTTTTACAGAAGCATAAAGAAATTGGTTTCAGAGCATTCTTTTCTCTACCTCTTCTTATGTAATAAGATGTGGAAAAAAGGAAAATCAAGCAAAAGAATTATTAAAAAATAATTGACTAGGTTTTTTTTCTAGCAACATTAACAGTTCTTTACAATAAATGGGAATGGAAAATATTTCTTAAATCCCTTGGGATTACTTTTAATAATAAAAATCTGGATGTACTCTGTTGTATTTAAGGGAATGAGACTTGGAATACAATTCTAGAAGGTAAGATTTATCATTGACCTTTCCAAAGACTCACCATTTCATGTGCAAGGAATGACTAGCAGATGCAATATATCATTCCTTTGGGTGGTGGTGGTGAGGGGGGCCGATGAACTCACACCAAAATGTCAAACTAAACACATCATATAAACAATTATGAATTTGATCATGATAATATCCTGCACTTTTTCATATAGTACTAAGTTTAAAGCTATTTGCAAAGTTGTAGCAAGATTAAAGAGTGGGAGATAATTGCTGTCTATTAACTTGAGAATAATCACATGAATGGGTGTCTCATGAATTCAAGTGCATATTCTAGCCACAGCGAGTTGCCACCTGATTCTATTAGAAAAAAAAAAACAACAACAACAAACCAGTTATACATATTTATTAATCTAAGTCACATATACTGAAGTCTGAAGTTAAGTGATACAAATTCTAATTTATTTTACATGTTAAGGTTTACAAAATATTTTTTCCTTGTTAGCCTGTGAGTTTATATTATTCCCATTTTAAAGACAATGAAGCAGACTCACAGAGTAAGAGATTTGCCTGGGGTCACATGACTTCTAAAGGACGAAGGCAGGTCTTGATTTTAGGCACTCCTATAGAAAATCCAGTGAACTTCAAATTACACCATGATCTGGATTTATGGAGAGAATCTGGGCAATTATTTCAGTAATTCAGAAATATAAAAGCAATCCTTTCCTTGTCTGTACATGTAAACACATACAAGTGGAATATGAAAGAACATTAGATCATATGAAATTAGCTTAGATTAGAATAAATATTAGATTATATGAAAAGAGAACAGAGGCAACAATAATATCAGGCTTCCTACATTGAATAATGGTAACTAAGATTTTCTTCTCAAAAGAAAAAAACTTTTCTTTGCTTTTCATTTTTTCATCTGAACAGTTTTAAGACTCGTGTGAAAGGTTCCTTATTTTACTACTGCTGCCAATTAGTTATTTGTTTTTCCTCATTCTGAAAGGATATAAGAAACTGAGTGACTTATAGTAGGAGCAGGGGAAGTGTCAGAAGATCCTGCTGACTACCTTTTTTCTCTTACCTCCATTTTAGAATTGTCAACCTGGAAAGACTTGAACAGATTAGCTTTAATTGTTTATATCTATGTATTTAGGGAGAGGGTAAAAGGAGGAGATATGTAAATGTTCAATGCCTTAAAATCCTTAAGATTATAAGGTTTATTTCTTTATAGGTTATAGGTTAAGGCAATTAACTAGTTCTGAATTAATTTCATCTAGACCATATCTGTCCTCCTTTCCCCTTAAGAAGACTGTTAAATACTTTACTTAAAGTCTAAGAAATTCCTTTGCCCTACCAACTTATTAAGTATCATAAAAAGAAGATTTATCTGGTAGATCTATTCTTGGCAAAGCTATATTGGTTATTTTCCAGAAGCCATTACTCACTTTTAAAAAAGATACTTTAAAATTTTGTTAGTAATTGAAATAAAGTTCACTAAATTTTAGTTTAGGAAATAGGAAATAGCCATCAGGAATGTGTGTTTCTTCATGTTTTCATGGGAACATTGATTAAGTGATGAAAAGAAGGCAGATGGTTTAAAAAAAAATTCTTTAACCATCCAAAACCTAATTATTGATCATCTTGTTGCTTGTCTAATGGAATTGACACATTATGAGAAGAAATGAATTATAGCAACTTGATAAAGTCACTATTATTTAAAATAAATGAGAAGATATAGAAGACATAGTTATGAAAGAATGTTTCGTGAGCTTTCTTATAGGCATAACTCTAAAGCTAGCATCTTCATACTTAGTTCAGGATTGATGCTGATGCAAAATGAGGCTCTCATAACATTTAACATTTAACATAATAGTTAACAAAGAGGTTGACTTTCCTCTTTTCCAGACACTGTCTCCTTCTTCTGTGTCTAGAAATGTATCACATTAGAGAGTCATCAGGATATCATCACTCCTATGGTGTTGGGAAATCCCAAAGCTTGAAAGGATCAGTTGGCTCATAGCTGAGACCTTTTATGCTCCCAGATCAGAAATTGAATATGGGAAGCCAGGGTAGTCAGGTTGAATCATAGGAGTAGGTAAAGTTACATTCTGTTCAGTGAAGGTATTTCAGAAAACTGTTAGTTCTATTCCAAATTTCTTTCAGAAGAAAACAAACAGAAATAAAATGATTAGGCTAATTTGAATCAATTAATCTGGTTATTGAAAGATAAAGAATCATCAATTCTTAGGTGGTAATATAGAAAAATGGAAGGGCAGTAGGGGACTGGGTTATGAAGGGCATTATATGATGAATAAAGGACTTTGTATTTTATCCTGTAGTTGATAAAGAGGCATTGATGATTATTGAATTTATGTGTGTGTGTGTATATGTCTCTGTGTGTGTGTGTGTGTGTGTGTGTGTGTGTGATGATTTAATCAGCACTTTGGGAAAATCTCTTTAATGGTTAAATGGAGATTGGATTAGAATAAGGAAAGACTTGAGACACATAGATCTACCAGTAGGCTATGGCAATAATCTAGGTATGAAATGATAAGACCCTGCTTTATAATGATAGTGCTATCAGAAAAGAGAAAGAAGCATATTTAAGAGATGTTGCAAAGATGAAATCAACAGGTATAAACGTTTATTACAGATAAGGAAGCAGGGAAGATTTGTAAAAACTCTAAAAACTTCTTTGTAGCCAAGAAATGTTGATTTACTGATGTGGGAGATTTTAGTTTTAGTTAAGAATTCTTGAATGAATAAAATGCAAGAAGTTAAATCATAGTTGTATATTATCATTAACATCATAAAAGAAGAGACCTCTATATTTCCCCATTGATTGTTATACATTTTCCCATAAAAGTATGCTTCTCAGAATTGTTTGTTTATAGTCCAATCATTGATTGGTTAGAGCTAAGCAAATGCTAAATTAGGAGAAAAGATAATGATGAGATGATACTACATTCAGTTACAGCATTTTCTTCCTGGTCTGTTTGAACAAATAGTGATTTTTCAGAAATACTTGTTTGATATCATAGACCCATATGTCTATATACATAAATACATACATATATATATGCCTGTATGTATATGTACAAATATATCTCTATGTATTCACACACATATATGTATATATACATAAATATATACACATATACAAGTTTATATTCACACATATTATAAAAACATGGGCAAATCTGAGGTTACAGAAAATTGCTTTAGTTATATTATTATGAAAGATGAATTAGAGTAGGGAAATATACACACATATATATGTAAACTATATCTATCTATACTTAAGCATGTATATCTCTCCATACAACTAAATAAATCTAAGATAAATGGATACATATATTTCCTAAGAAAAACCTAATGTATAGTCTTGCTCTACTTTTGTGACATTTCTTTTGAGATTATCAAACATTATTAGATTACCAGAAATCATATCAGAAATGACCAGAATAAAATTTTTCAAATACATAAGCTTCCTTCTTTGAAGAATCCATACAGATTTTCATGTTTCTGTCATGACATTGTCTCTAATACTATATCCCAGCTTATTTTATATTTAGCAATTTTATTCTCCTTAATGAGTTGTGGTAGATTCTCTTTTCTCCCTCTCTATGTTTGAGAGATGTTTTATTTCTTAATTATTTTTAGGTAGCACCATTATTCTTACCTTTTATAAATTTTGGGAATCCCTATGCTCTCACTGGCAAAAGAAATTATAAATAATTTTGTGTGCTAATTCTATCACTGATGATCATTCATTGAATGAGAAATCATTAAATTTCTTTTATGGTTCTTTAAGGCACTATATTAGATGTTGGAGATACAAAGGTAAAATGTTACCTGACCTAAAGTAGCCTAAATTTAGTGAAAATAACTGGAGTATAGATTCTGTGGAGGAAGATAATGAAAAATAAACCTGAAAGTGTAGGCTGTAACCTTTTTTTTGAGGGATTTTTAATGCTAAGAAGAAGAGTTTGTATTTTATTGCAGAATTAATAAGAAGTCACTGGAAATTTTGATAGAGAAGTAGCATGGTCAAAATTATACTTTAGGAGTCTAAGTTTGTGGATCATTATTGGAAAGGACAGAGCCTGGTGTTCAAGTAGGAGGCTATTGAAATTGGCCATTTTATATTGAATTTCTAGTTCCAATTTTAGAGAATGGCTTTTTCTGACCTAATCTTCAAGTTCTGAGGAAGCATTTAATTTTAGTCCCATAGAGCACCCCTTGCCCAACACAAAAAATCAGTATTCATGCCCTCAACACATTTTCCAATACTATCCTGCCTTTTTCCAAACTTCAAAAGAAAGAAAATAAGGAACTAATAGAGATGATTGAACCAGAAAATGATATAAGCATGGACAAAGCTGAACTTACAGAAAATCTCTTTAGTTATAACACTTTGGAAGATGGATTGGAGTGAAGAAAGATAAGGCAAAGAGAAAAAACTGAAAGCTGTTGCAATAGTTCAGGTGAGAGGTGTTGAGGGTCTACAAGAAGTGGAGGATATATGAGTAGAGAAAATTGATCACTTTAAGAGTTGTGGTAGAGGCAGAAAAGGTGAAGATCTGGAAGCTTATTATAGCAATATAGGGCAAGGGAAGGTAAGTCAGATCCAATAAAACACAATATAAAATTTATCAATATGGGAATCTGGAAATATGTTGATTTCAACAAAAATAGGGAAATTTTAAAGCGGGGAGAATGTGTTTTAGTTCTTGTGCATATTGATTTTTCATATATTTCCTTTTGCATTATACTATATATCTTTTACTGTTTGCATTCATGATATTTTTTTTTTTGCTGTGTAGTAATATTCATTACATTAATGTATCACAACTTGTTTATTTATTCCTTAATTATGGGAAGTTTTTTTTTGCATCTAATTCTTTGCAACTATAAGAAATATTCCTATAAATATTTTGTTGTGCCTGGAATTATTCTTGTTGTTGTCATTATTGACCTCCTTGGGGGCATATGCCTAGAAGTGGTATCTCTGAAAAATGATATGGACATTTTTTTTCACTTTCTTAGCAGAATTCTATTTTTTTACCCAGCTCATCTGGTAGAACATTACATTTGTTTAAAAAAAAAAAATCTAATTGGATTGTGTGTGCAAAGATAGAACTCAATTCAAAGTATCAACAAGAAATTCACTTCATGTAAATAAATACATAATAGAATATTTTTAGAATTTAATTATATCATAAATCTCCAAATAATTGTTTAAAATTTTGCTGTAGTCTGTTTGCAGCATCTCTTCAGTTAGGGTAAAAAAAAACATCTCTCCAAACCAATACTTAATCAGATTGTACTAAATCCTTAAGAACTCAAAGAAGACCTAGATACAATTTTATTTCAATTTTTTTCTACTTCATAGTATTTTTCGGCACTTTGCAACATTTATGTTTATAGTAGATTTTTTTGTGATAGCAAAGAACTAGAAAATGAGTAGATATCCATTAATTGGGGAATGGCTGAAAAAATTGTGGTATATATATATGAAGGTAATGGAATATTATTGTTCTATAAAAATGATGAACAATCTGATTTTAAAAGATCTGGAGAGATTCACACGAATACAACTGAGTGAAACAAGCAGAACCAGGAATATATTGTACTTGATAACAACAAGAACTGTGATGGTCAATTATGAAAGTTCTGAGTGGTTCAGAGATCCTATGCAATCCCTATAGATTTTGGATGGAAAATTCCATCTGCAGAATAAAAACTATGAAAATTGAATGCAAATCAACACATGCAAGTGAACACATGTTCACTTTTTTCTGTTTTTTTTTTCTCTCCCATCATTTTTCTCCTTTGTTCTGGTTTTTCTCTCCCAACATGAATAATAATTTTTAAAAAGGATAGTCGTTAATTCAAGGATGGTACTTTGCACCAGCCCCAGAAGTGAAATCTTGAGCATAGAATGAATAGTATAGAGAAATTTTCATATGAGGATAAGAGGCACAATATAACAGAATGAAGAAAAAATTTTAGGTCTTTGTATGCTGTTGTTTAGCACTGGTATTTTGTTTGAAGTGCAAAAAATTCATAGAACATGCAAAATAATGGACAAATGTAGGTAAATATTTCAAATCCAATATAAATTAATTTGTGATTATTTGATATTTGGGATCATTTATGTTATTTTTCCTTAGTTAAAAAAGATTTTGTATTATTCAAAACAATGCAATTTTTACAATAGAATCTTTGTATTCTGTTTCCAAAGAACAAATATTTAAGCATATATTTAACTATTAAAAGAAGAAATTAAAATTACTCCTTTAAATTGTACAAAATGTAATACATACATATATGTACTTATACACATATGCATGCATATATCCACACACAAAAAAAGTTTTTATGAAACTGTGACACTGAAGAAAGGAATTTGTATGTATATGCATTTGTACACAATAGAGATACTGAAAGAGGTAGATACTAAAAAATAAGAGAACAGATCTCTTTTGTCAATTAGCAGAATTAAATTAATTAGGAAGCACAGATTCATTCTCACAAGCCTTGATCCTACCATCATAATATAACTTTAAGAATGTATTTTGTAGTCTGATCTTATTGAATGTAAGGGCAATCAATTTAAATTCAGGAAGTCCCCACCATTTATTGAATGTGACTTGGTAGCTTAACATTCTTGGCTGTGGTGAACAACTTCTATTAAGACATGAGAGCCAGGAGCTTCTCCATCTCTTTTTCTGTGCTATAAAATGTGTATATATTTTCCCTTGCTTCTATTCGAAATGACAAGACCAGAAGGTCAACCTGTTACTGTTACCTTGTAATCCTGATACTATGATAGTGAGATTCAATAAACAAATGTGGACTTGGAACCAATTTCTGGCAAAGAGTTTGTCTCTGAAGAGAAAGAGCAAATGTTTGTATCATGAAAGAAGATCTAGGAAGGGTCATGCATATTTGATAGTGAAAGAAGATGATATGTGTATGACTATTATACTGAAGATATTATCCAGAGAAAATAATTCAAATTTTGCCAACGTTGGTATTAGCTATTGTTACTTGTACTGGTTAAATTACTCAGTTCTTTTATGCATTTTTTATTACTTGTTATTAGTCCATGATTTTTTTCTTCTACACCATATCCTATCTTAAAAAATGAGATTATAGAATTGAACCAGCTATACCCAGTGAAAGACCTCTGGGAAACAAGTATAAATTACTACATAGAATTCCCAATCCCTCTATTTTTGTCTGCCTTCATTTTTTATTTCCTTCACAGGTTAATTGTTCACTGTTTCAAAGTCTGATTCTTTTTGTACAGCATGTGTTTACATATATTGTAATTAACTTATACTTTAACATATTTAACATGAATTGGTCAACCTGCCATCTGGGGGAGGGGGTGGGAGGAAGGAGGGGAAAAATTGGAACAAAAGGTTGTGCAATTGTCAGTGCTGAAAAAGTACCCATGCATACATCTTGTAACTAAAAAGCTATAATAAAAAAATGAGATTATAGTTGAATAGAATTTCTTTATCAATTAGGTTATAAATTCCTCAAGGATGGAGATTATATAGCATTCTTCCTCATTATCTCTACTATCTAATAAAATTTTCCACATATAATTGTGTGGTCTGGATCTGAACATTTATTAGTTAAGAAACTCCCAGTATAGAAATTGTCTTTGATTCAGAGTGGCAATCTGTCTGCAATTTGTTGTGATGAATTATCTGAGCCACTGAAAGATAGAGTGACTTTTTCCTAGACAAAATTAGTTTTTGTTAGAGGCTTTGAAGCTAATAATTCTAGACTTCCAAATTTACCCCCCTTTCCATGATTCCATATTGTCTTTGCACATAATGAATGGTGAAAATGCCTTTAATTTAAATTTAATATCCCTGAAGCTTCCACTGATAGAAGGAAACTAGATAGAAAGAAAACTAGGCTTAACAATAGATGTTTGTTAGGGATGAGAATAATTTGGGAAAACTTTCAGAACATTTTTTTTAATAAAACTGTATTAGAAATATCAGTTCAACTTATGCCTATCCTTGCTATAGTACACCTTTGTTCATTAGGTGGGAAGTCATGGGTTAAAGAAATTATCCATTTTTTTTTTTTATTTGCTAACTTGCCATTAAGGGAGAGGAAGTTTGGGAAGCAAGACAGAACAGTTCTGAGATTTTTCACTCAGAAGTTTGAATTACTTGACTAAGTATCCTAATTATTTAAGCTTTTGCTTCAGATGAATTAGGAGCAAAATAAATTTGCCCTTTATGATCTGTAATTTATCCAGAGGCTATGCAAACAATTCATTAAGAAAGAAAAAGACAAATTTACAAATGGTTGTCCTCATCATGTACAATGTATTACCCATAATAATAAATGGCTATTCAGCATGGCATAAAGAGGATCATTAAATGTTTCTTCTGTTCCATTTGCAAGAAATGTGAATTTAGATAAGGCATAAGTAGCTCATAAAAAAAAAATCTCTCAATGTAAAACTGCTTAGTTTTAATGCACAATTAATGTTCACTGAGCTGTTAATGCTTTTTCCTGTGATAGAATGAATTCCTCATCTCTCTTACTTTGCAATTTCTTTTTTGCTTTTCTTAACCCTGCTTTCATTCTCATTATAATGCTTTCATAAGCCCATGACTGTAACTTATACCTCTTTTGAAGTTGATTTCTTTTACCAGGATGTTTTAATTCAATATTCTGAATTAAATAACTTATTATTCCAGAAGCTAAAAGACAATTTCTATTGCACAGGAGACTGATTTCCTTCTAAAGAGTATATATGTCAATCTCTGCCAGCTATCGAACCCTGATCTTTGAGATGGGAAAGGAGGGAGTCAATAGCAAGGATCTTCCTATGGTAGTGACTAGAAATATGGGTTTCCTTGCCATTGTGTAATGGAAATAAACAGTAATTGATATAAGAAGTTGCCGCCTATCAGTTACTGTCACTTGTTTTTTTTACCTGTGAACATAAGGACTGCCTGAGCCTTGCAAGGACTCTGAAAGTGCAGATTTTGGGTCAACTGGTACTTATCCTAGGTAGGGTTTTCATTTGGTTGATGACAAATCAAGCCACATGTCCAAGGATGAAGTTGAAATTGATCCATTTTCACAAAGGAGCAGTCAGCCACAAGTTGGACTAAAGAGGATAAGTGGAATCATTTGATGGCTTAAACACATTTCAGTCAATTGGTTACTTTCTAAAATTCATATTTTTCATCATCCAGACAAAAATCTGTTCTAAGTTATTCTTATGAAAGTTGATTTGTACATTTCTTTCAGTAAGTAGTTTGTTTGACGTGATTACTTTTATTTGTATTGAAAAAAGAAAAAGAGAAAACAGTCTGTGATGTGACATAAGAAAACAAAAGGTTTCCCCCCTTTCTCAGCAATATTGTCTACTTTTTTCCAGCTTCCATATTTTTTCTTTTAAAAATTCAAGATTTTGAAGTAGCAATCTGTGCTGAATATTTCCTTATGCAGTCTAATTGAAATCAGAAAGGCTTTTCTAATTCCTGAAGCTTCTGAAAATTGCCCATCAGCTGGCCAAGTAAAAGGTTCTTCAATTATCTTTTCCATTATGTTAAATTATCAAAATGGTTCCTTTCTCAGTTACCAACCCCTCCAGTTGTCTTAGTTCATAACATGGAGATACAGAGTCGATTTTGATAGAAAAATAAATGTAATGGAGTGTTACAAAAGCAGTATTGAAGAAAAGAAACAATTGTTTGACATATGAATATGAATGTTTTCAACTGAATGAATAAAATATTAAGATTTAAGATATGAGTTCATCTTTTCCTACTCTCAAACCCAACATAAATTTTCTTCTATTTTGAAAGATACAATAAAATAATATTTTCTGTAGCATGTTTTTGCTGGACCATAACTTATAATACCAAAATGATGGACTCTTTTCAAGGGATGAAATGCATTTCATCTAGCAAGTTTGGCAATCAACTTGCTAACATAATCAAAGAGATTTTTGGTTGAAATTTGAAGGTGAGAAAGAGTAATGGCCAGATAAAATTGTAAAACTGGGCATTGTTGAGAATAATAGGCATAAAAAAGGAAGGCCAAGCTTAGTAGAGTAATATCCAATAATTTTCAAGAGATTAAAAAGGGATTAAGGTTAAGGATAACAGATGTTATATATAGCAAAACAAAGTAAGCAAAATCTTAACACAAAGAAATGAATGCAGTTATATAGATATTATTATATGACCTGTATGTAATTTATGTATGCATGTAATTTGTAATAATAATACCTATGTATGTATCCACTTGTGGGTTTTATAAGTGGAATGAAGAAATGGAGAGGAGTAATTTGATCACAACCACAAGAGGGTCAGAGAAATAACATTGCATATATGGAAGGCATAAAATTATAGGGAAATGAAGTTAGAATTAGTAAATGGATATGGAATTACTAAAAAAAATGACCTAAGAAAAAAATACAGATTTATGAAATTAAAGCTACCTGTGGTTATATGAAAAAATGATCTAAAATACCATTGATTAGAGAAACGCAAATTAAAACTCTCTGATAGATACAAGGTACTCGTACCTATCAGATCGATTTCTATGATAGAAAAAAATGATAAAGGTTAGATAGGATATGGGAAAATTGGAACACTGATGCATTGTTAATGGAGTTGTGAATTGTTTCAACCATTCTGGGGAACAATTTGGAACTATTCCCAGAGGGCTATAAAATTGTGCATACCCATTGATCCAGCAATACCACTATCAAATCTGTATTCCAAAGAGATCATACTAAAGGGAAAAGAACCCATGCATATAAAACTCTTTATAGCAGCTCTTTTTGTGGTGGCAAGGAGTTGGAATTTTAGGGAATGCCCATCAATTGGAGAATGTCTGAACAAATTGTGCTCTATGAATATAATAGAATACTACTCTTCTATAAGAAATTATGAGCAGACAGATTTAAGAAAAACTTGGAAACAGTTACAATAACTGATGTTGAATGAAGTGTGCAAAATCAGGAGAACATTGCACATAGTAACAGCAACATTGTAAAATGATCAGTTTTGATAGACTTTGCTTTTCTCAGCAATACAATTATCTAAGACAATTCTAAAAGACTTTTTATGGAAGATGCTGTCCCTTTCCAGAGAAAAAAATGTATGGAGTTTGAATGGAGATCAAAGTATACTATTTTCACTTTTTTTTTCTTTCTCATCATTTTCCCTCGTTTGTTCTAATTCTTCCTTCAGAACAAGACTCATAGGGGAATATCGTTAATATGATTATAAATGTATAACCTATATCAGATTGCTGACTATCATGAGGAAAAGGAAGGGAGAAAAATGGGAAAATTTTGAAAATCAAAATATTATAAAAACTAATGTTGAAACTATCTTTCCATGGAATTGGAAAAATAAAGTACTATTAAATGGGACTAGAAAAGAAAAATATAAATTTACTTAAAAGTATTCTTCTTTTACTATGGAGAAAAATCTTCACAAATGAAAAAGGCAGAACCAATAGTGTAGCAAAATTCCGGGCATATGATATAAAGATTTGAATAGGAAATTAGAAGTAAAAAAAAAAAAATATATATATATGAAATGGTAACAGTTCTACCAACATTTTCTATAGAGATCTAGTCTCAAAAACTCATAGTGTGTCACATTTAGACTTTACCAACTCAATACCCAATATTAGTTTAGTGTAATTCAGAGATGGTAAACACTGTACTCGGAGATTGTTGTAGCAAGTTCATCTGATTCAAATTACCAGGTAATTGGGAAGTATTTAACAAAATAGATAAAAATACAAGATTACATAGATAATATTAACATACAATTTTCTAAGACATTATGTGGCCACAAGTATCTCAAGCATAAAATTTAGTGGCTCTTGTTTCTTTCTGAGTTTCACCTGATAGTATAATAGAAAGACTACTGTACTTATCAGCAGAAAACAGCAACAACAACAAAACTTAGTTTGAATATCTTCCAGTATTTATTAGCTATGTGAGCCTAAATAAGCCTATTCACTTAATTGTATCTTAAATTCATCATGTGTAAAAGAATGATGAAACTTTTGTAAGATTTCTCAAGGGTTTAGCACAATTCATTACATAGAAAATAAAATTGTTGAATTGACTTTTACCTCACAAGATTATTAGAAAAGTGTTTTATAGCTATCTAAGTGCTATTTAAATTTGAACTATCATCATGTCATCATATCATCCCCACCAGCATTACTATCAGTAGCATTTTATAACTATATGAGAAAGTGTCAGTGACACATAGGAAACTGAATTAGAAAGAACAATAGAATACCAAATTATATTGATGGTGATGTACCCTTTAAAACACTCAAAGAATGACTCTGGATACATAAAATATGAGAAGAATCCATGAAAATCCATGAAAAGATAATAAATAGTCCTTTAGAAAATATCTAGGAAATAGCAACTGTATGATTTCTTCCTTCTAGAATCTTTGTTTGAAGCTTCTTCTAAGAGTATCCATTCTTCATTATACTTTCTTTAATGAAATAGGAAGATTTTTAAGATGAATTTCTGTAAAACAGTACATATTCTTTAGTCACACACATGACTGAAAGATATAGAATCTGAGATTTCAGAACAACATTTGACTTAGCAGAACAAAATGCTGTTTTTAAAAATTCCATTCAAATAGTCTCTTGAATATATTATCATAATAATTGTTAAAATGACAGATGAACAATGGAGATATATTTATTAAATGATTTCTTGATTTTTAATTAAAACAGGGGATTGTATTGCTATCTAAGGTTTTCATAAGCATCTTTGAATGAGATTCTCTGTCAGTGACAAAATTATTTAAACGTTCCAATTCATAGATAACATTGTTTTATTTTCATTGGGTTTCCAAACACTGGTAATTTCTCAACGATTTTTTAAAAAAATATTTAAAAATTGGTTTAAATATCAAACTTGAAAAAAGTGGGAAAATATTGTATTTTTTCCAGATTATAACATGAAGTTAAATGGCTTGCTGTATTGTACTATTTTTTATCCTCCTTTCTCAGTAACATATGCATATATACAGCACACACACATTCTATATCCTGTCCTCTTTTTGTTTACAAAAGGAAATGATTTCTTACAGATCATAAGGTCTTTGAAAATTCATTTTTGCTAGTATCATTGTACTGATCATATCATATTCTAGAAACAGGATAAATTCTCCTAAATGTGTCAATGGCTACTTCAAAAATATCTACTTAACAACATTTAAAACCCTTGAACGATTTTAGATATGAACAACAGCATAGAGATAGACATAAAGAGCTAACTTTGGAGTGAAGAAGTTTGAGTTCAAATACTTCTTTTAATTTATAGAGCTCTGTCATAAAAAAGTAAAGCTGGCCAAGTCATGTTAAGAGGGAAAGTTTCAGATGAATTGCCCTTCTTCATTGGCTGAGAGAATGTCTACATTAGAAGTCCCTAGAGTGTTGAAATCACTGATTTAAACCATATTTTGAAAGCTAGCAATTATAAAAAATCGAACATGAATAAAAGACATAAAAGAAATTGCACCAATATTGACTAATGCACTTTCTGAGTAGTTTACAAGCCTTTACACTTTTTATTTCTTAGTACTGAACTATATGTTAAAATTTATTTTTCATCCCCTTTGCTTTTTTTTGCATTAAAATCATTTATTAATGTTAGATTGATTTTATCATGCAAATTTTCTCATAGTTTTTTTGTCTCTTTATCTGCAACAGATGACATCATATAATGATGCATATATATACACACACATTCATTTCAAATAATGATAAATTATATTTGAATCTTTTTTGTTTATGTTCACCAAAACCAATAGAAGGAAAAAATACAAAACATTCTATCAAATTATATTTGCCTTGGGTTATAATATGAAACCAATGCTGTTAATTCCTTTCAGCCTGTAGTCACAGGACTGGAGGACATCATGAATCATTCTTCCATTTAGCCAAAACACTCTAATCTTTAAGTTTTATTCATAGTGAGAATACTAATATTGACATGGATTAAATTTTCCAATAGCATGTTGACTCACTGATCATTGCATAAGGATCTCATATTTGAAATTCCAATGCCTAAGTTAATGTTTATATATAATCTAATGTCATATATGTCCAATGTACACACCATAGGTACATAGTATTATGAATAATTATGCATAAATATCTTTTCATAGATATGTTGGAGTAATATCTGTATATATAGCTAAAGGTTCATTGGAAGACTTAAATGTGTTCATACACAAACATACTTCTGTAGAAGTCCCTGATACTGATTATATATATATATATATATATATATATATAATATGCAAATCATATATACATAAACATAATTTATGTAAAATATATAGTAAATAAACTTACTTGCTTATAGTTTTCTAGCCCCATGATTGTATTGGAATTTCCTGAATAAGGAAATCCTGGATGAATATACTGTTCTTTCTATAGACCAGTAAGCAGACTAAAACTTAAGAATTAGAAATCTCTTTGAGAATGGAGTGGTTAAATCATGTGTCCAGATTCACAAAATCAGTGTGTATTAGAGGCAACATTTAAACTTAAATCTACCTGATGCCAGAATTAGTTCTCTATCTACAAATTGGTACTCCCTAAATATATTAGAGCAAGCAAAAAAATGACAATGGTCTACAATGAATTGGATAGATTCTATAAAGAAGATTGTGGAAGACAAGGACCAGAAATGCAGAAGATGAAAAAGGCATGAAGAGGTTATATTCTGCCTTGGGGAAAGTAGTACCAGTACTGATGAGATAATAGATCCATCAAAGCAAACCACAAATATTTCTATTTTTTCCCTTGGGGATAATTGTTTTTTAATTATTTGTTTTAACTTTCCCCCACAATAAAATAAACACAGTATAATTCTAGTTTGTTTATTTTCAATTTTGCATATAAGAAATCGTGGCACAGAATTTGAGATATACACAAGTTCATATGAGTAAGACTGTAGCTTTCATAGCTAAAAGTGAAAAGTTCAGACAATTAGTTCTTTTGACTTTATAGTGCTTTTTCCCCAAAGGAAAATGAAGACAATTTCTTTTTTTCTTTTATTTTTTAAACTTAGGTTTAGTTAGTAGTTGATATATCCCCTCTATCCAAATTTAAATTGAATGTGTTATTGGGTTCTATCATCATAGGGAATAAAGATTAGGAAAGTAGAAATATTTTAAATAATTTATACAGTAAACATCTATACCTTGCATCATAAGTAAATTGAAGATCAACTTACCTTAACCAGAAACACACCTAATAATATTTAGGTTTTTCAAACTGTTTGGGATTTAACAAGTCATGTCTGCACAATGTCTGGGAATGTTTGAATTTTCTAACAGCAAATACAATATGTCTATGATATAAAGTCAGATGCATAACTTGAAAAATGTCACTTTATTTCAGATTATAGCTTTGATAATAGATTTTCCAAAGTGGTTATTATCTAGCATTAGGAACCCACTTCTATACCCACTCTTTTCCCCCAAGGGGGCCCTAGTCTCATAGTCTGATTACATTTAGTCCTGAATGAGGAGGGCAGTCTGGTTTTTGTTGAGGTGTAGAATGGTTTGGGAGTTGGCTGTCTTACATTTTGTGGTTCATTAAATTCTGACACAAGGACCCCGGAGAAAACATTGTTTAAAGATCAGGTATTGCGTTATATCTAAGTCTCTTTAAAATAGAGTAAAAAGATAGTCCATATCCAGTAGAAATCAGGTGTGGAACAGGTTTTTATTTTCTACACACAAAAGAAATATTAGTCCTAACAGAATCACAATGCTCATTAACTTAAAGAGAAAGAACTTTTATTAATAATGCTATCATTTTAATAAAAGAATTTACTGGCACTCAAATATGAAAGACACTTGGGTGTCCTTGGAAAAGTGAGTATTAGAGAGGATGGTAACCAATTCTAATTAATTAACAAGTAATGAGAGAATGAATATTATAATGAGAAGTGGACTATATTGAGGGCTTCAGATACTTGATACTGAACACTCAAATCTGGGTCAAAAAGACTTATCAATTTCCATATCACTTGACTGACAAAAGGGAGAATCCACATTTTTCCAGAATGGTCTGAATAAATGCAATGAATAGGAATCCACTAGTTTGCCTAACATTAAAATTTCTTTTACTATCTTTGATTTCCCATGCCAGTTAATGTAAGAAAGCAGAAAAGGGGGAACACTTTGGTCTCAATATAATAATTAATTATTAAATATTAGAAAAAATACTAATTTCTTTCACTTTAGAATAGGTTCTCTTCCCATTCTTTCTAATCAATTCTTATCTAATAGGACCCTTAATTGCTAAATCTCTTGAACTCACAATGACATCTCTAAGTCTGGATGCATTCAGCTCAGAGTAGATGCTCCTTTGTAATGTCCAGGCTAGCTTTCTGGAGGATCTTGGGACCAGTCTTGGTCTTAGTGCAGGAGGCAGGAGAACCACCAGGAGGATGGTCAAAGATGGAATGTCTCATTTCCAGTCCTCTCAGCCCTTAAGTACCTCAGTATGATTACATCATTACAGAATACTGAGTATGTGTGAACTAGAAAACCATTCCACTGAGTTAACACCTTGTTGTAAGTATCCTTGTTTCAAGTATACTTTTTCAGAGTTAAGGCCCTCTACACTCCTTCACCAATACCATGAAAGAATAAACATAAAAGAAATAATGCAGAGCTCAGGCATAGTCTTACTTAGGCAAGACATGCACTTATAGCTACATGGAAGCTTTGTTTGAAAATAGGAAAGGAGATTTTATTTATTTCTCATGGAAGCAGTTCATAATAGTCCCGATATAATATGCAGGGAAGATATTTTTGAAGGTAATGTACAATGCTTATATAAATATATGGTTAAGTTCTGATGGACCTGGCCATCCTCAGCAATAAGATCAACCAAATCATTTCCAATGGAGCAGTAATGAACTGAACCAGCTACGCCCAGAGAAAGAACTCTGGGTGATGACTAAAAACCATTACATTGAATTCCCAATCCCTATATTTATGCCCACCTGCATTTTTGATTTCTTTCACAAGCTAATTGTACAATATTTCAGAGTCTGATTTTTTTTGTACAGCAAAATAACGGTTTGGTCATGTATACTTATTGTGTATCTAATTTATATTTTAATATATTTAACATCTACTGGTCATCCTGCCATCTGGGGGAGGGGGTGGGGAGAAGGAGGGGAAAAATTGGAACAAGAGGTTTGGCAATTGTTAATGCTGTAAAGTTACCCATGCATATAACCTGTAAATAAAAGGCTATTAAATAAAAAAAAATAAAATATATGGTTAGTCATTTATTCTTCCTGTTCAGTGGATAGAACTTCCTTATCTTCAAAGTACAAGTTCTTCAATATTAATCATATATGACCAGAAATAAACTCCCAAATTGAATTAGTGTTATGAAGGATAAGTATGCTTTATGAAATGACCTTTGCTTCAATTATATACTATGTACTATGATATAATGTTGTATGGGCTTATTTAAGCTCATTTTGGTTGCATTCAGTTTTGGTGGCTTTTATACATTGTCTTATGTTCCACCAAGAATCCTCTTGTAAGCATCAGAATTTGCCTTGGTGTAAGTCTTGACAAGAAAAAAAAACCTCTAGTCCCCATTCAAGCAATCAGACTCTCAAACATTAAATATAATGCAGAAAATATGAAGCTCTCATGCTAAAGCCCACAAGTAATTTCTGCCTCTCAGATATGTATATACTATGGTATATTTATAATGTTATCCTGGCTAATGACCTTTTCATTCATATTTCTTTATAATAAGAGGCAAGAAATCTGGTTCCTGGAGTTAAACAACCCTTCAATCTGATAGGCATGTGTTTCTCCAGAGACCTATAAGTTTCTCCTGATATATGGTACTATCCCTCCTGATCTTTGGAAGATCAGATCAGTATATGGCCTTTTGTCCAATGTACTCTTTGTGCCATAAAATCTGTTTTAAAACTGTGAATTGATTAAAAAATAGAATTTGCCAAGTAGATCAAAGCTAGTATAGTTACAATAGAAATATTTTTCAGTATACTTGGCCCAAAGCAGGACCATTCTTTAATAATGAAAATAAATACCTTAAATAGGCTGTTATAATTAGTTGTGGTAGTAGGTAAGTGGTTTTCCAGATACAGACAAATGGAGTAACATACTTTATGCTTTAATATGTATACTGTATTAAAAACTAAGTCATATTTACAAGTGAAGATATTTTCAATTCATAAAACATATTTTATAGCATGAATGGATAAGGCATAGATTGTCTCAAATATGGTTCCTGTGAAAGAATATTCCTTGGTTTTGATGTAATACATTCCATATAAGAATATTGCATACTCTTCCTTGACTTAAAGAGGATTGCCAAATTCCAAATGGTAATATGTTAATATTTTGCCTGATGCTTATTGAACAAAATATTTCATATTCTGTTTTTATATCTACATTTTCCTTCCTATATTTTTCCAAAGAATCTCATGAAATTGTTGTGAAAAACAATTCCCAGATGATTTTTCAACGCTTCCCCCTTGGGATGTGCATTATAATCCTTTTTAAAGATCTCAAGGTTCTATATCCATTTGGTGCCTGGTTACACCAATGAGATGGATTATTTGGTATTGTTTTACAGAAGTAACAAGAGTAAAAAGACTTGTATTGCTGTCTTTGACTTCATGCAGCAATAAATCTCAAACAAGCTTAAAATATTTGTGTGAAGATTTCATGAGAAGCCAATTCTCGTATGCTGGAAAAATTCATCACACATCTGTGTGTAATATGTAACCAAGAACTTCTAGAGCATAAGGGGACTTATAGAACTATTTTTCTGCCTTGATAGCTAGGTAAAACTTTTTCTTTCTTTTTCTTCTTTCTTTCTTTCTTTCTTTCTTTCTTTCTTTCTTTCTTTCTTTCTTTCTTTCTTTCTTTCTTTCTTTCTTTCTTTCTTTCTTCCTTCCTTCCTTCCTTCCCTCCCTCCCTCCCTCCCTCCCTCCCTCCCTCCCTTCTTTCTTTCTTTCTTTCTTTCTTTCTTTCTTTCTTTCTTTCTTTCTTTCTTTCTTTCTTTTCTTTCTTTCTTTCTTTTCTTTCTTTCTTTCTTTCTTTCTTTCTTTCTTTCTTTCTTTCTTTTTTCTTTCATTCTTTCTTTCTTCCTCCCTTCCTTCCTTTCTTTTTTCTTTCTTTCTTTTTTTTGCTGTTGTCCCATTTGCCTTCATGTTAAACTGACTGAAACTTCAATATTGAAGTTCATTTATATGAATGCAACCACCCATATTACTTTTTTAAATTTTAAATAAAATCACTGTTTTCACTTACTCATAACTTTATAAAAATAAAAAAAAAATAAGATGAAATGTTCTTTTCTGAATTAACACCAGCATAAAAAGGGGACAAAGTTGCAGATGACTTCTGAGATTTAAATAAAACACTTTTACCTGGTATGACATAAGAAAGGTTATGATCCCTTTCCATGTTTTAAATCTGAAGATTTTAATTTCCTTCATTGAAAGTCTTACTCAGATGTCTTATTATAGGCAACAGTGACTCTGGCTTTGGAAAAACTATTAGTGGAGAAAATACTTTGAGTTTGAATCAAGTTATATATTGTGTGTCTTTTGTCTGATGACAGGCTATAGTTTAGACTTGGACACATTTTCAGATTTGTTATAGGGTGATTATGGCTACAGTTATGATCAAAAATCATGTCCTAAGTTATGGAGGGATTATGAATTTCACTTATGCAATGCATACACACATCAATGAAGGAGAACAAATTAAACTAATTATTTTCCTTATTTCAAACACAAGGACAAAATAAAAATAATTCCAATTCAGTAATTTTTTGTTCTAAATTTGGAGGTTTATTTTTTAACTTAATGAGTATATGACAGAAATTTTGCTAGGCCTTGGAGGCGGAGGAAGGGAAGGAGAAGGAAGAGGGATAGGAGGGGAGGAAGAGATTAATTGCCAAATCTTTTCATCTATATATCAAAAATATATCTTTTATCCATGCCCATATATTCACAAGTCACCACTTTATCATCCTTATCATCTCTCTCAGGACTGTTGAAATGAACTACTAATTGGCCTATTCTAATGCATTCTGCATATAACTGTCTATGTGATTTTCCTTAAATGTAGTTCTAACCATGTCATTTTACTCAATGAAATCCAGTGCTTCATTATTACTTCTAGAATAAACTAGAAACTTTGCTACTATTTAAAAATCTTCATGATCTGCCCCAACCCTACACTTCCCATTTCATTTTACATTGTTCTTCTTCCTATACTCTCTAATTCAATTTATACACTATCTCCCATCTCTATGCCTTTTGTCGGACTGTTGCCAAAATTTGTAATGCATTCATTCTTCATCTTTACCTTATGGAATCCCTGTTCCCTTCAAGAATCACTCTAGTTTTTATTCTGATTCCCTGTCAAGCATTTAAGTAGCTCTCTATATTCTTCTACGTGTATGTACTATCTTACTGACAGCATATAAGCAATAGAGACTGGGGACTTCTTAATTTATATCTTTGGATCTGCAGTGCTTAGTAGAATACCTGACTAAAAGAAAACAGAGCTAATTAATTCCTTTTTTTTTACTTTTGTTTACTGTACCAAATAGAATAATATTTAGCCTTGAAAAAATAATAAAATTAAATAATAAATAATTAAAATTTAAAAAAATTATAATAAGAGAACACCTAACTTCCATTAGTGATTATAACACTGGAAAACTACATAGAATGCTAGTGGGCAAAAAAACCTAGTGAGAAGTTTTTGATTATCTTTGAAAAATCATTAAGAACAAGGGAATTGCTATAAGAATGTAGTTGGGCAAGAAGCATTCTGATTGCAAAACCCAAAACAAAACAATTTTATTTTTTCACTCCAAGAGCTGGTGAGCTTAGCTTTGTTTTCTCATGCAACCCTTCTTCCAAGACTATTGTCTAAACTTTTACTTACTCAGGATTACTAAGTCTCTAGACTGGTAGGTGGCTCAAAGGTATCCTTGAAGATTGTTGCTATTGCTAGTGTTGTTGCTCATGAATTGTGTCCTTTTCATTATCAATCACCTAGGTGACATAATTTAGCTATTAATAAAGGCTATAGCAAAACTAAATGGATAAAAAAAAAATTTTCACAAACTAGAGGCTTATTCTCTCTTTTCATCTACAAGATCATTTGGGAGAGTGCTATCAAACTTAAAGTACAATGCTAGTAAGGCACATATTCAGAAAATGTGTGTGGCTAAGGGGTATCTCCTGACTCCTTGACCTGGAAATCTTTTTTTAAATTTTAAATGAAATTCTCAGGAAATTCCCCTTAGGCATAGCTTTCTGATTTGCTTTAAGTATCATTGCATTTCTTTTTTAAAATGAGTTTTTTATTGCTACCTTCTCTTATTTATGTTATTATAATTATGCCAAGTATTTTTCTCCCTTCCCTTTCTAAAGAACCATCCCATATAAAGAAAAAAAAAAAACATTTCTTGGAAAAAAATATCATAACTGATCAATACTTTTAAAAAAGTCCCCAAATACGTGCAATATGTAATAATTCTTGACTTCTTGAGTGAGTTTAGAGTCTCTTATCAATCTTTAGTTGAGTCTGACTTGATTTTTATAATTTTATTACATTTACTTTCAATTTTTGATGTCATTCGTCTTATTTACATTGTTATAGTTATTGTATATGTACTTTTTTTGACTCTTTATTTCATTCTGTTTCAGTTCATATAGTTCTTTCTATGATTCTCTTTATCACACATAATTTCTTATAGCTTAATAATATTCCATTAGATTTATTATCACAATTTGGGCATTCCCTAATTAGTGGACCAATACTTTGTTTCTGATTCTTAGATGTGCCCCCAAAATTTTACTATATTTTGGAGGGTATGGGGATTTTCTTTTGAGGGCTAGATCAATAATGGAATTTCTGGTTCCAAAGATATAGATATTTTGATCACCTTATTTACAGAATTCCAAATACCTTTCTGAAGTGGTTGCATCATTTCATAGTTCCATAAAAATGGATTAATAATAACAACAATAATGACAATAATGATGATGGTAATGACAATAACAACAATGATAATATTTGTATAGTGCTTGCTATGTATCAAGTACTGTATGTTCCTCATAACAACCTTGGGAGGTAAATGTTATAATCTTCATTTTACAGATGGAATAACTGAGGTTAACATAGATTAAGAGACTTGTACAGGGTCACATAGCTAGCAAGTGTGAGAGATCAAATTTAAACTCAGGTCTTCCTAACTCAAACCTTGGTGGTCTTTTTATTGCCTATAATTCCATAAGCCCTTTAACATTGATTATTATCTTTTTTTTTTTTTTTTGCCAATTTGTAAGTTGCAAAGAAAACTCAGGGTTGTTTTGATTTACATTTCTCTTTTTAGTAATGATTTGGAGCATTCATTCACAAGATTGTAAATACCATAAGAATTGTTTTTCATATCCATTGACCACATTTATTGAAGCACAATAGATTTACTTATTTCATTTACTATTTTTAAAATTGAATATTCAGTTCATTAGTGCTCTTTTTTGTTAATGTCTGTTTGTAAGGATATGATTCTTCCTGCTCACTTCCCCTCCCTTTGCCAAAGATTGCTTTAACAAGTTTCCTAGTAATTTGGCTATATAGTTCAATTGTTATAATTTTCTTTTATATGGTTATCAATTGTTTCTGTGATTTGTTCTTTGGCCCAGTCATTATTTAAAATTTTATTTTTAAGTCTTTAATTGGGATCCATTCTTTTGTCTGTGGTCTCTGAATCAATTACTGTTTTATTATGCTATGATATATAAAGAATGTATTAAATATTCTGCCTTTTTTTTGTATTTGTTTGCAACATCTCTGGCTCCAGTGCACTGACAGTTTTTATCAAAGTTTCATGTGGTGCTGAGAAATCTGTGTCTTCTTCTGTCATACCATTTAGAAGACAGCACATCTTTTAATTCTTGTTCTTTCAGTAAATTTATTCTGTTCCACATTTTTCTTTTTGTTTATCTTTCTGTTAGACATTTTCAAAACAGAGAGAGATGGAGAGACAGAGAGATATTGAGAGGGAGAGGGAAAAGGAGAGGGAGGAGAGGGAGAAGTTTCTTCTCATTTATGAGTTATTATCTACGTATAAATAATGCTTCCTTAATGAATTTGGATACTTAGATATTTGATGTGTAAAAATTGATTATGATTGCTTTGTTATCTATAGTTTCTTTTGCTAGAATTGTGTAAAGGGCTGGAACTATGAGTTAATGCACTGGAATCAGACAACTGAGCACTTAAGGCTAATTACCAATTGGATAATACTCTATTAGCATATGCTTGGAAAATAGCCCTTCTCACTATTCTGTGCTGGCTCAATCTTTTGGTGTATACAGAGAATTCTAAGAGGGATTAGGGGGTGGAGTAAGACAAACCAGGGTCACTTTGGTGGTAGACAAGGAGAAGGAAGGTCGTGGAGATCCTGTGTCCATCCAATTCATTTCTACCCCTAAAGACCAAGAATAAAGACCAAAGACTTTTGCTTATCCTGACTCTGGCTGATTCTAAGGCATCCAGGGTGCTAACTTGGTCTTCACAGAATAGTTTCCTTGTCTTTCTTACTTTTGAGTATTTTTGCTTTGTCAGATAAATAATTGCAACTCCTGACTTTTTAGATTCACTTAGTGCATAGTAATTTTTCCTCATCCTCTAAGTTATTTTGTCTTTGTATAAATGTGTTTTTTGTAAACAAAAGATTACATAGTTTAATTTTCTGTCACTCCTTTTCATTCTATTGAATTGTTTAATCCACTCACATTTTAATTTATGATAGTTAGATTTATACTTTCCTCCATCTGTCTCTAACATCCATTGTTATGTCACATTTCCCTTTTATTGTCCTGACTCAGTTTCCCTAATTATCCTGAGCCAGTCCTGACTCAGTTTCCCTAATTGTTCTGCTTATAATTGTCTGCTCAGTCCTGTGAAACCACCTCTTCCTCTTAATCAGAGTATTTGATAAGGACAAAAGATCTTATGTTTTAGAATATCAAAATGCCTTTCTCCATCCAAAGCTATCAGAATATCAGATACTGTCTTATCAAGATGCCTCTCCCCATCTCTGGTGGCTCACCCCACCATATCAAAGTCCTATTCCCGCTCTCAGCATCCTGATTCTGTCCCTGCCTCAGTCTACCCCCTGAGTCTGACCCATGTGTATATATGTCATTGAGAACTCACATTGTTTGCTGGATTCTTGGAGACAATAGTCTCATTCAGCCCTGGGACCAAACCATGGATCCATTTGGTCCCAGTAAATCTCTCCCTTTTAATAAATTATTAAATATTCTCTAATCTCTATCTTGCCTCAGTTTCTCTGGCATTACATTTTGGAAACCCCAGTGAGATGTTAGAAAATGAGAGCAAGATTAGAAAATAGAGACATTCGGGTCTCTACCTTAGGTCTCAGGGTGGCTGGTGATCTGGGTTCTTTGCTTGGAGAGGCCGGCCCTCTGGATTTTTTTCCATAGCCTCCAGGGAAGAGCAGTTTCCAGCCACAATTGTGCCTGACACCCGATGGTGGACACCTCCATTTGGCCATGGGAGAATCTGGTCTGAAACCCCTGCGGGGTAAGTTTTCTGTCCGGTCTGATTGCTAGCAAATCTGGTCCCCAGAAAAAGTTGGGCTGACAAGCCATACAACTCTGGGAAATGCCAGTAGGATGCTATGTGCCATTATCTGGTTCTGAGATCCTTTTGGTACTATCTGGTTTTAATCTGGGCATTTTCTGTGAAGGCAAAGAAATGCACCAAACTGGAGGAAAGACTCTCAAGCTGACAACTTCCCTCAGGGCTATTCTAAAATTTCCAGCTAGCCCCTGGTGTCTGTGTTAAATGTTTTGTTTGACATTTTTTGTTTCTGTGTATTCTGTGTGATTTGTTTGTCTGTCCTGTTTATTCAGAGCTCTGCTAAATTAAGAAATTTAGGAATTGGTTATTTCACTTTTGCAAGTGTACTTAGTATAAAATTTGCTTGTGATTTTAAAATTTTAAAAACTGGCACTCAAAGTAGTTTAAATTCAGGCCTGGCTTGGGTTGAGTTACCCTAGATAAGGCCTCTGAAGAACAAAAGCAGTTTATGCTAATTGCTTTGAACTCTGGCTAGAGAAACATCTGATTAGGAATTTAAGGATGGTTTTAAAATTGTGGGAGATAATTTTACTATTGCCTTTGCAAGCCAGATTTGTTCCAAGTATTCTTTTGGGCAGTTTTAAATTATGGGAAATAATTTTACTATTACCTATGTAGGCTAGATTTAGTTATCTTTGAATGTAAGATCTTAAGAACTTTTTGGAGTAAAGTTCTGTTAACTTATCTGAAAGGGGTCATGTGCCTCTAATTAGGTAATGAAGGGTCTGACTTTTCTAAAGGCTCCAACTCTGGCCAAAGTTGGAGCTTAGGAAAAGTCCATTGGGAAGGGTTGCCTTGTGGAATCCTCACTCTCACCCCCCTACTGCTTTCTGCTACTTTAAAGGTTGGGTGGGGTAGTGATTTTTTGTCTCCAAAGGTGAAGTTTAAACTCACTCCCATTGCTCTCTGCTGCTTCAGCTATGGAGCACCTAGTTAATCCTGGGGGGCAGTTTAGCTTGCTTTCCCTCCCCTCTGCCTCTTTGGAGGCAGAGGGGAGGGAAGGGCGACCACGTGGAATTCCCCCCCCCCCCCCATTAAGTATGTTCTAGCTTCTTTCTGCAGAAGCTTGGGTTTGGCAAAAGATTTCAAGAGACAGGTCCACTTTTAAGTTAATTGACTGGTGTATAATTTGGTAGGGCTATTTCTAAAAGATTAAAGGATATTTTTAAGAATCCTTCAGATTCTTGTATGTGGAATTGGGTATTCTGTATAAGTTTAATTAATTGTATCCTGAGGTTATACACCCATCATTTAAAGGGTTTCTGAAAATAATAGTTTTTCCTTGTCCTTTTGAAAATGTTTCTGTTAAATATGAAAGATAACTTGTGAACTTATTGAAACAAATCTATTACTATTATCAATATGAAGTTATGGTATTTATTTCTAAAAGTTTAACAGTTTTAAGAACCTCTTGGATTCTTTTATGTGGTATTAGGATATTCTGTATAGGATATTTTAAATTTTAATTGATTGTATTGATTGGGTCATCCTGAGGTCATTTAAAGGGCCTCTAAAAATAATAATTTTTTGTTCTTTTGAAAATGTTTCTATTATGGACAATATGTAATTTGGGATATTTATCTGTGTATTAGGTATTTTTAAAAGCAAACTTATTTTTATGTATAATGTTCACTTATGGAAACATCTACTTAGATATGAAAGAAGTGAACTTATTGAGACAAATTCTTACTGTTATAAATGTAAAGTTATGGTAAATATCTATTTAGGATTTATCTGAAATTTCAGCTAATGAAATTTGTTATTGGAAGTAAAGTTCCTTGGGCTTATAGTTAATGCTATTTGGGAAAAGCTCCACTCTCTGACAGTTAGTGGGACAATTAACTGGAGTAAAAATGAATTAAAGCTATTTTGTCCTGTTTTGCTGAAAGTTAAGTTTTAACTGCTTATGTGTGGTTGTGTCCCTGCATTTTTTTCCTCTTGTAACTAATTTCTATGAAAAGAGCAATGGTCAAAAAACTGTTAATGCAATTCAATTATGTCATACCTTGCTGTTTCCAATCTGGTTATATATAATCATTATCTCCTGAATAATTGGCAAATGAGTATTTACCCTGGTCATCTATCTGTTACTGAATATTTGTCTCTGTGGATATTCAGGTTTTTAAAGGTTTCTAAATAATGAGAGAACAGTTAGCACAGTGAGACTTACCTGCTATTTATTTATGGGGCCTATCCTATGAAGAAAAATCTATTAAGCTGCTGGCCAATTCATATTGGCCTCTTCAGATTTTGTATCAGTCTGTTCTAACCTTCATTTGTTAGATTTGTGTTTTTTGTTCTGGATTTTGGTCAACTTACAGGTATTGACTTGCTGCTGAGACATGGATCAGTCCATCTGAAGCTTTGGTAGCAGGCAGCATGGCCACACCCATCCCCTCCCTGGACTGAGCATCTGGGACCATCCTTAGCATGAAGCAGCAGTTTTTGAAGAGACCACTGCTCCTGATGTCATATAAGGGAGTAGGAAAGTGGTTGAATTATTGTTAAAATTTTAAGTGTATTACTATGTATAAGACTGGGATTTGTTAAAACTCTTTAACTATTGCTGTATGTTTGAGGGATTTTTAGTCTGTTATGAATATATATAGGAATTTTGATTCACTCTTGTGATTTATATGTGAAATGGTTATTTGATAATTCCTTTCTGTGAGAAAAAAAAGGGAGGAAGAAATTGATTAGGAAAGAAACTGGTTAGGAAATTGCAAAAACTGATGTATTTTTCTTAGGCACTTCTGTCCTGCCCCCTATATCATTACTTCAGATTGAGTTGGAAATGATTTAAACAGTCCTTTTCATTTTTACTCCTTGCTTAAAATTTATTGGATTAAAATTTGCTGGTTATGTTTTAACTTTGAAATCCCTTATTCTGCTGGAATTGCCCTTGACAGACTCAATTTTGGGGATTATTTTTTAGAAATAATCAGAAATCAGATACCTTTCTTGGGACTGGCAGTCTCTCTGATCTGTTTCTCCACTCTTGTTACCCCAGTTCCTTAATTAGTATTTCAGCATTCTCAAAGGTTGGTATCAGGCCTCTAATAGTTTGAGGTTGCTTGCCTTGGTCAGATTGCATAATTTGCTCAGAAATCAGGATCCCAGTAGCAGCTCCTGTTCTATTGAGAGGGGACAGCTGGAGCTACTCCAGGCCCCACTTTTTTCCTTTTTTGGAGTCCCTGATAGACTTGGGGTGCCCCTCTTAGGATGGACAGTAGTACTGTCTTGGGCACTGCTACTCAGCAGAGGCTGAGTTAAATGCACAAATGACCACAAACCCAACTCACAGTGAACTGTCCATCTCAAACTGGATTCTCTGACTGAGATGCTCTCCAACTGCAGAGGACCTGAACAGGGAGGCCTGTGTGTTTCCCCAAATGAGAAATGCTGTTTTTATGCTAATAACTCTAGGGTTATCAGCGAGAGACTTGTCCTTGCCATAAGTCCTTGCATTTTTCTAGTTTTATTTTGTTTTATTTGCTTTACATATGATTGGTCAAAATTATAGTGCTAAGACCTTCTAGAGGAAGATACATCAATGATTTGAATATTCAGAAGAGAGAGAGTGTGGAATGTTATGCCACAGTTCTCTTTTATTATCCTGACTCAGTTGCTCTAATTATCCTAACTCAGTCCTGATTCAATTTCCCTAATTGTTCTGCTTATAATTGTCTGCTCAGTCCTGTGAAACCACCCCTCCCTCTTAATCAGAATATTTGATAAGGACAAAAGATCTTATGTTTTAGAACATTAGAATGCCTCTTCCCATCCCAACTAATAGAATATCAGATACTGTCTTATCAAGATGCCTCTTCCCATCTCCAGAGTGCCTCCCCCCAATCTCCATTGGCTCACCCCACCCTGTCAGAGTCCTGTTCCCACTCTCAGCACTCTGACTCTGCCCCTGCCTCAGTCTACCCCCGAGTCTGAGCCATGTGTATATCTGTCATTGAGAACTCACATTGTTTGCTAGATTCTTGGAGATGATAGTCTCATTCAGTCCTGGGACCAAACCATGGATCCATTTGGTCCCAGTAAATCTCTCTCTTTTAGTAAATTATTAAATACTCTCTAATCTCTATCTTGCCTCAGTTTCTCCAGCATTACACCATAATATGTAAAATCTGTAATTTTTTCAAGTCATAATTTTTGCATTTTCTGTAAACAAAGTACCCTCTTTCTTCAATTGCTTTATTTTAATCATTTTTTTACAGTGGCATTGCTCTCATTGGCTCTCTTTTCCAGATAACCATTATTTTCTAATTGTTTGTAACTTGTTTTTCTTATTATGTCCTTCTCTGCCCCTCCCCCCCGTTTTTTTATGATTATTTAATTCTTACTTTTTTATTTCAGTTATTCATGTAGATTTCCTCTTCCTCTCCTTGTTTAGTTTTCTTTCTTTGTGTCATTCTTTTCTTATAGAGAGTTTGTACCTATAAAAGAGAATGCATTTCAGGATAGATTTTTGTATTCAGTTTTAAAACATGCCAGTTTCTCTAGCTGACAGAAAATACTCCAGCATTCCTAGTTGGTTACACTTGATTGTTCTTGTTAAACTATACTATTCTTTGATATTCTCTGAATTTATTTTAACCTTTCCACCTCTATTCCTTTTCCTTATGTTACCCCATATACTTGGAATGTAAGACTTCCCATATTTTAGAGTCTAGTTTAGGTATTACCATTTCCTTTAAAAAGTTTTATTAATTCCAATCCTTTATTATGTTTCAAAGAGCTAAGATTTCTTCCTCTTTGCATTTAAGCACTTGATCTCTCCTATGGCTCAATTTCTAATTTGCAAATTTCTTTTTGTGATTTAGCCTGTTCTTCTTTACTAAAAAAGGAGATATTTAAGACTATAAACTATGCCTTTTCACTGATATTTTTGAATGTCACGGTGTTTTGCTCATAGAAGGTATTTAATAAATATCTGTTAAAATGTGGTAACCCAGAATACAGAAAATGTTCTAGATTGCCAGGATCAATTATGCAATACTTAGACTGAACTACATTTGTGTTACAAAGGGGAGGGATTTCCTGTTATTCTTTTTTTTAATTTAAGGATCTCTAGGATATTCATGCTTTAAGACTCCATAAAAGAATGGACTGAAGACTCTAAATGAAACATTTGTAGAGGAGAGGATATATATATATATATATATATATATATATTTGAAATTGCTCTTCTGTCAAGTAAAGATTAAAGTTGTCGACAATAAATTTTAGTTTCACTAGAAATTCAGATATCACCTTCAGTTAGTGAATATAATATGATAAATATAAACATTCACAAATTTTTAAAAAATTTCTTTTTCTGAGCAGTTTTCAAACTAGTTACATATTATGAGAATCTTTTTCTCACCATGCATCACAGTCAATAATGACTTATTAACAAGTTCTAGCAGGGTACCTATATTAAGACCTTTCAAATGATTCCCAAATGTAGCACAGGGTCATTGGCAAGGAGACAACAAGATTATAGAATCATAGAGAAAGCTGGAAGAGGCGATGGGGGTTCCCTCATTTTATGGATGAGAAAGTGGTGAAATGATTGCCCATGACAACACAGCTATTCAGAGACAGGTCTTTTAATTTAAATTTTTGATTTAATGTCAGGTCTTTGAATGCTCTTAACTAGTTTGATGAAGTTACATAAGTGAATTTATAATTGTGGTTCCTTACCTCAAAACTTCAGGCCAAATGTTTGGGCAATATGAAACCATTGCTGTTCACAGCCAATTGCTCTTTATTAGTACTACTTTGATTTCAGCTTCACTGGATCTGTACCACAAAGACTTTATTAATTATTCTTCTAGGGGCACTTCATGTTACTAAAAACATGCTAACTCAACATACGTAAGGGAAGCTAGGTGATACAGTGGATTAAATGCTGGGCCTAAAGTCAGGCAGTCTCACTCTTTTGAGTTCAAATCTGACCTCAGACATCCATTCACTATATGATTCGGGGCAAGGTATTTGCCTAAATTCCTCAATTGTAAAATGAGCTATAAAAGGAAATGGCAAACTACTCTGCTATCTTTGCCAAGAAAACCCCAAGTCATAAAGATTAAGACACAATTGAAATGACCGAGCAGTAACAACAGCAATAAACCAACATAAGTGAATTTCAAATGAATATGAATATTTTTCAGATGTGTCCTTTATAAAAAGCTAGACATCTCCCACATTCCTTTCTTTTCCTATTTCATGATCTACACCTTCTGTTATTTTGGAGGTTCTTTCATCATCTCATGTCACTTTGAAGTTAATATTTACAAAATTCTTTTTTACTCATGAAAATCTTTATTACTTTTAGATGCATGTGAAAACAGAAGAAAGCCATGATTATATTTCACTGCTTTAATCTGTGATCTTTTTCTAAGTAGAAAAAGAAAACTCAGATACAGTGAATCTAAGTTCATGTGTCATTACAATGAAAAGAGAGCTAAATTGAAAAGCCTGAAGAGACACATACTTTCTTCTGAAAGCATAGTTCAAAGTGGGCTAGCCCCACCTCCATAGTTTTAAATAGGAACAAAATGAAGACTTTGATGTCTGCTCTTTGAACTAAACTGGCTTAACTTAAGTTTCTCAGCAGCTAAAACCCCACTACAAAATCCCTGTCCCTGTGGCCAATTTTAACAGAGAAAATGATATGTACCTCAACACTTACATGGCAAAACAATTTATTCATTTTAATCAATTTAGTCACTTAAACAGTAAATAAATGAAAAACATTAAACACTTATTTACCCTAATGAAAGAAGACATTATTACCTTCAGCAAGCAAGAGCCAAATTGACTAAGATTTGGACACTCTTGACATTATATATCTTCACAGATGTAATCTCTAGAGGCATTAAAATAATCCAAGAAACATTGTTGAAAAGAATATCAGAAACAGACTGAGAACTGAATCACAACCAGGAAATCTTTTGGGATACAATCCTTTTTTACTTGTGACTCACGGTAGCCTTGGCTATGTAGGTGATAGTTCCACAATTATAAAATAATGGAAACACAATTTCAGAGTTTGAAGGATCTCAAAAACCATATAGTCTCATTCCTCTTTGTGCAAGAATTTCTTTTATGACATGCTCCACAAGCAATCAACTGGTCTTTGCTTGAAAAACTCCAGTAATCAAAAACTGTACTCTTTGTTGAAGCAGTTCTTTCCATTTTAGACAGTTCTAATTATTAATACATTTTGCTTTGTAGTGTACTTATATGTGCCTTTTTGCAACTTTCCCACACCTCCTCACAGTTCTGCATTATATGGACAAGCAAAAGAATTTGAATCTTTCTTCTAGTTGACAATGCTTTGAATACTTTAAAGAATTTGAATACTTCAAAGCATCTGAGAATCCTTTGAAGATGGCAAATCTGTCTCCTAATAAATTTTCTCTTTTTCATACTAAACATTTCAGTTACTTCAAGTTTCCTCACCATCCTGGTTATATAGCTGAATATTTTGGATATTCTCCTGTATGCTTTTCTCAAAATGTAATCTTCAAAACTGAGTACAATCATCCAAAGGTAGTCTAACTAGAGTAGAACAGAATAATAGCATCATCTTCCTAATGCTGAACAAATCCTTTTAAAATGATCTGTAATATTGTATTGTGTTTTAGTCCTTCAATCATGTCCAAATCTTTTTTTTTTTTTTAATCCCACGAACCAAAGCATAGCAAACCATTCCATCCTACATTATCTCTAGAAATCTGTCCAGGTTCATAAGCATTGTTTTTATGACAATGTCTATCTATCTTAACCCTGTTGATTACTTTTCCTTTTGCTTTCAATCTTTCCTGACATTAGTCTTTGCCAACGAATCCTACTTTCTCATTATGTGGCTAAAATGGTTAAACTTCAGCTTCAGTATTTGACTTTCCAGTGAATAATCTGAATTAATTTTTTTAAAGTATTGATTGATTTAGTCTATTCTCTAGAAGCATAATTTAGAAGATTGATTCTGTGACACATAGCTTTCCTTATAATCCACTTTCACAGTCATACATTGCTACAGGAAGACCCATGGATCATATTAAGCTTTTGAAACTGACCTGTTGTCATTCTAATGATATATATTCAATAATTATCAGCATTCAGTCCACTAAAACATTTAGCTACTTTTCAGATGAACTGCTTTGTTCAGATAACATCTTTTTCAATCTTTATAGAATAACTTTTGGAAACCAAATATAAGCCTGTGGAATATATTGTTCTTTCAATTATGTCTGACTTTTCATGACCCCATTTTCCATTTTTCTTGAGAAAGTTAGTAGTGCGGTTTGTAATTTCCTTCTCCAGCTCATTTTATAGCTGATGAATTGAAATAAACAGGGTTAAATAATTTGTCCAAGATCACACAGCTAGTAAAAGTGTCTGAGACCAGATTTCACCTCATGAAGATGAGTCTTCATAATCCCAAGACCAGTGTTTTGTCTACTGTGCCACCTTTCTTTGAATTTATAGTTATTAAATTTTATCCTATTGGATTCATCCCACTGTAGCCTGTTGCTTCTCTTTAAAGTCAACTATTTGCTATTTCTTGAAATTTAATAAGTAAGCCATCTAGTTCTTCAGTTAAATCATTGATAAATATAGATTGTGGCCTAGCTCTAAAAGCTGGATTTATAGATCAGAGCCAATCTGAATAGTTTCTTAAAAAATCATAACTTTTTTTTTTTTTACCATTTTTGTTATCATTTAAATTTGTCCTTGGGAAATCTTAGAAAATAACTTATGTCCAGCTCTTTAGTAATGTGAGCAAAAGAATATTTAGTACAAATGATCCCTCCCATCCACATACATACAAGAAATCAAAGCAATAATGCATATATAATAAATAGAAACCTTTATTTTACCCCCAGAAAATTCAGAAAAGACATAAAGGATTCTCACTAAAGCATAAGTAATAATTCTATTTTTTTCCTATGAAGTCTCATCTTTCTCCTATTACCCATATTTCTTCAGACCTATAGTACCACCCTAGTGTTTAAATTTTACCTTGAAAGAAAAATGAACTTGGATGTTATAGAGATCCAAAGGAAAAAGTAGAGTCCTACAGTATCAAAGTATTATTCTAAATGTTTGAGATCATCCCAGAAGGAAAATTGGTGTAGGGCTGATTCAGAAATGATTACTTCTGGCTGGCTTGCATTATCCAAATTAGTAGTGGATACAGACCAGAACTTTTAATCACCTCACATCTTCCCTAATTCTTTCAGTAATTAACTCTTTCCTTTTCTTAAAAGTTGTATTACTTTGTAACTCAAATGTGTACATTGTTTACACACATACATACATATACATGTGTGTGTTTTACCTCTGTTGCAGTTAAAAAGTAAATTCTGGATAGCTTCTTATTTGTCTTTGAATCCCCAGTGATTAGCACATATAGTTGAATATAGTAGATGATTCATAAAATTCTTGTTTATTTGAATTTGTAAAAAATGAAACCAAACCAAAACAAAAATAAAATGCACTCATACCCACATAGAAACACCCACATACACAAATGGTCAAGAGACAATAGAATCCTGGGATGATGAACAGCAAGATGGCAAATCTTGTATCACAAAGCATCCTTTTGACCTTTTTCTAAATATTTAAAAATGTTTAAAATCTAGGGTGCAAAGTCTTTTTAGCTTTATTACTTTTCCTATCACAAATTCTCAAATGTCATGATAATTTTTCTCCAAAGTTTACCTAGGAATTTACAATATAGAGAATTTATGAAAGTATTTAGACAAATAAGACTTATCAATGCTATATAATGGGTACAGAAATTAAGTGCCACAGCATTTAGGCAAAAGAGATCCATTATGACTGGGTTGCTTGCCTAAGGTTTAATGGATGATTTTTTTGAAAGATGGATTTTATTTCAATTTTGAAAATAGGAATTGTTTCATTCTTTGTACTTGTATCTCCATTGACTAGTGGAGCATCAGGCACATTGTATGTGCTTCCTAAATTTGAGTGATTGGTTATTTGAGAGACAATTGTGTGGTTCAGTGACTAGAGTACTGAACTTGGAATCAGGTCCTGACTTAAGTTTAATCTTCCCTCACAAACTCTTGAGCTATGTGACCTTTTGCTAAGCCACTTAACCTCTTTGTACCTTAATATCATCTTTTATAACATGACCCACCTCAAAGTGTTATTTAGATTTTCAAATGAAATTACACTTGCAAAACACTTTTTAAAAATCTGACTGCAATATAGAAATGCATTTTATGATTGAGTTATTGACCTATTCCAACCAATATCTGAGTGAGAATAACTTTGACAGCATATTTAACAAGTGATTATTCATCATTTGCTTAAAAATACCCATTGATGAGAAACTCATTATTTTGGAGGTAGTTAATCCTTTGTTAAATAGCCATCATAAGATTTGCATGAACTGATTCTAAATGAAATGAACAGAACCAGGAGATCATTGTACACAGCAACAGCAATATTTTTATATGATGACCAATTCTGAAGGACGTGGCTTTCTACAACAATGAGATGATTCAGACCAGTTCCAATGGTTTTGTGATCAAAAGTGCCATCTACACCCATAGAGAGGACTGAGGGAACTGAATGTGGTTCATAACATAGCATTCTCACTCTTTTTGTTGTTGTTTGCTTGCATTTTATTTTCTTCATTTTTTTCTGGTTTGATTCAATTTTTCTTGTACAGCAAAATAATTGTATAAATATGTATGCATATATTGTATTTGACACATATTTCTACCATGTTTAACATATACTGGACTGCTTGCCATCTAGGACAGGGGGATAGGAGAAGGGAGAGAAAACTGGAACACAAGGTTTTTCAAGGGGTAATGATGCAGAATTATCCATGCATATGTTTTGTAAAATAAAAAATTTTAATAAAAAAAATAAATAGCCCTCATGAGTATGATGCTTTCACCTTCCCTCAGTCTATGTTGAAAAGAGTCAGTCTATGTTTCTCTCTTTTCAAATGTCCATTCATTCCTTTACTTCTGTCCTCTAAGACCAAGTCAAAACATTAGAACTCTTCAAAAATAATTTAGCTGTCATTTCTTCCCTTAATGTTCTCCTCTTAAATTTAACTTCTTAATTTGAACCTAACAAGGAATATTCTGAAAGGCTATCAACATCCTAGTCATCCTCTTTCTCACAATTTTAGTTTAACATTATCTTTCCTTAAAAGAGACAAACAGAACTAGTCATATCCCTTTTGATACGGTATTCTGAACAGGAAATAGTACAGTCAGAAGAGTAAAGTTTTCTGCATATTTTGCCTTTCAATGTGCCCTTGAGTCTTACAGTTTTTCTTGTCATTTTTTCTTGAAGACTTTGGATGTAGGAGCTTCAACTTTGTTATCATTTGCATGTGTTTTGATCTTTCTTGTCACCATAATAACTTTCAATGATCAGAAACTTTTTTTGTTTTCTACTCATTTTCCTAGCCTATCACTCTGCTTTTAAGTCTTTGTTAAAATAGGGCTGTTTTTCAGGATGGAGGGTATACTTTAGGAGTTTTGTGCAGCTGTTTTCAGAAATCCTTCTTGGAATCTGAGGCCAAGCACTCTTTTCTGCCCTGGAGTTGTTAAATGTTTACCTGCCCTACTGTAGCTGTAAGATCTCTCCACTGATCTGAGTTCTCCCTAGTGTCTCTGGGCTCTTTAAGAGATCCAAAAGCTTCCAGTATTACTGCTGATTCAGAGGTACTGGCTAGATGATACTGGGACCAGGATTGGAATTGAGGTTGGGACGTGACCAGCCTTGGGATTGTGCCCTGGACTCCCATTCTGGTTCCACAGATCTTTTATATTGACCTTCCAGTTCTTTTTTGGCATCTCTGGGCCGAGAAATTTGGAAGTCCGGGGTACTGTTGCTGATTTAGAGGTTGGGCTGGCCCAGGCTGGGGCTGAATCTAGGACTGTGCTAACATGTCCTGCCCCAGGACTCCCACTTTGGTGGAAGCTTCTAAGTTGGTTTTGGTTGGAAAATGTTCTACTCCATCTTTTGGGATATTCTGAAGCTCTAAAATTTGTTTGGAGTCATTATTTAAAGGAATTTGGATCATTTTGAAGGAGAGGTTGGGCAAGTTCCTGCCTTTACTCAGCCAATCTTGGCTCTGCCTCTCAGTTTTTCTTGTCTTAACTATATATTCTTGACCAATAGAAAGCTTATAAGTTATTAAAATCCCCTTATATTTTTCAGATCAACTTTTCTAATCATGTATAAGGTTTTATAGTTATCTCTTTTAATTTTCCCTCCTATCATGTAATAAGTTTCATTATTATAATTTTTAAAAATATATTTGAATCCTCATGTTTCCATCACTCCTAATTTTATATCATCACAAATCTGACAAGTATAATATATGTGTCTTTTCCCAAGTCATTTCATAAGAATGTTACACAATACAGGGACAAACACATAAGTTTAGGGGACATTCCATTAAAACCTTTGAAGTTGACATGGAATGTTTAATGACTATTAGTTGGGTTATGATATCACACTAATTGTGAGTCCACTTAATTATACTATCATTTAGTCCACCTCTCTTTATTTAGTCTACAAGAATAACTGGAGAAACTTTGTTAAATGCTTTGTTAAAATTTAGATTAAAAATGTCTACAGCATTTCCCAGGTTCTTTAATCTAGTTACTCTGGCAGAAAGAAAGAGAGAAGGAAAAAAGGAAGAAAAAAAGAAAGAAAGAATGACTCAAAAGAAACAAGGAAAGAAAAAAGAAAGGAGAGAAAGAGAAAAAAAGAAAGGAGGAAGGGAGGAAAAAAGAGGGAGGGGAAAAAGAAAGAGATGTAGAGGAAAAGAAGGAAGGAAGCAAAAAAAAAAAGAAAACAAATGTAGTCTAGTTCTTTATTTTTTATTTTTATTTTTGCCCATTACAGTTCACATCTTTTCTAACCAATTGGATGGAAGTTGATTTTATTCTCTGTTCTTGAAAATGATCATAACTATTCATAATTTAGCTTAATGCTATTTTTTATTTCTATTTTTGCATGGATTGTGTAAATTGTATTCCTGGTTTTGCTTATGTATCATTTAATAAAAAGCTTCTCACATGTCTCTAGAATTATCTATCTTAGTGGTAACTTCATTCATTGATTTGCCATAGTTTGTTCAGCAATTCTTCTACTGATGACATCCATTTGGTTTTCATATCTCTCTTACCACAAAGTATTTTGCTACAGTATTGATGACATCTTGCGGCAGCTAAGTGGTACAGTGGATAAAGATCTGTACCTGAAATCATGAAAGCCTGGGTTCAAATCTTGCCTTGAAAATTTGCTAACTCTTTGGGTTAACTCACTCTTGTCATAATGAACAAATCTCTTCATCTCTGCTTCAGTTCTTCAGTTGTAAAAAGGGACAATAATAGCACATAGCTCTCAAAGTTGTCATGAGGATAAAAGGAGATAATATATGTAAAGCATGTTGTGAGCCTTAAAGTACTATATACATACTATCATCATCATTTTTGCATTACTGCTTCATTTTTTCAATGCTCACTAAAAATTCCTTTAATCATATACCCTAGGATTAAAGCTCACTGGCTTATGGCTTGCAGATTCTGTACCTTTCTTATATTTTGAAAATCAAGATACTTTTACTTCTCTGGTTCTGGAGTATCTTTTTCTTTTTGCATTTTTTTAACTGTCATTTTGTGGTTCAGCAGTCAGAACTGGTGACATATCTTCAAGGGAAGTAAGTTTCCCTTCCATCATTTCCCTATTCACCATGGGTTTCAATTCCTCATTAATTTTTTTTTTTGTTCAATCTTAAAAAAAAAAAAAAAAGACATTTTCCTTATCAGAGAAACAATGTCTTGAAAACACTGTCTTTTTCCCCCTCTCCCTTTATCAGTATCCCATCCATTACAAAGGAAGTTCTTTCTTTTTCCCCAATGCATTACCTTCCCCTTTTTATCCTTAGAATTTCTTTCCAATCTCAGCTCTTTGGAGCTTTTGCACTCATTACAGGATCATGCTATGCTTCTGTCTTTCATTACTTAAGCTTTTTTCTATCTTTCAAATGCATTATTAAAATTTTGAAGTTATTTAGGGGATTCTTTGTGCATACACATTTATCCTTTTCACAATTCACATGTTTTCCTTCTCAAAATTTTTCTATCTTTAAACTTTCATTCTGAAAAGTCTCTTAAATCTTTCCAGACTGGTACCATTTTATACAATGGGATCCTATGTATTTGTTTTCTCTGAATCATTTAAAATCTAGTTCCCCCTAATTCAAGGAGCATGTAAGATCACACCTCATTTTCATCTTTTGTCACAAATTCCAATATGGAATAGTCATTTTCCTCCAAAGATTCATATCATTTCTACTCTAATCACAAGCTTACTCTTTTTAGATCAGAACCATTTCCAGAAATAATTATTCTTTTTCTTCTTTCACATTTTAGTAGACATAGATGTTTAGTTTACTAAGTACTTATAAAATGCCAGGTACTGTGCAAGTTCTGAAGATACAAATGTAAGGAGAAAAATAAAACAGTTTCTGCCCTCCAGGATTTTACTGTCTAATTAGGAGGACAATACATAAAATGGAGTTGGAAAGGAAGTGACAGGGTATAAGGATTAACCATGAATAGATGCATATCTAAGAAGAGAATGAAATATAGTTGACTTGAAAATACCCTCAAAATAGAGATTCAGAAAGGAACTAATCAATGAAGAAGGTAGGTCATAAAGGAAGTTCCGCCATGAGATGGCAGTTCAGTTGTGGTATTAAAGCATGGACAGTCAGAATCACAACTGGGCAGGGAAAGAAGAATGGCCAGTCTGACCTTTTCCTTTAAATGGAGTCTCCATCAGAATTCATCAACAAAGGAAGAAACAGTAAGATGGAGGCATATTGCAGGGTTAGTGTGCCCCAAGTTATGAAGGAACTTCTAGAATGTGTGGGTACCTGAGTCATAGTTGTACAATCCTTAGAGTCAGAAGAATAGCTAGGAGGGATAAAAACAAGTTTCTCACTAATGTCAAAACCTCTCATATGATGATGAAATTATGGTCCAGAGAACTAAAGATAATAGCTTAAGGTCAAGTAGATAGTCATTGTCAAAGGTGACCCTATACTTCATTGAGTCCTTCTGATAGTGTAGTACTCTGCCCATTTCACCATGTTACCAGGAAGAACAACAATTACTTTTAATAGAAACTCTGTTATTTCATTTTCAGCATATAAAAAGAAAATATAGCACATGAAGTGACCAGAAGGGACTAAATTTCACTCAATTTAAAAATATATAACTGAAATCAAATTTATAAGGCATACAAATGATATCTAAGTTTCTGCTATACATATATCATCTTGGAACTCAGTTTGGTGATATCATATTTCATAAAATTAGTTCATCTCCTAAAAAGTATATTTTCAGGCTCCAGTGAATTTTGTTACTTATGTGCAATGATCCCAGTTTCCTTTTCACTTAGCTCTATTACCCTTCTTGATTTATTATTCTGTCTTCTTTTCTTGTATGTTTTTTTTTAAATTATTTTTAAACTATATAGAACAAACAGGAATAATGTAATTTAACTCTTTTCCGGAGAAAGAGGGGTCTCAAAATAGTATCAGACTATTCTTGCATTCAGTTTACATTTAAAAACAATGTTAAAGTTTAAAATGTATATACACATGCATACATACACATATGCAAATATATGCATATAAGTATATATGCGCACATATTTATATGTGTGTATGTACACAAAATATAAATATGCACACATACATTGTTCATATATACACATATAAATATGTGCAAATATATACTGATCTTTTTTTCTCCGTCCTTGAAATTATCACAATGTAGCTGTCAGTTTCTTCTTACATCATAACTCTGAAATGTGGGTAGGTGGGGAAAACATTTTGGCACTTAAAATGTTGTATTTCATAACAGTTGCTACATTTCAAAACAAAAGAATAACAGTGATTCTTCCCCGGAACATCATGTTAGAATTCCAGCTGATGAAATTATCCATGAGGACATGTTTGGATCTTCTCTATATTCCTCTAGAATGATAGCTGGTCAATAGTAACTATGATGGAAAATTCCAGTTTAAACAGAATAGGCCTATGCCATTTTTTTTTTCTGAGAGAGGGATCATAGAGCAATCTATGTAGCTACATCTGTCCAATATAAATTTCAATCCATGCTTTAAATAAAAACATTCGGTCATCCAGATGGGCCTTGTGTACAAGTGACATGTGAGGAGCAAGTTGAGCTCTTGTTGCTCTTTCTAACCTCCTTAAGCATATTATCTACATCACTCATTTTAGCACTAATTTATACTCTATTCTAACTTATGTTTAATCATTTTTATGATTTCAAGTTTGTTCTTAGGTGTAGTAATAATAATAATAATAATAAAACTCAATATAAAGCTTAAAATTTGAAAAAAAATATTTACTACAATCCTGTGTAGGAGGCAGTGTTTCTAATATAATTACCTCCATTTTATACATGAGGAAATAGGTTCTGAGAGTTTGGAAGACTTATGCATAAACATAAAGCTTATAAGTATCTCAGGGATTTAGACCAAATTATCAGATGCTCATTGCAATTGTTCTATGCTAAGCAGTCTGCCTACGATGGAAGGTCCCAGTGGCTAAGGACACTCAATACATATTTCTTTTCTATCATTCTTTGGATATTGGATGGTGATCATTTAAGAAGTACCCAAATTTAAAGATCTTTGGAAACTTCATGAACTCCTTCAGGATGTCATTTGAGGATCTGAATTAGCACTGTACTAAATATGACCCACAGACAAGGAAGGTATTATGAAATTTTCATAAAGTTTATTTTATTTTTTAATGAAAATGCTGCTTCATTCTATTTGCTAAGCAAAGACTGGCCCTACCACTCTACTCTCCGTTCATCCATTTTTTTTCCTTCCTAGCAGCTGTTAAAAACAGCTGTACTTCAAGCATTGCCACTTTATACACAGAGGGAATAAATATTCCTCAGGCATCTGTGACTATGTGTGTGGCCCAGGAGACAGATCAGGCTAGAGCTTGGGACTGAAAAAAAAAAAAAAGATTCTTTCCATTTAGAAGGCAAAGTAATCCTTGTGGGACCTTAACTTACTTTAAAGGACATTCATGAGTCACAAAATTATTAGTCTACCAGACTAGGTCATCCCCATGCTAGTGTGTATTAACGGTGATGTTTGCTTTCCTTGTTTATAAGCAGGATGTAGAAGCAAATAACTTCTTATTTTCTTTCTTCTTTCCTTTTCTGATGAACTGATTACACATAGTTTCCCATAATTCTTTAGGACTCTTTTTTAAATATTAGCTTGTGCCATTTCTAATTCCTTTTTAACTTCCATATAATTAGGTTTTTACCCTCAGCAGACTACTTAAATCAAAAGGTTTCCTTGTCAAATACAATGACTGGTTTTCTGAATCCTAATTATTTTTGCTTGCTTTATAGTACTTAATAATTTTGATCATCCTTTGGCTTCATTGATATTTTTCCAATTCTCTCACTCTCTGCTAGATCCTTTGGCATCAGTTATTGAAAATTTTTCTTCCTATTACTACCACTAAACTATAAACATTCAAAAAGTACATAAGAAATATAACATAATATATAATAAATGTAATGTAATACAATATAATATTACATTATCTTAATTATATATATATATATATGTATGTGTTTATATAGATATGTATATATGTATATGTATACATACACACACACACACACACACACACACACACATTATATGTCATCAATATTCAGGACTTCTGTGTTTAAAGGTCCTACAGTTATCTAAAACTCAATACGGCTAGAAACAAATTCATCTTCCCTATTGAATTTAGAGGCAACAAGGTGCTATAGGGGCAAAATCCTGTGTAAGGACTTCAGAAGTTATTTGTGTGATTCTGCCACTTAATTTCTCTGTGCTTCAATTGCTTCATTTGTAAAATGGAAGAATTGGCCTCTAAAGGCTTTTTGCTTTAGATCTGTGTTCTTGATCAGCTCCCCATTAAACCTTCCCATTTTTATCAATAGCTTCAACGTTCTCCAACCTTCAAAACATGCTCTCTGTAACATTTCCCTATACTTTGCTCCATTACTGCAATCCCATTCTTTCTTCCCCCTTCAATATAAAATGTGTTCTTTAACCTCACATTTTTCTAAAGCATTGAGCCTCATTTTGCTATTTGTCATTTTCTGCTAATACTTTGAACATTCCAGGATTTCCATAATTACATCAACTGAATGGAAATGGTAATATGTCCCTTACACTATTATAAAAAGTGTTGAGATGTCCCTACTTCTTGAATCATGTATATTGTATCCTGTGTGGCCTGCTGCTTTTTTCAACCCAAAAGGTCAGGTCTATGTCTTATGTTGCATTTATTTTTTATTCATAATTTATTCAATTTTTACATTTTTTATTTCATTTATTTCATCCTCATGTATCACAATGTAAAGGACATGAAGTAGTTATTCAATAAATATTTATTGAATTAATAATTTATTCACTCATAGGAGTTGTTAATTTCTTACTTGCAAATGAATGTTGGAGGATTATGAACTGTTTCTTCTTAAATTCTTCTTAATTCATTTCTTCTTAATCAATTTCTTCTTAAATTCATAAAATATATAGGATTACAAAGGAAAACAATTATATTGGTAGGCTGTTACTAACAAATGTATATGTAATAAGTGTGTGTAACTCTCTCTCTCTTTGTATATATATATATATATATATATATATATATATATATATAATTCATGAAACCCAGGTTAAGAACCCTGAACCCAAGAGTTTATATCTAATTTCTGATTCAAAATAAAGTGTGGTTCATGTAGAGAGTCTGAATTACTATATCTGTTAGGGAATTCACAAATATTCCCTGCCTGAGGCAAGCATCCAGTTATATATGACTCAGAGCAAAAATGCTGTTAAGATAACAAAAGCTAATTGACGTCTGAGTAGAAAGAATTGATATTCCAGTAGACTTTTAAAAAGCGGCTACAGCTTCTATTTGGAATCTCTCAGTTGTGGCTCTCCAGGTGCTATCATGTGATCCTAGTGATGTATGGGGAAGGATTATTCTCTTCTTTCTCTACATTGGTATAATAGTGACCTCACCACTACTCCCTAAATAAAATGTGAATCCAACTATGCAAGCTTGTCGTTGCCTTTTTATGTTTTTTCTTTCCCTCAAGATCTATAACTATGGAAGATCCAATTTTCTCATTCAGTTGGAACTGAGTAGCATCTGAAAAAACCTTTTCAGATCTTTTCCAATACTCCTTCCCAGTTCCTCTTTTAATTTCCTTGACCTGATAGCTTTATTAAACACCAAGTAGTATTAACAGTTACTCACCAGTAATTACCTTACACATTCTTTTGATTTGCATATACCCTGCTGGATTGGTAGTGTAAAATAATTGCAATGTTTTCTATGGTTACCAGAGAGTTAGATACCACTGGATTTTCATTCAAGAAATGCTAACTAGCAGTGAGTTTCTCTAATATCCTGTCATTTCTTTCTTCATAACATCTCTCATATATGTTCCCTTATTTCTTCTGACACTGCTTTACCCTGGTTCAGATCCTTGTCTTTAACTGTATTACTGCAATAATGTGCTAATTGGAGTGAGTTATTTACTCATATCTCTCCCTACTCCCATTTATCCTTTATTCAGTTATCAAATTGATCTTCCTTAAGCAAGGATCTGATCATTTCGCTCCCTCTCTTAATTCAAATAAACCCCAATGCCTTCCCCTAAATTCCAGTATAAAATATTAAATTCTTTCTTTGACTTTTAAAGCCTTTAATAACCTAGGTATTTAATACCTTTCTACTATTATCATATTTTACTTTCATCCAAATACTCTGCAATTTAGTGAAACCAACCTCCTTACCATTCTTCCCACAAGACACTCCATCTCCCTACAATGTAATTTTACTGGCTATTTCTGATGCCTATAATTCTCTCCTTCATCTCTGCCTCCTGGATTTCTTCAGCTAAAATCCCATTCCTGCTCCCTTCTTCCCCCCCTTCCCTGCTCAGAAAAATCTGTTCATAATCAAATTATATACCTACATTCACTTTGCTTGATATTCTTTCAGTTCTTCTGCCATTATTGTGTTCCTTTTGTCACAAGAATATAGTAACTATTAGAATATTGGTATTATAACATAACCCTTTGTTTCTGGGACATAGTTAGGATTATTAATTTAGGAATTTCCTAAAAAATTCTGTGAAAAAATCACAAAAATTGAGGCATTGTGCTATAGAAAATATAAGAATATAGAAGGAAATAGAAGAATATAGAAAATAGAAAATGTAAGAAATATAAAAAAAATAAGAAAACTCACAGAACTTAAGATCAAATTTAGACACTATTGCTATCTGTGAATTTGGACAAACTTTTCTTGTCAAAAAAATGAGGTAACTGGATTAGATAAATTGTCTTCTCCCACATGCCATGATCCACTAAGATGATACCACTTAAAAATTGCTTCCTATATTATTTACTAATTTTCAGACTCTAACTTCAAAGATTAAAAAAAAAAAACACTGAGAAATTTTTTTTCAAAATAGTGCTTTTTAAGCTTTAATGATATATATATTTTGTAGATTAATATGTTGTCAAAAACCAAATACATGGGGATCCAAGATGGTGGAAAAGGTACCAGGCGACTTTCTAAGCTCCTCTCATGCTCTCATGCCCAAATATTAAATTCAGCCTCAAAAATAGCGCTTGACTGGTAAAACCCTCCAAGTTTAGAAGCATAACAACTCACCAGCCAAAGATAATCTGGAAGATGGCCAGGAAAGGTTTGTCCTGAGGGGCCAGGAACAGACCTGTGTAGGCAGGAAGAGACCAGCATCTGGAGCAGACCAGAGGAGGGAGTGACCTCTGCAGTTAGAGATGACTCTCCCATAGGCTAACTGCTCTGCCTTAATTCTAAAGCAGTAAATGGGCAGAGAAATTAAAGCCAAAGACAGAGGGTACTCTAAAAAATAGCAGAACCTAACAAGATCTGGTTATAACCACCTAAAACCAGAAGTGACTCAGCGCAGACCGTAATGCAGCCCTGTAGCCACATCCTGCAGTATGGGGCTTTTGCAGGGGCAGTTACAAATCTGCACAGCAGGGGGAGCACAGCCCAGGGCAGCTTCTAATCTGCACAGTGTGGGGCTCGGCCTGGGGCAATAGAACTTTTGCAGAGTGACCATGCTTCCCTGGGCAGGGACACTTTTGGTCCCTGAAAGACTATTCACTGGTCAGCTGCTAATATCTTCCTCCCTGACCCCCCTCCCTCCCACCTTCCCATGCTTTGGCCTGGAGTAGTGACACTTTCACTATCCAGCATCTAGCACCAGGGCAGTCCTTAACTCACACAGCAGGATTCTTTGCAGGGCACTTCTGCAGCTCTGCAGTGCAGGCCTGAGTTACTTCCGGGGGTGGGGGGGTGGGGAACTCTTCCCAGAGCACTCCCGTACCTCGTTTCTCTTTGTAGCTGGTTGGCAGGACAGCTACCCATCCATACATCTATCCTTGCTCTGCAAAGGAAGCTGGTAACCTCCTGGCCCTGAAGGCAGACCCTACAGGCCTTAACAAAATGAGTTAAAAAATAAAAGGTACTATTAATAACTTCTATACAGAAAGAGAGCAAGTTTTCAACCCCAAGGAGACTAATAGCAGACAGTCTCCAGAAAATTGCTGGTCCCCAACACAAAAGGCTCTCCTAGAAGAGACTATTAAAAACCTTAAAAGAGAACTAGAAAAAAATGGGGAAAAGAAAGAGAAGCTATGCAAGAGAGCAACAACTTCCTGAAATGTGAATTGGAAAAGGGAAAAAAATTCCAAGAAGTGCAGGGAAACAGAATTTATGAATTGGAAAAGGTAAAGAATTCCCAAGAAAGTAGGATTTGTGAATTGGAAAAAGAAAATAACTCAAAAAAAAAATTAGTGAAATGGAAAAAAATTCCATAGAGAAAAACAACTCATTTAAAAACTCACTTGGACATATACAAAAAGAAGTAAAAAAAAAAAAAAAGCTAATGAAGAAAATAACTCACTAAAAATCAGAACTGAACAAATAAAAATGAATGATTCATTGAGACCTCAAGAATCAGTCAAGCAAAACCAAAAAAAAAAAAAAGAAAGAAAGATTAGAATAAAATGTCAAATACTTACTTGGGAAAACAACAGACCTGGAAAATAGATCTAGGAGAGATAACCTGAGGATCATTGGACTTCCTGAAAATTATGATGAAAAAAAAAGCCTAGATACTATTTTACAGGAAATCATCAGAGAGAACTGCCCAGAAGTAATAGAACCAGAAGATAAAATAGGCATTGAAAGAATTCATCGAACACCTTTTGAAAAAGACCCTAAAATAAAAACTCCAAGGAATATTGTGGCCAAATTTCAGAACTACCAGATTAAAGAAAAAATATTACAAGCATCCAGGAAAAAACAATTTAAATACCAAAGTGCCACAATAAGAGTCAATCAAGATCTGGCTGCCTCAACATAAAAGATTGAAGGGCCTGGAATCTGATATTCCAAAAGGCAAAAGAACTTGGAATGCAGCCAAAAATAAACTATCCAGCTAAGCTGAGCATTTTTTTTACATGGAAGAAGATGAACATTTAATTTAATAATATTGAAAGTAAAAATGGGATTCTGTGATAAAATAGAGTTTGATATTCAGAATTTCACTTCATAGCAGTTTTCTATCATATATTGTTTTTATCTGTTGGGGTTTAGTGTTTATATACTTTATTAGGTTTTTTGTTTTGTTTTGTTTCGCACAAAGCTTTTGTTTGTGTCACTTGAGAATATTTGTAAACTCTTGTCACTTTGATGTTCTTCTCCTTAGTCCTATAAGAATATAGTGTAGCACTCTAATCATTATCTAGTTTGATTGTACAATATCTAAGTTTTCTATTTTCTAGTGGAACCACTGGCTCAAGGGCATTATCAGTTTCTTTTTAGTCTTCCACTCACCACAGCTTCTATTTCAGACTACTTAATCTCTGTTCAAGGTTCCCATAGTAATCCTTCCCTTTACTATGTCAGTTGAGAATCTTCTTATCATGCACTGACAAACTTATGTCTTTTGAAAAGAGCTTTCTTTTCTTCTCTCATCTTCATCTGACATGTCAGATATTTTCTTCTTCTATCCTTTTTTTTAATCCCCATTTCTTAATAAGACAAAGCCATTATCCTTGTTAGGTTAAAATATTTAGAAGTATACATCTGATCCCATTCCATTGTCTTCTTCAGACTTTCTCCTTTATTATCCTCATTTTCTAGATAATCATTGTTCTCTCCTTTAATATTGCATATAAACACACATATATCTTCTTTTTTTTTAAAAAAAAAATCACCCCTTCCAATACACAGATTGAGACCACATGAGAACCAAGATAACATTGTATACAATAATTGCATATAATAATAGCCAGATTTTTAAAGGAATGACTTTAAGTGAATAAGTTATTCACTATATAAATTATATATTCATATTATATATATATTCACTATATAAATTATAAGTAATTCACTATATAAATACTCAAATTAACTATGAAATATAAGATGAAGAAAGACACTATCTTATGATAGCCATCTCTAGGGCAGGTGAGTAGAGAAATAAAAAAGGGAAAAAAAGAAATTTCCATGATAATTTGGTTGTATATTTGAAAGGAATAGCAAATTGTGCATAGTAGATTTACAGATTAATGTGAAATCATCTTTTTATTGTTTGTTATGGAAATGTTTGTTTTATTCCATAAATAAAAATAATACTAAAAAATAGTTAGCACATTAAAAGACATTTGCTTTTAAGTATTTCTTAGATTGCACATAAATATTCCTCCCAGACTTTTGTATGTTGCTTGGGAAAGCCCCAACAATATACCCATAGGTCTTGTGAAAAAGAAAAAGGAAAGTTATTTTCACAGCCCAACTCAGGATAATGGACTATAAACACAGGAAGTTGGGGGAGAATGTAATGAAGCTAATCTCTTCTTACTGACCCAACAGGATTTCCAGTAGCTGGCTGTCTTGGAAAGTTAGTGTTCTTTTTTTTTTTTCCTTGGACTTCTGTTTTTGTTTCTGTTCCAGAACTTACAGGACTCTGTAGTCCTGACTTTTAACCAAAAACCCTAGGTAAAGGGTAAAGACAGCCTACTGAGGGGGAACATTCCACATTTGAACAGTTCCAACTGGAATTATTAAGCTTGACCTTGTGGCAAGCCTAAATTTGTCTCTTCCATTTCCACTCATTGATCCTAATTGATATTAGCAACAGAGCTAAGTGGAACATATCTAATACTTCTTCCATATGACAGTTTTTGAAATGCTGAAAGAGATATATTCTAGGCTTTCTAAGTCTCTTATGTTTCAAACTTGACCTGTCTAGCTTTTTCACTTGATACTCATATATTATATTATACAAGGCCTGCACATTGTTGTTCTCTTCTTTCGGTTATTCTCCAATTTATCTACATCTTGTGTAAAATATGATGCTCAGAACAGAACACAATGATCCAAATGTAGTCTAAACAGATCCTAATATAATGAGAGTTTTGCATTCTGATGCTGTAACTTTCTTAATGCAGCTTAAGATAAACTTCTGTTTAATTATGTTTCCACCCTCTTGGATTTGTGAAACTGACTTTTTGGAATCCAGGAACAGGGCTTATTTATTTTTTGTTGATTTTCATGCTATTAGATTTGTTCAAATATGCTAATCTATTAAACCTTTTTGGATTTTGCTTCATAATTTAGTATGTAAGGCTTTTCTCTTAGTTTTAGTTTATTTATACCTTTCAAAGATGCTATTTTTTTGTTATTGATAAACATATCATGCTTTGTAAAGGATCATAGATCACAAAGACACTACTTAATATCTCCTTCTAAATTAACATTTGAGGTGTTATCAATGACTATTTCAAAATATAGTTTGTTTTTTATCTGAAAATTTAGAAAGAATAGCAGCTGTACCTGGTCTCAAGTCCAAAAAGACTTCTTGGAAGTGCTCATAAATGACTTTAAAAGTTAAATAAGAGATGTAGAAGAAAAAATGAGAAAGGAAATAAGGTCAAAAGCTTGGAAAGGAAGGAAAAAATTGTCTGAAGAAAACAAAATATTAATCTCCCTAATGAATATTGATGCAAAAATTTTAAATAAAATATTAGCAAAGAGATTATAGCAACTTATCAACAGGATAATTTACTATGACCAAGTGGGATTTATATCAGGAATGCAGTGTTGGTTCAGTATCAGGAAAACTATTACCATAATTGACCATATCAATAATAAAACCAACAGAAATCATATGATAATCTCCATTGATGCAGAAAAAGCTTTTTGCCAAAATACAACACTATTCCTAATAAAAACACTAGAAAGCATAGGGATAAAGGGAACTTTTCTGGAAAATAATAAGAAGTATCTATCTAAAATCAACAGCAAACATTTGCAATGGAGGGAAGCTGGATGCATTCCCAATAAAATCAGGGATGAAACAAGAATGTTTCACCACTATTATTCAACATTGTGTTGGAAATGTTGGCTTTAGCAATAAGAAAAGGAAAAGAAATTAAATAAGTTAGAATAGGCAATGAGGAAATAAAACTATCACTCTTTGCAGATGATATGATGATATACTTAGAGAATTCTAGAAAATCATCCAAAAACCTATTGGAAACAACAGTGTTAGCAAAGTTGTAGGATATAAAATATATATTACTGACAAAGCCTGTAAGCAAGAGATAGATAGAGAAATTCCATTTAAACTTATTACAGACAAAATAAAATACTTGGGGGTCTATCTGCCAAGACAAACCAAAGATTATATGAACATTAGTACAAAGCACTTCTCACACAAATAAAGTTACATCTAAACAATTGGAAAAATATCAATTGCTCATTAGGAAATTCTGCCTAACTTGGTTTATTTGTTCAATGACATACCAATTAAACTGCCAAAAAATTATTTCATAGAACTAGAAAAAATAATAACAAAATTCATCTTGAAGACAAAAGGTCAAGAATTTCAAGGGAATTAATGAAAAAATACAAATGATGGTAGTTTAGGAGATAAAATTTCTATATTATTTACCTCATCTACCAATCTAGTAAAGAATTGTTATTTGGGCATGACCTATTTTTCAATGACATCATGCTGGATCTTATTCACTAATTATTCATTAATTACATATTCTTCCCCTCTAGGAATTAAAAAGTTAATTGCTGATAACTTACAGACTTTTAAAAAAAAAAAAGAAATTAGAAAATTTGCCCCTTTCCAATGCTGTGGTTCCTCCTTCCACTCATCAAAATATTTGAAAGCTCACTTATCAATTTCATTGATTTCTTGAGGATTTAGTTGCTCTGCACCTGATGGTAAACTCATCAAGAGAATCTCAGTGCTTTACTTATGATCAATCTATTTATCTTTCATTTCAGTGCACATTTAGTCATTTCTGTCTTTTCCTTAGTTTTCCTAGAAAGGCAAAATAGAATCAAAATAAGAGCTGAGCAGTTCTGTCTTTTCTCCAGTTGGTTACACTCAGTATTCCATCCACCCTGAAGAATGGTGCAACCATTTCTTTCATCCTCATTCCTCCAGTGGTTTTTAAAATAACCCCTTTTTGTTGTTATTGGTTTTTCTTACCAGTCATCATTAATTTTCTAACATGCATAATTCAGAGCTACACCACACTTAAATTTATTATTTATGAATATGTTTTTATTAATATTTTCTAAGTTTCTTGATATCATAATACCTTACTCCATTATCCCCTTCTGCCTTTCTTTTTACCTCTCTCATATCTATCTGCCTCTCATACAACTGCAGAGGGGTGGGGTGATGATATCTCTTTATGACTCTTGTGAGTCATTATTTATAATTTTGTAGCAATTATTAGGGGAGAGAGAGAAAGAGAGAGAGAGAGAGAGAGAGAGAGAGAGAGAGAGAGAGAGAGAGAGATTGGTTTTTCTGGGAAACAATAATACTTAACTTGTCTCCAAGCATCCTGTGTTTGAGATTATTATGCTTGTATGGAGATCATGGTTTCTTTTACTGTTAATGTCTTTTTAATCTATTCTTCTAGATAGATTGTCCTTCATTTCTGTGCATATATATTCCCAACAAGTTATTCTCCTTTTTTCCCCTTTGGTAAGACTTACAACAATGAATTAACATTTTCTCTTTTGGCCAACTTTATCTGTTGTGTAAGCCATAAATTATAGTTTCCTAATTATTTTCTGTATTTTAAACTATTTGGGGAATGTGTTGTGGCTTCAGATTCTCTTAAGAATCTATAGGGTTCTCTACCTCATTTAGTATTGATTAATTTTCTTTTGTTGCAATATTTATTCATAGCTGTCTGGGCTTATTTAACTTATCTGGAAGTTACATTTCCTTCTCTGATAGTTTTTTCCCTAATGATTTATCTGCATATGTTCAAGGTCTTGTGCTGAGATTACTAAATTGCTCTTAAGATTTTGGAAAATTTCCATATTTTTTCCCTATGGTTCACTTTTTGACTCTTTCCTTTGGTTGCAATTTCATCGAAGGTCCAACCTCAAATCGGTTTCAGCCTCTTTTTATATTGGGCAATTCACATTTTAATGGCTTTAAACTCTGCTATAAGTGAGGAAACAGACCTGGTCCTACCTTGATGCAGAGTTCTTTTCTTCAGGCTTACTAGGCCATCATAAAACCAAACATGATAAGAGTACTGCACCAGTTTCTTCTCTTCATTGGATCTCTGGCTGAGATATGTTGTAACACAGATATCTCTGTTGTACCATTTTCCAGACAGTAAGCATATGATTTTTGTTTTTCATGGCAGGATGTGGGAATTTATAGTTGAGATCTGTTGCAAACTACTGAATTGACTTATGCAGCCTTTCTGGAGCATGACTGGCAGTAAATATCAGGGTGTTGAATGAACACTTAGGGAATGGCCTTTTCTGTTGCCAGTTTATCAACATTTTTTATGTCTCTAGGGTTTTGGACTTCTAGACCAGGAAGAAAAGTAAAATTGCTTTTTCTCTTGCACACAATTTCTATTTTGGAGAGATGCAAGTAGTTGTCAGAGTTAGAAAAGAAATATCTAGTCTTGTGACTGGGAAATCCCTTACTGAATTTAATCCTGAATAAGATTTCTGACCTATAAGATAGTGCCATGTTTATTTCATTATGCTTATTAGCTTCTATTTTTCCTGTACATAATGGTTTAAAAATTTAACCCTTTCATAAATTCTCTGTGTTTCTAAAGAGATATGGGCGAAAAAAATAAAGAAGTAAGTTTTTTCTAGACAATAAATTTATTCTTCATTTGAATTATTTGTCATGGAATAGAATACTAGCATTACAGAAGACACTATGTTCTATGAGCAATGCAGAATTGCAGGGACCCCAAAAATATGACACATAAATTTAGGTATCTCCATTCCAAACATTTGTGCAGACTATTTATTCCTAACTTCTGGTAGATCCTTATGAGCTAGTATTATTAGTCTAATTAACCACAGTTGGACACAATATATACTGACTTCAACATAATGATGTCGTTTTGATCCTCTTTGAGCATGAATTTCTGAGATCTTACAATTTTACTTGGAATGATTTTTGTTTTGGAATTTTAGATCATGGGAACTACTTGGAAATCTTCTTTCCTTAAACTGAGGGTGCATGTTAGCTTATAGCAAACTTTGCTCTTCCCTTTCATAAGTTTTAGAAGGGAATGATCATTTTCTTTCAAGCTTTCCTTCATATCCATTCTTGTAATCATTATCTACTTCTTACCAAATATGACAACCAGAAGAGCAATTCTGTCACTGATTCCTTTACCTTTTAAAAAATGATTATTCTACTATATTTCTCATGAAGTTCTTGCCTGACTGTATCATTTCTTAGACCTTTTTGTTTATCATCCCCTAACTTTAAGCCTAGGGTTTGATACTTTCTATATAATTTCCTGAAGTCTCACAGAGGACACATCAACTTTAGCAAAAACAGATTGGATTTCTGACCTATAAAGTACGTGGCCACAATGTTATATTTCCAGGTGGGATATTTTAGTTCCTATATCATAGTGTTTTATTTTTAATTAGGAAATTTCCCAAAGTAGATAATAATTGGCATAGTGGAAAATTATGATTAAAAATTTGCATGTAGGTATTCATTTTAGAGATAAACATATATTTACAGTAGAAGCTAGAATATTTATTCTTCTCAAAGTAAAATTAGCTTGCCTCTTCCCTTTTCAACACAATTTTTTAAAAAAAGGCTAGTGTAGTTGATAGAGGTAAGCCTTGGAGCCAGGAAGTCCTGGGTTCTATTCCTATGATACATTGTTATTGACTCATCATGACCCCATTTGGAAGTTTTCTTGGCAAAGATACTGGTGTGGTTTACTCATTTTATAGATGAGGAAACTGAGGTAGACAAATGTTAAGTAACTTGTCTCAAGTCACACTGCTAGTAAGTGACTGAGGCCAAATGTGAACTCACGTTTTCCTGACTCCAGTCCTAGTGCTCTTACTACTTCATCACCTACTTGCCCCATGCACTTTGTAACTAAACTTTGCATATCATCAGGACCTTAGACAATGGCCTGCACATACTAATTTTTATTAAATATTTCCTTAATTAATAAGGAAATAATTCTTTGAAAAGTGAATCTTGCAACAAATAAGATAAGTTATGATAACCAATCTAAAGGCCTTCTTGACTAAGTCAACCACTTGTTTGAGTGACATCCAGATATAGCCCAAGATTAAGTGCAATTAAATGCAAATGCAATTGAAGTAGAATAGAGGTTTTGGTCATAGCCATTAGCAGAGGGTCAAATCAGTTGACATATGGGAGTATTGATGTGATCACATTGAGAATTTCTGAGAAGTAATAGGTCATAAATAAACCCAGGATGACAGTAACCGTTGCAAAAATCTATTAAGGAACAGATGATATTAGGTTAATTAAAGCAGGGTTTGACCCCAGTGCCCTAGCAATTCTGGCCAATTACTTGGAACCAAGTTAAAATCTCTTGCTGTCAATTTACCAATCATTGACCATGGCCCACATGTAGTTCTTTATTTTCTAAACTAAATAATAGCATATTATTTGCATTTGAAATCAATGTCAAGCCAGCTGCTTAATAATTAAGCAGAAACTTAATGGTCAATGTAATTGAAGTCAATGAATGATGTTGGGAATAAAATAGTTATCATATTTTCAAGATTGCTATACATTCTCCCACACACAAAAAAAATAATCACAAACAAAAAGCCCCTTACCGAAAACCCCTCAAAAAAAAACAAGCCACTGACAATTTGGTTTTCAGTGGAAGATAATTTTTATAAATAATTAGTAATAAGATAAAATTAAAATATGCAAACTTTGAATTTTTCTTTGATAAAATATTTTACTAAGAAGAATTATATAAACTAATTATAAATCTAGATAATTTCTAAAAAGTTTCATGGATATGCAAGAGTATATGGAATAATGATTAATTAAAATTTTTATAATAATTAATTCTATTGGAATACAGAGAGAAAACTTTGGCAAACAGATTTAAGAGACTTGAAGAGAGTCACATAGCTAGTAAGTGTGAAGCTAGATTTGAACTCAGGTCTTCCTAAAACAAGGCCCAATGCTCAGTCCACTATAACACCTCCTCTTCACCCAGACATATTAACATATCCAATTTCTGTGTATGTACATGCATGTGTGTTTGTGTGTGTGTGTGTGTGTGTGTTTCAAGAAAAAGTAACTTTTACTAAATAATGGCAAAAATCTCTCCAATTTTACTTTGACAATATTCTTTTTTATCTTTGGCAACAACAGAATTAGGATATTCTTTATGTAGATTACTTGAATCAGTTTTAAAGGAAAATAAATATGCTAAGAGACAGATGTTGTGAGGGTATAAATTCTAGCATTTGGGGAGACCATCTGTGCAAATGCATGGAGATGGTCTATAGAATGTGGTGTGTAGAAACAGCAAGCTGACCAGTTTATTGGGAGTACTGCTAATGGAGTAATATATAAAAATATTGGAAAGGTAGTTCAAGAGAAGTTGTGAAAAGCTTTGAATGTTAAAGAAGGTTTTGTATTTGATCAGAGATGTCATAAGTTCTTTGTAGAGTTTAATGGATAGGGGAGTGGTAAGGAGCTTTAGGAAAATCATTTTGGAAGCCACTACTGAAATACTGAAGGAAACAATAGCTATAATAATAACAATGATATTTAAGAAAAATAATACTTTGTGATTATTCAAATTATATTTATTAATTCATAGGAAAAAAAAAAACCCTTTGCTTCATTTTTGCTTTTAAGAATGTAGTATGTGAATATAAATGGAATTGGAGTTCTAAGAGGCTTTGGAGGAGGATGTGTACCCTGGCAGATTGAGGATGTTAGCAATGAAAAGAAAGTGAACTTTTGATAAGAAATTCAGAGTATCAGGGCAAGGACTTCTTTGTTATCACTAATTAACATTTGTTAAGTATAAAGTGCATAATAAGGAGTTTCTGTTACTTTGGAAAAACTCCAGACTTCTAATTAAGGAGCTTAATGGCTCAGAGATTTGAGTAAGAAAGGAGAACAAAATGATGATATTAAAAGGAATACATACAGGAAATTAATTAAAAAAAAACCCACCATAGTCTTCTGAAAAAAAAAAGTAGGAAAAGTCCAAAGGAATATACAAAGCAGAACAAAAGACTATTCTCAGAAACGTATGTTCTTCTATTTGCTAATTCATTTCCATTACTTAAGAATGCTTCTTATGTAGCAAACTACATACATATATGTGTGAATATGTGTATGTTCCACACAATATATATCATAGCATATGTTTTGTAAAAAAAAAAGTTTTATAATGTATGTTCTGATGTGAAAATTACATATTTATACATATAACTCAGGATGACCAGATTAGTATTATTAGATAAGTATCTATGTTAACTGTACCTATCTAAGCAATCTATGAACTTGTATATTGTTTTCACATAAACATATATATATATGTTTATATATATATATATATATATATATATATCTTCTTAGCTTTCGAGATCCTCACATCCTCATAAATAAGATAGGAACATATAGGAAGTCTTTCTTTTTTTTTAATATTGATATATTCATATAGCAGTTGGCTTATTCACCTCTCATTCCTTGTCCTTACTGTATGACCAATTTAGCTACTTTTCTAATGAAACAGATCCTTGATTGTGTCATTTCTCTCATTTATTTCTTAGGGAATGGGCTACAGTCCACTTAAACTCACTGTATTTCTTTATTTTTTCCCCTTAGATGTCTTGCAAATTTGCATCTTTGGAGACTGTGATGTTCCATCATTCTTAGATATATAGCATCACTGGAAAAATTAAAAAATCCAACACATGTGTATATTATTCTTACACATCCTGGACATTTACATTCTTAATCATATGAACATTTACATCCTGTTTTTATCATTTTCAATCCTCAGATATGGATTGAAATCCACCCATTCAATTCATGTATCATTGTTTAACACACAAATCTTGCTGTTTTAGAATCTCATAGAAAACATTCATGATTGTTTTAGTATCCTATAGATTAGTGACATTTTAGCTTAGTGGATAAAGAACTGTTCTTTGAGTTAGGAAGACCTGGGCTAATACATACTAGCTATGCAACCATGGACAAGTCCTTTAAGCTTTCAATGGCTTAGGCAATTGTTTAAGATCATAAGTTGCAGAACAACTATTTGTCTGGACTGGTGGAGAGTTTTTTCCCTTTTTTTCACTGGGAATTTCCAATACTGATGAAATCATGGGAATTCCCTACATTAATAATTTATATATTAAATCATTAATATATATCAAAAATACATGCTTAATTGGAAAAATAAAAAAATGAACATGGTGAAGAAATACTTCCTCATATTAATTTCCCCATTTTTCATTGAAATAGCTAAAATGTTGACAGAATTGATGAGAAACATTGATATTTAATTAAGAAAATCTTAGCTTTTCTTGCTGAATTAGTATTTGTTGCAGATAAAAATACAAAGTAAAGATTAAAAAAAGTACAAAAGTATTTCTAAAAGAATGATTAAAATATTTTCCTCTAAACAGTTTTGGTAACTCTTTTTATGTTTATTATTAGCTTATTATCATTATTATAGGCATAAACTGCCTATAAATTTTTTTAAAAATTTAATAATATTTCAGATCACTGGCAAATTTATGGATATTGTAATTCAAAATAACTTATGCATTGTACCAATGTCTGATATCTTAAGACTGACAAGTATAGAGCCTTTGGTTTATATAATATTAAGTGTTTGGAAATTCATTTGTTTGAAAAGAATTAAAATGATCATCTCTGACATTTTCTGATCGAAGGTACCTTATGTTTTTTTTTTTTTTAAATTATAAACATTAATTAGCCCCTTGGTTCGATACCAATTTAGTATCACTCTCTACCAGCTGGACAAATAAAGAGTTGTTAAGTATTCCCATTCTTAGAAATCTTGGCAAACTTTTCACACATAAGTGTTCTCTTTCTCCCCAACTCCCACTCTCCCCCACATATGTAGGCCATTCCTAATTCTCAACTTTAGGTTTATTTAATTAAACTCTTATTCTTATTCTTATTGGTTCCATATATCTACCTCTTTCAGGATTGCAATTCATTCAGTTATATCCTGATTATACCATAGCCCAGTGAAAATTTTCCTATTGTAAGAGGTTTAATCTGTTGGCTAAAATGAATAAAAAAAACAAAAAACAAAACTAGGTTCCTCTATTTTGTTCAGATTGAAAGTTCGAGAACTCCTTATGATCTAATCCTATTTTGATAAGTCTGAGAGCTTTTGTTCTGTTCAATTTCCAATCTGAACATTTTGCTCTTCCTTTGGTAATCTGTTAGCCTGCCATATTGATACCAATATTATTGCAGTCATCCAATTGATTTACTTCACTGAATCTCAGTACTTCTGAACTCAAGAAATCTTCCACCCTCAACTTCTGCACCATGGTAGTTGGCTGTAAAATGAAACATATGAATTTTCTGTAGATTTTAATTTGTTTTAGTGCATTCTCCTATCATTGAATCACTGATTTAGTAAATATGCAGTAAGTGTACAAAACATTGTGATAAGTACTAGAAGAGTTACAATGTGTATTATATATATAATATAGAGAATATAAAATCAGCTCCCCTCTATGATACTATCAATTTTGTAGGGGAAAAGATTCAAATAAAAACAACTACAATATACAATATTGCCTACTAAAACATTAGAGTGTCATAAAACCAAGTGTTATGTGGATTCTAAGGAGTAAAACCAATAGCAACAACATAAAGATTTCAGCAAAAATCTCTAAATTTGAAGGAATTCCAAAGTTATCTTGTTATATTAGATCTGAACATGAATCCCAGCTACAACTTACTTGACAAGCAAAAATTCAGTATTTATTCTCTCAATAAGATAGAACTGGTTACTATCTGAGGCAGCCCAATTCATTCTTGGACAGCTCTAATTGTTGGATAAACATTTTTCTTACATAAAGCTTTTTACACATATAAGTTTTCCAATTCAAATAAAAAGATTATGTTTAGGGGTATCTAGGTGATGCAGTAGATAGAGCACCAGCCCTAAAGTCAGGAGGACCTGAGTTCAAATCTGTCTCAGACACTTCCTAGCTGTGTGACCCTGGGCAAGTCACTTAACCCCAATTGCCTCAGGGGGGGAAAAGATTGTGTTTATTGTTTCTTTATGTGCTGGGGTCCAGAACTATATTATATGTTTTGAAAAATATAAGAGAGATATAAAATATAGTCGTCATGTTCAATGAACTCTCTTATTGGGGAAAATAGAGCATTCAAAAAAATGAAACAGGACCAGCTAGGTGGTGCAGTGGATAGAGCACCAGCCCTGAATTCAGGAGGACTTGAGTTCAAATTTACCCAGATCCTTAACACTGTATAGCTGTTTGACACTTGGCAAGTCACTTAACCCCAATTGCCTCAGCAAAAAAGTGAAACAAAACAAAATGAAACAGTAGAATAACAACAGACTAAAATATGATATGATTATAGATTGAAATGAAGGCTTTAGAAAATAATTTTCAGAGGAGATTAGAAAAGTGAGAGCCCAGTGTGGAAGGGAATATTAGGAAAAGCATTCTAGAACATAAAGGACTTGAACTAAGTACTAGGTGGTGGACAGATTGGGTGTGGTATAATGGATAGAGTAGCTGGGCCTAGAATCAGAAAGATTCACCCTGCAGGAGTTCAAATCTGGTTTTACATACTTGCTAACTGTGTGATCCTAGGCAAGTCACTTAACCTTGTTAGTTTCCTTATCTGTAAAATTAGCTAGAGAAGAAAATGAAAAAACAAAACAAAACAAAAAAAAAAACAAACAAACAAACCAACAGCACTCCAGTTTCTTTGCCAAGAAAACCTCAGATGGGAATATGAAGTTCAGACATGACTGAAAATAACTGAACAAAATAGGATAGAGTCAAAGTGCATTCAGTGGTGGTTATGATGATGCTGAGATGTAGGAGTAGGAAATGAAATGAAAGGCATTTTGGTAACAGTAAAATGAGATTTTGAATTCTTAAATGGACTTTTCCTTAAAATAATCAGCAGCATCTATTTAAAACCATCAGTAAACATCATATGTAATGGAGACAAACTGCAACCATTCCCAATAAGATCTGGAGTGAAACAAGGTGCCCACTACCAGCATTATTTAATATTGTTTAGAAAAGTAGCTTTGGCAATAAGAGCTGAGAAAGAGATTAAAGGAATAAGAATAGGCAATGAGGAAACCAAATTATCACTTTGCCAACGACATGATGGTATAACTTAGAGGACCCCAGAGATTCCATAAAAGTTATTAGAAATAATCCACAACTTTGAAAGTTGTTGGTTATAAAATAAACCCACATAAGTCATCAGCATTCTTATATATCACTAAAAAATCCAACAGTAGAGTTACAAAGAGAAATTCCAAAAGAATATAAATATAAAATTTAGGAATCTATCTGCCAAGGGAAAATCAGAAACTTTATGAAAAATTACAGACCATTTTTCACACAAATTAAGTCTGATCTAACCAATTGAAAAATATTAAATGCCTTGGATAGGGGGAAAATATAATTAAAGATGACAATATTATAAACTAATCTATTTATTTAGTGCTATACCAATCAGACTCCCAAAAACTATTTTAATGACCTAGAAAAATAACAACAAAATTCATATGAAAACAAAAGGTCAAGAATTTCAAGGGAATTAATGAAAAAAAATCAAATGAAGGTGGTTACTGTACCAGATCTAAAATTATATTATAGACGAGTTACCAAAACCATTTGGTATTGGCTAAAGAATGATTAGTTGATCAGTGGAATAGGTTAGGTTCAAGGGATAAAACAGTCAACAACTATAGCAACCTAGTCTTTGACAAACCCAAAGACCCCAGCTTTTGGGATCAGAACTTACTGTTTGATAAAAATTGCTGGGAAAATTGGAAACTAATATGGCAGAAACTAGGCATTGATCCACACTTAACACCGTACACCAAGATAAGGTCAAATGGGTTCATGACCTAGGATAAAGATTGAAATTATTAATAAATTAGAGGAACAAGGATAGTTTACCTCCTCAGACTTGTGGAAGGGAAAGGACTTTATGACCAAAGAAGAACTAGAGATCATTACTGATCACAAAATAGAAAATTTCTGATTATACCAACTGAAAAGTTTTGTACAAACAAAACTAATGCAGACAAGATTAGAAGGGGAGCAAATAAACTGGGAAAAATATTTTTACAGTCAAAGGTTCTGATAAAGGCCTCATTTCCAAAATATATAGAGAATTAACTCTAATTTATAAAAATCAAGCCAGTCTCCAATTGAAAATGGTCAAAGGATATGAAAAGACAATTTCTCAGATGAAGAAATTGAAACTATTTCTAGTCATATGAAAAGATGCTCCAAGTCATTATTAATCAGAGAAATGCAAATTAAGACAACTTAAGATACCACACACACCTGTCAGATTGGCTAAGATGACAGGAAAACATAATGATGATTGTTGGAGGGGATGGAAAACTGGGACATTGATGCATTGCTGATGGAGTTGTGAATTCAATCCAACCATTCTGAGAGTAGTTTGGAACTATGCTCAAAAGTTATCAAACTGTGCATACCCTTTGATGCATCAGTGTTACTACTGGGCTTATATCCCAAAGAGATTATAAAGAAGGGAAAGGACCTGTATTAAAGAATGTTTGTGGCAGCCCCTCTTTGTAGTGGTAGAAACTGAAACGAATGGACCCATCAGTTGAGAATGGTGAATAAATTGTTATATGAATATTATGGAATATTATTGTTCTGTAAGAAATGACCAACAGGATGATTTCAGAAAGGCCTGGAGAACTTACAAACTGATGCTGAGGAAATGAGCAGGACCAGGAGATTTATATATTCAACAAAAAATATGATGACAGTTCTGATGGACCTGGCCATCCTCAGCAATGAGATCCCAAATATTTCCAATGGAGCAGAATGAACTAACTAGTTGCCAGAGAAAGAACCTGGGAGATGACTAAACCATTACATTGAATTCTCAATCCAATTTATGCCCACCTGCATTTTTGATTTTTCAAAGAATTGAATATTTCAGAGTCTGATTCTTTTGTACAGCAAAAAAACGGTTTGGTCAGTATACTTATTTGTATCTAATTTATATTTTAAATATTTAATATCTACTGGTCATCCCCTCCTGTTGGGGTAGGGGGCAAGAGGGAAAATTGAACAAGAGGTTTGGAATTGTTAATGCTGTAAAGTTACCTATGCATATAACCTGTAAATGGCATTAAATTAAAAAAAAAAAAAAAAAAAAAAAAAAAAAAAAAAAAAAAAAAAAAAAAAAAAAGAGAGAAATGGTAGGTTTAAACCTGATACCCTTTTTGGGTATGGAAAGTTGTATTATAGTTTTATAAAAATTGTTAAAATAAAAAAAAAATTATGTCTTGGGAATAATCCTTTGCTTTAGATAAAAATATTTTTTTAAAAAATTTTTCAAATACTTTTGTTTTTCGAATAATTATTTGCCTTTTTACTTCCCTTTAAAAATTTTTTAAATAAACTTTTCCCAAATATATCCCCCATTAAACTTCTATTTTGGAATGTCTTACCTTTTTCCCCAAATTCAATTCTTGCACCTGTGGCTCCAAGTATCCATAGCATGCACAGTGGCCACACCATGATAAACTATCTTGGTAGATGGACTAAACCAGATTGAGGGTAACAGATGACTGTAATGCCAAAGTTCTCTTTTAATGGGGTGACCAGTTCCTCCATTTGTCCTATTTTGTAATTTTGCCTTAGGTTATGACAGTCCCCTCTTAATGGTTGAGATAAAGGTTTTATAGACATTCCTTAATGTCATTAGAATATCAGTAACCTCCCTCAATCAGGCTATCCCCACCTAGGTCTCCTTCCATTATGTCATTGTTCTTGTTATTCCATAAAAGGCTTGTTGTCCTGATCCTCGGGGATAGACTCTTTGACATGATAGTCTCTTCTAGCCCTGGGATCAACATGGATCCCAGTATTTCTCTCCATTTAATAAACTTTTGAATTGGTCTCTAATCTCTGTCTTGCTCAGTTTCTTTGGCATTACATGACCTCAAAGCAATCTGTGAGTTGAGGGGGGTCTACCCCATGAATATGAAGACTTCTCAAGGTGTAATGCGTAAATGAGAACATTTTGTTCCTGCAGCCATGAAGGCAATAGGCCCTGCTTGATTTGGAGCTTGATCAGACATTGAAGACGCCAAGATTATCCACTGCATCCAAATCATCTGCTGTCCTCCCTGACTTTTCTCTTGCTAGTAGATTTGGATTACTCTAGAAGAGAGATGAGGCTGATCACTTTCTGCAACTCTGATTCACTTAAATACAATTTATTTATGAGTCAAGAGAAAGCAACCAGTGATGTAATTGTTCCTCTTGAAAACAAAGGATAAATGAAAACAAAAAATATAACTAAACGAAATATACATACACATGTCTATGAATACACATATATAAACATTCTATTGCTGTATATATAGTATTATTGGCATTCATCAGGATCACCTATTGAATATTTTCTTCCCATTAAAAAAAAACACACATTTCAACTACTTTGGAACCTTTCTATGCATTTAGCTTTAAATTTCATAGAAGTTTATAGATAAGAAGCTTTCATTGTGTTTCTAATACTGACATTCTCTTTTACTAACATGTTGAGTTATTAATTCTAATTTTTTTCCTTTATTTCACAATATAGTTGATATGTATATGTAAATTTTTTTTCATTAAGATATAATGGAATTAACTTTGTGCTCTTTTAAATTTCTCATTTTGTAGCTATATGTGGTATATAATCTCAGAGATATTGTATTTTGCCATAGAGTTTGTGGATTAAATCTGCAGATATTTTTATCCACCTCCAGATGAAGATTTTCTAGTTAGGGAGACCTTTACAGAAAAGCAGAGATGAAAGTTATGGGAACATGTCTTCCCCTGTGTGTACTACTAGATCTCTACCCTGTCAGTAAAGTGTGTATAGATGTTTCCCAAAGTCTTTCAAAAATCTTTTCAATAGTCATTTTGCCCAAGTCTCTTAGGAGCCATTAAGCCTAGTTTTCTGAAACTCTACAGCCTGTTTAATCTCCACACTCTAGCCTGTCACTAATTCATTTTGTGTCAATTCATCATTTTTTCTCCTTGAGATTAATCATTCTAAATATAATTTGAATAGACAGAGGAGTAAAAAAAAAAAAAAAAAAAAAAGGCACAAAAAAGCATTAGTTAGGGTAATGAAAATAGATTTAAAATGTTGCACCATTATATATTTTTTTGCCCAAATTTCCAAATGTAATGACATTTGTTGATAGTTGTAATGCTGTACAAAGTAATTTCCTTAGAAAAATCTGTGAAGCAGATATTAGAAGTAGTATTAGTTCAATTTTTGCATATAAAAAGATTGTAGCTCAGTAAATTTAGGTCTTTTAATCACAGATTCAGAACTCTAAATGACCTCATAGACGAAGTCCTATTACCTCATTTTATAGATTAAAAAAATTGTGACAAAGGGAAAGTAAGGGACTTGAACAAAATCATACAGGTGGTAAAACTCAGAATGGTGGAATTTGAATTAAAGTACCTTTGACTCTAGAGTCAGGATATATGTCATTGTACCAATGAACAAAACAAAGTATCAGTTGTAGGTCTAGGAAATAAATCTAGCTTTTCTGAAGTGGGACTCTTACCAATTCTCTAAACCTTCTTTATATAAAGAGGTGAAGGATTGCTTGTAAAAGTGACCAAACAAAAACCACCAGAAACTTCAATATTGGATTATACATATAATTATTTTCTTGCTCTAGGATGATATATTTTTTCATTTTTATAATAGCTTTTTATTTTTCCAAATGCATGCAAAGATAGTTTTCAACATTCACCTTTATAAAACCTTGGGTTCCAAAATTTTCTCCCTCACTTCCCACTGCCCTTCTACCTTAGGCAGGAGGCAATCCAATACAGGTTAAACATGTGCAATTCTTTTAAATATATTTTCATATCCATCATGCTGGGCAATAAAGATCAAATCAAAAGGGGTAAAGATGTGAAAAAGGAAAAAAAATTACAAAAAACAATCTATCTCCATAGTTTTCTCTCCGGATGCAGATGGTTCTCTACATCACAAGTATATTTGAATTCCTTTGAATCACCTCATTGCTAAAAAGAGCCAATTCCATCATAGTTGATCATAACATAATTTTGTTGCTGTAGGTTCTCTTGGTTCTAATCAATTCACTTAACATCAGTTCATGTCTTTCCAGGCTTGTCTATAATCAGCTTGCTCATCATTTCTTACAGAGCAATAATATTCTATTACATTCATATACCATAACTACTCAGCTATTCCCCAAATGATGGGCATCCACTTAATTTCCAGTTCCTTGCCACTACAAAATAAGCTTCTACAAACATTTTTTGCACATATAGGTAGGATATCTTTAATGAATAGGAGCTATTAAGTGAGACAATTTCCTTGACAAGCTCCATGCCCTTTTGGTCAGGATAGTTCATGGAAAATATATGATATAAGAAACCTATGGCTTGCTTTTGTACACAAATGGAGAGGTAATACAATATCTTCTAAAATATTGTTTAAAATTCTGATGTAATACAGTTAGTTCAAAAGATGAATATTGCTCTGTCTTTCAACTACATCTGAAGAAGAATTTCCATAGAAAAGCAATCAAGTATGAATAAATGGTTGCTTTAACAATCAACATGGACTAGAGGATATTGTTAAGCTCAACATAAAGTATACTATTATATCTAGTCTTAGAGATGTTGCTTTAGTAGTTTTTAGAAAATTAGATGCTGAAATAGAGTGTGTAATATTGCTCTTAAAAAACTTAATGAAAAATACAATTTTTTATTTTGAAATTGAGAATATATTCTCAATATTCAACAGGAATATTCTTTTTAATTTGCTTCTTTGATATATATCTATATCTATAACTTTACCAGGTAGTACTTTACCATAAATTGAAAGGTTTTTAAACTTCATATTATGTTTGAATAAGCAACTCTAACGTATAAATCAGACATTACTACAAAAAAAATTCACATTTTTTTGTTGAATGATAAAATGAGGGAAGAAAAAAAACAAAAACAAATCTTCAAATGTATTTCTCAAGCTATAGACATGTAGTCATAATCATTTGGTTTAATGAGGAAAGCATATAGTCTCATGCAAAATTATCTGACATAACCATTTATATCAATATCATATACTCAAAATAGAACTTCCAGTTTTATTTATAATTACCTCTCCTTGGGAGAGTAAAGTATCCAATATTTTCTTTTTTAAAGGTCATAACACAATTTTGTGTCATTTTTCAGATTTCAGATATAGTTCCTTGATGAATTTTTTTTTGGTTTTTACTAATAAAATGTGGTGAACTTTAATGCCTTTGAAATTTCTAGAATCCAAATAAGTGGCAACAACATTTTAGAATTTTTTTGGCTTTTTGTCATTTCACCAAATAGCTTTAGCTTTTCCTGTGATTCAGTAAGTATTGATTCATTTCCATTAAATTTTTAAATTAAATCTCATTTCATTTTTCTTGGGAAAAAAATTCAGAGAAGGTCTAAAAGCATACTGTCCCACTCATAGTCTAGTAATAATACATGATTCATTTTCTGTTACTTATTTGATGTTAAGGTAATAGTAGATGCTACTTTGGAATTTTTAGAAAGATAATTGTCAACTCCTTTACTTTTTTATGGAACAATCATTTTCATAATGCTTTATGAAACCATCCTCCCAAAAATACAATTTTGTTCAAGTTATCACAGAATCTTAAAATTGCAAAAGTTCTCATCAATTGCCCCAACTCATCGCTGTATTAAGAATGCTAATGAAGTTTGCATTCAAGTTTTGCTTGAAAACCTTGAGGGAATAAAAATGAACTCAAGTAGTTCATTCCAATTTTAGATAGCTCTAATTATTAAAAGGCATTTGCTTATGTCTTAAATTAATTTCTCTGCACCCTTCTATTGCTTTTAGTACTTCATTCTGAGAACAAGAAGTGCATTTTCTTTTTCATTCCCATTTTCAAATGCTTCAAAACAGCTATCATGTCCTTCAAAAATCTCTTTTCAAAACTGCAGATTCCTAGTTCTGTCAACTTATTTTTAGACTATGAATAATCTTGAGCTCCTTCATAAGTCTAATACACCTATTCTGAAAGCCCCATAATTAATCAACAATATTTTTTCTCAAAAAATTGTTCACTCAGAACTGAATTCAATGCTCTGTGTGGTCTGATCTAAGCAGACAACAGAGAATTTTCACTAACATATTCCTGACCTCTCATCACATCCCTCAGTCACACATTACTATCTCATACTGAGCTTGTGGTTGAAATATCCAGTTTTTTTCCCAAGATAAATTGCCACTTAATCATGCTTTCCCCATCCTACAATTGTGAACCTTATATTTTGCACCCATGTAAAAGTTCACACATATTGCTATTATATTTTTTTCTTATTAGATTCAGTTCAGTGAACTAGCCTATCAAATTTTTTTTTCAATCTTCACTCTCTTATCTGATGTATTAGTTTTCCCTCCTAGATTTGTGTCATTTGCAAGTTTAAATGAGGTCTATACTTTAAAAAACTTCAGCAAACTCCAGCATAGATTTTTGGGATTCTATTAGATAAATTCTTTAGAATTGACATTAAAGTCTCAACAATTACTCTTAAGATGATAATGTAATTGATTCCAAATCTCTGCCTTGTCTTATTGTTTAGTACAAAGCTTATAATATATATATATATATATATATATATACATATATATATATATATGTATCATTTTATTTACAAGTTATATGCATAGGTAATTTTACAGCATTGACAATTGCCAAATCTTTTGTTCCAATTTTTTCCCCTCCTTCCCCCCATCTCCTCCCCGAGATGGCTGGTTGACCAATACATGCTAAATATATTAAAGTATAAATTAAATACAATATAAGAATACATGTCCAAACAGTTATTTTGCTGTACAAAAAGAATCAGACTTTGAAATAGTGTATGATTAGCCAGTGAAGGAAATCAAAAACGCAGGCAGACAAAAATAGAGAGATTGGGAATTCTATGTAGTGATTCATTGTCATCTCCCAGAGTTCTTTTGCTGGGTATAGCTGATTCAATTCATTACTGAGTACAAAGCTTCTTAAATTGTTTGTCATTACCCCATATGGGGTCATGTAACTGACTGTAAAGTTACCAAATATTTGGCAACAGCAAAAGGTATCAAATATCCTGTTAAGATTTAATTCTCTCTGTAAAAATAACCAACTTATCCATCTCTTTAGAATGCAAATTTGCTTTCATCTTCAATAAATGGTAAAATTATATGTATACCAAAAATTGTTTCAAGATAAATTTCTTTATTAGTTACTATCAGTTAATGTTAGATCTGTATACCTATTTTATATATCTATATGCCCAGGGTCATATAAAAATTTCTTAGACAAACAGGAATTGTGAGTGGAAAAAATTTAAGAAGGTCTGGTCTAGTCCACATAATCTTGTTTAGAAAATATTATGTTAAATCTTTTGCTACAGCCTATAAAGGTAGACAGATTACCTCTATACAATTCTCCTGATATGTTAATTTAAACCTACAAAATCTAATCTAACAAATTTAGATTAATCGAATGTGACATTTTCATTTTGAAGGTACATTATTGTCTCTTTGTGATTTCTGGTTCCACGTCTAGTTCTCTTTGCTGTCTTTCTATCAATATTACTTCTTCTTGACCTACTTTGTGGAAATTTTATTCATGTTCCATTTCTTTAGTTGAAGTTTACTCCAATGCTTTATTCTAATCCTTCTTCTCATTTTTCCCCTACACATTCTTTCTTAGGTGTCTTAGAGGATAGAGTCAAGAAGGTCTTAATTCAAATATAGTATTAGACACTTAGTAACAAGTGACTTTGGAAAATTTACAATATATGCCAGTTTCAGTTTCCTCCTCTGTAAAATGAGGTTAATAATAAGTTCAAATGATATAAGGCTTGTAAAGTGCTTAGCAGAGAGTCTGGAACATAGTAACCTCTGTGTAAGTGCTAACCATTAAGTGCTAAAATCATATGTCAAGGGCTAAATTATCTTCTTTATTCTAATGCATCAAAAATTTACAAATCCCATTTCTCTACCATGATTTGGTTTTATTATCAACCATCTATTAGACATTTTATGTCTCATTGCTCATAAAGCTAGGTGATTCAGTGGATAGAGCACTGGGCCTGGAGTTAGGAAGCTAGATTCAAAATTCAGTGGCCTCAGACACTTACTAGTTACAGGTGTGACTTTTTAACAAGTCTTTGACCCTATGGATTTTAGTTTCCTTACCTGAAAAAAGGATGCATTTGGACTAAATCATTTCTGAAGTCCCTTCCTATTCTATGTCTGTGAGACTATGATCACTATGGAGATATTGCAATCTGTGTTGCTGAAAGTGACACAGATTGCAATATCTCCATAGTGATCATAGTTAACTTCATTGTTAGTGTTTGTGTTAACTTCATTTCTCCTCATTGGAGTACTGAAATATTAAACTCATCTAGTACTTCCAAATAAGTTCACAATTATTTTTTTCTCATCTATTGAACCTTTTTGTTTGTTATTTAGTCATTTTTCAGTCGTCCAACTCTCCATGACCCCATTTGGGGTTTTCTTGGTAAAGATACTAAAGTGATTTGCCATTTCCTTCTCCAGCTCATATTATAGATGAGAAAACTGTGTCAAACATGATTAAATGACTTGCCTAGGATCACACAGGTAGTATACATCTGAGGCCAGTTTTGAATTCAGGAAGATTAATCTTCCTGATTCCAGACCTGGTACTCTATCTACTCAACCACTAAACCACAATGTCCCTATTGTACCTTATTTGGTAATTAATACATTTTACTTTTATCAAACACACACACACACACACACACACACACACACACACACAATTAAATTGCAAAGGAACTGGGGTTGTTAGAAGTCATAATGAATAGTGCATTGAGCCTTGAGACCTGGATTCAAATGCAGCTTCAGACACTTGCTAATTGCATGATCCAGAGCAAGTTACTTAATCTTAATCTGCCTTAGTTTTCTTCCAATGTACCCTCCAAATGGTTCAGAGATGACATGAAAGAATTCAAGGAAATTCTCTTGTAGCCACAAAACTTTATTAAGGCAAAAGAGAAGTAGGCTAGTCTCAGAGGAGAAAGTTGAGGTCTAGGAAAATAGCTGAGAGGGTGGTAAAGCTTTTAAGTGGATTTTTGTAAGACAGCCAAGTTGGCTGACTTATGGAACAGATAGGAAATGAAGATATGGGTCTGTGTCTGCTTTCAAGAGTGAGGTATGTAACAAGGTCAAAGGAATAGTTGGCAGGTGGGGACCAGGGTGCATAAAATAGCTTGCTGCTTACTGAAAGGGATATTTTCTTACACCCTAGGGTGTTGCAAGAATGTGTCACAAGGCCCCTAGTTAGCTTAGAAGGGGATTCTGATTTAGGAGCATCTGGGTGAGGGCTCTGGGATCCATCACTCCTTTATAAAACTGGGATAATAATAACTATCTCTCAGGATTTTAATTATTTTAAAGTGCTAGCAAAGTACTTTGTGCATACTAAGATACAACCACCCCCTTCATGCACCCCTTTCCACAAACACACATATATGTTTATATATGTGTGTATATATATATATAATGTGTAATATTTATGTTTTATCAATATTATCAATAAATATTATTCCCTCAAATATTCTTAAGGGAAAGGTCTTAGCAAACACCTCTTTATATCCCTAAATTACTTTTTAGATGCTTAGTAAATGTTTAAAATTGATTGATATTAAAGATTCTCTATATTTGTATGAACTTTTTATTTATAAACCTCTTTCATTTACATGAGCTCATTTGATTCTCATAATAATACTGTGAAATTGAATGGACAGTTATCACATTATTTCTATTCCACAATAAAAGAAACCTAGAAATGATAGTTAAGAAGTCATAGGATAACTATTCAAATCTGGGCCTTCCAATTTCAAGGCTTTCTAATTTCAAGCCCAAATCTATTTTTATGCCACTACTCCCTGTTCAAGCATATATGTTTTAACTTTTTGTATTTTCTTATATTCAGTAGCATAACATTCTAATGAAAGATAATTAGAATAAGATACTTTTTATAAATCTCATATGGTCTCCAAACAATTTTTAAAAATACAGGTTTCAACAGTCAGGCAAATTTTGAAGAAAGATTTTACACAAATTATGCCTTATTTTTTTTTACATGTTTATCTTATTCTAAACATAAAAATTAAACCAAGCAACTCTATAACATAATAGAATAGAAAAAAGATGGTACATCAAACTGCAAATCTTTTATGGACAACATGATATTTCTTTTAAATATTATCATTATATTATATATATTGTTGAATATATCATATTATATATATATAGTTATAATAAATAAAGTTATCATGTGACTTTTTTCCCTTTTTTTTCTACCTTTCCATATTGGAGATGGCTACAGTTAGACACAGATACATAAATATATATATATATAAAATCATTCTTTGCATATTTCTATTTATCAGTTCTTTATCTGGATACAGAGAATGACTTCTTCCATATGACCTTTATCATTAGTATGGACATTTATAACAGAAAAAATGACAATCACTCAAAGTTATTCTTAAAACAATATTGTTTCTCAATACGAGATTCTCTGGGTCCTTCTCATTTCCCTCTTCATTATTTTGTGCAAGTCAATCCATGTTTTTCTAAGATAATTGAGTTTATTATTTCTTATAGCATAATATACCACTATTTATTCAGCCATTTCCCAGAGGATGGGCATTCCTAAAAATGTTCAGTTCTTTGCAACCACAAAGAGAGCTGCTATAAATATTTTAGAATATATAGGTTTCCCTCTCCCCTCCCCAACCCCCCCCCCCCCTTTATCCCTAACCACTTTGGGAAACAGACCTAATAGTCTGTTAAAAATCCAGAATATTCATTTCATCAGCATGGGAACTTCCTGGTGTAGAAATTTCCTCTTTTGCAATTAGCATTTTAAAAGATTTTTTTCCCTATTAAAATTTATTTAATTTTTTTTTTTTTTGCAAATTACATGTAAGAATAATTTTAACATTTGTTTTTAAATTGAGTTCAGAGTTCTTTCCTTTCTTTCCTCCCTCATTGAGAAGACAAGCAATTTGATGTGGTTATTTAAACCATATTTTCATTTTAGTCATATTGTAAAAGAAAACATACACTCCTCCCAAAAATAATTTTAAGAAAAATAAAATTTTTAAAAAAGTATAATTCAATCTGATTTCAGACACAATCAGTTCTTTGTTTGGTGTTAGATGGCATTTTCCATCATAGCTCCTTCAGATTGTCTTGGATCATTATTATATTGCTGAGAATAGCTAAGTCATTCATGGCTAATCATCTTACAATATTGATGTTACTGTGTATATTGTACATTTCATTTTGTATCAGCTCAAATAAGTCTTTCCAGGTTTCTAAAATTATCCTGCTCACCATTTCTTATAGGACAGTAATATTCCACCATACAAAATAAAACAAAACGAAATACAATTTTTTCAGCCACTCCCTAATTGATAGAAATACTCCCAATTTCCAACTCCTTGACACCAGAAAGAATCTATTATAAATGTATTCATACATATAGGTCTTCCTCCCATCTTCCACTTAATCTCTTTTTGGTTACAGATCTAATAGTGGCACTGCTAGGATCAATAGTTATACAAGATTTTATAGCCTTTCCAGAATAATTCCAGATTACTCTAAGGAATGACTGAATCAGTTCACACCTAATTCATTAATGTCATATTTTTCTCATATCCTCTCCCACATTTGTCATTCTCCTTTTCTCTTCTATTAATCAATCTAGTAAGTATGAGAAAGCACCTCAGAATTGTTTTAATTTGCAGCACTCCAATTAACACTGAGTTACAACATTCCTTCATAGGATAGCTATGATCACTTCATCAAAAACAATCCATATTCCCTGATCATTTATCAATTGGGGAATGGTTCTTTTATAAAATTGACTCAGCTCTCTATAAGTTTGAGAAATGAGGTCTTTATCAGATAAAGCTGTTTAAATTTTTTTTTCCTCACAATTACTCTCACTAATTTTGTTTCTCCCTATTTACTATATTCTCATTTCTTCCACCTTTTCTCTCCTCAAAAAATTCCCTATCCCACAATCTACTATCCCCTCCCACAATCTACTCTTCCTTTTATCACTCCCTTCCCCTCCCTTATTTTCCTGTGGGTATGATGGATTTATTCTTCTTTAAGTTAATTCTGATGAGAATAAGGTTCATTCACTTTCCCTTTCTATCTCCTCCATCTTCCTCTTTTCTGCAAAAGATTTTTTTCTTGACTCTTTTGTGTGAGATAATTTACCCCATTCTACCCTTCACTTTCTCTTTTTCCAGTGCATTCCTCTTCTTCATCCCTTAATTTGAGTTTTAAAAAATTATCATTTTTCCTCTTCAATCCACTCTTGTGCCCTCCTAAATGCTCTAATAATGAGAAAATTCTTATGAATTAAAAGTATCATCTTACTGTCTCTTATGATTTCCCTTTTCTGTCTATCTTCTTATCTTTCTCTTGAGTTTTGTATTTTAAAGTAAAATTTTCTATTCAGCTCTGGTCTTTTTTTTTTTAATCAAAAATGCTTGAAAGTCATCTATTTCATTGACTATCCATTTTCTCCCTGAAGGATTATGCTCAATTTTGTTGGGTAAATGATTCTAGATTAGTAATCCTAGCTCCTTTGCTCTCCAGAATATTATATTCCAAGCTCTTCAGTTCAGTTAGTAAAAGCAGTTAAATTTTGTGTTATTCTGACTCTTGTTTCTTTATGTTTATAGGTTCTTTATGGCTGCTTGCAATATTCTCTCTGTATCCTGGTAGCTATAGAATTTGGCTAAAATACTCCTTGGAGTTTCCATTTTAGAATCTCTCTCAGGGGGTGATTGGTAGATTCTTTCAATGTCTATTTTACCCTTTGCTTATAGAATACTATTACAGTTTTCCTTGATATTTATCTTGAAAGATAATGTGTAGGCTATTTTTTTGATCATAGCTTTCAGGTAGACCAATAATTTTTAGAATGTCTCTCCTGGATCTAATTTCCAGGCCAGTTGTTTTTTCCAGTGAGATATTTCACATTTTTAAAATTTTTAATTCTTTTGATTTTATTTTATTGTTTTTGATTTCTCATAAAGTCATTAGCCTCCATTTCTTCAGTTTTAATTTTTATGAAATTTTTTCTTCAGTGAATTTTTATACCTCCTTTATCATTTGACTTATTCTGTTTTTTAAGGTGCTATTTTTTTCAGAATTTTTTGTCTTTACCAAGCTGTTGACTCTTTCCCTCTCTGATTTTCCTGCCATCACTCTCATTTCTCTTCTCAATTTTTTCTACCTCTACTATTTGTTTTTATAATCTTTTTTGAATTCCTCCATGTCCTGAGATCAATTCATTTTTATTCCTGGAGGCTTTTTTTTTTTTTTCCTGTGGTTTGCTTATTTTTCTAATTTTTTTTTTTGACTTGCAATTTTTATTAAGGTGAGGTTTTACTTCAGGGTGCAGGGTATACTGTAGCAGGTTTTTTTTTTTTTAATAAGGTTTTTTGTATTTGTTTTCATACTACTTCTAGGGACTTGTATGTTTTCAGTTCTTCCAAGGTGGTGTAATGGAGGGAGATGTGTGTTAACTACTCTTCTGGCTTATGCTCTGGTTTGTGAATGATCAGAAACACTCTTTTCTGCCCTGTGATAGGGTTTTTGCTCCACTGAATCTGCAACCTCTGTGATACTAGGGCTCCTCCTTGCCTTGGGACTGCCATCCAGGATTATGATTCAGATAGTATAGGCAAAGGAACGGAGTCCTGTCCACAGTGCAAGGAAAGAGACTCCTGTAATAGTCTTCTGATCAGTTCTTCAAATTTTTTACTGCCTGTGCCTGAGAGCTTTGGAAGTAGATGTGAAGCTGCTGATATAGTCCTCAATTCCTGCTCCTCATTTGTTGGTGCCTATTCTGTGCCAGCTTGGCTTGTATTGTACAGTCTCACTTAAGGTGTGCTATACTTTTTCTATCTACATTCTAAGTTGTCTTCAGAAACTTTTTTTTTTTCAAATTGTTTCACCCTATCCTTTTGTGGGTTCTACCATTTTAAGAACTGTCTTGTAATTTAAGAACTTATTATTTAAAGATGTTTGGAGGTATTTGTGGATGAGCTCAGACAAGTTTCTGCCTTTTCTCTGCCATCTTGCCTCTGCCTCTGGGCTGGATTAGCACTTTTCAAAAACTTATTCTTATACAGTTTTAACTTACAATTATAGTAGGTCACTGAGAAGTAAACTGATTTATCCCGGGTCACACAGCCAGTATGCATCAGAGTCACAATTGGAACTACTATTTTCCTGATTTTTAAAGAGAGAGAGCTATCTACTTCATTATATTGGCTTCCTTTCTTTTTATCAGACATAACTATGTATAATATCAAAAACTTTTTTTTTGGTTCTGAATATAGGAGATTAATTTGACAACCAAAAATCACATTTCCATAATATCAAAAAAAAAATCTACTCTAAATATAGCAACACTGTCATCAACTTGTGAAGACTCAAACTCATCTAGAACAATGTAGAACTTCTAGTTTTCAGTTTTCAATTAAAAAGCTTAACAGCCTAGAGTGGAAGGCCTAAAAAGGATTGTTTATCTTCCCCCAGACAGAAAAGTAGTGAAAGTAAGGCAAAATGGAAATGATAAGCCCCCAGTCAGATAAGTAAGGAGAGTTAATGAACTAGAGAAGAATACCATAGATAAAGCACTGTGCTTTTAAAATATTAACAAAAGCAATATAGAAAATTCACATTGAAAACTAAGTTTTGTTAGTATATTTAAAATGACAGTTTTCTTGTGCTTAATTTGGCAAAATTTGAATTTAATAGGCTGTAATTAAAAATAAACAGATACAGAAATTATTAATTTCCTCATAAAATTACAAATTATCTTTAAGGATACTGACTCCTAGCCACTGTCTAATTTTTATCTGCAACCATATTTGAAAGACACAAAAATGTACAAAGCTACTTTATGCCTTCTTCAATTTGCAAATACATTTGAAGATATGATGATTAATTTGAAGTCCTACTGAAGAAAGTGAACAGGTCTTCGCCTGTCTCTGTAATTAATGATTGTAGAAAATATAATCAGTATAGGTGACATTGAAAGGGTTAGTCCATCAACCCTGGGCTTCTCTCTCCCTGTTTTTCTAGAACCATGAAAACCTTCCTTACAGGAACTCCCTTTAGAAAGCTATAAAAATATATCTGAATAATGTGGTATGTAAGTTAAAGTCATTAAGTAATCAAATTTGGACACTGCAGATGCTTCAGACAGGTGTGTTCAGTCATGGTGGTAACTTTCTTCTTGCTACAGGTCAGAGGTTAGACCTCAATAGCAAAGTCCCATATGTGGAAGAATCTTTGTTAGGGAGAGGAAAAAAAGAAAAAAAAAGAATGCTGTCTTCATGAAAATTTATGTACTGCAAAAGATAGCTGCACCTGCATTTAGTTGTTCTTATTAAAAACAGGTGAATTTTATTGCTAGGAAAAGAAAAGTCAACTCTCTTAAGTTCTGAATGAGAAGCATGCAGGAGTCCCAAAGGGATTTGTAATATATCAGAGGTGTGCTGCCTAAGCAGATGATTGAAAGAAGGTTTTTCAATCTGTTTAGAACTTGGAAAACAATTTACCAATAGTTTCTCCTGTTGGTCTAGAGTTTTACCCCCAAAGTCCCATCTTTTATTTTTAACAAAATTGATACAATTGTCATTACTAGTGTATTTGTATATTCTTATTATTATTATCCCTATTAATATTAGGGAGGCATGGGAAAATTCACAGTATGGAAACTCCTCTATCAATTTGTTGGACTATTCATGCCAGAAGCACTGAGTTTAAGTTATTCATGCCTGGTAATTCAGTCATATCAGAGATTAACCTTGAACCCAATTTTTTTGAGAATTCAAGACTGACCTTCTATCTACCATACTATGTTGTCTCTCTCCCTCTGTAATAGAAGAGAAGTTAAATGACTCAGAACAATATATAAGTTCATAAAAATTATTCTATTTTTTCTGAGCTTTGGTTGACCAAGTGTTATTTTCTGTGTTAATTTAAATTGAATTCAACAAAACTGCCTTAGAGATTCATCTCAGAAAGGGAGATGAAAACACTAAAGGAAACAGAAAATCAAATCAGATTAGCAGGTTTCTAAAGGGGCTCACTTGAAATAGATATGAAACAAGGTGTACACAAATCCATCAATATGGGAGGTATTACACATAATTACATAAGCACATAGCAATATAACACAGGCTAGTAGTAATGTAACAAATGACATGAATTAACATGAAGAATTTACACATATCCATAAGTCCTAGAAATAGTCCAAAAGGAACCCATTGTGCATTAGTTCATGTTCCAGGAATTCAATAATTCCTGTAAGCTTTGAAGTAAACAATTTTTCATAACATGAATCAACATACAGAATTATACATGTCCATATGTCCTAAAAATAGTCCAAAAGGAATCCATTGTTCATTAGTTCATGTGCCAAGAATCCAGTAATTCCTGTAAGCTCTGGAGTACTGCAATAGTCTCATCAACAAATTTTATCTCAAGGAAATCCAATGATTCAATTTTAATAGCTAAATATACAAGAAACTTATTCTTTTTTCTATAATAGCTTTTTATTTTTCCAAATATTTGCAAAGATAGCTTTCTTTTCTTTATTGTATCAAGTTTATTTATTTTTAAAACACATTGGTTTATGAATCATGTTGGGTAAGAAAAATCAAGAAAAAGGGAAAAACCATGGGAGAGATTTAAAAAAAAAAAAACATAAAAAAGAAGTGAACATAGCATGTGTTGATTTACATTAAGTCTCCTAAGATCTTTTTCTGGATGCAAATGGCATTTTCTTTCCAAAATCTATTGGGATTGCTTTGGTCACTGAACCTCTGAGATGAACCAAGTCTTTCATAGTTAATCATCGCACATTTTTGCTATAATTGTGTATTAATGTATTCCTGATTTTGCTTGTTTCACTCAGTATCAGTTCACGTAAATCTTTTTTAGGTCTTTCTATAATCAGTTTGATCATCATTGCTACCAAAAAAAGAGATGCTACATTTTTGCACATATGGGTCCTTTCCCCTCCTTTATGATTTCCTTGGGATGCAGACCCAGTAATGGCACTGTTGGGTCAAAGGGTATGCACAGTTTTATAACTCTTTGGGCATAAATCCAGATTGCTCTTCAGAACGGTTGGATCATTTCACAATCCACCAACAATGCATTAGTGTTCCAGTTTTCCCACATCCCCTCCAACATTTATTATTATTCTTTTCCTGTCATTTTAGTCAATCTGAGAGGTTTGAAATGGTACCTCAGAGTTGTTTTAATTTGCATTTCTCTAATTAATAGTGAGTTAAGAGAATTTTTTCATAACTTTAATTTTGTCATCTGAAAAATGTATGTTCTGCAAAGATAGTTTTCAACATTCACCCTTTGCAAAATCTTGCACAGATTTTTCTCCCTCTCTCTCCCTTTCATAGACAACAAGGATTCCACTCTAAGTTAAACATGTGCATTTCTTTTAAACATATCTTCATATTCATCATGCTGCACAAGAAAAATCAAAACGGAAAAAAAAAACCACAGGAAAGAAAAAAACACAACAAAGACCACCACCACCAAGAATAGGTGAAAATCGTATGCTTTGATCCACATCCAGTCTCCATAGTTCTCTCTCTAAATAAGGATGGCTCTTTCCATCACAAGTTTTGGAATTGTCTTGAATCACTGCATTGTTAAGAAGAACCAGATCCATCACAGTTGATCATCTTGATGTTACTATGTACAATGTTCTCTTGGTTATACTCGCTTCACTCTGCATCAGTTTATGTGTCTTTCCAGGCTTTTCTGAAACCAGCCTGTCTCTAATTTCTTATAGAACAATATTACATTATATTCATATAAAATAACTTATTCAGCCACTCCCCAAATGATGGGTATCCATTCAATTTTCAGTTCTTTACCATTACAAAAAGGGTTGCTACAAACATTTTTTGTACATGTGGTTCCCTTTCCCTTTTGGTGATCAAATAGGTTTATTTTGATAAAAATTTGTTTTGGAAAAAACCCCAATATGAAAGAAGTGAATTCTCAAGAAATATGAGCCCTGGTATTGACAAATCTCATCAACTAAATGCTCATTCATTGCAAGGGCTTCCAATAATAAGGCATTTTCCCCCCATTGGAATTACTTCCAAGAGGAGTAAGATAGTTTTCTTCAATGACACTCTTCTTCATGTTTATATATTTCAGTTTTTTGTTGTTTTTGTTCATCACTTAGTCATGTTGGAGTCTTTGTGACCATCTCATGCCAGGCTCTTCTATCTTCTATTGTCTTCCAAAGTCTATCCAAGTTCATGTTTCTTCCTTCCATGACACTATCCACCCATCTCATATACTGCCATCCTCTTCCCCTTTTGTTTTCAAACTTTCCCAACATCAGAGTTTTTTTTTTTTTTTTTTTTTTTTTTTTTTCCCAATGAAACCTGCCTTCTCATTATGTGGTCAAAGTAATTAAACTTCCTTTGGCTTCAGTATTTGACTTTTCAATTAGTAGCCTTTTTTATTTTTAAAAAAAATATTGACTGATGTGATCTCCTTGCTGTCCAAGGAATTCTCAAAAATGTTCTCCAACACCTTGGCTTAGTCTTTTAAAATTATCTTTGAAATGTTAGACATCCCTTATTGAGTCATCTTTAACTTTAGAACAGATTACACATTATTTTCTTAGTATCTTAAAACTGTTAGTGTTTGCATCCATTAATAAAGGACTCCATCAACAGATGAATTTTGGTTCTTTTTTTCTTTTTCATTTGATAAAATAATTCCTTTCCTAGGGAGAGCAGTTGGAGGTGGAAGGTTAATTTGTAAGGGGAGAGTTTAGGGATGAATAAGAATTATTAACATAGAATTGAAAATTAAATCCATTAGAGCTGATGAGATTATCAAGGGAACTAGTGTATGTATAGAGAAAAAAAGATACAGATCCCTGTGGCACATTCATGGTTATCAGGACTGAAATGGATGAAGATCCAATGAAGGCATTGAGAAGTAATGGCCTGACATATAGAAGAAAAACCAGGAGACAATAGTATCTCGAAAACTTAAATTGGAAGAACTATCAAAAATAAGAGGATTTTTGACAGTCAAAGACTGCAGAAATCAAGGAGGATGAGGACTGAGAAAAGGTCCTTAGATTTGGAAATGCAAAGATCATTGGTAACTTTTAAGAAAACAGTTTTGGTTAAATGGTAAGATCAGAAGCCAGAAGAGAGCAGTAGAGAATGAAAGAAAAAGAATTGTACACACCAATTGTAGAAGGTATTTTCAAGTAATTTAGCTACAAAATGGAGAAATATAAAATGAGCACAAGTGGAAATGGATAAATCAAATAGGGTTTTATGGAGAATGGAGGAGACCTAGACGTGTTGGTAGTAGGGGACAGCTGGTAGATAGGGAGGGACTAAGTATTAAAGTGAGAATGATGGAGGAGAAATTTTCTTGGACAAGATTGGATAGAATGAGACCACTTATCTATTAGAAAACTTTGCTTTTGTAAGAAAGGTCATCTTTTTATGTTAAATAGGAATGATAAAGGAGATAGTGGTAAAAGATGAGTGTTGTGAAATGAGGAGATGAAAGAGGATATTCTTGTTGAATGGTCTCATTTTCCCCCAGTGAAATGAGACTAGTATGCAGTTGAGAGAATGGGGGATAGGTGAAGAGGCTTCACCTCTAATCATTTCCAACACTCTAAATATCTCCTCCTCCTTTTCAGCATACTTGTCCCTTTCTGATTATCAGTTTCTTTTATGTGTTATCTTTATTCTTTAGAATATAAACTCCATGAGTGTGGGATAATCTTTCTCATTATATTTGTATCCCCACCAATTAACTTAATACATTGTCTGGAACAGGGTAATTACTTAATAATGTCTCTAAGTTGAATGGTGAAGTAAATATTTAAATACATAGGGGTTACTGATCCATTAGATTATTTTGAAGCTTGAACTATGGCGTTTCATAATATTTCATACCAACATCTGTAATCTCTTTAAAGATATAATATTTGAAAAAAGGCATTATAATTTATATATATATAATAGAAAGATCTATTATCTAATAGAAGATAGAAATATAGAAATAGAACATAGATGGAAATATAATATATGTAAAATAGACATAATTGATCTAATGGAAAGAATAAAATCATTAAACTTGTATGATATGAATGTCAAGTTAGGAATATTGTTGTAATTGCTATGGGAGTCCCTTCATAAAAGGGGAGAAGGTAATTTATTGGGTATATGAACGAAAAAAGGGAAACTTCTGTCTGACAAATTTAAGCATGAGAGAGCTGTTCTCAAATTTTATTAAAATGTTATTTTATCTAAAATATATAATTTCTGGGAAACATAATTTCCCCTTCATTTTTTGATGTTATTGTTTGTATATGTGTGTTTGTGTAACGTCTCCTTTATTTCTTCTGTATGTACCCTTTGCTATACTTCCTTTTGCCATATATAGTATTCTTATACTTGCCTTCACTTCTGTGGTTTGTACAACATGTTTTAAAAAAGAGGCATAAATTGTGTCTAAAGATCCCATGAAATGACACTACCACCCGTAACACCCATAATACAATGACCTGAAAGGGACATATTTTAAAAAGTATTAGGTGGGAAGACTGCTTTTCCCTAATTGCCAAAACCACATATCTTCAAGGTAGAATGGTGCTTTCAGCAAAAGAGATTGATCACAAATATGTATGACAGGACATTGGAAGCTGATCAGAGCGAAAGCAGTCAAACTTTGTGAATTACTCCCTTTGGTTCTGCTAATGGAATTGTGGTTGGCAGGATCTATGCTGTTGTGGAGCTTAAATCAGACTCTGAACTTATAATCAGTCCACATGTGTAATATCAGTCAAATACTGCTTAAGACTTAAATATCTAAAACCACAAATAAGGAAACAGGATGGTTGGTTTTTCACTATAGACAAGAAATGGGGGATAAAATATGATGGTCGTTTTTTGCTTATTGACACTTCTTTGACAGCGACAAGCTTGTGCTGAAATGGAATATTTATATTAGTGAAGTCCATTGGCCCTGGCTTTTGAATTTCTCAGCATAAAAGGGTTCTTTCAAAATAATTAGTTGCCTGGCAAAAATTCTCCAACGTTTAAGTCATTGTGGAATTTCTTTAAAGCTTGTTTAAACCATTATAAATAGCCAGTAATAAATAACAAAGTATTGTTAATATAAGCAAACATTTATTTTAAACAGAAATGTTTTTGCTCCCTACTAAAGATTTGACTCTGAATTTTTACAGAAAAAAAATTCTTTTTTTTAAAATCAAAAGCATGAGAACTCTGTCCATTTGAACTCTTCCAATATTCATGAAAAGATTCCATTTTTAACAGGCTTCATGCCATAACCTGAAGATAAAAAAAAAATGAGTTGATATAATATGTGAAGAAAAAAAAGTGATTTTATTTAAGGCAACTGACATGCTTCAGCTCTAAGAATCACAGTAGGAGGACATGTAGAAATATTTGGTATTATAAGTTATGACTATTGGTTATAAAATATGGCCACATCTTACCAAACCACATTTTCAAACCACATCTTACCAAAACAACTAATACCTTTAGCAAAATATATCAACAATATTACTCAGAAAAAAATCAAAAGAAAAAAGAAAAAAATCCAGAAAAATAAAATTCTAGTTGTTTTTAAACAAATTTAATATATCTAACATTTTGATTCAGCAAAAATCATTGTACAAAAATCAGGTCTGCTGAACTATGGTTTCTGTAAGATGGTAATCAATTGCTCCCTAAAATACATTAGGCTGGACATAAATTTTCATTGATAATATTTTGGAACCTGATTCTCAACTTAATGCCTTATATAGCATATTATGGAAGAGAGCAAAAGATGTGGGACTTGGCTATAGTGAAGCAGGGCTGAAGCAATAACTGGATGCTCCCAGATAACTTTCTCACCACTACTGTGGATGTGGTCTTCTGGGCTTCTAGACTTTGCTTCCAGTTCTGCTCAAGGTCTGAGCAATAGGAAATATCCACTTTATTTGGCTGTGATAAATCTAGGTCATGAGATTTGTGACAGCTCTTCATAATCATTTCCTATCCCTTAGGGTGTGTCTGTAACATTAGCAGGCAAACCCTTGAGAATTAAGGTCATGGGAGTCTTACAAAGTATTTATGATAAATCTATCTATTCAAGTGCTATGCTAGGCTCTAAGGGAGGGAGAAACATATAAAATAAAATTCTTCCCCTCAAGGAGTTTACAGTCAAATAAGGGGCACAAAACATATGTATATGTAACTGCAATAAAAATAAAATATGACAAGCAAGATACACATACATAAATATAAGTTCAGAGCAACAATAAATAATTTTTGGCAGGGGAAATAAAGAAAAACATTGAATTTTTTGTATTATTAGGTAGGTAAGACTTGGCTTTCTGCAAAAATATCTCCCTCCTCATTTTTCAATAATCTATTAAAGGATATGATATAAACTTATAGCCCTGAATAAAACTGGGAGAGCATTTTGCTTTTTTTTTTTTTTTTTTTTTGCATCATATGAATTTATGTGTTCAATCTCTCCTATTAATTTGTAAGCTTCTTGAAGGTTGAAATTATTTCTTATTTATTTTAGTATATTCCCAGAGCCTACTACATTTTCTTGAAAGTAATTGGAACTTATTTTCTATATGAATTCAATATTTCAAAATAAGAAAATGATTTTTTATTTTATTCTTTCCAGCATATGTTTGCTTTAATATCACATCTTTTCTTCTTCATAGTATATCTCTTTCCTCCCTTCCCCCCCCCCCAAAAAAAAAAAAAGGTATGTGATAAATTACTGGTTATTTAATGGTCAATTAATCATGGTTAAACTAGTGAAATTTTAAATATTAGATTTGAAAAAAATTGTTGTACTTCTAAATAGGAAATTTCCCCCTTTCCATCGGGTATTTTCTTCATTATTGTCATTATTTCTGATTCTAATAGCAAATGTTTTCTGAATGTTCTTTATAGAGAAAAAAAAAAAAGTGTAGTTTAGTTGTTATGCAAACCACCAACTTTTAATACTCAGCCAGTAATGTTCCCTGCATACAGTCCTGCTGATATGCTTATCCATCTATTTGACTGACACAATTATAGAGGCCTTTGGCCACTGCTACTGTAGTTAAAGACGTTCAATAGCTTCCAGCATGGTTTCAGGCCCTGGTGTGATTGATTCAATTTGGATTGAACTAAACAGAACAACTAAACTCATAAAGCATTCTGCTTTTCCAATTTCCTTGAGGATTGAACAACAGAAAAGCCTCAAACAAACAAAAGTGTTGATTTAATACATTACATTAGCTCCATGCTGTTGCTCCCTCCAAAGATCAATGAAGAGACTGAGGAAAATAATAAAACAAGTCAACCGCTTGTTATTAAAGTTAACTTTTAATCACTTCATGGAGCCAACATTGTTAGTCAGAATCTGGGGCTAAATTTCTCTGAATAAAGAATGTTGGGTGGAAGAGATGTTTTTCTTAAGAAAAAAAAAAAATCCCATGCTTTTAAAAAATACAGAAAAGATTACTCATAAAACAACAACAAATGACTTAGTAAATATAGCCTTTGTATGCTGTATTTCCAAGCATCGATGCTTTTCCATTGCACTGTGTTATTTGTCCCCGAATGTTTCAACACGTATTTACAGTGACACTAAGGACTAAAAAAGCAGTTTGGAAACTGCTCTTCCAGCAGCTCAAAAAATGGCCACCCATGAACTTTAGTTTTTGTTTTGAGAATCTAATGTCTACTATGCTAAAAGAGGAGAGTCTTCTTTCTGATGATAACATTTCCCAGACTTGTCTTTTGTTGTTGTAGCTTAAAACCAGTCTCACTTTCTCTAGACTAGTTCTAACATATCCTTTTTGGATCACTCCCTTGTGGCACAGGGGCTTGCGTACCTCAATGAAACTATGAACTATGCTGAATAGGGAATAATGGAGAGTTCTGACAAAAGATGATCCACTGGAGAAAGAAATGGCAAACCACTGTGGTATCCTTGCCAAGAAACCTCATGAACAATATTGCTTGGTATCCATGGGGTCATAAAGAGTTGAATAAGACTGAACAACAAAAAAAGTTCTACATAATATTGAAAGTATAACAAGGTTTAAAGAATCACCATAGACTGTTTTCTGGAGAATTTAGGCAAGAGGATAAGGTCAAGATAACTTGTTAAAATATGCAGCAGGTAGGTGGAATAGTGGATAGGGCACAGGTTTGGGAGAAAGGAGGAACTTGCATTCTAATTCAGCCTTTGAAACATACTAGTTATATGACCCTGGGCAAATCACTTAATTCTGATTGCCTACAAAAGAAAAAAAAAAAAAGAATAAGACAGATTTCACTCTTGCCCTTTTATTTTCTATATTGAATTAGTTAGTAAGCTGGGAACATTTACATATTTAGTTCTTCTAAGTTTAGTCCACTTCATACTTAACAGAAAGAGCATAATGTATGAAACAAAGTGTAGAGGGCTGAAACTCTTGAGTTCATGCACTGAGGTCCTGACAACTAAACACTTAAGACCAATTACCAATTGGACAATGCTCTATAAACATATACTTGGAAAATAGCCCTTCCCACTATCCTGTCCTGGCTTGATAATTGGTGTATACAGAGAATTGTAGGAGGGACTAGGGGATGGAGTAAGACTAGCTAGGGTCACTTTGGTGGCATTAGAATAAACCATAGAATTTTACTGTTGGAAGGAACTTTTGAGATGATTTAGTTCAACCTTCTCTTGTTACTGAGACTCAGGGACATGAAATGAATTGTTCAAAGTTACAAAATCCTTTAGTGGGAGAATTAGGGTTTGAGCTCAGATCTTGACTGCCAGCTGCAAGATTGCCCCTGTGTCATTTGACCTAATTCATCTGGGGAGAAGACAACAGAAGTGTTGATGAAAATTGCTACAAGCCTATTTAGAGCAAGTCCCATGCTTAACAAACACCTTTCTAACTGAAGAATCTGAATAATTACAACTTTCTTCAAACCTCTTGCTATTTTAATCTTCCAGAGATAGGAAATTGCCATAATATGCTACTTATTGTCTTTGTACTCCAGTAGAAAGATGGAAACTAGTTCCAGCAGGCCCATAAAGAGGAGTAGGTTGATTGTAGACTTTTCTGGATAGCCTTGAATAAATGTGGTTTATTTCACTTCAAGTTGTCTCTCTTTGTCCATTATCTAGTCAATTCAACCCAGCTGGAGGGGTAATCTTTTCCTTCTTAACCCCTTTGGGGTGTCCAGATTGAGAAAATTCCCCATTGCTAAGCAAATACATTTGGTAAAATAATAGGATAAATGAGTTAATACTCAAGGGATTCAATGATAAACTCCAAACTCTGAGCCCTACCTTTTTGTCAGTGGAAACCTTTTTTCCATATGAACAATCTAACACAAAACAGCTGCTATCAACATGAATAATTTACCTTTAACCACAAATTGTCCAGCAGTAATTCAAAATGTCCCATTTCCCAGTGTGGGCTATTTGGACAAATAGCCTGCTGGCTTTGATTAATCTCAGCTATATGGAGAATCATATTATGAAGAAGTAAGTCTCAAAGGCTGACTTAGACATATGATTTAAAGGTACCCTCACAAGATTTTTGCCACTAGGATAACTATCCATGTAAGAAGTCTTTCTGAAAGCTTTCAACACATTTCTTACATATGCTGTACTTGGACTCTTCACAATGGTCGGAAAAGGATGCATTTGGAATAATACAGCCAGGGATGAACCAGAGGAAGCAAATCTGTATCTTCAGGTATGATGACTCTAAGAAAAAGAAACTCCTAATATGATCATGTGGTAGTGAATCATTCAGCTGTTGTCATAAACCTACATTATTTGTATAAAAGGTGCATTATGGTAGAAAGAGTCCTAAACCCAGAGTCAGATTAGCTGGCTTCAAATCTTACTATACCTTTTTGGATGGTTTGATCACATGCACGTATTTTTCTTTCTGAATATCAACTCTAAAATGAGGATTCAATTGAATCAACAAACATTTATTAAGCCTCCATAATGGGCTCCTTGATGGTTGGTTAGTTGTTGTTCTTCATTCTCAACAAGGACTAAAATGACATCACTACATTAGAGTCAAATTATAGTGTCTGATTGTGGTTGATCAGACCAATATGAGCTCAGAATGCTCTGCCACAGATCAGACACAAATAGTCCCCATGAATATTTGGGGCAGCTTTTCTAATTTTGTGCATCTTGTTTTCTTCTGAGCGAATTCAATTCTGCTCTGCTCAGAGAGCACACCACCCAAACTGAACTGCTACAGAGGTGTTGGGTTGATCTTATTGTTGTTTGTCTGTGAAACCTGGAAAGTATGTCAGTGCTTTAAGGAAACTGAATCTCTTCCATTTGAATTATCTTAGGAAGATTCTGAAGATCACCTGGCAGGATAAAATACCAGATACTAAGTTATTTTCTCAAACTAAACTGCCAAGCATTCCAACTCTACTGCAGAAAGCACAACTCCATTGGATTGGTCACATAGTTTGAAAAATTATTTTATGGAGAACTCACCCAGAGCAAGTGCTCACAAGATGGTCTGAAAAAGAAGAAGAAGGACACTCTCAAGATATCTCTTAAGAACTTTAAATTTGATTGTATGACATGGGAGACACAGCACAATTATTAGCACAATGCTAATAATTCAGAACATGCTCTCAATAAACTTAACAACTTTTAAGAGAACAAAATATATGTAAATATATATCTTATATGTATTTATATGATGTTGGAGAGGGGAAGATAAACTAAAGAATATATGTGTAAAGTGTTACAAAATTCGAGGAGAAAATAATATTACCTGGGACAGGTGACTGGGAGAAAAAGCTTCCAGTTTGGGAAAAGGTCATGGAGAAGGTAACATTTGGCCTGAACTTTGACAAAAGGGAAGCTATCTACAATATGTGTGTGTATTTGTGTTTGTGTGTGTGTGTGTGTGTGTGTGTGTGTGTGTGTATGTATGTGTAAAAGCTAGTTCCTTACATGAGGACTCTGAATGAGAAGCAGTGGAAGTAAGAGAGGGTTGAAGTCATTCATAACCTGTTGCTCATAGTCATGCTTCTTTCATCTGTAGCCTGTGCTTTAGGTACTCATTCTGCTTTCCTAATATTGGTATTATTGTATGGTAAGGAGATATGAAGGGAATAGAATGGATATCAAAATACACCCCCTCCTCCCCTTTTCGCTTCATGCATCCACAACTGTGTCAAATCTTACCAGAACAATTTCGGGCATAAATAATAAAATATTATTAATAATAAATTCCATTTATATAGCACTTTAAGGTTTGAAAATTGCCTAGAAGTATTTCATTTATAAATCAGGCAGATATAAATTAAGTGGCTTGCCTAAGGGGTCCTACAGCTAGTAAATATGTGTGTCTAAATTTGAACTTGGATCTTACTGATATCATATTCAGTGCTCTATCTACTAAGCAAGTTCCTAAAATTCCCTCAGACATCGTACTTCTCATGAATATACTTTTAATTGAATGTTCTCTGAATCTAGGAAGTGTATCCCTTTGCTAAATCCTTTTTCAACAAATTGTCCCTATCCCAAAGTCAGTTTTTTTCCAGTAAAATGGACATAAATACTAGAGAGATCAGAACTGATGATAACAAGAACTGAGAAAAGGGAGTGGAATCAAATTCCACAGACCTCCTTAATCACTCACCAAGCATTTAAGCACTTATTTTATGCCAAAGGTCCTAAGCACTGGGGATATAAACATAAGGAATTAAACAATCATTCCTTTCAAATAAGAATTTGTTGAGTGCTGGAGACAAACTAAGAATCCAGAAGTAGCTGTCATGATCAAGGAACCCAGTGGCAGACTGAAGACAGTATTAAAGAAGATGACTAGAGATGTGGAGTCCTGGGAGGAAAGTCATGTTTCAATTAATAAGAATAGAATCATTGTAGGAGAAAGATTTAGGATGAAATTGGGTGGGTAAAATCACTATTGAGCAGAGAAATGCAAATTGGACAACTCTGAGATACTACTACACACTTGTCAGATTGGCTAAGATGACAGAAAAAAATAACAATGAATGTTGGGGAGATGCGGGAAAATTGGGACACTGATGCATTGTTGGTATAGTTGTGAACAAATCCAACCATTCTGGAGAGCAATCTGGAATTATGCCCCAAAAGTTATCAAACTGTGCATACTCTTTGACCTGCAGTGCTACTACTGGGCTTATACCCCAAAGAGATACTAAAGAAGGGAAAGGGACCTGTAGGTGCCAAAATGTTTGTGGCAGCCCTGTTTGTAGTGGCCAGAAGCTGGAAACTGAGTGGATGCCCATCAATTGGAGAATGGTTAAGTAAATTGTGGTATATGAATGTTATGGAATATTATTGTTCTGTAAGAAATGACCAGCAGGATGAACACAGAGAGACTTGGAGAGACTTTCATGAACTGATGCTAAGTGAAATGAGCAGGACCAGGAGATCATTATATACTTCAACAACGATACTGTATGAGGATGTATTCTGATGGAAGTGGATTTCTTCAACAAAGAGAAGATCTAACTCAGTTTCAATTGATCAATGATGGACAGAAGCAGCTACACCCAAAGAAAGAACACTAGGAAATGAATGTAAACTGTTTGCATTTTTGTTTTTCTTCCCAGGTTATTTTTACCTTCTGAATCTAATTCTTCCTGTGCAACAAGAGAACTGTAGCTCTGCACACATATATTGTATCTAGGATATACTGTGATATATTTAACATGTATAGGACTGCTTGCCATCTGGGGGGGGGGGTGGAGGGAGGGAGGGGAAAAGTCAGAACAGAAGTGAGTGCAAGGGATAATGTTGTAAAAAATTACCCTGGCATGGGTTCTATCAATAAAAAGTCCATTATTTAAAAAAAAGAAAGAAATTGGGTGGGTAAGAGTTGTTTATATATGCAATAAAACTTCCAAAAGACATAGTGGCAGAAACAAGCAGGACAGGTAGCCAGGGAAGAAAAAAAGACTAATTTTAAGAGAGGTGAAAATTTTTAGGAAAGAAGTAGAAATAAAATTGGGGTTAAAAATTACTGAGGCCACTCACTAAGATGCTGAGTTGTTTCACTAATTATTTCATCAAATTACAACAAAATGGCAGAATACCATGTTTAATTGCCTTACATAGATAAGAATACTTCTTTATTCAATCAATTAATCACTATGGACTAAGTCCAAAAAATTTCTTGATGAGTGTGGATATTTTTTAAAACCATTAGATAAACTAGAGTATTACACAAGAAATACATTCAAATTTGTAGACAATGTTTGGTTGCCATTCAAGGCTCTTTACAACCCAGCCTTCTCCTATCTTCCCATTCGTCATATGGTTTACTCTCTGACGTTTAATGTTTGATCAAGTGATACTGACATCCTGGCTATTCCACTAACAGGACAGTCTAACTCTTGACTCCAGGTATTTTCTCTTGCCTTTCCTCAGGACTGCAATTCTTTCCCTCCTCTGCTATACCAATCCTAACTAAAATTCCTTCATTTATTGAAAGCTTTCTCCAACTTCTCAATTCTAATACCTTCCTTTTAAAAAAATACTTTTCCATTTATCCTATAAATATCTTGCTTTGTGTATATTTATTTCCCTCTGTCATTGAATTAGAAGCCCCTTAAAGGAGTCAGGAACTATCTTTTGCTTCTTTCTGTATCTCTAGTACTTAGCACAGTATCTGATATGTAATAGGTGCTTGCTGGTCATGGCCATTTTATAAAATAGTGAGTCAACCAGGAAGTTCAATGAGTGGTGAGCCAAGAAAGAAATATTCTGGTGAAATTCCTGACGAGGAAAATGCCTCAGTCTTCATCCCCTTGGCAGAAGAAAGATTTCACAAACTACAAAGGATGAGAGAATTTGAACTTTTTCATTGACCACTTAATTTTAGGAATTTTAGCTTTTTTAAAGAGCAGCTGATGTTCTTCCAGTGCTGGGAACTGAGAACACACTGGATCCACTGAGGAAAGAAAGCTTCAACATTCTATAAAGAATTCATCTAAGAAGCTAAAGTAAACCTAAGGGAAAATTCTTGAGTACCCAATAATGTGGGGGAAAAAGACTTCTAACAACCAAATGCTGTCAGTTATTCCTTTGAAACATGAACTCTTTAAGCTAGACACTACTGTGCATATATTTGTGAGAGAGAAAGTCACAGACTTTAGGGTAGAATGTTTTCTATGAACTATTCTTACTATATTAACATAATAAATGCACCTTTCCAAAAGGTAATCCAGTCAGCTACGTGGCTCACTAGATAGGATAGTGGGCTTTTAACTTAGGAAAACAAGTTCAAAGCCAGCTTCAAATACTTACTAGTTGTGTGACCCTGGGCAAGTTCCATAACCCTATTTACCTTACTTTCCTCATCTGTAAAATGAGCCAAAAAGAGAAATGGAAAACCACATTCATATTTTTGTCAAGAAAACCCCAAATGGGGTCATGAAGAGTCTAGTCATTGAAATAATTGACTGAACAACAACAACAAAAGCTAATCAACTCTACTTTACTGAATAATTTTAAATTTTGGTGAAAAATCAGTTGTGAGAGCTTAAGATGTAAAGTATTAGAAAGGTACCCTATACCCCATCAAGGTTATCCTTGGACCCCTGAGGGAACATAGCAACCTTGTTTCAGAGCTTTAACATTTTCAGTGTGTTTGGAAATTGAAAGAGCAGTTCTAGAACATTTGTTATATATGGATTTAAAGAGAAGAAAGTATGGAAATTAGTACATGAAACATCATAGACACAGGGAAAAGAAGGTAAGCAGAAATGCTGATGGAAAAGGTCCAGATTCATTTTAGAACATTCATTTGATGGAACTTTCAGGTTAGGACCCCATCAGTGATTTGCTGGAGGGATCATATTACTTCTATTAGCACCTCACAGTTATTGAAATGAGACTCCAAATGAAATTGAATATCTAAAAACTACTGTGTATAATGAAGTGCTTTTAAAATAAATCTAGATTATCTTAATTATATTATGATTAGAATTTGCTATACAACTCTAAGATATATGTTGGTGTCAGAAAAGATCCTTAAGGATTATTGCTTTGTCTCTAGAAAAATGCTCAATCCACAGATGAATGGGAGCATATCTATGAGTTTTGGAATTATTGATAAAGACTTTTGGGTCATACAAATTGGCACCTTTGAATCAGTCTTAGAAAAATTGCCAGGGCATTGAAAGATTAGATTTGCTCAAAATCACAGAGACTGCATTTTTTTTTTTTATGAGTGGGATTTGTATATATCTTCCTAAAACAAAGCCACCTACTTATTGCCAGAACAAAAGAGGAAAACAGGCACCCAAAATGTTAATCCTCTTCTGTAGGAGGGCTGCATTGCCTTACTTTTCCCCTTTTCCTCATTGCCAATGAAAAGAAGCTTTCTTTCTCTAGATTTACTGAATAAATTTGAATAATGGGACAATATATTTCAATATTTTATGATTTGGACATAAAAAAGAAAATGTTCAAGTTACGGTGATCATGCATTATATTGTCCCCTTTTCTTGGCTACTTTTCTCTAGATGATGATATATCTGAAAGATGTAATTTTGAACAAAAGAGAAACATGTCTGAAGACATTCATTAAAAGTTCCAATCTTTCAAATGGCAGTGATCATATTTCTGTGTTTTCCCTGACTTCATCTATATAAATTGTATTTTGTTAGCTTGTTTCAGATTTCAAATCATTAAATATATCCAATGAATTTTGCTTTGGCTGAGAGTTCTTGCCTTATTGTTTCCACAGCTTGTGGAGGGGCATATGTTTTAAAGTATATTTTAAAAAATGTATTTGCAATTTTCTCTTTCAGCCTCTGTCTCTCTGTGTCTATATCTCATTCCAATTGTCTTATTGCATTAGCTTTTTTGACTTTGTATAATAACTGCAAATTCTTGAAAGGGATCTTAGGAATTATTCTTGAATTTATTAATATATTTATATTACAAGATCGTAGGATAAAGAAAGAAGTAAAAATAACTCTAGACATCCACTTAGTCTTACCTTGTTATTTACAGAAGAAGAAACAGTCTCAGAGTAATATTAAAGTTGAGTAAGTGGCACTTAAGATTGGTACCTAGGTTTTCTGACTTTAACAAAGGTCCTTTAATAACTAGTAGTAAACACTAGAATTTTGGGGGAGAGTAAAGAAGGAGATCCATAGCTAAGTGATACACTAGATAAGAGTTTCAAGCCTGAAATTAGGAAGAATCATCTTCCAGAGTTCAAATATTTAGTATCTTCATGACCCTGGGCAAATCACTTAATCTTTGCCTCCATTTCCTCACAATAAACTAGAAAAGGAAATGAAAAATCATCCTAGTATCTCTGCCAAGAAAACTTTGGATGGGGTCACAAAGAGTCAGATATGACTGGAAAAAAACAAAACTGAACAATAGCAACAACAAAATTAATTTTTTTATCTCCAAACACTTTATTAATTATATTTATATGTAATAGACTATTTAGGTTTTTGGACAAAGTCCTGGCAGAGAGATAAAGGTCCTAGCAGAGAAATCCTGGCAGAGAGACACTGATAAGAGAATGTCTTCACAGTGGGCAGGCGTCCTGACAGGCAGCTGTGCCAAGGAGAGAGAGAGGTTCCTTGACAAGACATGATCCTGCCTTGGATCTCTGCAAAGAAATGAGCCCAAAATTGCCCTTTCATAGGAAATCTGAGACTGAAATTACTTCAATGTTGTCACTGCCCCCAGGCCTAGATTTCCAATTTGAGCTAAGTAGGAATGGTCCTGGACTAATTTTCAGCTCAATAGAAGGTGCAGCCAGCTACTCAATAGAAATATCAGGTTCAGATCTCCAGCTAAATGAGACCACTTAAGTTCGAGCTAAGTAGGGAGTGGTCCTGGGCCAATCTTAATGAAACTACTTAACTGCCATGAAGGGTGTGTCCCTGTCAGGAGAGTTTTGGGGCTTACCCCAAAAGTCAAGGACAGTTTCAGGGTTCACTCCTGTCAGAAGGAAACAAACATTTATTAAGTGCCTATTATATGTCAAGTACTATTTTAATTATAAGTATTATCTTATTTGATCCTCAAAACAACCTTTGGTGATAAATGTCTCATTTTAGTCTCATTTAGTCTCATTTTAAATGAAAGGAAATGAGGCAGACAGAGGTGAAAAGTTTACTTGGGATCACACCACTTGTTAGTGTCTGAGGTTATATTTGGACTTAGATTTTCTTGACTCGAGGTCCTGGGTTCTATCCTACTGAACTGCCTCCACTCAGGTTGTCATGATCATTTCACCCATCAATTTCACTTTCCAATCTAGTGTAGCTAATAAATTGAGATGCTATAGAAAACAGTCTTGTCACCTTATTTGAATCATAGGTTGGATTCCTGAGCTCATGATAAAGGACATTGAAGATACTTTCACCAAATTGTATAGGGCAAAGACACGGCTTATTCTATCCCTAATATTCCATCTAGGATTTTGAAAGAATAGACTAAATGAAAATAGAAAACAGCTGTGCTATGTGCACAGACATATGTTGATGGCCAAAGTTGAGAGATAAAGGCTGAGTCTTCATCTCCCTACCAGGAGGTTTGCAACACTTCTCATTCAAAAGGAGTCTGGAAAAAAATCAATTGAATCATTTCATTGGTACTTTTGTAAACATTCTTACTTATGATCCAAAGTAAATCTGACTTGTCAGATTCATCAATATCTGATTCATCAGTAAAAATGTATCTCTTCACTTGGTAATCAAACAGGAAATAATATCTTCATATATCTCACCTGGAGATTGCTCAAATTATTTTTAACCAATTATGTTTATAATCTGTTTCCATTATCTAGAACAGCGATATTAAACTCAAATAGAAATGGTGCCACTGATTTATATATAATAATTCCTGTGGGATACATTAAAATGTAATATTATCTATGTTTTTGTCATTTATTTTTATTAAATTTTCTAAATTTTTATTTATTTTGTTAGTTCTGTGGATCATTGTATGGCCTTTGATCTGCATGTATGATATCTTTGAAAAAAATCTCTAAACTAGGGGACCACAAACTGATTTAGGATGAGCAATGGTATATTCCTGTGATCTTATAAAATTGTATTTTCACAGTGCCTTATACATAGTATATACTTAATAAATTGAATGAATATCCATTTTCCTTTTATCCAGCCTGGACAATCTTCTTTGGGAATTAATGTATTCACTGTTTTTTTGGGTTTTGTTGTTGTTGTTATTTGATTTTGTTTTCTCTGGTTGTTATTTTCTGTTTGCTTTTGTCTTTCCTCATTATTTTTAATAATGTCTTCCTTATAAGTAGGGCAAAGGATTTGTAAATTGAGAAACAACTACAGTATTTGAAATTATTGCCATCATATTATTTGTTGACTGTTTAACAAGTGACACTTTGAAATTTGTCAAGTGATTTATGGTATCTGAATTTTAAAGCAACAATATGAATTAAGTTCCATAGATATTATTATCCCCATTTCACATGAAGAATCTGAATTTCAAGACTAAGTAATTTAACCTTGGTCACAAGCTGATAAGTGAGTATCTAAAGTAGGATTTTGGCTCCATTTGTCTTGAAAGTAAATGTAACACTTTATCCACTATGCATTGGCTTTCACTGATGTATTTTGAACCTGTCTTTTCTTATTTCTTGATATAAGCCTGCTTGTATTTATGCCTATAATAAGGCAAGCTTAATTGCATTTTGTAATGCTTCACTTTCTCTTGTTTTTGAGACACAAAATAACTCATTTTGGTCCTAGAACCACCTTCTCTCCCCAATCATATCCTGTGCTTCTCTCTCAAATTATATCCCTATTCTCCTTTAAAACTGTCTTCAAGATATTAAGATAATCCATATCCACTTGAGCATTTTCATGCTATCTCTCTCTTATTGTGATCACTGTGTTCCCTCTGGCCCAGATGTTTAACATCTGTGCATGAGTAAGTATATAGCTAGAGTTGGCAGGGCATGTGTTTTTGTCACTTCAAGTTACACAAATTTGTGTTTGTCGCTCTTTTTGCCTAAGATCATGAGATGATAGCTTTAGAATTGGAAGCAACCTTAGAGATTATCTAGTCTTAACACTACATTTTACAAATGAAGGAATCAAGATTCAAAGAAGTTGTTACCTTTCTGAGGTTATACAGGTAGGAAGTGAAGAACCTTAGTTTGATTTTAGAGTCTGTGTCTAGAAGTTTAGCAGTATTCCCATTGGACTATACTTTCTCCCACCAAGACAGGGAGCTCTTTAAGAGCTGTTAGCTTACTTGAGTGTTTTATCTTTTATATCGACTCCAGGAAAATGGGGGAAAAAGATTCTGTGGATTCTCAATAAATGATCTAAAAAATCATTTTAAAAAGATTTGTTTTGTTCTTTGCCTTGATTAGAGAAGCAAAACTCAGGTAGAGAAAAATACAAGGAATTTATTAAAAAAAACACCAAGACAGAAACATATTGATAGACTAATCACAAGGGATCTGTTTTGGGGATTAAAACCAGATTACTTTCAAAGGCAACTTTTCTTAATAAGAGTAAGATAATTCTGATATGTACATGTCTGCAAAAGGGAAGGGGGCAGTACAGATTAACTCCTATTCTATTGTAGCATCATAGGGAAACACAAGGGAGATGGCTTACCATTTGCTGGCTAGGAGATAACACAAAAGACAAAGGGGACTAGATTAAAGTTTATAACTTAGACTGACTGTTGCCATTCCCATCAGACTGCTAAATGTTACATAATGAATAGCTTTAAAGACAAACCAGATTAGGAACAATGGGGTCACTTAGGGCACAGATTTCAATAACTTCCCCTATTTCCATGTTGCTAGCTATACACATGGTACAGTACTACACCACCACAATTAGACCTATATTTATTCTTTATCCTAAACTACAACAGCCTAATCTCTGTTGTTCATAAATGTGAGAGTTGGTTCAAGGATCAATTCTTGTACCACGGAAGACACTGGAAACATAAATAGCATACAATCCTCATGAAGACACACAAGAGAAAACCACAAATATATACTTTAGTCAATGAAAATTTTGTACCCCCAAACAAATCTGTAGCCCAAATGCTTTGACAGTTCAATATAGTCATTCTGGGGAGGTCCAAATGGTAGGCCACTCACTTTTGCCACCCTTTTATCACAGTTTCTTTCCATGAGGAATTATAGTCTTGACAAGAAAAGCATCTAGAGACAATATGAAGGGCCCATATACAAACACTGTGAACTATGTATATTACAAAATCATAATTCCATGTTTCCTTCAGTGTTTTAAAGGTTGAACAAATTCAATCATAGCCTCATACATTCCTTAAGGAGACAAATCATGTTAAATATCCTAGGCAATTCTATTAAATTTGTCTAAACAATAAGACTGTATGATTCAATAAGCCTTAACAAGATATAATTGGATTGACTTTCTAGTAATTAATTCATATGGTAAGAAAACTAAATCAAATTGTATGGATAAGAGATTTAAATTCTTTACAATTATTAATGCAAGTTTATATATAAAAATCATAATCAAATGTTGAGAACTTATTCCAAAATATCTTTAAGGCTCTTATATCCCATTAGAAACATTTGGAAACCAAGCACATGTATTTGTGTGCATACACATATCACATATCACAAGTACATATAATATATATGTATTTATATGTATCTAAATAGATATCCTAGTTCTTAGAAAAAAGCAGTCTAAGGTTATTGCTTTCCCAAAGTTTACTACTCCATCAAATTAAAAAAAAACACTTTTATATCAGTTTTATCCTCTCTTTTGGAGAAATATGTCTTTATATCCATCCATCTATCTATCTATCCATCTATCTATCTATTTTTCTACCTACCTACTTACCTACCTACCTACCTCTATCATTTACCTATCATCTATCTATCTATCTATATTTATATCCATATGTTTATCTATATCCAGAAAAATATAATACATAGATACAGATCTTATATCTTCTTATAAGAATAAGGTACATTAAGGACCTAATCTTATACTTGAATATATGTTAGCAAGGAGATGGCTAGCCTAATAACTTGTTTACTTAGTTACATAGGATATGGAGTTGATCATAATTATAGATTAACAATAATAAAAGCTTTCATACTTGTGCCTTACCAAAACACCTCAAATATTTCAGAACCAATTTATTAATAGAATTAGTATTATAATGACAAATTTCTACTGTTTGCTTGTCCTGATTTTAGAAAATTTGTAATAAAAGCAATGAAAGAAAAAGGGAGGGGAAGTAGTTATGCCAACAAGACTGTTCCGTCAAAGGTACAGAATGATTTGAGAAGTCATAACAGGAGAAACTCCCTTAACACTCTTTTATTCCAGACAAGAATCATAGATAATAGCTAATCATACAGCAAAGTTCCACGTTATTCACTTTAGATGTGTTATCCACGTGTCCAAAATCAGATGAGAAAAGTTTCTGTTCAGGAAAGAAATAGCCTAAGAGTGAAAATGAATCAAAACTGCCTTTGCAAGGTCACCCCTGCAACTTTTGAAATACAGATATCCACCGGTAGCAATTCTCAGACTGCACTCTTTTTAAGAAGCATATGGCATTCTCCTAATTGGTAATGACAATCCAAACACTAATGTCTAAAATCAAAAGTTAGAAACATCAAATTACAGCCCCATATTTTTCCTCAAATAGCAAGATTTTACTAGTCACAACTTAGGGCTAAAATATTATTAGTTGTCTTATATTTCTCTTACAGTTACCTATGAGCAAATATAGATAATTTCATTTATCTTTCATAAATATAGAGTAATCACAATCTGAATTTCCACAATACAAGGAATACATAACAATTAATTAAAATTCTACCCATTTCCCAGATATAGTGTCTTACTGCCAAATAGTAAATATATGTTCATTCTGATCTATTGAGAACATATCTCATTATTAAGGAGATCATATAATTTCAGGACAAAATTTTAATCAATCAGGTTTAGATTTACAACCTCAAATGGAAATATTTTTAAACCTCAATTTTCTCAAAGACCATTTACTTCTAATACTTTTAATTATAGAACTAGCTCAATATATATTTAATATATTTCTATATTTTTGTTATGAACCAGAATTTGACACAAGGTGATAACTCACTGGAATTGATAGAAACAATACTTGTGTTTACACCTTTAAGAGTTTACACATTAGAGCTCATACCTTTAAAAGAGTTTACACATTAGAGCTCATACATTGGAGTTCACAAGTATGGGAGATACACAAAGCTAATTTTGTAACTTTGTGAATTCACACCTCCCATAATTCCACTCTTGGAGGAGGAGTCAACCTTTGAGTTTACACCTCTAAAAGAGCATAAAAAGAGCTGAGCTCAGTCAGGAGAAGTCAGTTGAAAAAGATTGTAAGCCAGAAGTCAGTGAATTCGGGAGATTGACAAGCTAGAGACTGTAGTAGGGAAGAACGAAGGATTAGGAGGAGTAGAACCAAGATTCGGAAAGACCTGGAGATTGAAGTTGGCAGAGAAGCTGCAAGAGCTCTTAGAACCAAGCAGAAAGACCTCTAAAAAAACTAACCCGGCTATTTTGGAAGAGACAATAAAAGATTGGATTTTAACTCCTGGCTGTATTTGAGGTGATTATTACTCTGAACTGAAACTAAGGCTGCCTCCAGAGAACCTTCCCAAGAAACCTGCTCCCAGAGAACCATCATATATTATACAAAAGAAGAGAACACTACAATTTTTCATATTACAAAAAAAGAAAAACACTAAATAAAATTTCTCTTATCTTTCTTTTCTGAATGAGATCAAAACCCTTCCTCAAACCTCTTTCCAAAATCTCCAAACCTTTTTGCTTATAAGCCTTCTATTTACACTGTCAGCACAAATTTCAACTTTCTTAACTTTCTGTCCATTTCCCCTTCATTCCTACATGCTTAATCTTTTTCTTTCTTTTTATTTTATAAAGCTCTTCAAAACTGCACATATCATCTCTTCTCTTATTTTCTTGTATTTGCTTAATTAAGCTAGCCAATCACATTCTCCAAATCCCATCCCAGGCCATTAATAGAATTGATCTTTATTCCACCAAATTTTTCTTTTTTAATTCAGCACAAGTGTTTTGCTACACAACACAAATTAATTCAATTGTTGCCTTTCAGATTCTTAAAGTTTACAAACATGAAGTTTATTCAAATATCTTCTGATGAATTTGCTTCTAGTTATCTAAGCAATTAAATTCTGTTGTATCATTCACAGGAAATAAATATCCTGGTAACAACAGAAAAAAATTCTTACAAAAAAAATATTAAAGGAGGGATTGGCACTTCTGGTGTGAGAGATTAGCATTCCCTTTTCCGGGCTGCTCATCCATGTTTGGCATCTACTTTCCTTTGGTAAGATCCGGTGAGTCATCCATCAAAGAGGACAAAATATTATGACCCTTGGGAAAGGAACAATCTAAGGTAGCTGACTCTGAAAACCAATCTAGTGTCCCTGGAAGATGATGCTTTAGGAAAAATTGGGATGAAGTACCATAATGTATAGGTATTAATTATTGTTCTTTTGTATGGGCAGGTGTCCCAAGGGGAAGAATTGTTGATTCCCCAAGTGTTGGGTGTAAATTCAAAGGAGATTTCGATACCCAGCAACTGGCTCCTAAGACTTTGGTTCCAAAACTCCCTTCATCACTTCTACTCCAAGGTGGGGTCCCAGAAAGGGAGCCTGATTGATTTAGAAAAGTTGTGTGTGTGTGTGTGTGTGTGTGTGTGCGCGTGTGTATTTGAGAGAACCTGTGCTTTGTCTTCTGGTGTTTCCTCAGTTGAATTACAAAAGAAAAGATCTGGCTATTTGGGATTTATGCAAATAGCTTTTAACTAGTGAGAGGAAAAACAAGTTCTGAGATAGGAGAAGTTTTTAACTGCCACATCAAAAAAGAAAAAAAAAAAAGGACATTTCTGTGGACCTAGAAGTGACCAATTTGAATCTGTAGAAATAGTTAAAGTTATAAAACTGCTAAAACATTTTAGCAGATTCTGGGATTTTTGAGTCTAAGTTTAAGTTGCTTGGCACTATCCCTGTCAACTAATTTGAGTTTATTGTATTTTTAAGTAGGCCTAATTTACATGACTAAAAGCCTTCTGAGGGCCTGAACTCGGGCTTATAAAAAAACAGCAAAAGGAAAAAAATCACAGCCCTATTTGAGATTTTCCATGCTTCTCTCCCTTGAAGAAGCTTGTAAACTCTTTTCTGCCTAGGCTAGGGTCCCTGACTAGCTTGGATTATTCTGGGCTTTGTGCTCGTGCCCCATCATCTTCAATAGCTTTAATTCCCATCTCTAATCAGTGAAATCACTTTCTTCCCTTTCACTAAAACAATAACTTGCTCATTTTTCAGGAAAAGAGTGATAAAAGATATGAGATGTTCCACAATTTTATTATTATTTTTCCTTAAAACAAATTCTGCAGAGTGATACCCTTAAACTCCCTAAAATATTTCAGCATTTATGTAATCATTCAAAACACATTTTGGAAGTTCACAGTAGAAAATTATTGAGTCTAAATTTAGTCCCTAATTATTGGACAATATTATAAATTCTAGCAGATTGAGGAAAAGAATTATCTTTCTTCTTATCTGCATTATATTTTATTTGTATCTTGACTAGACTAAGAAAAGCAGAGGGAATTTTTTTTTTCTTCTTTTGAAGGGTATGAAAGTTTTGAAGAAAAAATTTTTACTACCCCTCTTTTTCCCTGGTTGTGAGATCATGTGATTTATCAGTGCATAAACCATAGACAATGCTAGCAACACACTAGATGTTACAAAAATACAACAACTTAAACTTAAATAAAAACAATACGGACAGATTTTTTTTGGCAAAATTTTTCTTTTTATCTTCCATTGTAAATTTAATTTAAAAGTCTGTGAGAGTAAGTCTCTGCTTGATATTATCCATTGCTCTGAGAACTCTTTTGAAACTTCATTTTCCTAAATTTCCTTCCAGTGCAGTCTCCCTTTCTTTTTTGTTAACTAACCCCTTATCCTTAGTCTCTTTCCTCCAAATTATACTAGTCTTCATTTTGTATTGACAAGGAAGGCAGTTTCAGTTTCAAAAGCCCCTCTCAACTACATTAAAATCCCATTTTGTCTAAGCTATTGATCTTTAAATATTATTTAGACGTGTCTCTAACTGATTATAATTCCCTAGGTCCCTTTTTTAAATCTGGCCAAATTTTATTTTTTCCCTTATTATTTTTTCACAACTTTCTTAGAACATACAGACCTGTGAAGCTCAATACACAAAACTTGGCAGGGTCCCCTTTTCCCAAGCTTTAGCACTTGTCATCTGTCTCTATATTTGTCTCCCTGAGAATAAGGGTTGGGGGAAGTCTGTCTCCTTATCTCTATATAAATTTTAATATCAGTATTACCTGCAATGAGAGACCCTTACTAGCCCATTCTGGAAGGATTTTACTTAGCTCATCTGTTCTTTGTGCACAAATGATATGAGAAAAAAAATTTGGATTTTGGAACTTACTCCTTTTTTTATTCTATCTGATTTAGGAGAGTTAAATTCTCTGATTATTGCATTATTGACTAATTGCCCAAGAAGTCTATTCCTACCTGCTGTGGGGCAAAAGACTTGGTTTGCTGACTGAAGTTCAGAATAGGATTCTCCAAAAGGAATCCCTGGGTGAAATGTCATCTTGGCTGTGCTCATTAAAATTATTAAAATATCATCTTTATTTGGCCTTCTGTCCTGATCAAAAAGACAAAACTCAGCTAGACAAAATTTAAAGGATTTTATTTAAAAAAATGAGGTTGAAAGGCATTGTCAGGATGTCCATGAGAGACCAGGAATTCAAACTAGATTGCTTTTAAAGGCAACTTTTTGGAATAAGTCACAATCTGCAATCTGTAAGACACAGATCTGCAAAAGGGGATGAACCATTACATCTTAGCTCTTTCCCCATTGCTTCATTATCAGGAAATCAGAATAAAATTAAGAGGAATGGGTAGCTAGATGTTAGTTAACAGGTAATAAGAAAGACCTAGGGGATGTAATCAAAGTCAATGTCATATGCTGATGGAAGCCTTTCCCTAGATATTGATTAAATGCAAACTAACATAGCTCATGGAAGACCAGTGAGAGTAGAAACAATGGGATCATTATGGCATAAATCTCAAGAACATAATGTAAGACATTCAGTATCCCTTTAAAATCATTTTTAATAACTAGGTAAATTATTCTGGTGAAAATTTTACTATTCATCTCTCTGAAGCAGTTATTTATGAAGTTACTACTTTATGGATCTCTTGTGGCTTTGGCTAGAGAATTAGGAAAATTAATTAAATCAGTTCTTGCCCTCATGGAACTTAGATTTTTAAGTAGCAATAAGGCATCCATACTAATAACCATGATAACAAAATAGAATTGTGTTAGTGCAAAATCAATTTATAAAAAAGGGTTTTGTCAATTTAAAAAAGTGAAGAGAATAAAAAAGACAAGGAGATAATGGGAAGGAAGGAAAATGGAAGATTTGGTTGGTTATTAGCTGTTGTCCTTCAATTTTGAAGAGGACTGCATGACATTACTATGTTAGGGTGAAGTTAGTGTGTCCAACTATGATTGATCAAGCCAATATAAACTTAGAATGCTCTACCATAGGGAGGACACAAATAGTTCCTATGAACATTTGGGTGGATTCTCTAATTTTACACGGCACATTTCTTCTGCACTAATTCAAGTCTGCTTCACTTATAGAGTATAACACTGATGTACTTCTTTTCTGATGAGGGTATTCCATGCTGGATGGTTCTGTGTCAGTGTCCCCTATGTCATACAATCAATCCTAAAGGTTTTCAGAGAGATCCTGAGAGTGTCCTAGTATCACTTTTTTTTTTTTTTTATTAAAGCTTTTTATTTACAAAACGTATGCATTGTGGTGTTCTCTTCTTTTTTATTATATATGATTGTTCTCTTTGGGAGCAGGTTTCTTGGGGAAGTTTTCTGGAGGCACCCTTAATTTCAGTTCAGTGTAATAATCACCTTAAATATTGCCAGGAGTTAAAATCCAGTCCTTTATTGTGTCCTTCAAAGTCTTGAGCTTCAGCCCCTAACTCCCTCCAAATGTCTCCAGCTAGCACAAAGGTGGAATATGGAATGAATCTGTCTCCGCCTCCAAGAGTGGGCTTCTGTCCCTGGCCCTGAAAGCTTCTTGCTTATATGCTGTATACTGAGTACACACCAATCATTATATCACTGGGAAACCATTATTTGTTGTAGGATTAAATCAATTCTAAACTAGATTTAAACATTGTCTCTTCAATTCCACTTAGTACCTTGTTTCAAGTTCTGGCCCATAACATCTCCTTGTAGGATCAGATCAATCATACTGAACCATGCTAAATTAGATAATTATTGTCTCTATCAATTCTAATGACTTAACACTTTGTAAGGATTCCAACAATAGTCATCTCCCAGAATTCTTTCGCTGGGTGTAGCTGGTTCAATTCATTACTGCTCTATTGGAGCTACTTTGGTTCACCTCATTGTTGAAGATGGCCAGGTTCATCAGAATTGATCATCATATAGTATTGTTACTGAAGTATATAATGATCTCCTGGTCCTGCTCATTTCGCTCAGCATCAGTGCATGTAAGTCTCTCCAGGCCTTTCCGAAATCCTCCTGCTGGTCATTTCTTACCAAACAATAATATTCCAAAATATTCATATACCACAATTTATTCAGACATTCTCCAATTGATAGGCATCCACTCAGTTTCCAGTTTCTGGCCACTAAAAAAAGACCTGCCACAAACATTCTTGCACATACAGATCCCTTTCCCTTCTTTAAGATTTCTTTGGGATATAAGCCCAGTAGAAACACTCCTGGATCAAAGGTTATGCACAGTTTGATAACTTTTTGAGGGTAGTACCAAATTGATATCCAGAATAGGTGGATGTATTTACAATCCTACTAACAATGTATTAGTGTCCCTGTTTTCCCACATCCCCTCCAACATTCCACAGTATCTTTCCCTGTCATTCTAACCAATCTGACAGATGTGTAGTGGTATCTTAGAGTTGTCTTAATTTGCATTTCTCTGATTAATAATGACTTGGAGCATCTTTTCATATGGCTAGAAATAGTTTCAATTTCTTTGTCTGAGAATTGTCTGTTCATATCCTTTGACCATTTATTAATTAAAGAATGGCTTGATTTCTTATAAATTAGAGTCAATTCTCTATATATTTTGGAAATGAGGTCTTTATCAGAACCTTTGACTGTAAAAATGTTTTCCCAGTTTATTGCTTCCCTTCTAATCTTGTCTGCATTAGTTTTGTTTGTACAAAAACTTTTCAATTTGATATAATCAAAATTTTCTATTTTGTGATCAATAATGATCTCTAGTTCTTCTTTGGTCATAAATTCCTTCCTCTTCCACAGGTCTGAGAGGTAAACTATCCTATGCTCTTCAAATTTATTTATAATCTCATTCTTTATGCTTAGGTCATGAATCCATTTTGACCTTATCTTGGTGTACAGTGTTAAGTGTGGGTCAATGCTTAGTTTCTGGCATACTGATTTCCAATTTTCCCAGCAATTTTTGTCAAATAGTGAGTTCTTATTCCCAAAACTTGGGTTTTTGGATTTGTCAAACACTAGATTATTAAAGTTATTGGCTGTTTTGTCCTTTGAACCTAACCTATTCCATTGATCAACTAGTCTATTTCTTAGCCAATGCCAAATGGTTTTGGTAACTAGTGCTTTATAATATAATTTTAGATCTGGTCCAGCTAGGCCACCTTCATTTGATTTTTTTTCATTAATTCCCTTGAAATTCTTGACCTTTTGTTTTTTCATATGAATTTTGTTGTTATTTTTTCTAGCTCATTAAAATAGTTTTTTGGGACTCTGATTGGTATAGCGCTAAATAAATAGATCAGTTTAGGTAATATTGTCATCTTTATTATATTTGCTCGCCCTATCCAAGAGCATTTAATATTTTTCCAATTGGTTAGATCAGACTTAATTTGTGTGAAAAGTGGTCTGTAATTTTGCTCATAAAGTTTCTGATTTTCCCTTGGCAGATAGATTCCTAAATATTTTATATTATCAGTAGTTACTTTAAATGGAATTTCTCTTTGTAATTCTGACTGTTGGATTTTGTTAGTGATATATAAGAATGCTGATGACTTATGTGGGTTTATTTTATAACCAGCAACTTTGCTAAAGTTGTGGATTATTTCTAATAACTTTGTAGTAGAATCTCTGGGGTTCTTTAAGTATACCATCATATCATCAGCAAATAGTGATAATTTGGTTTCCTCATTGCCTATTCTAATTCCTTTAATCTCTTTCTCAACTCTTATTGCCAAAGCTAGCTTTTCTAATACAACACTGAATAGTAATGGTGATAGTGGGCAACCTTGTTTTACTCCTGATCTTATTGGGAATGGGTACAGTTTGTCCCCATTACATATGATGCTTACTGATGGTTTTAAATAGATGCTACTGATTATTTTGAGGAAAAGTCCATTTATTCCTATATTCTCAAGTGTTTTTAGTAGGAATGGATGTTGGATTTTATCAAATGCTTTTTCTGCATCTATTGAGATGATCATATGGTTTTTGTTAATTTGCTTATTAATATGGACAATTATACTGATAGTTTTCCTAATATTGAACCAGCCCTGCATTCCTGGTATAAATCCTACTTGATCATGGTGTATTATCCTGGGGATGATTTTCTGTAGTCTTTTTGCTAATATTTTATTTAAGATTTTAGCATCAATATTCATTAGGGAGATTGGTCTATAATTTTCTTTCTCTGTTTTCAACTTACCTGGTTTAGGTATCAGTACCATGTCTGTGTCATAAAAGGAATTTGGTAGGACTCCTTCATTCCCTATTTTTTCAAATAGTTTATAGAGCATTGGGACTAATTGTTCTTTGAATGTTTGGTAGAATTCACATGTAAATCCATCTGGTCCTAGGGATGTTTTTTTAGGGAGTTGATTAATAGCTTGTTCTATCTCTTTTTCTGAAATGGGACTATTTAAGCAATTTACTTCCTCCTCTGTTAATCTGGGAAGCCTATATTTTTGGAGGTAGTCATCAATTTCACTTAGGTGATCAAATTTATTGGCATAAAATTGAGCAAAGTAATCCCTTATTATTTCTTTAATTTCCTCTTTGTTGGTGGAAAATTTTCCCTTTTCATTTTTAAGACTACTAATTTGATTTTCCTCTCTCCTTTTTCTAATCAATTTTACCAAAGTTTTATCAATTTTATTGTTTTTTTTTCCTAAAACCAACTCTTAGTTTTATTTATTAGTTCAATAGTTTTTTTACTTTCAATATTATTACTTTCTTCTTTTAATTTTAGAATTTCAAGTTTAATAATTGATTGGGGATTTTTAATTTGGTCTTTTTCTAGCTTTTTAAGTTCATTCATTGATCTTCTCTTTTTCTATTTTATTCAAGTAGGCCTCTGAGGATATAAAATTTCCCCTTATTACCACTTTGGCTGCATCCCACAAATTTTGGTATGATGTCTTATCGTTTTCATTATCTTGAGTGAAATTATTAATTGTGTCTATAATTTTCTATTTCACCCAATCATTCTTTAAAATAAGATTATTTAGTTTCCAATTACTTTTTGGTCTATTTAACCCTAACTTTTTGTTGAATGTAGTTTTTATTGTATAGTGCTCTGAAAAGAAAGCATTTACTATTTCTGCCTTCCTGCAGGAAGTAAATGGTTTAATGAATCATTTTATAGGGGGAGTTATTTTTTTCTTCTTCCTATCAAAAGATGCTTTTTCCATATTTCCAACACTTATTTTCATGGCATGGCAGTATACAGCAAAACAATCCATCACTCTATTTAAATACTATGTAGTATTATGGATGTGTCAATGAGGTATTTGAGTATCAAAGGTCATCTATAGAAAACATTTGTTGTCAACTTGGTCCATTCCATTGTATATCATGTTACAATAATTTAGGTCATCTGGAGAAGAAGGAAAAAAAAAACTTTCTTTGTGTAGATCTGATTTTGTTCCAATTTTGTGCATATGAAGGGTATAAACATGTCCCTGGTCTTGTTCCTTGTGGTTTTGGCATCCCATTGTAAGATTCTGAAGAAGGAAAAGAAACTACATTCATAATGAAATCATAGTCTTCTGGAATGTAGTTATATTTCCTGGCAATTTCATTTGCCAATTCTTGGAGCACACAGTTTTTCCAATGGATAAGGGCATGAATGTTTAGTGTTTGCTTTAGTCTTCACTGAAAATGTTTTTCATCCTTAAGAAAAATTTTAAAAATTTATTCTATCCAAGCTAAATATTTGTTTTAGAAAATATTCAAGCCTCTGCCAGTCATCTTATGTAGGTGGTAAAATATCTAAGATAACATGTTGATTGCAAATTTTCCAGATATCATTATAGAATATCACTTACTGAATGTATACAACTGGGATATTTTAATGTGTTTTCTTAATTCCAATTGCTATCTCCAACTTTTTTTTTTAAATCAGTCTATGATTTTAGTGTGACAGAAACAAAATTAGTAAGAATAATCTTATTTATACCTCCTTTGGTTTTTATAGTGTGTATAGTAGGAGACAATTTAGGTTTCTGTTTGAGTTAAAACAGAGCATTAGTACTGTAATAGAAATTTTATAATATGTGAAATTTGATGAGAAATTTTTTAAATTGCCTTTTATATAGAGATCATAGATTTATAAAATTAACTGAGCTGAAAGCAGAGTAGCAGGTAGGAATTTTGTACTAAAAAGTTGGGGACATACAAAAATGCAGGAGTAGTTATTTTTTAATCTCCTTTTAGGAACTGTGAAGTAGAAGCAATATTTGACGTCTGTTTAGGTGAGTTCAAATCTTGATTCTGATTCAAAGTGTTTGGTGATAGGTATCATAACATCTGCTTACCCCTTTTTAAAATAAAGTGATGAAAGAGAGAAGCTATGATTATATAATCTGTGTTTCCCGGTCAATCATTAGCAGGCTAGCCAATAATGATTTTAATTAGCTATTCTCTCATGTTGTTTGCCATGAGGCTAATAGTTCAAATGGTTTGCAAAAAGTATTTGAAATTACTTCTGCCTTTTAAATTATGTATTGTCAGAACACTACATACTATTTCTTCTTCTTCTTCTCCTCCTCCTCCTCCCTCTTCTTCTTCTTCTTCTTCTTCTTCTTCTTCTTCTTCTTCTTCTTCTTCTTCTTCTTCTTCTTCTTCTCTTCCTCCTTCTCTATTATGACTCCTGGCATTACTCAGTTGATATAGAATGTGCCCTTGATGCATCAGAAAAGAGGGAACATAGTAGTACAGTATTGAATTCTCCAGTTGCTGCATTGTGACTTTCTTGATTCCTCATACACAATTGGAAGGGAAGAAAAGACTTCGAGTTCTTGCCTGGGAATCACAAATGTGGCAAAGACCCAATGAAAGTTCTATCAACTAGAGGTTTTAGAGGTCACTGAATTCTATCCCTTCATTTTATAGTTGAGGAAACTGAGACTCCTGTAAGATAAGGCAAACTGCATGAACAAGAAAATTTTACTTTAATTTGATTATTTTATGAAAACAATTATTAAATCATTTTAATTTAATAAAGGTGTACTTTATTAAGGTCTACACAAATATCAAATTGAAGATTATAACAAGACCTTTTCCCTAAAAATATACTTTTTATTACCCCTCAAAAAAATCACAAAAGAGGTCACATAAGGGTACAGCTATGATCATGATTATGAAAGGTATTGTTTTTATGTTTGCCAAGTGCAGATATTTTATTCTTAGCAACACTTCTTCTATGCACAAGAATCCAAGGAACTCAAAGTATGTTGCAAATATTAATTAAATTTAAGTATGAAAAGCACTTGGGGTAGCATAACATTAGGAAGATAAATATTATCCTCACTTGCCCCAGAAGTCAAACAAGGTAGAAAGTATTGCCCAAACCTTATTTATAAGAAGTCAAAGGAAAAATAGTTTAGAGATCCCCTTGTACAACTTAGAGCATTTTAATTTCTGTTTTTCCTCAAAGTCTAATTTATAAGCTCTCAAATGCTACATGTGAGAATTGTATAAAATACTAATAAATCTATTGAAAAGTTATTTAGAGATAGTCTGTAAGAAATCATAAAACCTTTAGCTTAAGTCTGGGTTAAATTCAGCCTTAATGTGAACTTGTCTTTAACTAAACTTAGTCAAAATTACGCTGAAAAATAAAAACTAAGATGGGATATTTTAAGGTTATTTTAAAAAAATACTTATGTTCCTTTATTTTGACATAGATACATCTCTGAGTTCTCTGATTTTTAAATTCAATTTTATTTTTTAAATTTTCCAGCATTCAATTTTTTTTCTTCTTTCATCCACTGGAAGGGAGAAAAAAACAGAACAAAACAAAACAAAAATCCTTAAGATATTTGAATATTTTCTCAGTAAAAAGTTAATTCTATCAGGTTTTACAGAGCTATAAAGTTTTCTTTGAAGGCAATGGCCTGTGTGCCTTCTACATCAGTGTAGCTTAGTTTAGAAAAGATATCCCCAGAAATAGACAGCAAAAGGTAAAGAATTCTTTTGGCTACAAGCAGTCTGTGATGTGACAGGTTGGAATCTGCTTTGGTTAAAGGAATACAATTCTTGCTATGATCAATGACATTTTTATAGTGTTAAAATATGTAAATATAAGATTTTTAAATTTCCTTTCTTCTCTCCCCTCCACCCCCTTATTACTGCTTTGACTTCATCCCACATATTTTGGTATGTTGTATCATTATTGTCATTCTCTTGGATGAAATTATTAGTTGTGTCTATGATTTGCTGTTTCACCTATTCATTCTTTAGGATCAGATTATTTAGTTTCCAATTACTTTTTGCTCTATTTTCCCCCAGCTTTTTATTGAACATAGTTTTTATTGCATTGTGATCTGAAAAGAATGCACTTACTCTTTCTGCCTTTCTGCATTTGAATTTGAGGTCTTTATGTCCTAATATATGGTCACTTTTTGTATAGGTTCCATGAACTGCCGAGAAGAAAGAGTACTTCTTTCTGTCTCCATTCAGTTTTCTCCAAAGATCTATCATGCCTAACTTTTCTAGTGTTCTATTTACCTCTTAACAACTTCTTTCTTATTTATTTTGTGGTTTGATTTATCTAATTCTGAGAGTGAAAAGTTGAGATCTCCCACTATTATAGTTTTGCTGTCTATTTCTTCTTGCACCTCTCTTAATTTCTCCTTTAGGAATTTAGATGCTACACCATTTGGTGAATATATGTTTAATATTGATATTGCTTCATTATCTATGCTGCCCTTAGTAAGAGAGTTTCCTTCCTTATCTCTTTTAATTAGATCAATTTTTGCTTTTGCTTGATCTGGGATCATGATGGCTATCCCTGCTTTTTTGATGTCACCTGAAGCATAACAGATTCTGCTACAGCCTTTTATCTTTACTCTGTATATATCACCCTGCTTTAAATGTATTTCCTGTAAACAACATATTATAGGATTCTGGCTTTTAATCCAGTCTGCTATCTGCTTACATTTTATGGGAGAGTTCACCCCATTCACATTTATGGTTAAAACTACTAATTCTGTATTTCCTGCTATTTTATTATCCCCAGATTATGCTTTTCTCTTTCCTTTCCCCCTTATCCCCTCCCCAGCATTAAATTTATGGGCACCATTTGCCTCACTCGACTTCCCTCTTTAGAATTCCTTCCTCCTTCTTAGAGTCTCTCCCTCTTTCATTAACCTTCCCCCTACTATTTCTGTATTCCCTTCTACCCCTCCCACTTTTATTTTTCTTTTTTATTATAGCTTTTTACCCCCTCCCACTTTTCAATGAGATGGGAGAAGTTTCTCTGTAAACCAGATATGTCTAATATTTTCTCTTTGAGCCAAATCTGATGAAAGTAAGATTCTCACTATGTTCATACCCCTCCCTTCTTTCCCTCAGACACAATAGGTTTCCTTTGCCTCTTTGTGAAATGTAGTTTCCTTCTCTACTTTTCCCTTTTTCTGGTACAATCTCCTTTCCACCTCTATTTACTTTTTTATATTATAACAGTAAAGTCAAATTATAAATATACTCTTTATGTATACCCATAACAGAAAGAGTTTTCAAGAGTTCTTTTTACCTTGTTATGCTTCTCTTCAGTCCTATATTTGGAGGTCAAATTTTTTGTTTAGTTCTGGTTTTTTCATCAGAAATAAATTGAATTAATCTGTTTCACTGAATGTTCCTCTTTTTCCCTGAGAGAAAATGCTCAGTTTAATTGGGTAATTTATTCTTGGCTGCTTTCCAACTTTCTTTGCCTTTCAGAATATCAGATTCCAGCCCTTCTATCCTTTAATGTGGACTTTGCTAGATCCTTATTGTGGCTTCTAGGTATTTGGATTGTTTTTTTGTTTGTTTGTTTGTTTGTTTTTTCCCTGGCTGCTTGTAGTATTTTTTCCTTAGTCTGATAGTTCTGGAATTTAGCCACAATTCCTTGGAGTTTTAATTTTGGGGCCTCTTTTGGCAGGTGATCAATTAATTCTTTTAATGGCTATTTTATTTTCTGATTCTATGATATCTGGGCAGTTCTCTTTGATAATTTCCTGAAAAATATTGTCTAGACTCTTTTTTTTTTTTTAATCATGATCTTCAGGGAGTTCAATAATGCTTAGATTATCTCTCCCAGATCAGTTTTCCAGGTCTGTTGTTTTCCCAAGTACGTATTTAGCATTTTTTCTATTTTTTCATTTTTTGATTTTGTTTGACTGATTCTTGATATCTCATTGAGTCATTTATTTACATTTGTTCAGTTCAGATTTTTAATGAAATTTTTTCTTCCTTTACTTCTTTTTGTATTTGTCCAATTGAGTTTTTAAATAAGTTGTTTTGTTCTATGGAATTTTCTCCCATTTCATGTTAAGGGGCAGGTCAATTCTCTGAGAGCCTTCACAGCTGTGGATCATAGCATCTGAAGGAGTTGCAGGGCAGCTTTTGCTGACACCAGTGTTGCAGACTGAAAATGAAATAAACTGGAACCAGAGGGAAGAGGAGAGAGGTCAGACAATGCAACAGCCTCTCAGTCAGAGAGGTCAGAAAACAGCAATTGCCTTTCAATCTCCTTGTATCATTCTCTCACACAAGGAGATCTATTCTGCAGGTCTGGGGTGGATCTCCAGCAACCACTGTCAGGTGGCTCCTATATGCCAACAATTTCACCAAATTTTTTAAGGAATCATTTTCTTTTTCCAATTCACAAATTCTGTTTTTCAAGGAGTTGTTTTCTTTTTCCACTCTATCTTTTAATGAGTTATTTGCATTATCCATATCCTCTTTCAAGGTTTTCCTTTCCTTTTCCCTTTCTTCTTCTAGCTCTCTTGTAGGATTCTTTTTAATTTCTTTTATGAGAGCCTTGTGTGGTGGGGATCAGGTCATATACTTTAACTTTGTTTGCCTTAGTTTCTTTATCTGTAAAATGAGCTGAAGAAGGAAATGATAAACCACTTCAGTAACTTTACCAAGAAAACCCTTAATGGAGTTACAGTTATCCAGGACTGAAAAACAAGGTAGAATGCATGCTCATGTGATCTATTGGAACCATCCCAAGCAAATTACATATTTGCTAAACATTATCATAGACAAAGCCATGAGCTCAGTATTATACAGAGAAATAAAAGACCCAATGGGTCTATATATGCTTTTCTAGGAATAATACACTTAAAATTCTACAAGTTACTTTGGGACCAGGTCAGTACTCAAATTGATTTGGGATCTCAATAATATAAAAAACAAACACATGAAAATATACATAACATTATAAAGTGAAACAAATAAAAAACAAAAATAGTGAAAACACAAACATAAATTAATTGTTTGCTAAATAAATGACATACTACATTGATAACAAATCATTTGTACTTTAAAATTCCATCCTTGGTGCTAGCATATTTAATAGTACTTAATCATGATATTTTAAGTTGTGATACTTAAATATTAAATATAAAAAGGTTACATTTCATAGAACTTTTATTGACTATTCAAGGTATTCAAATTATATAATATGAAAAGTATTTTGTAACATTTAGATTTCCAAATCAATATCTGCTATTCTTCTTATTGTTGCTGTGTTATTATTATAATAATCACTGGTGAATATATGCTCTAATAAATGTAGATCCCTCCAACTAGACAGACTGTTGTTTAAATAAATATGTCTGCTCATTCTGTGTGACTTACTTCTGTTTCCCTTCAAAAATTCATCATGTGTTGGAGGATATATGCATCCTCTTGAAACTGTATGCATAGTAATAGAACATGAAGATTATTTTTATTAGTCTATGCTTTTGCTAAAGGTCTGTCCATATTTTCTTCCATCATATATTTGATTAATGATATGTTTTATAGGACTTTTACACTTGTTTTTAATCTATTGCATCCTGTTCATACAAACTATTTGCTTTGCATTGTGCTTTAGGTGATCTTTGGTTAAATTATTTGGAAACTGAAGTACAATATACCATCATTTTTTACTAAATATTGATGTTTTGGATTGTTCTTTTTTTAAAGGAGAAATTTTTGGTCATTTAAAAGGAATTTATTGTCTCAAAGACACTTTGTTTCTCTCTCTTCTTTCCATTCAGTTACTATTCAGTTACAAGCTACCTGAAATTTGCAGGATATATACAGGATATATATGCTGGTAGATTTTGCTAGATTACCATTTTATAGATTTCTCTAGATTACTGCAATTTCAATAAGGAATGATCTGATAATAGTTATAAAAAGCATAGGGATTAAAAAAAGATCTTTTAGTCAGACTATGATGGTATACACAACAGCAACTCTTCATTAATTTGTTTTTTCCCATGCACATAATTAATATACTTTTGAGGGATCATGTATCTCCTTTAGAATGCTTTACAATATTTCAACAATCAGCACAACATCACCTGCAAACTACATCTGAATGACCTTACCATCAACAGGGAATCCTTTTCCTTCTGGCCTTTGTATTGGATGTCTTCAACAATAAGGTGAATATCTGTATTGAGCATAAACACCTTTGTTTAGCTCTCTGTTTCATGCAATATTTGATATGCATAATCAGAGGGTCATAGAATAAACATCTCTTTCTTATATCTTTTAGAAATTTTTGTTTAATTTTGACATATGCAATAGATATATCTTGTTGGAGAAATTGCTAAAAGGTAGTATTTTATCCTATCAAATAAATGCAGTTTTTTCTAGTCAACAAAAGATAATAACAGTAAGATCCTTTATTCTCTCTGCATTTCTAACAATGCCATAAAGTTTCCTTGTTCTCTTTCATCAAAGATGTTCAATTTATTTTTTAAAGATAGATCTTTGGAGAAAACTGAATGGAGACAGAAAGAAGTACTCTTTCTTCTCGGGAGTTTATGGAACCAGGCATTTATATGTGTCTCTTAGTTCCCTTCTTTAAAGATAATAATAAAATCTTATTTTTTGCTAATATTTTGATGTCTTATCCTCTTTAAAATGCCTTGATTTTTGCTATCTTAATACTCACCAAATTTTGTTGTAGCCATTATGGATTTCCTCTTTAAACACTGGATCCATTCTAGCTTTTTTTTCTTTAATACCATGTCTATTATTCTATCAGACTATGTATATGGGACTGGGAAGCTAAAGTCAAAATGTGGTGGCTCCTTTTATTCTGATGCTGCATAATTATATTTACATAACTTTATTATTTTTACCTCTTTTCCTTCTTCTATTTTCCATGCCCTAGAGATGGCTTTGTTTACATGGGTTTCTCACTGTTACCTTTAAAATCACTTGTCCTCTCTCTAATCTTTTTTGTTATTTTTGTGAGGTGATGCTTTTAAAACCAATATCTATAATCCTCCTCAATAAGTCTATAAAATGACATTTTTATTCTAAAGCAATTTTCTCTGAATAGCATAGTTATCTGCTTCACACTGGGATCATATCTACCTATATTTATCTATCTACATATTTATATTAAGGAGTTATCTAGACACTTTGGTTGGGTTAACAGTGATTGAATTCCACTGTTTAAAATTGTTTATTGAGTATCATCGATGATTGTGATAGTCATTCTTCTATTTATTTCCCATTTTTAGCATCAGTGATTTGTTTAAATACATAGCATTAAATTGTTTTAATTGAGGGCCATATATTTTCTCATTTTTATTCTTCTATACATTCTATATAAATAGCTATATGGTGTAATGAATATAGCACTGAAACTAGAGTCAAGAAGAACTGAATTTAAATCCCACCTAAAACATATGTTATTCCAGGCAAGTCACTTAACCTGTGTTTGCTTCAGTTTCTTCAGTTGTAAAATGGGGTACCTACTTCTCAGGATTTTTGTATAGGTCAAATGAGAGAACTGCAATGTGCTTAGCATAGTAACTGTTATCATAGTACAAATATTAATTATTTTTATTATTCTAACTCTAGCAAGTTCATCAACTGTGCATAATAGCTGATTTTGGAATGATTTTCATATCAGCAAAAATATAATCAATTTCACTTTGTTATAAGTTGCCTAGTATATCCAGAACTTAACAATTCTTTTCTCTAAGTTATTTTATAATAAAGTATCTGTATATTCCAAAATTTCTTGTCATATCCAATTTTTATTTCTAAACTATATTTTCAATCTATATTTTGCCATCTTCACCTATGCCTATCTCTTCATCAAAATTATTGCATATTGAAATATACATGTTGCTTCAATTTGATGCATGTTATCATATTTTCCCCTAGAATTTCTCTACTTTCTAAATCTTTATAACCAATATTGGCATCTAAGCTGTCACTATGTTCATGGTGGTCTTTTGAATGTACTTAAGAATGCTGCAATACCAAATGTTCCATAATATGATGATTATATTTTCATTTGGATGTAAAAAATATTATCTCTGCCAACTCTTTATTTGCCTTTCCAAAGAAAACCTTTCCATTATCCTTCTATTTTTCTCCAATTTCCTTTTGTCTTCTGGTTTTATTTATAACAAAGTTTTTAAGTTTGGTTTGATTCACTTCTTGCCATTGTAAATCTGTTTAGTGATCATGGTTTGATATTTAAAATAATAATATCTGAATTACTAAGAACAAATTGTTTAAAATATATGATACATCTTTCTATCCTTTTTCAATCACTTTACCTTCGTTACTATAATAGTTGAAGAGAGCCACTTGTATATTTCCTTGTTTCATGGACTACTGTAACCAAAAACTTTATCCCCAGATATCTGACCTATTGGTTTTTAGTTTCCTCATACTTAGCTTGACTAATCTTAGAAAATCATGAATAGTTTGTAGCCTATTGACAGTACCTTGATGATTTCCAGCAGTATAAATTTTTCCAGAATTCATAACCTTCTGGTCTAGCCTTTAGGAATCCTGGCTAAATTATGCCATGGTAAGGCATTAAGTTTGTCCTTTTTGTTATTGCTATTTTTGTTGTTGTTATTATTTCTGTCATTTCTGCTTCAACCCTTTGGCATAGTAACATTTTTCTCCTTGGTTCTTATTTTTGTTGTGTCTGTTTTAAAGAACTGGAAATTTGGTTTTGGGATGATCTCCATATAATTACAACAAAAAGTAAATAGAATGGCCTGCAATAGTTCTAATTTTTCAGTAATGGTGGAACTTTAAAAAAAGAAAATGGCTATACTTGACAGGAGATGCCAGATACTAGAGAAGCCAAAGATATAGTGGCAACCAAGAAAACTAAGCAGACCTAAGTGAGGGATGTATGGGACTGCTTGCTTCAGTGACATGACAGTGAGAGGCAGAGATCTGAAGTAGGTGAAAGGAAGTTGAAAAATTCAGATTCTAACATAAATAATTATACATTGTAATTCTGTACTTTAAAGTTTTTATTCAATTAAATAAGTAAACTCAATTAAAATTTCAAATTAGCAAAAAGTTCTCCTGAAGTGATATGGAAGTAGAAATATAAATAGAAGTCTATAATGGAAAGCCAATATGACAATGCAGAAGAAGCATTTAGTCAAACTCTCTCCTTATATTCCCCTCCAAACAACTGTATTCGTGCTTAATTATAGCTTGCTTGGGGGGGAGGGGAATGAAAGGGGTAAAAAGAATAAACACTTCAGCTCTCTAATATGATCTGACACCCCAAGTCAAGATCTCCACGTCCTGCAAGTGCCTGCAGCAAACAACATCCCTGCCCCACTGCTTCAGCACTCATAGGGTCTGTTGGTTCCTTCTTGTCCAGGGTTGCATCGTCTCAGCAGAGATGGGCTTGGTATTTCTTATTAGGGGAGATACCCTGAAATTCCTGACTTCCCATGTTGTCCAGAAGGTGAAAGTTCCTGTAGTTTGGGCTGAGGCAACCTTCAGAATGCAAAGTAGCCCTAAAGCTCCCCATTTGCTTTTTCTACAGAGCTGGCCTGAAAGTATTTACACTTCACACTGATAAAAGCTTGGTCTTGGGGTCTTTCTTAGGTTGCCTCAGGAAGACACCTGTTGTGTCTCATCTTATTTTTTTTTCATGTATTTTTCCTAGCAAATTTATTTATTTAATAATATAAATAAATTTAATAGCAATTTTTAATGTAATGTACATCACTTTATGAATCATGTTGGGAGAGAAAAATCAGAACAAAAGTAGAAAACCATGGCAGAGATTTTTAAAAAAAGAAATTAACATAGTATGTGTTGATTTACATTCAGTCTCCTTAGATCTTTTTCTGGATGCAGATGGCACTTTCTGTCCAAAGTCTATTGGAATTGCTTTGTATCTCTGAATCACTAAGAAAAACCAAGCCTTTCATAGTTGATCATTGAACATTCTTGCTGTTATTGTATACAATGTATTTCTGATTCTGTTTGTTTTGCTCAGCATTAGTTCATATAAATCTTTCCAGGCCTGTTTTTATATAATAGTAGTTTTTTATAGAACAGTAATATTGCCTTCATATACCACAATTTGTTCAGCCATTCCCCAACTGATGGGCATATACTTATTTTCCAATTCTTTGCTATCACAAAAAGAGCTGCTACAAACAGTTTTGCACATGTGGGTCCTTTCCCTTCCTTTATGATTTCCTTGGGATATAGACCCAGTAATGGCACTGTTGGGTCAAGGGTATGTACAGTTTGATAGCCTTTTGAGCATAGTTGCTCTTCAGAATGATGGGATCTTTTCACAACTCCACCAACAATGTATTAGTGTCCCAGTTTTCCCACATCCCCTGCAACATTTATCATTACCTTTTCCTGTTATGTTAGCCAATATGAGAGGTGTGAGGTAATACCTCAAAGTTATTTTAAATTGCATTTCTCTAATCAATAGTGATTTAGAGCATTTTTTTCTTATAACTATAGATGGCTTTAATATTATCATCTGAAAATTGTTGATATGTCTTATTTATTTTTCACCATTCTATGTTTACAGTGAAGAGCAATTTTTTTTTTTGTTTGGGAGGAAAATCTGGTGAACTTATAATTTTCTGACCTACTCTGTTATCTTCCTGAAATTCTCAGTAGTCAGTGTGAAAGATGGAGAGCATTTTAGGAATGGGGAACAGAGAATCCCAGAGTCAAGGAATGAAATGCTTTGTTAATGGAAGAACCAGACCAATGTCACTGGATCAAAGAGTAAGGTTTAAGAGTAAGGTGGAAATGTAGGAGGTACCTAAGTTATGAAGGTCTTTGAATGCCAGAGAATTTTGCATTAATACCTAGAGGCAATAGGAATCCCCTGCAGTTTATTGATTAGAGGAGTGATATGATCAGACTTATATTTTAGGAGAATTTAGTGGCTTTAAATGGAAAGTGTATTGTAATAGGGAGAATATTGAGGAAAGTAGACCCACTAGGAGGCTATTACAGGAATTGAGACATGTGGTGATGACAGCCTGAATTAGAGTGGAGGCAATATGAGAGGAGGAAAGTAGTTTAAAGATTTTGAAGTGAAACCAAAAGTCCTTGGAAAGATTGTACATATTAAATGAGAGATAGTGAGAAATATAGGATAATTCCCAGATTGCCAGCCTGTGGAAATGGGAGGATGGTTTTTTACAGTAATAAGAAAAGTAGGAAAGAGAAAGTACTTAGAGGGAAAGAATGAATTCTGTTTTTGACATATTGAGGTTAAGATGTCTACTGGACATCTAGTTCAAGATGTCTGAAAGGCAGTTGGTAATGTGAGATTGAAGTAGAATAGACAGATCTGAGAATTGTCAGCTAAAGGTAAGAATAAAAGAAGAGGTCCCAGAACAGAATTCTGAAGACATGTTAGAGGACATGATCTAGAAGAAGGTCCAGCAAAAGAGACAGAAAAGGAGCAGTCAGATAGACAGAAGGAAAACCAGGATCTGGACTAGCATCCTAGAGAAAAGAGAGTATCATTAAGAAAAGAGCATTAATAGTGTCAAAGTTTACAGAAAGGTCATGGAGAATGAGGACTGAGAAAAGGTCATTGGATTTGGTGACTGAGAGATCATAGTAACTTTGGAGAGACCAGTTTTGCAGCTTGCATTCAAAAGTGAATTTGATGGAGCAAATATATTGGAACAACTAATTAAAAGTTAAGCCCTCGGTACTTAGAACTGTGATGATAGAGGGAAGAATGTTTTCTGGCTTATACTTTGGTTTGTTCTACATCTCAATAAATATCCTCTTGGAAAGCTAATTGATGTTAATTACTTGTCTGTTATACTGGGAGAGAAAAGGAATAGACAAACTGATATTGAAACCCTGATCATTGAATATGTCAGTGGTTAAAAGAATTATTAATTGTACTTAATGATTGATATTTGGAAAGAAAATAGTGAAATTTGTACATGAGATTAAAGTGTGAGAAAAGGAAATTCCTATCCTTCAGAGGTACTCTTCCAACCCTAAGTGGGAAATGTAGGCTTATTTGAGAAGTTTGATAAGAGGGTAGAATGGCAGAGTAGTTTCAAAGTTTTAGTACATACAGACAAATTTGCCTATGTACTGAGGTATAGAAAAGTGAAGTGATTTGCTCAAGATAATATAGGTGTCAGATTGTCACAGTGATAGAGGCACTTTTTTTTTATGTATACATATTTATACAATTATCTTGCCATACAAGAAAAATCAAATCAAACCAGTTTAAAGAGAGAGAAGCAAAACAAAATCCAGAAAATAAAAACAAAAGAGTGAGGATGCTATGTTGTGATCCACACTCAGTTCTCACAATCCTCCCTCTAAGTGCAGATGGCTCTCTTCATCATAAGATCATGGAACTGGCCTGAGTCATCTCATTGTTGAAGAGCCACATCCACAGGATGATTTCTTTTCTTTTTTTTTTTTTTTTAAATTTAATAGCCTTTTATTTACAGGATATATGCATGGGTAACTTTATAGCATTAACAATTGCCAAACCTCTTGTTCCAATTTTTCACCTCTTACCCCCTACCCCTCCCTAGATGGCAGGATGACCAGTAGATGTTAAATATATTAAAATATAAATTAGATGCACAATAAGTATACATGACCAAAACGTTATTTTGTTGTACAAAAAGAATCAGACTCTGAAATATTGTACAATTAGCTTGTGAAGGAAATCAAAAATGCAGGTGGGCATAAATATAGGGATTGGGAATTCAATGTAATGATTTTTAGTCATCTCCCAGAGTTCTTTTCTGGGCATAGCTGGTTCAGTTCATTACTGCTCCATTGGAAATGATTTGGTTGATCTCGTTGCTGAGAATGGCCAGGTCCATCAGAACTGATCATCATATAGTATTGTTGTTGAAGTATATAATGATCTCCTGGTCCTGCTCATTTCACTCAGCATCAGTTCGTGTAAAGTCTCTCAGGCCTTTCTGAAATCATCCTGTTGGTCATTTCTTACAGAACAGTAATATTCCATAATATTCATATACCACAATTTATTCAGCCATTCTCCAACTGATGGACATCCATTCAGTTTCAGTTTTAGCCACTACAAAAGGGCTGCCACAAACATTCGTGCACATACAGGTCCCTTTCCCTTCTATATAATCTCTTTGGGATATAATCCCAGTAGTAACACTGATGCATCAAAGGGTATGCACAGTTTGATAACTTTTTGAGCATAGTTCCAAACTACTCTCCAAAATGGTTGGATTCGTTCACAACTCTACCAACAATGCATCAATGTCCCAGTTTTCCCACATCCCCTCCAACAATCATCATTATTTTTTCCTGTCATCTTAGCCAATCTGACAGGTGTGAGTAGTATCTTAGAGTTGTCTTAATTTGCATTTCTCTGATTAATAATGACTTGGAGCATCTTTTCATATGACTAGAAATAGTTTCAATTTCTTCATCTGAGAATTGTCTGTTCATATCCTTTGACCATTTTCAATTGGAGAATGGCTTGATTTTTATAAATTAGAGTAAATTCTCTATATATTTTGCAATGAGGCCTTTATCAGAACCTTTGACTATAAAAATATTTTCCCAGTTTATTGCTTCCCTTCTAATCTTGTCTGCATTAGTTTTGTTTGTACAAAAACTTTTCAGTTTGGTATAATCGAAATTTTCTATTTTGTGATCAGTAATGATCTCTAGTTCTGCTTTGGTCATAAAGACCTTCCCCTTTCACAGGTCTGAGAGGTAAACTATCCTGCATTCCTTTAATTTATTAATAATTTCATTCTTTATGCCTAGGTCATGAACCCATTTTGACCTTATCTTGGTGTACGGCGTTAAGTATGGATCAATGCCTAGTTTCTGCCATATTAGTTTCCAATTTTCCCAGCAATTTTTATCAAACAGTAAGTTCTTATCCCAAAAGCTGGGATCTTTGGGTTTATCAAAGACTAGGTTGCTATATTTGTTGACTGTTTTATCCCTTGAACCTAATCTATTCCACTGATCAACTAATCTATTCCTTAGCCAATACCAAATAGTTTTGGTAACTGCTGCTCTATAATATAATTTTAGATCTGGTACAGCTAAGCCACCTTCATTTGATTTTTTTCATTAATTCCTTGAAATTCTTGACCTTTTGTTTTCCATATGAAGTTTGTTGTTATTTTTCTAGCTCATTAAAATAGTTTTTTGGGACTCTGATTGGTATAGCGCTAAATAAATAGATTAGTTTAGGTAATATTGTCATCTTTATTATATTTGCTCGCCCTATCCAAGAGCATTTAATTTTTTCCAATTGGTTAGATCAGACTTAATTTGTGTGAAAAGTGGTCTGTAATTTTGCTCATAAAGTTTCTGATTTTCCCTTGGCAGATAGATTCCTAAATATTTTATATTATCAGTAGTTACTTTAAATGGAATTTCTCTTTGTAACTCTGACTGTTGGATTTTGTTAGTGATATATAAGAATGCTGATGACTTATGTGGGTTTATTTTATAACCAGCAACTTTGCTAAAGTTGTGGATTATTTCTAATAACTTTTTAGCAGAATCTCTGGGGTCCTCTAAGTATACCATCATGTCGTTGGCAAAGTGATAATTTGGTTTCCTCATTGCCTATTCTTATTCCTTTAATCTCTTTCTCAGCTCTTATTGCCAAAGCTAGCGTTTCTAATACAATATTAAATAGTAAGGTGATAGTGGGCAACCTTGTTTCACTCCAGATCTTATTGGGAATGGTTGCAGTTTGTCTCCATTGCATATGATGTTTACTGATGGTTTTAAATAGATGCTGCTGATTATTTTAAGGAAAAGTCCATTTATTCCTATACTCTCAAGTGTTTTTAATAGGAATGGATGTTGGATTTTATCAAATGCTTTTTCTGCATCTATTGAGATGATCATATGGTTTTGTTAATTTGGTTATTAACATGGCCAATTATATTGATAGTTTTCTAATATTGAACCAGCCCTGCATTCCTGGTATAAATCCTACTTGATCATAGTGTATTATCTTGGAGATGATTTTCTGTAGTCTTTTTTGCTAATATCTTATTTAAGATTTTAGCATCAATATTCATTAGGGAGATTGGTCTATAATTTTCTTTCTCTGTTTTCAACTTACCTGGTTTAGGTATCAGTACCATGTCTGTGTCATAGAAGGAATTTGGTAGGACTCCTTCATTCCCTATTTTATCAAATAATTTATATAACATTGGGGCTAATTGTTCTTTAAATGTTTGGTAAAATTCACATAAATCCATCTGGTCCTAGGGGATTTTTCTTAGGGAGTTGTTTAATTGCCTGTTCTATTTCTTTTTCTGAAATGGGACTATTCAAACAATTTACTTCCTCCTCTGTTAGTCTGGGAAGTCTATATTTTTGGAGGTAGTCATCCATTTCACTTAGGTTATCAAATTTATTGGCATAAAGTTGAGCAAAATAACTCCTTATTATTTCTCTAATTTCCTCTTCATTGGTGGAAAGTTCTCCTTTTCATTTTAAGACTACTAATTTCATTTTCCTCCCTCCTTTTCTAATCAGATTTACCAAAGGCTTATCTATTTTATTGGCTTTTTCATAGAACCAACTCTTAGTTTTATTAATTAGTTCAATAGTTTTTTACTTTCAATATTTTAATTTCTCCTTTTAATTTTAGAATTTCCAATTTAGTATTTGATTGGGGTTTTAATTTGGTCTTTTTAGTTTTTTAGTTGCAAGCCAATTCATTAATCTTTTCTTTCTCTGTTTTATTCAAGTAAGCCTCTAAGGATATAAAATTCCCCCTTATTACCGCTTTGGCTGCATCCCACAAATTTTGGTATGATGTCTCATCATTGTCATTATCTTGAGTGAAATTATTAACTGTATCTATAATTTTCTGCTTCACCCAATCATTCTTTAAGATGAGATTAGTTTAGTTTCAATTACTTTTTGGTCTATTTCCCCTAACTTTTTGTTGAATGTAGTTTTATTGCATCATGATCTGAAAAGAAAGCATTTACTATTTCTGCTTTCTTGCATTTAATTTAGAGGTCTTTATGTCCTAATATATGGTCAATTTTGAATAGGTTCCATGAACTGCTGAGAAGAAAGTATATTCCTTTCTATCTCCATTCAATTTTCTCCAAAGATCCAACATACCTAATTTTTTTAATATTCTATTTACTTCTTTAATTTCTTTCTTATTTGTTTTGTGGTTTAATTTGTCTAATTTTGAGAGTGCAAGGTTGAGATCTCCCACTATTACAGTTTTGTTGTCTATTTCCTCTTGCAACTCTCTTAACTTCTCCTTTAGGAAGTTGGATGCCATACCACTTGGTGCATATATGTTTAATATTGATATTGCTTCGTTGTTTATGCTACCCTTTAGCAGGATGTAGTTTCCTTCCTTATCTCTTTTAATTAGATCAATTTTGCTTTGCTTGATTTGAGATAAGGATGGCTACCCTCTTTTTGAGCTTCACCTGAAGCATAATAGATTTTGCTCCAGCCTTTTACCTTTACTCTATATGTATCTCCCTGCTTTAAATGTGTTTCTTGTAAACAACATATTGTAGGGTTCTGACTTTTGATCCAGTCCGCTATCTGCCTCCTCTTTATGGGGGAGTTCATCCCATTCACATTTACGGTTAGAATTACTAAATCTGTATTTCCTGCCATCCTAATAACCCCATATTATGCTTTACTTATTCTTGCCTCCCCAGCCCTCTTTCCCCTTTTTAAACTTATGTACCCCTCTTGTATCACAATGTACCCTCTTTATAATCCCTCCCTCCCCCTTTGGGTCTTTTCCCTTCCTTCCCTTATTACTCTTTTTCTTTTCCCTTTTCCTCTCTCCGTTTTTAATGAGGCGAGGAGGAATTTTCTCTAAAACAAATATCAATTATTTTTCTTTGAGCTAACTCTGATGGAGTAAGATTCACACAATGTTCCTCCCCTCTCTAAATTCCCTCAGATATGATAAGTTTCCTTTGCCTCTTTGTGGGATGTGGTTTCCCTCTTTTTATCCCTCCTTCCCACCTTATTCTGCCATCATCCCTTTTCCATATCTACTTCCCTTTTTATGTTATATCAGTACAATCAAATTATACATGTATTCTTTTTGTATATCCACAACGAAATACAATTCTCAAGAGTTATTTTACCTTTTCTGCAACTCTTGAGTTCTATGGTTGGAGATCAAATTTTTGTTTAGGTCTGGTTTTTCTTCAGAAACAAATGGAATTCATTTGTTTCATTAAATGTCCATCTTCTTCCCTGGAAGAAAATGCTCAGCTTAGCTGGGTAGTTTATTCTTGGCTGCATCCCAAATTCTTGTGCCTTTCGGAATATCATATTCCAGGCCCTTCTTTCCTTTAATGTAGAGGCAGCCACATCTTGGGTGATCCTTATTTGGCACCTCGGTATTTAAATGGTTTTTTTTTTGCTGCTTGATAAATTTTTTCCTTAATCTGATAGTTCTGAAATTTGGTACAATATTCCTTGGGGTTTTATTTTAGGGTTTTCTTTCAGAAGGTGTTCGATGAATTCTTTCAATGCCTATTTTACCTTCTGATTCTATTACATCTGGGCAGTTCTCGTTGATGATTTCTTGTAAAATAGTATCTAGGCTCTTTTTTTCATCATGAGTTTTGGAAAGTCAATAATCCTCAGATTATCTCTTCTAGATCTATTTTCCAAGTCTGTCGTTTTGCAAGTAGATAATTCATGGTTTTTCAGTTTGTCATTTTTTGTTTTGCTTGACTGATTCTTGCTGTCTCAATGAATCATTAGTTTCTATTTGTTCAGTTCTAATTTTTAAAAATTATTTTTCTTCATTAGCTTTTTTACTTCTTTCTGTATATGTCAATTGAGTTTTTAAATGTATTGTTTTGGTCTGTGGAATTTTTTCCATTTCACTAATTTTTTTTTAGTGAATTATTTTCTTTTCAATTCACAGATCCTACTTTCTTGAGTTCTTTGTCTTTTCAATTCATGAAATCCTACTTTCTTCGAGTTCTTTATTTTTCCAATTCACCAATTTTGTTTCCTGCACTTCCTGAATTTTTAACTTTTCAATTCGTATTTCAGGAAGTTGTTGCTCTCTTGTAAGGCTTCTCTTTCCTTTCCCCATTTATCTTCTAACTCTCTTTTGAGACTTTTAATGGTCTCTTCTGAGAGCATCATGTAAGGAGGACAGTCTGATGCATTTTTGCTGTTTGAGGTCTCTTCAGGTTTGCTGACCTGCTCTTTTTCTGCATAGAAGCTGTTGATAGTTCTTTTCATCTTTTTATTCATGTTTTAAAGCCTTTAGGGTATGTCTCCTAGGCAAGGGGGTTACCAGCTTCCTCTGCAGAACAGGGAGAGATGTAAACGATTTCCAGCTCTGAGGTATGGGAGTGCTCTGAGTGAGAGCTTTCCCTTCCCCAACAGGAGGTGGATTCAGCACTGGCCGAGCTATCGAAGTGCCCAGTTGGGCTGTGTGGGTTAGCGATTGCCCTAGGCTAGAGACTAAAGTGTGAAAGTGTCACTGGCCAGGCCGGAGCCTCTTGTGGGACTGTGAGTATTAGCAGCTGAGTGCAGACTGCAGACCGCCTAGAACTCTGCCCCAGAGTCTCTGCCTGATGCAAATCGGCCCTGGAAAAGCTCTATGGCCCCAAGCCGAGCTCCCCACTGCGCAGATTGGAGGCTAACCCGGGCTGCGTCCTCCTGCCGTGCAGGATCACAGCTGCCCCAAGGAAAAGCCCCGTACTGCGGGTTGGGGCTGCGCGCTTGTGCTGAGATCTGTGCCTTCACTTTCAGTTTGAGGCTCTCCTCAGAACCTAATTTCTCTCCCAGTCTGCCCTGATCTCCCCCCTGGCCCGGGAACCAACCTTTTTTTGGCAAGACTGCAGATTTTCTTCGGCTGGTGAGTTGTTCTACTTCTTATCTTTACAAATTGTAGCAGTCAAGACTATTTTTGAGGCTCGATATAATATTGATAAAGAGGGTAAGAGAAGAGCTTAGAAAGTCGGGTGTGTCTTCTCCGCCATCTTGGCTCCGCCCCGATAGAGGCACTTTTTACTACATTATATTGCCTCTCCTATAGAAAAATCCTATTTAAAGATCCTAGAGGACTTCTGTCAGCTCAACATTTCCCGGGCTTATAAGTGTGCCCAATACATTAAAATAAATTTCTAAAAATCTGGGTACCAATGTCAACTTTGCAACCAGGAAGACCTGAATTCAAATCCTATCTTGACATATACCACCTGTATCACTGTGAACAAATTGTTAAACTTCTCAGTATCATAGGTAACTCTCTAAGATGATACATTTTAAGAAAGTCAACAAATTAGATTTGTCGATGCAATTTCCAAATTCAGAAGTTTCTTATATTAATGAAATCTCAGGTTTAGTTTCTATCCATAATAACAAAGGACATTTATAGACAATACCCTTGAACACCAAAAAAAGATATTTTACAACCAAAAAAGGCCCAGGTGTTTGTCATCTTCCAAATATGTTTGTCTGTTATATGAGTTTTTCAAGGTCAGGAATTGCCCTTTACCTTTAATTTTTGTAATCCCAGAATTTAACACAATGCCTGGCACAAAGTAGGTACTTAATAACTCCTTAATAACTTACTCATTAATTTAATAAGTCCAATAGGAAATCTAGATACTCACTTAGTGTTTGTAAGGGCTGGAGATTTGCTAAAACTATGGCTCTTTTTGTTCCTTTTGTATTAAAAACTGATGTCAAGTTTGTACATGCTTTGAATTTGTTATTGAGTGACTAGGTGTGGAAGAATTTGAAATTAATAGTTCATGTCTGTCAAAGTTAGAAGCTATTCTTGACTTTGCATTGCAAATTTTTAGGCAGAATTCTGTCTCTTGTCAAGATTGAGTCAAATTATTTTCCACTTTGGTAGCAAAAATATGCAGCAAAGTCTAGACCTGTTTTGTTTATTTTCATTTTTTTTCCTCTTACACAAAAGTTTAAAGTTATTTTTCCCTCTCTTCACAGGTAAAAGATATTGAGTTGGCATGTTTATCAAAGCAATTTACTGGGCTCTTCTTTGACAGATTACATGAAGAATGTTGACTTGTGAAAACAAAGGGTTGGTTTCTAATGTATATAAATTGTGTGTTTTTAAAAGTTTTTACTCTGAAAAAAATCATAATTATATAAAAGGAGAGTTTATATTGCGTTTGCTTTCATTAAAGCATGTTTAATAAAAATCATGCAGCTTATTTTTCTTTGAGGTTGAAAAACACAATATTTCATCTGCAATAAGGCAATGAGTTTCTCTTTTCAGATTAGAGAAAGTAAGGAGCAGAAAAGAATTTCTAAGGTTAAAGTGATCTAAAGAGTTAGTAGAAATTTGTGTTAAAGTGAATACTGACAAACAATAATTTTTTATTGAATTAGTCTAGCAGAGTGTTTATGTAAAAGAATACAACAGGAAGCATTTGTATAGTAGTGCTTTACTTGATTAGTTTTATAAGCATATTTTGGTAATATTACAAGTCAAGTCCTTGTATGTAAAATACTTCATAAAACTCAAAGGGTATATAATTGAAAGGTATTATCATTATTTTTATATTTTGTACTAGAAAGAGGAAATAAGCATTTATGTAGTATCAAGTATATGCTAGGTACTGAACTAAGTACTGGTGATACAAAAAGAGTCCTGATTTTGGAGGCAAGATAACCTAATTCAATAGATGGATCTTTTACTACTTCACTGGCCTTGATTAAGAATGTTTGGAGTTGTAATAGAAGGCCCCGAGTTCAAACTTTTCTTTTTTGCCTTCCTACATGTATGACGTTTGACAGTGGACATGTTATCCTATGAGACATCCTAAGGTACTTTCTAACTTTTACTATATGATCCTAATCCATTTAAATCTTTCAGACCTTTAGTTTCCTTGTATGTAAAAAGAGGAACTTAGACTAGATTATCTCTTAGGATCAATTAATCAGTCAACAACTATTTATTAAGCATTTAATATATGCTAAATATTACTCAAAGCATTGGATGTACAAAGAGAGATAAGTGGCAGTCCCTGCTCTTTAGAAGCTAACAGTCTAATGGTTCCTTCTATTGCTAAAGTTAATATTTTATGAACTAGAGTCTGCATTTTATTTCAGTGAAGCAGAATGGAACTCTGAAAAAGTTACTATATCAAAAACAATAAGGAGATTGTATCACTTATTTCTTCCCATAAATGCCTCATAGTCACAAACTATATTTGAATGGATATGATACTGGGGATTTATTTATTTATATGTACTTTGGATTAGAGAGAAATTGAGTACAGATTGTTGAGGCTATAGAGGAGCATAGTAGAAGATAAGCAAACATTAAATTCATAAAAACTCACTATCATATATATATATATAGATATTTACATTGATTTCATTATATTCAATTATATAATACAATATATAATGTATACAATTTATATATAGAACAATAACATCCAAAAGACTCATATTATTTTTCAAATATATTTGTGTGTTTTAAACTATCCTTATATATATATATATATATATATATATATATATATATTTCTCAAAGATTTCATTTAATTTCTAAGTTTGTTCTTATTTTTTCATAATTGCTTCAATGTAATTGTTTTCTTTTGTAATGCTCTGTATGTTATTTTATGCATTTAATAACATTGTTCCAAGAAGGGGTCCATTGGCTTAATTAGACTGCCATAAGAGTTTCTATTACACACACAAAAAATGAATAACTTTTCCTTAAATGTTTTCTGTGGTAATTCAATATTTGATATTTCTAGATAGTCTCATTTCTAATCTATGTTTTAAAATTCTAAGGCAGGTCAGTTTGTGTCAGCTTCTTTTTTTTCAGGTGTATTAGAATTTTAATATTCATCTTTCTTTTAAAAAATTATTATAGCTTTTTATTTACAAAACATATGCATGGGTAATTTTTCAACAATGACCCTTGCAAAACCTTCTGTTCCAAATTTTCCCCTCCTTCCCCCCACTCCATCCCCTAGATGGGAGGTAGTTCAATACATGTTAAATATGTTAAAATATATGTTAAATCCAATATATGTATACATGTTGATACAGTTTTCTTGCTGCACAAGAAAAATCTTATTTAAAAAGAAAGAAAAAACCTGAGAAGGAAAACAAAAATGCAAGCAAACGATAACAGAAAGAGTGAAAATGCTATGTTGTGGTCGACACTCAGTTCCATAGGCCTTTCTCTGGGTGTAGATGACTCTCTTCATTACTGTACACTTGGAACTGGTTTGAATCATCTTGTTGAAGAAAACCATGTCTATTAGAATTGATCATCATATAGTCTTGTTGTTGCCCTGTATAATGATCTCCTGGTCCTGCTCATGTCACTCAGCATCGGTTCGTGTAAGTCTCTCCGGGCCTCACTGAAATCATCCTGTTGGTTGTTTCTTACAGAACAATAATATTTCATAACATTCATATACCATAATGTATTCAGCCATTCTCCAATTGATGGATATCGATTCATTTTCCAGTTTCTTGCTACTACAAAAAAGGGCTGCCACAAACAATTTTGCACATGTGAGTCCCTTTCCCTCTTTTAAGATCTCTTTGGGATATAATCCCAGTAGAAACACTGCTGGATCAAAGGGTATGCACAGTTTGATAACTTTTTGAGCATAATTCCAAATTGTTTTCTGGAACGGTTGGATCCATTCACAATTCCATCAACAAAGTATCACTGTCCCAGTTTTCCCACACCCCCTCCAACATTCATCATTATCTTTTCCTGTCATCTTAGCACCTTTTCATGTGGGTACAAATAGTTTCAATTTCTTCATCTGAAAATTGTCTGTTCATATCCTTTGACCATTTAACAATTATACAATAGCTTGAACTTTTATAAATTTGAGTCAATTCTCTATATATTTTAGAAATGAGGCCTTTATCAGACCCTTTGGATGTAAAAAATGTTTTCCAATTTAATGCTTCCCTTCTAATCTTCTCTGCATTAGTTTTGTTTGTACAAAATCTTTTTAACTTAATATAACCAAAATAATCTTTTTTGTGATCAATAATGATCTCTAGTTCTTCTTTGGTCAAAAATTCCCTGCTCTTCCACAGATCTGAGAGGTAAATTATCCTATGTTCTTCTAATTTGTTTATAATGTCATTTTTTATGTCTAGATCATGAACCCATTTCAACCTTATCTTGGTCTATGTAACCTAGAGTTGTTAACACTAAACAGGATAAACTTCTATTCTGGTATCTTTCTTCAGATCATCTCCAATTGTCCCAAGATGATTGCTATTCTAAGTCTTTGTTTTTTACGCTTTACCTTCACCTTAAAAAACAGATTTGTCTTTTTTGTGGGGGAGATCTGGAGTGCTTGGTGTTTTCTGCCATCTTCCCAAAAAAATTGATAATTATATTTAACAACTCTAGGCTAGTTCCTCTTTTAAAAAATATTTATTTTTAATGCACATTGCTTTATGAATCATATTAGGAGAGAAAAATGAGACTAAAAGGAAAAAAATCATGGGAGGGATTAAAAAAAAACAGAAAAAAAGAAGTGAATACAGCATGTGTTGATTTACATTCAATATCCATAGTTTTCTTTCTGGACAGATGGTATTTTCTGTCCAAAATCTACTGGGATTGTCTTGAATCACTGAACCACTGAAGAGAACCAAGTTTTTTATACTTAATCATCACACATTCTTGCTGTTATTGTGTATAATGTATTTCTGGTTCTGCTGTTTCACTCAGCATCAATTCATGTAAATCTGCTTTAATGTGCATTTCTCTAATCAAATCAAGTGATTTAAAATATTTTTTCACATGGCTATTTAAAATAACTAGATAGTATAAAGTTGGAAATATTATTGTAATCTAGGAAAGGATGAATTGGGTTTAGAAAAATATGGAAAGACTTGGATTTATGAAGGATTATGTTATCTACCTTCAGAGAAATAGAGGACAAACAAGTGTGATATGACCTTATACACAGATGTATTCCTATGTATGGAAATGTAAGTATCCACATATTATATACACACATGCATACACATATCAAACACACACATATCTGTATGTATGTATGTATATGTACAGTGGAATTTCAGGTTCTATAGGTAAGAATTATCAAGAGACTGGACTTTTTCTCAAAGGAAAGGGCTTTATTGTCATAAAAGCCAACAGAACCAAACAGCATCACTTGGTCAGCAACTAGTTGGTCAGAAAAGATTACTTGTGAGGGATAATTATATGAAAATGGTTATCTCCTCTTAGGGAAGGTTACTCTTCAACTATTAGTTGAAAACTCATTAAGACTAATAAGGCTCTGCTGGGGCCACAGATTTTGAAACATTTGGCATGACTCAAACTTCCTGTATCTGAGTTTCCAGCTGCATTCTAATGTTCTGTTCCTTGTGGTCAACTCTCCAAGAAGGAACTTACAAAATGTCTACTGGTGCCTATTCCATACACACACACACACACACACACACACACACACACACAATTATACAAGGAAACATGCATGCATATTACCCTCTTGTGTGATATAGTAAGGAGGAAAGGCAAAAAAAGAAAAAAAACAAAAATTCACAACAGAAAACAAAAGAAAATCTACAAGGAAGCAAAGAAAAGATGGACAACTCTGAACACAATGTGCACTTTTTATAAGATAGACTTTCTTAAAATGGGTATTTATTTTCTCATATTTTGAATCCTCTCAGGTTCTATGGTAAACATGGAAATTTACATGTTTTTCTTTTTTTAATATTTTTTTTGTTTTTTCTATTTTGTATTTAAAATTTAAATAAATATATATTTTTAAAATGCAAATTCATGGAGCCTGACTTCAAAGCCTTTGCCTTTAGAGTGTGAACTTCTTGAGGACAAGGTCTGTCTTTTTCTCTTCTTGTATACATAACATTTAGTCCAATACTTAGAGCATAATAAGTGCTCAATAAATGTTTATTGATTGATTTATAATAGATGGTCTGAATGAGTTACAGTGGTTGAAAAAAAAATTTCTACAAAGTTCCTAAACCATTTTATGATAAGACTTTCTGATCCTAGCTATATTGATGCTTGTACAGTCCCATAGTTGGTACTTGACACATTTTTAGTTTGTAAGACCCGTCTCTAGCTTGCTTAGAGCTACCATAGTTTTATATAGCAAAGAATCATCATTTCCACACAAGATAAAGCCAAGAGTACTACTTCAATAGAGGGTTTAAGAAATTGTTAACTTGAATAACTTTATCCTACATATTTCATTTTTTTTTTTTTTTTTTTTTTTTGTTTTCTCTTTGGAAGCATGCAGCTACAGAGTTTAGAAGTAATGGGCTCAAGATGTAGAATGCAACATATATTTTTGGATATGGCCAATACATGACTTTGTTTTGCCTGACTGTTTATTTGTTCCAAGGACTTTGATTTTCTTTTCTTCTTTGAATATGGGACAATGAAGAAGAGACAGAGAAATTAAATAATTGTTCCCTGAAAAAATTAAAATAAATTCCCCCCAAATTAATAAAGATTCAAATAGTTCCTTTACACAGCTGTATTTCACTGATTGTATAATGATTCCCTATGACTGCTTATGGTAGAGATTTGCTATCAAGTTTCTTTTGTTCCTTCTCCATTTTAGTAGCTTAGTTGCCTATTGTGTGATAGTGCTTGCATCTTTATCTTTCTGGAATTAGCCTTGGTTGATTTTAGCATCCTCTTTGAGCTAATGAAGATTAGGATAAGTTGTTACCAAGCATAAAAAGAAGAGAGAGCTTGAAGAGGAGACAATAAATCAAGGTTAAATGCTACCACCCTACAAGAATATGCAATGTAACTAGATTCTCCTTCAAGTTCAATAGAAGAAACCTTTGGGGAAAATCAGTTTCTTCATTACATTTCCATGATTTGTTCTGGGCTTGCTGACATAGACTATTAAGAACCCTGTTTATGTTTTAGAGACTTATGAAGCACTTTGGGTTTTATAGTGTTTGCAAAATGTTCCTTATAGTGAAAATTATATGCTGAGATGGCAGGCTGCTGAAGCAATATATTGTTATGCTGATTAAATGGATTAAAGGCTATATTTTTTGGACACATACTGGGGAAGCTGAGCTATTTGTATCACAGAAACTAATCTCATTTCATCAGATGCATGTGTTCATAACTTGTCTCTTGTCTCATCTTATTGGATAATCACTACTCTGCTGTCCTGTACAGAAATTATCTTCCACTGTCCTTAAACTCTCAGGGTGGGGAGCACTGGGACATAGCAGGAAAAACAAAAGAAAAGAACACACCAAAAATTATTGTACAGAGGAGACAGGAGATCTGGATTCCATCAATAAGCAATGATCTTAGGCAAGTTATTTAATGCTCCTAAGCCTCAGTTACCCAACTGCAAAATGGGAGTAATCATAATTTATCAAAAGCAGTGATCTCTTGTAATACTTTCAAAGCTTATGATTTAAAATCTATGGTATTAGAACTCACATATACAGATTTACTTGTAGTATTTAATTTGTTTTAGAAAATTCATTTCAGATTAACTGGTTTAGCTTTATTTCACCTGTATATATGAACAATTCATTTAATATTTTAATAATGATGAACAAGTCTTAATGCAAGGTTAGTTTTTTGAAGGCCTTTTTCTTTCTAGAATACTCTACCTACTTTGTGGTTTTAATCAGAGTAATATATATAAGATGTGTATTAAGGGATTGGGTTGTATAGACAAAACTATGAGATTCTTATCTAGGATTATATGATTCTCAATATTTAGTACATGATAAAATCACTTATTTCCCCAACTAAATTGTTTTCATTTCATTGATGACATATCTACTTGGATATTCTCACTTCTTGTAATTCTTACATTAGGATTGGATTTGAGGTTTCATCACTGTAAAGACCCTTTATGAAAATTCCTTCCACTGACACAGAGGGACACTTTGGATATAACTGATATTTAAAAAAGTCACCTAAAGGTGCTTAGAAGTTAAATGGTTTAACCATGGTCATATAGCCAGTATATATTAGAGCATAATTTAAACAGAAGTGTTCTGACTCCAAAGTTTACATTTTTATTTATTATTCCACACATGCTCTATTGTCCTTATTTTTCCTAAGAATAAAACAAAACAAAACAAAAAAATAAGCATTAAGATTTGAAGAACTTTAAGTAATCAAATACAAATTAAAATTTTTGCAAATTAAAAATTTTGCATTTGAAACTGTCAATCACCATTTCTTAACTCTAGTTTTTCTTTATTCTCCTAGGAAAAGTTTGAATTTATACGCTATTTTGTGTAGCTAAGTGGCTGAGAGGATATAGCGCTGAGTATGGAATCAGGAAGATATGAGTTTAAAGTTAGCTTCAGACATTTACTGGCTGTGTGGCCCTGGGCAAGTCATTAACTTGTGTTTTCCTTAATACACTTGGGGAAGGAAATGGCAGACTACTCCAGTATCTTTGACAAGTTTTGAATGAGGTCATAAAGAGTCAGACATGACTAAAGCAATTGAACACATACAAATCTGTCAGAGAAAGACAATAACAGTTGTAGGGACAAAGAAGATCTCCTGAAGAAGATACTGCTTCCTCTTCCTGGAAATCTTTCCCTTTACTCAGTAATATTTCTATAATATTTCCATCTTTCAATGTCCAACTCAAACTCCCCCACTTTGAAGAAAACCTTCACTCCAATCCTCAGTGTCAATAATCTCTTTTGGGGATTCTGGGTAGCACAGTGAATAGAGTGCCAGTCCTGGTACTTTTTCCTGAGTTCAAATCTGGTCTCAGACACAAACTATATGATCCTGAGCATTAGAAAAAATTAACCCTGTTTGCCTCAGTCTTCAGAATTAATATCTGTTCATGGCAGAGAATGGAGGAGTGGCAATAGGACTATACTGATATCTGTAACTGGAAAGTCTAATTGGAAAGAAGATAATTGATATGCCAAAGCTAAGGAAAAGGGAAGGACATGGAAACAGATATGTAAGTTAGGTCACAATGAGCTAAACCTATCAATCAAAATGCATATGGGTTCACAACAAAAGGACCAAGATGGAATGTACTAGCCTTCAAACTCTGATATAGTTATAAGGGGGAAAGAAGGGAAATGTTGGCTTGCTTTTATATTCTATTTTCTAGTCTAACCATTCCTCCAACTTTTTTACTTGCCTTGTTTAGAAATGACCTAATAAAATTCATAACTGGATAATACAGGTGTTCCTATAAATATACATTTATGTACATTTATATACATGTACAGGAGGTCATTGAAAGAGTATGCAATTAAGATATATGAACAAATAATGATAAAATATTTGAGATTTTATCTTAAAAATTAAAAAACTTCTTTAGTTTATAATATATTTAGTAAAATTTAAATTAAAATTACAACTACAGTGTGACATAATTTTTAAAAAGAACAAAGAATGCTATAATAATAAATCACACACATTCCCTAAAGGGGAAGGAAACAAGTACTTACTATGTGATTAGTAGTTTACAAATATTATCCCTGGTAGAGGGAATTTTGTTCCTGGATATAATCTAGAGCAAAGAACTCACAGGTCTAGAACAAAACCAAAATATGATTTCTTAATTTAATGAGAACATTAAAATGATGAAAATCACAGGCTTTTAAATGGATGGGTGATTGAAAAACATCTATAAAAACTGAATCAATAATGTGAACATTTAATATGAACAATGTTGTTCATTGAGGAAGATACCAGCTTATCTTAAGCTGAAAAGCTGAAAACACTCTGTTTTACAATATGATATCAGGTCAATCTAGAATTGAAGATCAAAACTCTTTAATTGGTTAAAATTTTCACCTGTTAAAACATCATCAGTTTAATGTTGAAACACTTAATTGAAAAGAAAATTGTGAACACTTTTAAAAAGTTTACTGAATATGTACTAATCAGCCTCCTTTAGAAAGAATATTATAAACATTTGATTTTTGACTCAGCAGCAGCAGGGGGAACTCTCACTATGTTTATTTACATATTATAAAGCATAGTGCAGAAACAAAAAAAAATCAAAAAGAAGCAAAATAATCACTGGCATGACCAACAATTCTAATTCTTGCTTCCTCAGCCACTGAAAAAGTCCATAATTTGCTGTTCTGTGCAATTAAAGACACTGAGGATGCTACTTAGTATCCATTTTGGGATACTCAGCACATTAGGGACTCTTAATTAATATTGACTACTTTTCTTTGTGGGTTTTTTTTTTTTTTTTTTTTTTTTTTTTTTTTTTTTACATTTCAGCAGGGAGTCTTTGTAAAGGAGAAGATACTGCATTTTTTATATTGAGTGTAATTGTTCCAACTTTTGTACATATCTGTACCTGGTAAATAGGAGTTATTTTTAAAAGGAGAAAAAGCTAACGATACAAATTTACTTTATGCTGCAAAGAGAAATCAATTTTTACAGAACTGATAATGACTATTATTTTTAACACAGAAGTGGTGCAAATTTTTTTTTCATTTCCTCTCTTTCATTTTTTCTTCATTACTTTTCTGGGCTCCCATCTCCCTTTAGTGTTCTTTTCGATTGTCATTCTCTTTTCCAATGATCTGTATTCTGATATCCATCTGGCTTGTCTTTCCATGTCTAGTTGACTCAGGCATTCCTTTTAGCTCTCTGGTACAGTTCTCTCCCTCACTCCTTCTGTCTTCCCTTTCTGGCATATCTCATCTAAACTAGTACCCATCTTTGCCATTCCTAGGTACTTATGAACATTTTGGAGTCTTGTTATACCATACTTTCTATTCTCCCATTGGAAAATATGAATATTGTATCTAACTGCCACATAATCAGATTTTCCATGCTTCCCAAGTGAGCTAACCTAAATATTAATCTGTGCTGGTACATTGTTGAAAGGAAAAAAATAACAAAAGGGCAACTTCAGGCTCTGTCAGGGCCCAGATATTCTTGGTAACATATTCTTTCAGTTATAGCTATGAAGCTAAGTAATTATAGTGATCCAGGTTACTGGACTTGGAGTTAGGTAACCTGAATTCCATTCCATCTTCAGAGACTTACTAATTATGTGATCATTGGCAAATTATGTAACCTCAGTTTTCTAGTTTGTAAAACTAGGAAAATAATAACACCCAATTTACAGGATTAGAAAAATAGTCTTATTTCCCCCCAGTTAGACGTTAAGAAAAATTTTAGTATTCATTTTTTTACAAGATTTTTTAGTTCCCAATTTTTCTCTCTTCCTTATTCCCAACCCACTTCCAGAGATACACAATTTGATGCAGTTTACAATATGCTAATGAATAAAACATATTTCCATTTAGTCACAATTGTGAAAGAATGAATAGATCAAAAGGAGAAAAAAATAAGTAAGAGAATAAAGTAAGTGAAAAAATATACTTTGATCTTCATTCAGTCTGTATATTCATGACTTCTTTGTACTTATCTTGAGCTGAGAAGAGCTGAGCCTTTTGTAGTTGATCATCAGACAATGTTGCTCTTACTGTGAACAATATTCTCTTGGTTCTGTTCCCTTCATTCAGTATCAATTCATGAAAGTCTTTCCAGGTTTTTCTGAATTCTGCCTGTTCATCATTTCTTATTGCATATTCCATTACATTCAGATACCACAGCTCATTCAGCCATTCCCCAGTTGATGACCAGATCTTAATTTCCAATATTTTACCACTACAAAAAATATTTATGGTAATATTTTGAACATGTAGGTCTTTTCCTCCTATTTATAATCTCCTTGGGATAAAGAGATAGTTGTGACATTTTTGGATCAAAAGGTATGTACAGTTTGGTTGCTCTTTTGGCATAGTTCAAAATTGCTCTCCAAAATCACTGGGTCAGTTCACAACTCCAACAATGCATTAATATTCCAATTTTCTCACAATGTCTCCAACATCTATCAATCAATTTCCTTTGTGTGTGTGTGTGTGTGTGTGTGTGTGTCATATTAGACAATCTGATATGTGGGAGATGGTATCTCAAAGTTGTTTTAATGTGCATTTCTCTAATCAGAAGTGATTTGAAGCACTTCTTCATTTGCCTACAGAAAATTTTCATTTCTTCATCTGAAAACTTTCTGTTCATATCCTTTGACAATTCATTAATTGGAGAGTAATTAGTAAATCTGAAATACTAGTAAATGTCTAATAAATCTGATTCAATTCCCTATAAATTTGAAAAATGAAGCCTTTATCAGAAAAACATTGTAAAGATTGTTTCCCAGCTTTCTGCTTTTCTTCTAATCTTGAATGCATTGTTTTTGCTTGTACAAAGCGTTTTAATTTAATATGATTACAATTTTCTCTTTTTTGCATTTTGTAATGCTTTCTATCTCCTATTTGATCATGAATTCTTCCCCTCCCCATAGATATGAAAGGTAGCATATTCCTTGCCTTTATGATTTGATTACAGTGTATGTCACCCTTATTTCTAAGTTATACATTCATTTTGAGTTTATTTTGGTACATGGTGTGAGATGTTGGTCTATACCGACTTGTTGTTTTATTGTTTCCAGATTTCTCAGGAGTTTTTAAATGAATTCTTATCCCAAAAGCTGGGGTCTTTGGGTTTATGAAACATTAGATTACTATGATCATTGACAACTATGTCTTGTGTATCAAATCTATTTGGTCCACCACCGCATTTCTTAGCCAGTACCAGATAGTTTTCATGATTAATGCTTAATGATATAGTTTGAGATCTAGTATGGCTAAACCATACTTACATTTAAAAAATTAATTCCTTTTTTCTTCCAGATGAATTTTTGTTATACCTTTCTAGCTCTATCAGATAATTTTAGATAAAAATCTTTAGAGAAACACATAAAAATGTGTCAAATTTATAAGAATACAAGTCATTCCCCAACTGATAAGTGGTCAAAGTATATGAACAATTTTCAGATGATGTAATTAAAGCCATCTATAGCCATATGGGAAAAAAATGCTCTAAATTACTCTTGATTAGAGAAATACAAATTAAAACAACTCTGAGGTACCACCTCTCACCTCTCAGATTGGCTAAGATGACAGGAAAAGAAAATGATAAATATTGGAGGGGATATGGGCAAATTGGGATACTAATGTATTGTTGGTGGGGTTGTGAATTGATCCAACCATGCTGGAGAGCAATTTGGAACTACGCCCAATCGACTGTCAAATGGGGATACCATTTGATCCAGCAGTGTCTGTACTGGAGATCTTAATGGAGAGAAAGGGACCCACATGTGAAAAATGTTTGTAGCAACCTCTTTTTGTTGTGACAAGGAACTGGAAACTGAGTAGATTACCTTCAGTTGAGGAATGGCTGAATAAGTTATGGTTCATGAATGTTATGGAATATTATTGTTCTATAAGAAACAATCAGCAAAAAATTGTTTTTTTTATTTATTAAAACTTTTTATTTACAAAGCGTATGCATGGGTAATTTTTCCAACATTGACTTTTGCATAACCTTTTGTTCCAAATTTTCCCCTCCTTTCCCCCACACCTTCCCCTAGATGCCAGGTAGTCCAATACATATTAAATATGTTGAAATACATGTTAGATCCAATATACATATACATATTTATACAGTTGTTCCACAAGAAAAATCAGATCAAGAAGGAAGAAAAAGAAAAACTGAGAAAGAAAGCAAAATGCAAACAAATAACAACAGAATGAGAATGCTATGTTGTGTTCCACACTCTGTTCCCATGGTTCTTTCTCTGGGTGTAGATGGCTCTTTTCATCACTGCACAAGTGAAAGTGGTTTGAATCATCTCATTGTTGAAGAGAGCCATGTCCATCAGAATTGATAGTCGTGTAGTCTTGTTGTTGCCATGTATAATGATCTCCTGGTTCTGCTCATTTCATTTTGCATCAGTTCATATAGGTCTCTCCAAGCCTCTCTGAAATCATCCTGCTGGTTTTTTCTTACAGAACAATAGCATTCTATAGGATTCCATAATTTATTTACCCATTCTCCAATTGATGGGCATTCGCTCAGTTTACAGTTTCTAGCCACTACAAAAAGGGCTCCCACAAACATTTTTGCACATGTGGGTCCCTTTCCCTCCTTTAAGGTCCCTTTGGGATATAATCCCAGTAGAAACACTGCTGGATCAAAGGATATGCATAATAACTTTTTGAGCATAGTTCCATACTGCTCTCCAGAATGGTGGGATCTATTCACATTTCCACCAACAATGTATCAGTGACCCAGTTTTTCCACATCCCCTCCAACATTAATCATTATCTTTTCCTGTCATCTTAGCCAATCAGAGAAGTCTGTAGTCATATCTCAGAGTTGTCTTAATTTGCATTTCTCTGATCAATAGTGATTTGGAGCACCTTTTCATGTGGCTACAAATAGTTTCAATTTCCTCATCTGAAAATTGTTCAGATCATGTGACCATATATCAATTGGAGAATGACTTGAACTATTATAAATTTGAGTCAATTCTCTATGTATTTAGAAATGAGGTCTTTATCAGATCCTTTGGATGTAAAAATGTTTTCCCAGTTTATTGCTTTCCTTCTAATCTTGTCTGCATTAGTTTTATTTGTACAAAACCTTTTTAACTTAATATAATCAAAATTATCTATTTTATGATCAATAATGATCTCTAGTTCTTCTTTGGTCACAAATTCCTTACTCCTCCATGATCTGAGAGGTAAACCATCCTATCTTCTTCTAATTTGTTTATAGTATCATTCTTTATGTCTAGATCATGTATCCATTTGACCTAACTTTTTGTTAGGTGTGGGTCTATGCCTACTTTCTGCCATACTAGTTTCTTATTTTCCCAGCAGTTTTTGTCAAATAGTGAATTCTTATCCCAAAAGATGGGGCCTTTGGGTTTATCATATATTAGATTGTTATAGTCATTGGCTATTCTGTGAACCCATCCTATTGGACTGATCAACTTCTCTATTTCTTAGCCGGTACCAAATGTTTTTCATGATTGCTGCTTTATAATATAGTTTTAGATTTGGTACAGATAGGCCACCTTCATTTGCTTTTCTCTTCATTAATGCCTTTGGAATTCTTGACATTTCATTCTTCCAGAATGAATTTTGTTGTTATTTTTCTAGGTCAATAAAATAATTTCTTGGGAGTTTGATTGGTATAACATTAAATAAATGGGTTAGTATAGGGAGTATTATCATTTTTATTATATTTCATTGACCTATTCATGAGCATTTAATAGTTTTCCAATTGCTTAGATCTGACTCTTTGTGTAGAAAGTGTTTTGTAGTTTTGCTTATATAGTTCCTGACTATTCCTTGGCAGAAATTCCCAAATATTTTATATTACCAACTGTTTTTTATAGGAATGGATGTTGGATTTTATCAAATGCTTTTTCTGCATCTATTGAGATAATCAAATGTTTTTTGTTAATTTGGTTATTGATATAGTGTAGAGGGCTGAAACTCTTGAGTCGTTGCACTGAGGTCGATTCAAGCACTTAGGGCTAATTACTGATTGGACAATACTGTATGGGCATATGTTTGGAAAATGCTTCTTCCCACTATCTTGTGCTGGCTCAATGATTGGTGTATACAGAGGATTGTAGGAGGGACTAGGGGGTTAAGTAAGACTATCCAGAGTTACACTTGGGCGGTAGACGAGGGAGAAGGCAGTTGTGGAGATTCTGCTTCCATCCCGTTCAATCCTGCATTTAAAGACCAAGAATAAAGACTAAGGACTTTTGCTTATCCTGACTCTGGCTGATTCTGGGGTATCCTGGGTGCTAGCACAGTTATCACAATATAGTCAATTATATTAATAGTTTTCCTAATATTGAACCAACCCTGCATTGCTGGTATAAACCCTACTTGGTCATGATGTATTATCCAGGGAATGATTTTCTGTAATCTCTTTGCTGATATTTTATTTAAGATTTTTATATTAATATTCATTAAGGAGATTGGTCTCTAATTTTCTTTCTTTGTTTTTGTACTACCTGGTTTAGGTATCAGTACCATATCTGTGTTATAAAAGGAATTTGGTAGGAGTCCTTCATTCCCTATTTTTTCAAATAGTTTATATAGTATTGGAGTTAATTGTTCTTTAAATGTTTGTAGAATTCACATGCAAATCCATCTGGTCTGGGGAATTTTTTCTTAGTGAGTTGATTAATAACTTGTTCTATTTATTTTTTCTAAAATGGGACTATTTAAGCAATTTATTTCTTCTTCTATTAATCTGGACAATCTATAATTTTGTAGTTTTCTTCCATTTCATGTAGGTTGTCAAATTTATTGGCATAAAGTTGGCAAAGTGACTCCTAATTATTGCTCTAATTTCCTTTTCATTGGTGGAAAGTTCTCCCTTTTCATTTTTGAGATTAACAGTTTGATTTTCCTCTTTCCTTTTTCTAATCAAATTAACTAAAGGTTTATCTTTTTGTGGGTTTTTTCATAAAACCAACTCTTATTTTTATCAATTCAATAGTTTTTTTTTTTTTTTTTTTGCACTTTCAATTTTATTAATCTCTCCGTTTATTTTTAGAGTTTCAAGTTTGGCATTTGATTGGGGTTTTTTAATTTGTTCATTTTCTAGCTTTTTTAGTTGCACGCCCAATTTATTGATCTTTTCTTTTTCTTTTTTATGCAAGTAAACATCTAGAGTTATAAAATTTCCCTTATTACCACTTTGGCTGCATCTTACAAATTTTGGAATGTTGTCTCATCATTGTCATTCTTTAGGATGAAATTATTGATTGTATCTTTGATTAGCTGTTTCACCTATTCATTCTTTAGGATGAGATTATTTAGTTTCCAATTTCTTTTTGGTCTATTTTCCCTTGGCCCTTTATTGAATGTAATTTTTATTGCATTGTGATCTGAAAAAAAATGCATTTTTTCTGCCTTCCTGCATTTGATTTTGAGGTCTTTATTTTCTAATATATGGTCAATTTTTTAAATAGGAACTGCTGAGAAGAAAGTGTACTCCTTTCTGTCTCCATTCAATTTTCTCCAAAGATCGATCATATCTAATTTTTCTAGTATTCTATTTACCTCTTTAACTTCTTTCTTATTTATTTTGTGTTTTGATTTATCTAGATCTGAGAGAGCAAGGTTGAGATCTCTCACTATTATAGTTTTGCTGTCTATTTCTTCTTGCAACTCTCTTAACTTCTCCTTTAGGAATTTAGATGCTACACCCCTTGGTGCATATATGTTTAATATTGATATTACTTCATTATCTATGGTAGCTTTAGGAAGATATAGTTTCCTTCCTTATCTCTTTTAATTAGATCAATTTTTGCTTTTGCTTGATCTGAGATCATGATGGCTGACCCTGATTTTTTGACTTCACCTGAAGCATAATAGATTCTGCTCCAGCCTTTTACCTTTACTCTGAATTTAATTAATTTAATTTAATTTAACTTAATTCCAGACTTTAAATGCATTTCTTGTAAACAACATATTGCAGGATTCTGGCTTTTTAATCCAGTCTGCTATCTGCTGCCACTTTATGGGAGAGTTCACCCCATCACATTTACAGTTAAAATTACTAATTATGTATTTTTTGCCATCTTATATTTACTCCAAATTACACTTTCCTCTTTTTTTTCCCCCTTTTCCTCCTCCCCAGTATTTTGTTTATTGGCACTACTTGCCTCAAGCAGTCCTCCTCCTTTAAAGACCTTCTCCCATCCTTATACCTTTCCTCAACTATTTCTGTTGTTCTTTCTATTTAGCCTACCCCTTTCCTTTTCCCCTTTACCCTCCCACTTTTCTGTAAGACGAGAGATGTTTCTTGATGAAACCCAATATATTTAATATTCTTTCTTTGGGCCAAATATGATGAGAGTAAGATTCACAGAATATTCATCAACCTCTCTTTTTCCCCTCAATTATAATGTTTCTTTGCCTCTTCCTGAGATGTAATATCCTCATTTTATCTCCACTTCCCCCTTTTATTCTGTTACAATTCCCTTCTCATCTCTAGTTTCTTTTTTATATTATAATAGTAAAATTAGATTATACATGTATTCTCAATGTATACCCATAACAGAATGACAGTTCTCAAGAGTTTTTATTTTCTTTTTACCTTTTTATGCTTCTCTTGAGTTCTATATTTGGAGGTAAAATTTTTTGTTTAGCTCGGGTCTTTTCATCAAAATAAATGGAATTCACCAGTTTCATTGAATGTTCATCTTCTTCCCTGAAAGAAAATGCTCAGTTTAGCAGAGTAATTTATTCTTGGCTACATTACAAATTCCTTCACCTTTCAGAATATCAGATTCCAGGCCCTTTGATCCTTTAAAGTGGAAGCTGCTAGGTCTTGAGTAATCCTTATTGTGGCTCCTAGGTATTTGAATTGTTTCTTTCTGGCTGCTTATAATATTTTTTCCTTGGTCTGATTTTGCCACAATATTACTTGGGGTTTTAATTTTGGGGTCTCTTTCATGAGGGATTTGGTGAATTCTTTCAATGGTCATTTTACCTTCTGATTCTGTGATATCCAGGCAGTTCTCTTTTATGATTTCTTGAATGATAGTATCTATGGTCTTTTTTTCATCATGTATTTCAAGGAATCCAATTGTACTTAGATTGTGTCTCCTAGATCTATTTTCCAGGTCGGTTGTTTTCCCAACTAAGTATTTTACATTTTTTTCTATTTTTTCATTTATTTGGTTTTGCTTGACTAATTCCTTGTTGTTTCATTGAGTCAGTCATTCATTTCCATTTGTTCAGTTCTGAATTTTAGTGAATAAATTTCTTCATTTACTTTTTTTTTTTTTACTTCTTTTTGTATTTGTCCAATTGAATTTTTAAATGAGTTTTTTGTTTTATGGATTTTTTTTCCATTTCACAAATTTTGTTTTTTAAGACATTAATTTCTGTTTCTGTTTCACAAATTCCGTTTTTCTGGGCATTGCTTTCTCTTTCCATTTTATCAAATCTACCTTTTTCAAACCCTCTTGCAAATTTTTCATTTCCTTTCCCCATTTTTCTTCTAGCTCTCTTTTAAAATCCTTTTTAATTTCTTCCAGGAGAGTCTTATGTGATGGGGACCAGGTTATATTATCTTTTGGGGCTTCATCTGGAGACAATCTGCCTTTAGTCTCCTCAGGGTGTGAAATTTGTTCTTCTCTTTCACCATAAAAGCTGTCTATGTCAGAGTCCTCTTTATTTTTTTACTCATTAAAAAAAAAAAAAAAACTTAATGTGTTCCTTTAGGGCAGGGGTCCTCAAACTTTTTAAATAGGGGGCCAGTTCACTGTCCCTCAGACTGTTAGAGGGCCAGACTATAGTAAAAACAAAAAATTGTTTTGTGGGCCTTTAAATAAAGAAATTTCATAGCCCTGGGTGAGGGGGATGCATGTCTTCAGCTGCTGCAATCTGGCCAGCGGGCCATAGTTTAAGGACCCCTGCTTTAGGGTGTAGGGGAGGTGGGGGAGAGGAAAGGGGAAAGGGAAGAAGGTGGGGGCGGTTTCCAAGTGGCTATAGCTATGCTGGGTCAGTGCTGATTCACTCCTGGTGCTGAGTGGGCGTGACCAGGTCCCTTGAGATTCTGGCATTTCAGGGTAACTATTGATCTTTTGTGTTTGTGTTGGATGTTTTATAACTTCTCTGCTGCAATCAGGGCAGAGTGGCCAACATTCTTATAGATTCCTATAGATTCTCCCAGTAGATTCTCTGCCATACAGAGTCTGCACCACCCCACAGAGTCTGTACTGCCCTGTTGTCTGGGACTCTGTGCTGTCTGGGCTGGAGATGGTACTCAGCTGCTTGCTCCAACTACCTCCTTCCTGTTTCCAATTGAAACAGACCTTTTCTGGTGATTTTCAAAATTATCTTCTACTGATAATTTGTAGTACTCCTAATATTTGTGGGTCTTCTGGTCCAGAGCTAATTCATTATTAGTGTGAGGATTTTTGAGAAGGTCAGAAAGAAATGTGTGTTGCCTCCACCATCTTGGCTCTGCTCCCCAGCAGGATAAAAGGCCTGGAGAGACTTACATGAACTGATGCTAAATGAAGTGAGTCAAGCCAAGAGAACCTGTACACAGCAATAACTAGACTATGTGATGATCAACTCTGATGGACTTGGCTCTTTTCAATAATCAGGTGATTCAGGCCAGTTCCAATAGACTTGTGGTGAAGAGAGCCATCTGCATCCTGAAAGAGAAATGTGGAGACTGAATGTCTTCTCATCATCTCCTGCCTTCCACCCACCACTCCATTGAATGTGCTCCCTCAGAGATTATTAGACCATTGACACTCTTTAGGTCTTTTCTTAGTTTATATTCTTCTCTCTTCTTTTTCTGACCAATGGAGACTATTTCTTCCTTCTCTGAATTTCCATCTCACTTGAACTCAGTACCAGACAAATTAGTGGATTTGTTTTCCTATTTCAATCTAAACTAAACAAACACTTATTAATCACCTTCTTAGTATCAGACCCAGATGCTGAGAACACAAAGACAAAACCCAAAATAGTCACTGCCCTCAAGAAGATTATATTCTATCAGTGGAAACATGCATTCATAAACATATATGTCATTTATGTATGTATAATGGAGAAATAAAATAAACAAACATTCTTTTTTATTTAATAGTATTTTATATTCCTGAAATATATGCAAAAATAGCCTTCAGCATTCACCTTCACAAAAACCTCGTGCTCCAGATCCTCTCCTCCTTCTCTCTCTCCTCCCAAGACAGCAAGAAATCTGATAAAACCAAAGCAAGTATTTATTAAGTGCAACTTACTGCATTAAATGATTTATAAATATTATCTCATTTGATCTTCATAGCAATCCTCAGATATGTATACTATGATTATCCCTATTTCACAAATGAGGAAACTGAGATTGCCTAGGGTCACACAGCTAGCTGTTGCTAGAGGTGCCCAGAGGTTTAATAATTAGACATAGGTTCCAACTATATACTTCAGGGCAGCTAAAATAATGTTGGACACATAGAAGTGTTTAGGATATTCTTGCTGACTGCCCCCATCATTTATTGGATCCAAGGGAAAATAGGATAAAGGATATTGGAATTGACTTGGGGAACATGTAGAATCCAGAAGGATTCTACTATTTGATATAATTATTTGTTAAGTATAACTATTTGAATTTCTCAACTTTTCAACACCACCTGAAAGCAGCTAGCAGAATGCTCTTTTACTACACTTGAGTTGTTTGGTGTAATGCAAATGTTGCAGTAGGATCTCTCTTCTCACTAATAAAAGAGGAAAAACAGCATGCCTTCTGTGTTTGGTTAATTAGGAGGTGAAAAGGTTAGAGCAGTGTTCACCATGACTCTGAAGAGTCAGAAACCAGCAGGGTTCCAGCTGTTGTGTTATAACTTCATGTTGTCAGGCAGGGGGAAAAAAGAGAAGGGAGAAAACCCAGAAACACGTTGCCTAGAACTGTCTGTGAGCACACACAAACATACCCATAGAAAGGGAAGAAGGAAGGAATTATTTGAGTCTCACCAAATCTGCTTTTCCTTCATTTGGCTGGCTGTGCCAGACAAAAGATAAAGTTTGAACCTGAATTGGATCCAGTCTTTTACTTAGTGCCTCAATTTTCTCTAACCTTCTGGTTATTGTTTATGCATAGAATAAAGATTGGGAGGAAAACAAAAGTAAATAGTAGCAGAGATCTCCTGGGGAGAAAAACATTATTGAGATGTGAAATATAACTGACAATAAATCAATCAACCTGTCTCTGAGAGTGTCTCTTTTTGCTATTTCCGATGATTCATTTAGAATGAATCATTATTAACATGGGGTGACGCTGAGGGGCTAATTACTCCAAAGAGAAAGCAAACCCAAACAATTAAATGTAGCTCTGATAAGTTCACATCAAACTTCACCTTTTATTATTACAATAGAAGGAAACATGAGAAACTTATGATTTCATTTTAGTAGTGCTGCTCATTGTCAGGTTGGTGACTATTGGTTATGATTAAGCCAAGTTCTGGAGTTGCAATGATTCTTATTGATAAGACAGAAACAATTTCATCAGATATCTTAATCAGGTATTTGTCATTTGAACACTTCTCAACACTGGTTAGAATGATGTAGCTTTCTATTTTTGTTTCCTTTAAAATGAACTTTACATAAAAGTTCAATCATGACCATTATGACAATCAGACTGTTTGCAGTTTGATTTAATTTCTAACAATACAGATGAAACAAAAGATGATATATGCTATATGAGTGGATACAAAGCAAACATCTTTTCTGGGGCTAGGGAGACTTTTAATAGGAGGCCCAATTACTTTAGTGCTCTTTGCAGTAAATGAAAGAACATTTTTCTTTCTCTAAGAAGGATACTAAAGATATATTGCTTTAACTTTCAAATTTGAAATTACATTAGGAAACACTTAAGGCTGGTGCTAGCTGAGACATATCTCATTTTTGGTTAGAAAGCTAGATTCTGGAAACACGTTTCTGAGGTAAACAGAATCTCCTCTGTTTATTTTTATTATTGAGACTCAGCAACATTGTTCATGACTATGCTTTTGAGCAAAGTGGATAGACATTCAAATCCAAGTCTATTCTAATAAACTGTGGTTTTCCCTTTTAACAGAGAAATAACAACCAAAAAATAGCAAAGAGTAGGACTCAGAATAGCAATGTTTCTTTTTATATTTCTGCACAGAAGAGTGGTCTTGGATGATAGTTCTAGTCCCTGGGGAAAAATCAGAATCCCTGTTACAAGATACTCTTCTAGGGTATTTGTCTCTTCCTCTCCCAATAGCTGGTGGCAACTTCTCTGACTTGAGCCACATGAAAAAGATTTTTTAGTTGTGGCTATTGTGTACTTGGATCATTCAAACTCACAATCTCCTATGATTTATGTAAGTGTGCTTAGAGTAAAGAAGACCAATGTTTGAAGTCTGTCTCTGACTTGAAGTATATGTTTCTGGACAAGTCACTTTTCTGAATTTCAGTTTCTTCATCTCTATAATGGGGATAAGGGAAGATATATGGCACTGTGTATAGAGTGCTGAGCCTGGAGTCAATAAATCTTATCTCCCTGAGTTCAGATCTGACTTCAGTCACTTATTAGTTGTGTGACCCTGGGAAAGTCACTTAATCCTGTTTTTATTTTTTATTTTTTTAGTTTCCTCATCTATAAAATGAGCTGGAGAAGAAAATGGCAAACCAATCTAGTATCTTTGCCAAAAAAATCCCAAAGGGATTCATGAAGAACTGGACATGACTGAAACAACTGAATAGCAACAAAATGGGGATAATAATACCTAAGAGTTCTTACTCCAAAGACCCATTATAAGACTAATGTGATATAATTTCTGGAAAACATACAAATGGGATTTAATATCACTGCCTTTCACTTGCGAATATTGGTATGTGCTGAGACTCCTGGGAATCTTTTCCCATATACAGGAAGTCACTTTATGTTGAAGAGAGTTTGGTTGATACAACTTTAGAAAAGGCTGAGCTGATGAGTAGGGTAGAGGGCAAATGTATATCTCAATGCTCAGAAGCTGAAAGTTCCATTCCTCTCCTTTCTAAAATCTACATGTATTGTTGGAGTGTCTGTTTTCTTATTACAACCCAAGAAAATGTTCCATTGTGAAGAGAAACATAGTCCTGTGTGGTTAAGTCTTGAGGCCTTGAAAAAGAAAACAAAGCAAAACAAATTGCTGACAAGCAGGAAAACACAGATCACTCAGGAGACTGAAGACATTTCCCATCATTAAATTTTATTTCATGTCAAAGAAGTGCACACCAACAGAGACATAGACCCTAAGAAAATGTTATTTTGGACAATGCTGAAAAGTATGGCATATACTCCACAACTGAAAGGAAATATGGCATTCTTTCTCTCTTTCTCCATATGTGTGTGTGTATAAATATAAATAAATATAACATATATATGTGTCTATACACACATATATAATATAAAATGCTTATATACATGCTATATATACATAAAATATGTATATTATATATGTGCATATGAATATGTCTGTGTGCATATATATGTTAGAATTTAATTGCAACCACACAGAAAAAGAGATATTCCTAAAATTCTTGGTGGCAGGGGGATTACTACAGAAAAATTTTTTCCCATTTATGATAGTCTTGAGGGTTGATATATTTTGAACGTGTTTGCAGATGGCATGGAGATCCATTCAGGGAATAAGTAATTGCTTCCTCTATTGCCAGAAAAATCTAAGTTATCCTATAAAAAAGAAAAAAGAGAGAGAGAGAGAGAGATGTTCCCATAACCTTATTCTAAGGGGGAGGTGGGAGACAAAACTCCAACCACAGCATTTTGAATCCAGTGAGAGAACCACATCCTACATGGGTTTGGAAACTAGGCAGAAGCCATGTATAATGTTCAGTAGCAACAATTCACTGATTGTTTCATGTTCAAGACAAGTCTTGCAAACCACTGCTGGTAAAATAACATGATTTGCATCCTGATGGAGCCAAGGAATGAGAAATGAGCTTTAGAGCCAAATGGCTGAGAACAAAGTCCATTTTCCTGACCCACCCCTAAATTGCCAAATATTGTACAGTGTGAGAGAAGATCAACCGAGGAGCTGGAGCTGGAAGGGACCAGTTTAAGGAGCCAATTCCTTAATTTTTACACTGAAAAAATTAAGACCAAGAGAAATGAAATAACTTTTATAAGGTAGTATATGGAATAAGGACAAGACTCAACATTCAAAAACAAGCCTTTTGATTCCCAAATCAGTGTGCATTTCATCATGTTGCTTCCATAGAAGATTGTATTCACAAGATGGAGGAAAGTTCATCATTGTACTTTGTCATTTGTTTCTTCCCTACTCCCTCTCCACCCTCCAGAGAATGGGTGACATTAATTTTATCTTTGCTACCCAGAAAAAGTTAAGGAATAAAAATCTGGCATCTTTGTCAAATAAAAAGATTTTACTGAAAAAATAGAAAGATTTTAATGAGAAGTGAGGCACTTCACATGTGTATGTTTGTATATATGCATGTGTGTGTTTTAGCTAGAAATTTATGTTTGTACTAGAGATGATTTCTAAGGAAATTTACTTACAAGTATGCAACAATGAGGCCAATAATCAGGAAGTATTAGATTGGAGTTTTGAGATGCAGTGTAGTATTGTGGGAAGAGTGCTGGGGTCAGAGTCAGGAAATCTGGATTCAAATTCTGAGACTTATCAGTTGTGTCACTTTAATGAAGATGTTACAATTCTCAACTTCAGTGTCTTATTTGTTAAACAGTAATAATTATACCTCTTAATTTAAAAGATTGTTTCAAGGAAGGGAAGAAACTATGTAGATGTGATTTACTGTAACAACATTAAAATATTAGGCATAAAATATTAGCCTTTGTCCCTAACACAAAAATCACAAAAGTCTTTGTGCAGTTTGAAACTTATAAGCACTAAGAGTTTTGAGACACAATATATTACACTGTCAAAATCAGAATTTTGGGGTAATTCCTCACTTTCTTCATGACTGTTTTTGTGGCATTTAGCAACTTCCTGAATTTCTGGGCTAAACTGATGGGGTTAGGAAGGATATAAAACAAGTTATAGACAACTCTTTATTTCCAGAATTTTGCCTTCCTCCTCCCCTCCAATATACATAAGCATTGAGCCAGATTCTCTGACTGACAAATCCTGGTTTTATTTAACAACCAGAGTATGGGATAAGGGAGCTGGGTTCTGTCCCTTCCACTACTGACTTGCTATGTGACTTTGAGAAAATCACTTTATCCATAACTCAATTTTGCCCTTTGTAAATGGTGATATGAATACCTGCCTGATCTATTTTAAAGGGCTATTGTGAAGACTGAATGAGAGAATGGATGCCTTGTGTTTTATTAGGTGGCTATTATTTTAATTTTAATTGTTTATGCTGCCTTAAAACCTGTAAGAAAAAAGTGGCTAAGATAATTGTCACCAAAATAATTGCGCCTGTAACTTTAGAGCATCAAGTTAGTTCCTGATATGCAAATAGCTACCACCAACAAAGAATATAATTTATCTTTGTGTCAGTGCCCTCATTCTCATCTTACATCCTTAGTATTGCCAATTCTTCCCTGTTATCAGGAGATTGATGAAACATTACACATTTAAGTGATAAGTTTTTTTTGGGGGGGAGGGGTCACAAAAGTTTGAAATCGTTTTTCTGCCTTGATCTGGATTTCCTACCAGTTCAACAAACACATGATGCTTTAATAGAAAGAAAGCCTGAGTTCTCCTAAGACTTTAAATAATATGTCAGGGTGATAGAAATCACTGGGGGTGGTTGGGAGGGATTAAGTTAAATCAACATTCACAGTTGTTACACGTTCATTGCTGGCATGGGGAGAAGAACAGAACACTACAAGATGAAGCTGGGTTGTTCTTTCTGTTCTGAAAAGATTTATATAGTCAGGGAGCATATCTGTTTAAAAAATGGGTCTCAGTGTGGAGAAGATATTTTATTCAACTATTGCCTATGGAGGGTATGACCTGCAGAGCTGTTAACCTGTGAAAAACTACTTTAGCTGTGCAGTTTCTCTTTTTTAAAGGCCTCTGGCCTCATCTGGCATGGCGCCCTCCTGCCTCCTCTCCTGTGGAGTGTCTCTATCACGCCTCTAGCAAGAGAGGTGGGTGGGAAGATAGTTTTGTCATTAAGCCAGCTAACAGGGTTTTATGAACCAGCCAGGTTCTGCTTGGCTAATAGCTTTTTAAAGAGGCTTAGGGAAAGAAAAGAGGTCTTGGGCTGAAAAGAAATCCTTTATTCCCCCCCCCACCCCCACCTCCGGTTTGGATGGTTTCAAATGGTAGGAAGATGGCATAAGCAAACAGGCAACATTCACTTGTAGGAGTAAGAGTCTGTAGACTTAAAAGAAAAAAAATAAAAAGGAAAGAAAAGGAAAGTAGGAAAAAAAGAAGGCAGGAAGGGAGGAAGGTAGAAAAGCAGGAAGGAAAGTAGGAAAGAAGGAAGAAGGAAGGAAGGAGAGAGGAAAAAAAGATGAATACACTACATATATTGGATTCAGCCAATGGTTGGGATAATTTCAAACTAAATAGAATGAACCAAAATAATTTATTAATTAGGGAATCCTTCTAGAATGTCCTCACGATCAGTTTCTTCCTTTGATGCAATTATCTCTGACTTTATACATCTATTTATAATATTTCTGACTTCACCAAAAACATATGTAACCCTGGAGCTGCTTATAAAGCAAGCTTCAGCTGGTGTAGAAGGCAGCTGTCTACCTGGAAAAAGGTGTGAGCCAAGGGAGGCCTTTGACACCTGTGTTATAGAAATTATAATAGATGTGAGTTCCTTTAAAAAATCAAGGATAGCTATTGGTTTAAAAGGCAATTATTATTTGCAGTCTGGGAATTTTCAAAAATTCCACCCTTAAATTATGAATGGTAGCATTGGTTGGCTGATTTCAGAGATCTGAGAGAAAAGCATTAGTATTGGTAATGTGGCATGAAACATAAGCTTGATAAAAAAATAATTAAGAAATAGTAAAAACAATTATCATCCTTGCCAAGTCTAACTACTTATTATCTGGAACGCATTAGGAAGGCAGTGTAAAAGAACTACAGATACAAAGTAAGGCAAATACAGTCCTTATTCCCAAGGAACTGACAATCATCATATGTACCAAGATAATATAAGTAAATAATTAGATTCACACAGGGTATATTCATATAGATAGAAGGTACACTAGCATCTGTGGTTGAGGATGAGAAGTAGAATTGGTAAAAGTATACGGTAGAAGATGTATTTTTATTTGAGACTTGAAGAAATACCAGGAAATTAAGAGGAAGATATTAGAAATTCCAGGCACAGGAGAGAACCAGTGTAAAATTTCAAGGATGGGAGATAAGTGATGGAGTACCTTTTGTGAAGAACAGCATATACATCAGTATAGTTGGAGAAAAGAAGGCAGTTGAAATATAATGGAAAGTGGAAAGGGTCCTATTGGTCAACTGTTAAAACAGAGGACTTATCTTTGATATTAGAGACAAAAGAAAGCCAGAAAGAGAGAGACTGAGAAAGACAGAGAGATAGACTAAGAGGGAGAGACAAAGAGACAGAGACAGATACACACACACACACACACACACACACAGAGACAGAGAGACAGAGAGAGAGAGAGACAGAGACAGAGAGAGAGACAGAGAGAGAGAGACACACACAGAGAGAGACACAGAGAGAGAGAGAGACAGAGAGAGAGAGAGAGACAGAGACAGAGAGAGACAGAGAGAGAGACAAAAAGAGCGCTGTGAACTGTGCTAAACTGATAAACACTGAGGATACAACACAAAAGACAAGACAGTGCCTGCCTTCAGGAAGCTTTTACTCTATGCATCTTAATGGTGAAAGACACATAAAAATATGGAAAGGTTGGAAGTAGGTATAAAGAAGCAAAGTTCCAAATGAGTATCTAAAAAAGTCCAGATAGGAATTGAGCTCATGAAATGGTGGGGAGGGTTAAGAATTCTAAAAAAGGGCTAGATGGCACAGTGGATAGAGCACCAGCTCTGAAGTCAGGAAGACCTGAGTTCAAATTTGGTCTCATGTACTTAATACTTCCTAGCTATGTGACTCTGGGCAGGTCACTTAACCCCAATTGTTTCAGGAAAAAAAAAAATTCTAAAAGAGTTCCCCAGGGCAGAGGAAACTCCAAAAAGGAGAAAGCATCAATTCCAGGAAGAAGATGAACATATCAAATGCTACAGAACACCAAGAAGTTGAAGTTGATGAAAAGGTCATTAGACTTGGCAATAAAGAGATCATTATTAACTTTGACTAGTTAAGTTTCAGTTAAGTGACAAAGGCAAAAGTCAAGATAAGACTAGGTGAGAACATCAATGGAAGTTCTGGATGGTGGCTATCTATCTGTGAACTAGAATTTTAGTAAATGATATAACCAGAGTAATTGAAACTGAATTCATACTGCGCGCACACACACATACACACACACACATGTATTACATACACAGTATTTAATAATCAGATTTTTTTTTCCAATATAAAGATTGGCTCCATCATTCCCTACCTTTCAAGATGTTAGACAATCTATTTACAAATTAAGAATGCCAATGGGAATGTAGCTAATAGATAAGAGCAGAAAAGAAATATATAGGATAATCTCTTTGGAGAATGTGATACCGATAACTTTCTGTTACTTATGATACTGTTCTTAATTGCTTTCACCATTGGCTTCAGAGACATATCATAGTTCTCCTTCTAACAGTATAATTGGCTTTTTTTTGTTTTGTTTTGTTTTGTTTTTGGTACTCCTAGTCCCTTAAAATGTCTGTTCCTTAAAGTTTTTACTTTTCTACACTCTCTTCTGATTATATTCTCTCCCTTAGTAAACTTATCCACTCTTAAGTATCACTTTTAAGCAGATGATTCTCAATTCTATATTTTCAGACCTGAATGTTCTTTTAAGTTCTAGACATTTCTTTCTAAATGTATACAGGATATTTCTACCTAATTGCCTTGCAGGCACCTAAAACTCAACATGTCTAAAAATATACTACTTATAGTTTCCCCAAACTATTCCCCTATTTTATATTTTATTCTGTCAGCTAAAATCAAATGTTTGAAAAATTTACTTTCTTTGAGTTTTTCTTCTCTCACCTAAAATATTAAGTTACCAAAGTGCCATTGTCTCAATCTCAACTGCAATCTGGATGCCCACATCATTATTAAGTTGAAAGCTATCCAAAAAGTTACCAAAAACTCTTGATTACTAAGTCTTATTAGACTTATGGTCCAATTCTCTCTAATAACCTGACAAAAATTAGATTCATTATGTTCTCCCTTAAAACTATTCCTCTTTCTAACTTTTCTATTTTGGTTAAGGGAACCTTTGAGGCATCTAGGTTCTCAACTATGTGTCATTTTTACTACTCAATCTCACTTAGTCATCATATCTAATTAGTTGCCAGATACTGTCATTTCTATCCCTGATAGCCCGTTGATAACAGGCATCCTTTGTTTCACCCTTAATTTTATTGGGAAATTTTCTTCATTACAAATAATGTTTGCTGATGGTTTTAGATAGATGCTGCTTATTATTTTAAGGAAGAATCCCTTTACCATATGCTCTCTGATATTTTTTAACAGGAATGAGTGCTGTATTTTGCAAAAACTTTTTCTGCTTTATTGAGATTATCACCTGATTTCTGTTGATTTTCTTATTGATATGGTTAATTCTGGTAATACTTTTTCTGATATTGAAACAGTCCTGCATTCCTGGTATAAATCCCACTTGGTCAGAGTATGTTATCCTGTTGAAAAGTTGTGCAATCTTTTTTGCTAGTATTTTATTTGAAATTTTTTGCATCAATATTCATTAGGGAAATTGTTCTGTAATTTTCTTTCTCCGTTTTGGTTTTTCCTGATTTAGGTATCAGCGACGTATTTATGTCATAAAAGGAATTTGGCAGAATCCCTTCATTACATATTTTTCCAAATAGTTTATGTGGTATTGGAATTAATTGTTCTTCAAATATTTGGTAGAATTTACTTGTAAATCCATCGGACCCTGGAGATTTTTCTTGATTCCATTGATGGCTTGTTCAATTACTTTTTTGTAAAATGGGACTATTTAAATAATTTATTTCCTCTTCTGTTAATCTGGGTACTTTATATTTTTATAAATAGTCACCCCTTTCTATTAGATTGTTGAACTTCTTGGCATACAGTTGGGCAAAATAGTTACTGATTATTACTTTAATTTCTTTTTCATTGATGATAAGTTCACCATTTTCATTTTTGATATGGTACTTTGGTTTTTTTCTTTCCCTTTTCTATCAAATTAACCAAAAAGTTTACCAATTTTATTATTTTTTTCATAAAACCAACTTTTAATTTTATTTTAGTTCAGTTGTTTTCTTAGTTTTATTTTATTAATCTCTCCTTTGAATTTTAGAAGCTACCTAGTGTTTTTAATAGAAATAGTGTTAGATTTTGTTAAAAATCTTTTTGTATACTAATTGAGACAATCATATGATTTTTGTTTTTTTCTTATTGATTTTCTTAATTAAGCTGATATTTTTAAAAAAATATATTTAGACATTCCTGAATTCCTGGTATAAATTCTATCTGATCATTTTGAATGATCTTTGTGATATATTGTTGTATTTTTCTTCCTAGTGTTTTACTTAAAAATTTTGCCTCAATATTCATTAGGAAAAGTGGTCTATACGTTTTTCCTTTGTTTTTGCAATTTTTGGTTTAGTATCAGTGTATATGACCATCTCATTAAGTCCCTGAATTTCTTTATCCAGCAAATACTGTGCTACATGGCCATGAGTCACATAATATGATCTCATCAGAATCAGAAGTAAAAAACAGTGGAAACAAAAGGGGAGTATAAGTTGCCTCCATCATATTACCAAGGAAATAACTAACTGTTGAAAGAGGTATAAAAGGCAATATAGAGAGCATACATGCCTGGAAAAGAAATGGACTTGTCATGCAGCAGCTATTGAATTTGGATTGACCTAGTTAGTACTGGTGTTCCTGAGAGTCTAAAAGAAATAGAGGAAAGCTCTTATTGTATTCAACAAAACTTCTATTGATGGTTTACCAAAAACCATAGAAAAAATTGCATAAAACATGAATGGATTATGAAACTTTAATTTCCCATCACAAAAAATGTATCAACAAAAGAAATTAATTTTTTGGAAAAAGATGGAAAACAATATCTTTTTAGTCATGGAAAATATATTGAATGGTTTTACTTGAACTATGGTTATTAAAAGGGAAATTTTCCATTTGGGGGTGGAAGGGAGTTAAAAGTTGGTTAATTCAAACTTATACAAACTTGATTTATTCCTCAATCAATAAATCATCAAAGGATCTTAACAGGTAATTTTTCAGATGAAGAAATTAATTTTCTATTGTTATTTGAAAATATCTCAGTATTGAGCAGAAAAGTGCAAATTAAAACAACTCTGAGATATGTCCTTATACCAACTAGATTGGCTAACATGACAACAGGAAAATGACAAGTGTTGGGGTGTGTGACTCAGAATGGTGAGTGGTCACCATTTAATAAAAAGCTGGAGATCATTCTAGGAGCAAAATAAAAGTTTACCATACATTCTTATGAGAAGCAGGTGTCCCTCCAGTCAAGCAAGCAATTGAAGGGAGGAGGCACCTTTTAGGACAGGTTTTACACTTTAAATAGTCCCTAATGCAACCAACCCTCATTGGCTGATGGTCTTACATTCTAAATGAGGGAACTACTCAAGAAATTGAACTTTGGCCAATAAGTACAGAGTTGTCCAAATTTGATTGAAGTAGGGAGAAAATGATGTCATGGGAGGATAGCAGGAAGGGGATTTAGGTATGCCCTTGAGTCAAAGCTCAAGGACCTTCAGGACTACTCCAACTCTGAAGTAGATGAAGTTGATTTTCACAACTATCTTGAGAGATCTCACCCCATGTGGTTCAGTCCCTGCTCTTAGTTGTACACTGAGGTCTCTTCAAATTTTTTTTAACATAATTTCACATTCCCATCTAATTCCTTATCTCCTTCTGTTCCTGTCAGTCTTCTTGGGCCACTGGCTCCCACCCTTTTCTTTTTAACACCATCAATCTAACAGAACCTTCAATTTTCTCTTCTAACCTGATCATTCTGGATAATGAGTTTTGGACTATTCTAGTTATCGTTTGACTCAAACAAGGTATGCAGATAGGGAGTAATAAAACACCATTAAGTGCTATAGGGCCAAACTAAAGATGCTACTTCCACCAGCTTTCCCCCAACCAGGACCACCAGGAAGTATTGAACGGTGAGGTCCAGGTCTGTACAAGAACATGAGCAAGTTTTCTAATGTTCTTAGTGATTTCTTTTACTAGATTTCCACTGTCAGAAATCCTTATACAATATGTTGATAAATTTAGTTTCACACAACCTTCCCCTCCCTTCTTCAGCTAACAAATAATCTAGCATAAGTCTATGCTGTAAAATGGCTTCTCTGGTTTGAGTAGCTTGGTCAGCCAAAAAGATCTAGTGCCTTATCTGTCTGATTGTCTAATTTCTACAACTGCTTGAAGTCTAATTATCCCATTCAACATATATATATATATATATATACCCCTATTACCAGCCAGGTGGCTGGCCCATACTCTTTAACTTTCAGGGGCCAGGTGTCACCCCAACCATTTGCATCTCCAGTTTGGGTAATGGAGGTATTTAAACCCTCTTCCCAGATGATCATACAACTGAATCTCTAAATATTTGTCTGCCTGTTCAGGAAGAAAGAAAGATTTTGGCTTTATTAATCCAATATAACAGATCCCTGTCCAATTAGGAAATATTCAGAAGGTGAGTATAGGCAGTTAAGCCACAGATCTAGTAGTGGTCCTTTAGAGCAGGTTGTTCCCTTGAAAATGCGTCTGAGCTATTTCTTGTAAAAGGGTATTAGTCTCTCATCCTTATGGGACCTTTCCCCACGAAAGTAACATAGTGACATTTCCATAATCCTTGCTCCTTCTTCCAACTACAATTGGCAACTGGCCATTGATCTGGTAGGCTGGAAGTATTCCAAAATGTGGAAAACAGAGTCCCATATTCCCCAAGTGCCCCTGGAGTGACATTGTACCAGCCCCATTGATAATTATACCCATCTCAATGATAATTGTACCCACTTATATGTTCCCTTTCCTCTTATTCTCCTTTATACAACTTAATACATCCCACTCTATTTCATTACACTCAGCTGTAGGAACCTGTTAATAGCAATATCCTTGTTCTCCTCCTGTTTCTGGGAAAGCATCCACAATGCAGCTTTTCCAATCCTTCCCACATTTCAATTGGGGCTTCATCCCCATGTCTTGTCAATATTTAGACATTTCCATTCGATCAATTGTTTTTGGCTTCAAATATGCTCTCTAGTAAGTCCATTCAAATACACTATTTCCCAGCTTCAAACCTTTCCCTGTCTGAAATAAGCAGTATTTCCCTTTTCTGTTGTCTGTCAATGGCAACTGGAGTTTCTCTTCTAAGTTCCAGAAACCAGTCCCATTGTGAATTTGGGATTAGTTACTGAGGATCCAGGCTGGGCTTAAGGGGACAAGTACTCAGGGCCATTGCCTCAATTGGTGGGATCCATTATAGATCCAACAATTTGTTAAGTTAAAAGTCCTTCCTATATTCTACATGTCCAGGAGGAATTGGTTCTCATCTCTGGGAGGTAAAGATCTGTTCTCTATGACCACCATGATTATCATGAGGAAACAAGTAAACCCAAAGCCCAGGGAAAACTCCATGAGGTTAAACTATTTATTACACACTGTGAGGTTAAGGTGAAATTCCTATGGGAAACAGGCAAAGAGGCCCAAAGTAATTAATGTAAAAAAAGTCATACATAGACAATTATTACAATGCACTGGGTTCAGAGATTGTGTTCCCATTCAGTGGAGGCCCCCTCTTCAAATGTAATTTGAGGTCTTCCTCATCTTCAACTGTCCACTCCAATAAAGATGGTGCCACAGGTCCTTTTGTTCTGGTATGGTGTGTCCATTTTCATTCTTGGGTCTGAATTGCAGTGTCTGAGGTCAGTATCACCTAGTAGGGTCTGTCCCAGCATGGAGTCAGCTTCTCATCCTTCCAGGATCAGATCAAAACCCAATCTTCAACCTGAATTCTATGAATAGGGAAACCTATAGAAGGAGTCTGAGCTATTAACCCTTTTTGTTGTACCAATGATTTAACAAATCTTTTAATCATTTAAAGAAAGATGGACAGAAGCAGCTACACCCAAAGAAAGAACACTAGGAAATGAATGTAAACTGTTTGAATTTTTGTTTTTCTTCCCAGGTTATTTATACCTTCTAAATCCTATTCTCCCTGAGCAACAAGAAAACTGTTTGGTTCTGCACACATATATTGTATCCAAGATCTACTGTAACCTATTTAACATGTATAGGACTGCTTGCCATCCAGGGGAGAGGGTTGAGGGAGGGAGGGGAAAAATCGGAACAGAAGTGAGTATAAGGGATAATGTTGTAAAAAATTACCCTGGCATGGGTTCTGTCAATAAAAAGTTATTTAAAAAAATAGATTGTTGGTTCCTTGAAGACAAACATGTCATTTTTAATTTGGATCCTTAGTAACTATTATAGTGCATGAAGCAAAATAGAGACTCAAAATTTATATATTGATTGATTATGCTTAGAGTATTTTTTTATTCCAGTTATTATTCCAAGTTCTCATTAAAGAAGCTAGCCCTCTGTATCCCTAGTACCTAAATACCAGTGGCATAGAGAATAGATAGATGGCTTCAGAGTATGGTTTCAAGTCATTTAATCTCTCATTGTTCTATGCAGGCTATAAACTGAAGAGAAGGTACTGACCTGTTTTGGTAGAGGGCATTTCCTTGCTTGGGAGTTGTGAAATAACAGATTTAGCTCCCTTGCTGATATATAATTTAATCATTTGCCATTTTATTTCTTGATTCATCTTATTCTACTTTCCCAGAAGAGGGAGGATGTCAAAAGGTGATCACATTGTTCTGCTAGCCCGGTAGGATCTTCTATTAAGAGCCTCATTTCCTTCTTTAAGGTCCTGACTTATGTATTACTCAGGGGAGTTCTTGATTTGCACCCTTAAGGGCCATGCCCATCCTCTAGACTCTGCCTCACAACAAAGAACAGTGACTGCTTTTAATTGGAAAGGCCCTCTTAATTGAAGAGGTCTCAAAATTAATCCTGGGATAGCTATTAACCCCCAGGGTTCAGAGCATTTTTAAAAACCAAAGGACATCAGTGGCTTAGTAGGAAACCTAATAGACATCAAGGCCTCCTACCTGAACTGACTCTCTGGGTCCCCCACACTCATCCCTGCCACCCTGATTCCACCTAACCAGGAGAAATTAGCTTTCCTGGAAATTGGAGGGAAAGTGCAGTTTATACCCTAGACTCTAGGCCACTTAACATTTTTACTATAGACAAGAATTTTTGCTCCTAGAATTTTTCTCTCCCATTCTTTTTTGATTGGCATCCTATGCCCCTGCCAGCAATTAGCTCATTAACTACCTTCAGCTGGGGAGCTCTGTGGGCAGTGGGGGCATTTGGTATTGTTAGGTGGGCTATCAGTATTCTTAAAGGCAGCCCACAGATGGGATCTGATGCATTTCCTGCAAAAGGCTCCATTCTTAAATGTCACCATCTCAACTCTGGATGATTCCTCACTTTTAATCTGCTCCTGAGATCTGTTTTCTCTGGGCTTCAAGCTTTGGATTTTCAATTGCTCTTCAGCCTGGAAAACATGGGATGACTGACTTGGACAAACACTGCTCAGATGCCCTGCTGTTGTTTTTAGACCTCACACCTCCCCTCCTGGCATGAACCCCAAAATGAACTAGGGCCATCTCTATAACCCTTGTCATTTTGAAGCAGCTACGAAATAAGAGACTTCTGCCCATTTTATCCCAAATGAATTTGGGGGTGACTGCTTGAGGGGGGAACGACTAAGGGATCCCGAAATTCTATGAAAACTCCTTCAAAGAGAAATTCTCCTTGAATCCTCCTCTGTGAAACCCACCCCAAGAAACCAAGACAAAGTGGTTTATCTTGATGGGACTAGTTGAAGTATTAAATTCCAAGATTTTCTAGCCCTATTGTCATCTCAAACTCCCAGTAAATGGTCTCATATAGGCCTGGGGGTAGTGATAGCATTGAGGGAATCTCTGAAACTTCTCTCTCAGATTTCCTTGTAAAAATGGCAACTTGGGGCTCAATTCTAGCAAAAGACCTAATATGCCATGCCAAGGAAACTCTCTCTTCCTGGCATAGCAGCAAACTCTGCCCGCTGGAATGATATTCTCTTTCAGTGTTACCCTCTCTTTATCCTCACCTATTTCCCTAATGAGACTTTATATCTCTCTGTTGGGATCTCTCTACTAGAAACTTTACTTCTATTCCAGGACCTTGCCACTAAGGAATTAAGTCTTTCTATTCATGCATAGGATGAATGCCAATAATAAACTTCTTTTTATTAGTCTAGCTTTTCAGGTTTGTAAATTCCTTTATGAAGGATCTCTGTGCCACCAGAAAGGGGGTTTCCAAAACTCCCTACCTTGCTCTGAATCCCAAGGGGATTTAGGGAAGCCAAACCTCTTCATTTGGTTCCCTGAACTCCCAAACCTGCCACTAACCTCATCATTTAACTCTCTGACCACCAGGAACTTTAATCTAATCTCATCATTTTGGTTCCCTGAATTTAATCTCATCAACCTCAGTCATCCAAGAAGGCCTATCCTAACAGAGTACCCTCCAGAGTCTAACTCAACTCAAGGGGCTCACAGGGGCTTACCTCTGGGTTGTTGTGCAACAAATTGCTTGACTGATCTGTCCTCACACCTAGCCCAGCTGGTCTGAATTTTTACCTCAGAGTTTCTCACTTTTGCTTTTGCTCTGAGTCTCTTTACTTGGGGTCCACTTTACCTTGGAGAGCAAGGAGAAGGTCCTGAACACTGGCGGGCTGCCTAAATGCACACTAGCGCCCAACAGTTCTCCTACTCACCAAGTAATGTGATCCGGACTAGCCCCCAAAACTGTGTGGCCCAGAATGGTGAGTGGTCACCATTTAATAAAAAAACTGGAGATATCTCTAGGAGCAAAATAAAAGTTTATTGTACATTTTCATGAGAAGTGGGCGTCCCTCCAGTCAAGTAAGCAATCAAAAGGAGGAGGTACCTTTTGGGACAGGTTTTACACTTTAAATAGTCCCTAATGCAAATATCCCTCCCACCACTGACCATCATTCTCATTGGCTGAGGGTCTTACATTCTAAACATGGGAAGTACCCACGAAATTGAACTTTGTCCGATAAGTACATAGTTGCCCATATTTGATTGAAGTAGGGAGAAAATGATGTAATGAGAAGATACCAGAAAAAGGACTTTTAGGTATGCTCTTGAGTCAATGCTCAAGGACCTTCAGGCCTACTCCATCTCTGAAGCAGATGAAGCCTTACTCAATTTTCACAGCTGTCTTGAGAGATCTTACCCCATCTTGTTCAGGGGGTATGTGCTAAAATTGGGACACAAGTGTTAGAGGAATTGATGAGTCTTCCTGACTTTAGTTCTGGAGGCTATTCATTGAGCCATTTAGTTATTTTCTGAAAAGGTTTAAGGGGTTCCAAAAAATTGTATTATTTTATTTAGACCCAGTTTATTTGCAATTCCAATTTCAGCAGAGAGAGACATTGGGTGATTTGGTAAAGTTTAATGTAAGAAACATCTTTACTTTTAATACATACTGAATATATATTAGGCAGAATTAAGAAGAAACAATACTTGACTAAATCCTATGGGCATAGAATAAATCTTCATCTAGTTATAAAAAATGTGTTTTTTTTTTCTTTCAGGTTTCTATTGGAAGAGAACAATTTAAAATAAGGATGAAATTATTTCAATAACAAAAAATTCCCAATTTCTGCCAAAAATATTTGTGTTTTTCAGGACTCAGAAAAACCACTAGGTACTTCTATCAATAGTTTTTCCTTTTTGGTCACTAAGCCAGATTGTCACTCACCAAAGTCTCCTGTTACTCTAGTTATCTCTTCCAGATGTCTGAATGGCTCTTGCAAAACCTCTAAAATTCAAGCTCTTCCCATTCTTTCTTATCCTTTCTCAGTTTTTGCTTCCAGTGAACTATATCTGAATTCTTTGAGTTGAAAGCTGGCAACTTTCCAGGAAGTTAACACTTTATTTTTTTCTATTGAAATTCAAACTGCTTCTTTTAAAGAAACCTTTTAATATCACCCTAGGGGATTTAAACTGGGAGAGTGAAAAATCATAGAATCCAAATGCCTGTAAGGAAGCTGGACTCAAACATTTTTAAGTCATAGCACATTAACTATAGTGGAAAGGCCAGGTGTGGGAAGTATAGAGAAAACTCCACAGCCTATCTTCCCAAATTCATCTGCTTGATTGGTAGGATGAACTCTTATTTTTATTGAACTTCTTTTGAATTAGAATGCTGGCTGTAAAATTATGAGTAAACTATCTGAGGTAACTGAAGAAAATCTTTACTAATAGCCTTAGCTGTACCAGATCTAAAATTATATTATAGAGCAGCAGTTACCAAAACTATTTGGTATTGGCTAAGGAATAGATTAGTTTATCAGTGGAATAGGTTAGGTTCAAGGGATAAAACAGTCAACAAATATAGCAATCTAGTCTTTGACAAACCCAAAGACCCCAGCTTTTGGGATAAGAACTTACTATTTGATAAAAATTGCTGGGAAAATTGGAAACTAATATGGCAGAAACTAGGCATTGATCCATACTTAATGCCGTACACCAAGATAAGGTCAAAATGGGTTCATGACCTAGGCATAAAGAATGAAATTATTAATAAATTAGAGGAACACAGGATAGTTTACCTCTCAGACCTGTGGAAGGGGAAAGTCTTTATGACCAAAGCAGAACTAGAGATCATTACTGATCACAAAATAGAAAATTTCGATTATACCAAACTGAAAAGTTTTTGTACAAACAAAACTAATGCAGACAAGATTAGAAGGGAAGCAATAAACTGGGAAAATATTTTTACAGTCAAAGGTTCTGATAAAGGCCTCATTTCCAAAATATATAGAGAATTAACTCTAATTTATAAAAAATCAAGCCATTCTCCAATTGAAAAATGGTCAAAGGATATGAACAGACAATTCTCAGATGAAGAAATTGAAACTATTTCTAGTCATATGAAAAGATGCTCCAAGTCATTATTAATCAGAGAAATGCAAATTAAGACAACTCTAAGATACCACTACACACCTGTCAGATTGGCTAAGATGACAGGAAAAAATAATGATGATTGTTGGAGGGGATGTGGGAAAACTGGGACATTGATGCATTGTTGGTGGAGTTGTGAACGAATCCAACCATTTTGGAGAGTAGTTTGGAACTATGCTCAAAAAGTTATCAAACTGTGCATACCCTTTGATCCAGCAGTGTTACTACTGGGATTATATCCCAAAGAGATTATAAAGAAGGGAAAGGGACCTGTATGTGCACGAATGTTTGTGGCAGCCCTTTTTGTAGTGGCTAGAAACTGGAAACTGAATGGATGTCCATCAGTTGGAGAATGGCTGAATAAATTGTGGTATATGAATATTATGGAATATTACTGTTCTGTAAGAAATGACCAACAGGATGATTTCAGAAAGGCCTGGAGAGACTTACACGAACTGATGCTGAGTGAAATGAGCAGGACCAGGAGATCATTATATACTTCAACAACAATACTATATGATGACCAGTTCTGATGGACCAGGCCATCCTCAGCAACGAGATCAACCAAATCATTTCTAATGGAGCAGTAATGAACTGAACTAGCTATGCCCAGAAAAAGAACTCTGGGAGATGACTAAAAACCATTACATTGAATTCCCAATCCCTATATTTATGCCCACCTGCATTTTTGATTTCCTTCACAAGCTAATTGTACAATATTTCAGAGTCTGATTCTTTTTGTACAGCAAAATAACGGTTTGGTCATGTATACTTATTGTGTATCTAATTTATATTTTAATGTACTTAACATCTACTGGTCATCCTGCCATCTGGGGGAGGCGGTGGGGGGTAAGAAGTGAAAAATTGGAACAAGAGGTTTGGCAATTGTTAATGCTGTAAAGTTACCCATGCATATATCCTGTAAATAAAAGGCTATTAAATAAAAAAAAAATAGCCTTATAAATACAATTAAAATCTGCAACTCTTTTTTGGTTTGTTTATTTTTATTTTTGTATACCAATTATCAGTTCTGTATTAAAGTATGCGAAGATGTAAACAATCAAACTCAGACAAGTATTAGAAATCAACAAATCCCAAAAGCATATGGGGGTGATCATAATAAAAAAAATAAAAAAACCTTTTCTTTGTAGTTTATTAACATGATGTTTTATCTTTCAACACTTGGCCACTCACAGCATAAAAGTTTAATAAATAGAATTGAATGGGACCAGGTGAAGTTTTCTCAAAAACTCTATGAGATGAAGTAGATCAGGCCTTAGGCCCAAATTTTAGGAGTCACATGATTTTTAGGACTAGAAGTCTCTAGGGCAAGAAAGATCAGACCCTAGGCCTAAGCTACAGGAAATGACAGCAAGTGACAGCACCCACAGGAAGCAGACAACATTGGTGACCATAGGTCAATAATAGTTACTTCCTTTTTTAGTGCATCCAGTGAAAAGATTTGGGTCTTTTGCTATTTAACCAGTTTTACTGAAATGGACAAAAGACTGGCCCCCTCATCCCTGGGTCAAGGGGCCTCAGGCTTATAGGAAAATGTTGCTTAAACTAAAGTAAGGGAAGTATTATGTTCAATCAGAATGCTTGCCTAACAATGTCAGACATCCTGTAAGTCCCCAGCATCCCCCTTCTCCAGCTAGAGGTCGAGTCACTGTTGTAACCGCAAGGCAGAACAAAATTGCTTATAAGCCTGTCTCTATTCAGGTTCGAGGCAGTACTATACTGAGAGTCTGCCCCGGCCCTGGCCGGTAAATAAACAATAAATGATTTCTAAATTACAAACACCTTGCCTGTCCTGAATTTTATTGCCTGGGCTATTTCATTACTATTTCTGGCTTGCTAGGCCAAGGCACATGTTGGGAGCTGGGAGCTGAGGGACTCTATGTCTGCTCAGGTGTGCTTGGACCTCTCCTTGCGAAGAATGAATAAATACTTTCTCTTTGTATCTGAAGATGTTTCTGATTAATAAATTTAGGGAAGGGGTCTAGCATCCATTCCACATGGAAACATCAGGCTTTTCAAAATGACAAATGGTTTTAAAGAGTTCGAAAGGACTTTAACAGATCCTACCATCTACTTCTCTGCTAGAACTTATCAAACATATAGAATAAGTTAGGGACAAGCATAGTGTTGCATAGGATACTAGGAATAAGTAGTTGTTGATGTTCAGAAAATGCCAAGAGAATTAGATTTATATTGTCAATTCCAAAAGTACATGTGGATGTTCTACTGACTCAACATTTCCTGAGATAAAATTGTTCTCTTCTCCCCAGAAATAGTCCTTACTAACTGATTTTACTATTTCTGTTTTTTGAGCAATCATTGATAGACTTCTCCATGTAAACATTTTTGGTTTTATTTTTGACTCCTTTCCTTCATCTCTTCTACTTAATCACTTATTCAGTCTTATTGTCTGTCTCTGCATTATCTCTTTTTTAAATGGCATTTTATTTTTCTTCAATTGTCTGCAAAAATACTTTTATCATTTTTTAAAAAAGTTTTGAGTTCCAAATTTTCCCCCCTTTCCTCCCTCATCTGTGAGATGGTAAAATAATCTGATGTGTTATACATTTGCAATAATGTAAGACATATTTCTGTGTTAGTGAATTCTCTGTGATATTTCTTGAATATATACACCCTTTTTAGTCCAACTGCCAATTCTTTATGCCTACAAACACTACTTTATGGCAGGCCTTCATTATCACATTCCTGGACTATTGAAGTAGATAACTACTGTAATCTGCTGCTCCCTTTCTACCCAACTTTCTCATTTCATGCAATTATTAGGCACATCTTTTTTAATCCTCTGCCACCAAATTTTGAATTTATTTATATTTTCAATGGAGTAATTTAGCCTCCTCAGTCTGGCATTCAAAATTTGATACAAATGTGTGCCATTCTCTCTTCCTAGGTTTATCTCATATTACCACCTTTATACTTTGTCCTTCAGACAAACTGGAATGCTTACTATCTCCTATATGCTCCTCATATTTTTCTAACATTAGTTTTGCTATAGTTGTTTCTTATTGCTGGATGCTTAATTGCAACTCATTTTTGAAAATCCAAATCCAATGTCATTTCTTTCATGCATTCTCCCATATTTCCCCAGTTAAGTTCAAATAGCATTTCATTTCCACCTGTCTTTTGAATCCATTATTATTTTTTATTGAAGTTATTTATATATATGAAATATCTTCCTATTAAACTGTAAGCTCTATAAGCATAAGCATAGCATCTTAACTAAACTTTCTATCTGACCATTTCCTAGAATAATGTCTCTTTAGAATGACTACTTAATGTTTATTGAATCTGAATCCTGGTACTTAGCCAATTCTTTACTTCATGTATGTTTAGATTATATTCAGTTCCAAAGAGTATTGCTTGCCTCTTGTTCTTGCTGATTATCATTGATTTTCCCCATTGAGATATTTGTTTGTTCCCTTTAATCAATGTCACTGAATTATTTTTCTGTATTTCAAAGTATTAGTAATTCCACTTAACTTTATTCTACCCATAAACTTAATTAATATATATTCAATTCCTTCTTGGGAGTAGACTGAATTTTATACATTTTTCTACCTAGAGAGAAAGAGATGAAAGGACAGCAGAGAACTGCTATTCTTTAAAACTTTTCCAACTGGCTTAGACGCATAAAAGCTCAGTATTTAAAACTGGAAGGGATCTTAAATATAATATAATCTATGCCTTCCTCTATGTTACAAATGATGTAATTGATAACCAGACAATTTAAGTGACTACTTATCTGAGATTCTTTCTCTTCAAACATCCCTCTTGCCAAATATCATATTCTCCTTAGAAGTTGGCCTGGCTTGCTAAATATATTTTGACTACATATAATATTCTGATCTCCTCCTATTTATTTTGAACATTACATGGCACTTCTAAGATTAAGTAAAATTCCTCTGTTTAGTGTTTCCCCACTTTATCCCAACCTATTATCTAGTTATTATTTAATACCTTCATGACTTCAAGGATCAAGGACTAGCTTTCTTGATGTCTCACCCATCATTGCATATTCTGTTTCTGCACTTTTTTTCTTGTTTTCCATTATCTGTAATGAAATTCCTGGTTTATGGTGGAACTCTTCTGAAACAGCACCTCTAATATGAGGCCCATTCTAATGCACCTCCATCCAGCTACTCAAGCCTTTTCCTACATTACCTTGAATTCGTTTAGTATATATTTATATAAACATATATTTTCTCCTCAAAAAGATGTAAGCAACTTCAGAACAGAAAAGTTTTCATTTTTGCCTTTGTATTTTCAGGCCAAGCACAGAGCCTCACATATAAGAGATGCCTAAGAAAATATTTGTTCATTGATTCACTATATTTATAGAAAAACACCACAGAAAGTGAAGCTATATTCTCTATGGTCTAAATTTTACCTGAAAAATAATTTCTCATTTTTATTGTGTCAAATAGAATTTGACTCTTTCAAGATAACTTAGATTTTAGTGTAGCTTCTGATATTTATAATTCTAAACAAGTCATTTAATCTCTCAATACTCCAGGCAACACCTTTATTATTTTTTGACATTACTTTTTAAAATTTGTATTCTGAATTCTTTTCTTTTTATAGCTCTCCCTCATATTTTCTCATTATTCAAGCATCTTTTTAAAATAAGGTTTTTATTTTTCAAAACATATGAATGGACAATTCTTCAACATTAACCTTGTGTTCCCATTTCCTCTTTCCTCCCCCCATGCCTTCCCCTAGATGGCAAGTAGTCCAATAAATGTTAAGCATGGTAGAAATATATGTTAAATCCAAAATATGAATACATATTTATACAATTATCATGCTGCACAAAAAATCAAATGAAGCCAGTAAAAAAAAAAAAAAAGGATAAGCAAAATAAAATGCAAGCAAACGACAACAAAAAGAGTGAAAATGCTATGTTGTGAACAACTCAATTCCCACAGTCCTCTCTCTAGGTATAGTTGGCTCTCTTCATCACTAAATAATTGGAACTGGTTTGATTCATCTCATTGTTGAATAGAGCCACGTCCATTAGAATTGATCATTTTTTAATTGTGTTGTTGCTGTATATAATGATCTCCTGGTTCTGCTTATTTCACTTAGCATCAGTTCATGTAAGTCTCTCCAAGCCTCTGAAATCATCCTGCTGGTCATTTCTTACAGAACAATACTATTTCACAACATTCATAGACCATACTTTATTCAGCCATTCTCTAATTAATGGGCATCCATTCAGTTTCTAGTTTCTTATCACTACAAAAAGGGTTGCCACAAACATTTTTGCACATGTGACTTCCTTTCTCTCCTTTAATATCTCTTTGGGATATAAGCCAATAAAAATACTGCTGTATCAAAGGGTATTCACAGTTTGACAACTTTTTGAGAATAGTTCCAAATTGCTCTCCAGAATTGGTTGGAACCATTCTCAGCTCCACCAACAATGTATCAGTGTCCCACTTTTTTTACATTCCCTCCAACATTCATCCTTATCTTTTCCTGTCATCTTAGCCAATCTGAGAGGTGTGCAGTGTTATCTCAAAGTTGTTGTAATTTGCATTTCTATGATCAATAGTGATTTGGAGCATTTTTTCATGTGGCTACAAACAGTTTCATTTTCTTCATCTGAAAATTGTCTGTTCATGTCATTTGGCCATTTATGAATTGAAGAATGGCTTGAATTTTTATATATTTGAGTCAATTCTCTATATATTTTAGAAATGAGACTATTATCAGAACCTATGAATGTGAAAATGTTTTCCCAGTTTATTGCTTCTCTTCTAATCTTGTCTGCATTAGTTTTGTTTGTACAAAAACTTTTTAACTTAATATAATCAAAATTATCTATTTTGTGATCAATAATGATCTCCAGTTCTTTTTTGGTCACAGATTCTTTCCTCCTCCACAGATCTGAGAGGTAAATTATCCTATGTTCTTCTAATTTGTTTATAATATCATTCTTTATATCTAGATCATGTATCTATTTTGATCTTATCTTGATATAAGGTTTTTAGGTGTGGGTCAGTGCCTAGTTTCTCCCACATTAGTTTCCAATTTTCCCAGCAGTTTTTGTCAAATGGTGAATTTTTATCCCAAAAGCTGCAATCTTTGGATTTGTCAAATATTAGAGTACTGTAAGTCATTGACTATTTTGTCCTGTGAATCTAACCTGTTCCATTAAATGACTAATATGTTTCTTAGCCAGTACTAAGTGGTTTTGATGACTGCTGCTTTATAATATAATTTTAGATCTGGTACAGGTAAGCCACCTTTACTGGCTTTTTTTTTTCATTAATTCCCTTGAAATTCTTGGACTTTTGTTCTACCAGATGTATTTTGTTATTTTTTTAGGTCAGTAAAATAGTTTCTTGGGAGTTTGATTGGTATAGTACTAAATAAATAGATTAGTTTAGGTAGTATTGTCATCTTTATTATATTCACTTGACCTATTCAAGAGCACTTGATATTTTCTCAATTATTTCGGTCAGACTTTATTTGTGTGGAAAGTGTTTTGTAGTTTTGCTTATGTAGTTCCTGACTTTCCCTTGGCATATAGATTCCCAAATATTTTATACTATGAACAGTCATTTTATTTTTATTTATTTATTTTAATAGCTTTTTATTTGCAAGTTATATGCACTGATAATTTTACAGCATTGGCAATTGCCAAACCTTTTGTTCCAATTTTTCCCCTCCCCCCTCTCTTAGATGGCACGATGACCAATACATGTCAAATATATTAAAGTATAAATTAAATACAAAATAAGTATACATGACCAAACCATTATTTTGCTGTACAAAAAGAATCAGACTCTGAAATATTGTACAATTAGCCTATGAAGGAAATCAAAAATGCAGGCAGGCAACAATATAGGGATTGGAAATTCAATGTAATGGTTTTTAGTCATCTCGCAGAGTTCTTTCTCTGGGTATAGCTGGTTCAGTTCATTACTGCTCCATTGCAACTGATTTGGTTCATCTCATTGCTGAAGATAGCCAGGTCTATCAGAATTGATCATCATATAGTATTGTTGTTGAAGTATATAATGATCTCCTGGCCCTACTTGTTTCACTCAGTATCAGTTCGTGTACGTCTCTATAGGCCTTTCTGAAATCATCCTGTTATTAACAGTTATTTTAAATGGAATTTCTCTTTGTATCTCTTACTGTTGGATTTTGTTAGTGATGATGTATAAAAATGCTGATGATTTGGATTTATTTTGTAATCTCCAACTTTGCTAAAGTTGTGGATTATTTCTAAGAGTTTATTAGTTGATTCTGTAGGTTTCTCCAAGTATACCATCATATCATTACCTTTAATTCCTTTAATCTATTTTTCTTCTCTTATTGCCAAAGCTAGCATGTCTAATATGATATTGAATAGTAATGGTGACAGTGGGCATACTTGTTTCACCTCTGATCTTATTAGGAATGGTTCCAGTTTATCCCTATTACATATAATACTTGCTGAAGGTTTTAAATATATGCTACTGTTTTATTTTTTAATTTTATACTATTTTAAAGAAAAATCTATTTATTCCTATATTCTCTAGTCTTTTTAATAGGAATGGACGTTGGATTTTTATCAAAAGGCATCTCTTTTTTTTTTTTTTTTAAAGTATGTTAGATAATCAGAATTGTTAAACAGAGCTCTCTATTTAAACAAAATCACCACTAGTCTGGGCAACCCTGGATAAAAGAGCGCTAAAATTTGCTACTTTTTAGATTAGGGACCAAATCTCCAAATAACTTTTCTGAAGAGGAAGTTAAGTTCCATAAAATCCAAGCCATGCTTCACCCCAAATTTTCCCTGCAAACTGTCTCTTTAGTTCTTGTTTGAATATTTCCTTTTGAAGGGAAACAAAATTTTCCCTTTTGAAAATTCATTTGACTTCCAGATAACTGTGTTATGAAGCTTCTTTGTATCAAGTCAAAATCTTATTCCTAATAATTGTTGCAGTAGAATAAGGTTAATATCCCTTCTGCACAATATACTTTCAAATATTTAAAGATACCTACTGTGTCTTCCTCTCCTGTCTTATCCTGGCTACACAATCACAATTTCTTTGTTTTTTTCCTTATTAGACATGACATGGAGAACATTCTTTTTCCTGGATGTTATCCACTAGACATTCTCCAGTTTATCAATGTTCTTCCTAAAATACATTGTCCAGAACTGAACAAAAATATTCTCTATGTACTATGGCAGTCTGCAGAAGAAATATTATGTTCTTAGTTTGGGATGTTATACTTTTCTCTCCTTCCCTCTCTCTTTGTCTTTATCTGTCTCTGTCTCTTTCTCTCCTCTCTCCTTGCTCTTTCCTCCTGTCCCTGTCTGTCTTTCTCTGTCTGATAAACAGAAGGAGAATTTGGAATACTATATTCTAGTAGAGATGTTCTTTTTTACACAGCACATTGTATTTGAAAGCCTCAGCCCTATTATGTTCAGACACGACAGTCCCTTATTGGAAGATTGTTTTGACTGCTACTTTGGTCTGCTGGCACTCTTCTTGTCTCTCATGACTGGGCTAAAAATATACTCTGGAACTTGTTGCTGTCACTTGTTTAGTCTTTGTTAATAAAAAACTGCTTCTCTTTATAGAGTCCAAGGTTGCTTTATTAGCTTTCTTGATTACCATCACATGCCACTGCTACTGACTCATATAGAGTTTTTAGTCTTTAAAATTGCAAATATTTTCCCCTGAATGAACTATTGTCTCACCATTTCCATTCCATCTCATAATTCTGAAGTTGATATTTTTTTATCTTAAATAATATGTGTCCTCTTGACACATTTTGCTTTGTGTCTTTTCTCAAATATGACATCCTAAATGTTACATAATTCTCAGATATTTGTGGCCAAGGTCAGATACCGTCACTTGGCCATCAAAGATGTTTTTGATTTTGTAAGTTGGGTTCCATCATGGTTCAAGGGATCTTCATATCAAATAAAATATTAGATAAATTAAAAAGAATAGCTTTTAATAGTGGGCTATAAAATATTTTTCTCCAAAGAAGAATGTTGTCATTTCATTTTTATGAAATTAGGTAAATCTATTTTAAGAACTACCTTCAAAATTCTGAGTTCTCGTTATGGGCAGAATACCATGAGGTATAATTTTCTACTGATAGCAACTATATCAAATGATCTAAAGATCTTAGCTTTTGTACTTGTATTCCTTCTAAGTTTTTGAAACATACATTGATATATATATATATATATGTGTATATATATATATATATACACACACACACACACATATATATATATATATATATATATATATTAATTCTATGAAGAATTAAAATGGTAAAGTAAAGGAAGGGTCTTCCTTGGGTTCTCCCAAATTCTCTTCCAAAAATCTTTATATTAATGACTCAAAATATATTTTGGACAGTCAGGAACAAGAACAGGTTAAAGCAAAACAATTTTCTAGCCTAAGACAATTTGGAAGATTGGCATAAAAGGTCTATTTTACTGGGGTAAGAGTAGAGTGTGTTCAGCACAGGCTAGGCCAACACAGAGCTCATCAGCTCAGAGCTCACTGTAGTAAGTCAGTAACAGACTTTGGCACTGATTGAATTGGCAGCTATGGTTTTTGGAGCTCTCAGCCAACAGTCATAAAGGGGTTGGATAGAAGGAGATTACCAGAAATCCTTTGCTGGCACTAGATCCAGCACTATTTGTTGTACTTCCCGTACACAATTCTAGGTCACAGTCACAAGGCAAAGAGGACCATTAGAGCACTGGAGTGTACAGTCTTAGGGGAACAGACACCATAGCTCAGTTGCAGAGCAGAAAAGAGTGCTTTTACAGTCACTTGCAGATCAAAGCAGAGGTCAGGAGAGAGTGGGGACCACATTTCTCCTTAGATTATACTACTTTAGAAGAACTAACCACTTATAGCCCTCTACAATTAGCTCTGAAAAGAGTAACATAAAAAATTTGAAGCTTGAGATAGTGCCTGTTCCACTCCAGGAGAAGTGTCCAAATTTACTGTAAAGTTCAATGACAAGAAATAGGCTGAAAAAACCCCACAACAAACAACAAATAGAGAACCTGACCCCAGAAGGTTGCTATGGTGACAGAAATGGTCAAAACATTGTGTTCAAAGAACATAATGAAGTCAAAACAATTACTTTCAAAGCTTTGAAGAAGAAAAAGGTTAATTAATTTCAGTCCCAAAAAACAATTTCTAGAAGAGTTAAAAAAATAATTTTAAAAATCAAATAAGAGAGGTAGAAGAATAATTGTGAAAAGGTAGGAGTGATGCAAGGAAACCATTAAAAAAAGTCAATAGCTTGACAAAGAAAGCACAAAAAGCTGTTGTTTTCTTCAATACCATTAAAAAAAACAACAACAACACAGAATAGATTAAGTGGTAAAAGAAGCAAAAAATTCTTCTGAAATGAACTCTTTAACAAACAGAATTGGTGAAATGAAAAAGAAAGTATTAAAATTCACTGAAGCAAATAGTTCCTTAAAAATTAGAATTGGGGGGCAGCAAGATGGCGCAGTGGATACACCAGCCCTGAAGTCAGGAGGACCCGAGTTCAAATCTGCCCTCAGACACCCAACATTTCCCAGCTGTGTGAACCTGGGCAAGTCACTTAATACCAATTGCCTGGGGGGGGGGGAGGGGAAGAATTGGGCAAATAGAAACTAATGACTTTAAGAGACATCAAGAAACAATTAAAAAATCAAGTGTTAAAAATAAAATAAAACATAAACTATTGGGTTGAAAAAATAGCTACCTCAGAAAATAGATCCAGGGGAAATAATTTAAGAATTGTTGGACATATGAGAGTCTTTATAAAAAAAGGTTGAGGGGGAATAGATATCATATTTCAAGAAATTGTCAAGGAAAACTAGCCTTGTGTTCTAAAACCATGGAGAAAATATGAATCACCCCCTAAAAGAAATTCCAAAATGAAAGCTCTCAGGAAATAACTAATTCCACAGTTCCCAGATCAAGGAGAAAATATAGCAAGAAACCAGAAAGAAACAACATATCTTGGAATCACAGTTAGGATAACACAGGATTTAGCATGAAAAGATCAGAGGATATAGAATGTGATATTCTGGAAGGCAAAAGAGCTAGGAAATAATTACCTAGTAAAACTGAGTATAATCCTTTAAGAAAGGGGAGGAATTTTATATTTAATGAAATAGAAGAATTTCCAATATTCCTGATGAAAATATCAGAGTTGAATAGAAAATTTAACTTTCAAATAGAAGACTTTCAAGAAGAGAAGTGTAAGAAGGTACACAGAAAAGAAAAATCATTGGGGAGTCAATAAAGTTTAAGTATTTATACTCCTACATGAGAAGATGATAATTGTAATAACTAAGAACTTTATCCTTATTAGAGGAATTGAAAGGACATGGACAGAGAGCATGGATTAGAATTGTCTATAATTGGATGATATCTAGCAAAATAAAATGAATAATTGAGAAAGATTGATAGGAGTAGAGGTCAAGAATCAAGGATAAAGAGGGAGAGAAAGGATAAATGGAGGGGAGTAGGTTGGAGGAAAATATAATTAGCAACCAGGACTATGAAAAAAATTTATAACAGTTTCTCTGAAAAAGGTCTTATTTCTCAAATAGGTAGAAAAATGAATCAAATTATAAGAACCAATCCAACCATTCCAGGGATGCCCATCAATTGAAGAATAAGTGACCAAATTGTCATATATAATTATGATGGAATACTATAGTACTCTAAGAAAATTTGAACAGTATTGTTTCAGAAAAACCTGGAAAGACTTACTTGAACTGATGCAAAATGAAATGAGTTAAACCAGGAAAACAATGAACATAGTAACAGTAATACTGCTAGATGAACAACTGTGAATGACTTAGCTATTTTCAATACAATGATCCAAGACAATCCAAAGAATTTAAGTTAAAAAGTGCTATCCATCTCCAGAGAAAGAAGTGATGAAATCTGAACTCAGATTGAAGCATACCTTTTAAAAAATTCTTTCTTTTTTCTTTTTTTTAAATCGGGGGATCTGTCACAATATGAATTATATGGAAATATTTTTGCATGCTACACACGTGTAACCTGTATTATATTGCTTGCTTTTTCAATGAGGGAGGAGGGGAAGGAAGTAGGAGAGAATGTGTAACTAAGGCTTTTTTAAAAATGAATGCTAAACAGTGTTTTCACATGTAATTGGAAAAATAAAATATTTTTAAAAGATGGGTAAAAAAAAGTCTTCTGATTAGAAATAGGTTATCTAAATTTATGTTCTTAGCAAATGTGAACCTTCTAGTTTTAGTGTTTCCTTTCTCAATAATAAGCTTTTCTCTTATTTAATGGAATTTGGAGATAACATTTGGCTAGTACAATGCTAATTTTTATTGCAGACATTAGTTTTCAATTTGCATGAATTAATTCTATACATAAATCATATGAAAGAAAAAAAATTATATTCTGTCTTTTCTGTGCAAATTTAGCAGTAGTTTCAGGTTTGTAATGAGTTGAATAAAATTATAAATGAAATATTAATTTAAGATTTTAAGCTTTAGAAAAATGACATGTTATAAGAGAATGATGTAGTATGATAAAGGAAATGTTCTTCCACAATCTTAGTGGCTCCCTATAAGTGACAGAATTAAATATAAAATCCTCTGTTTGACTTTTAAAGCCTTTCCTAATTTGGCTTCTTAAGTTTTTCAGAATGTTCATATCTTATTCTTTCTTCTATCCACTCAATACTCTCCCTGAGCCCCACCCTGTCCCATGTTTTCTTTAATTCAGATCTTGCATTTCCTGGAATAGGCTATTACATCTCCCAGCATAGATAATTTTCACTGGCTTTCCCCTATACATGGAAATCTCTCCCTCCTCTATTCCATTTGCTTCCTTCAAGTTCCACCTAAAATCCCACAGCTTATAAGAAATCTTTTGTAGAACTCATTAATTATAGCATCTTTTCTCTGAGATTATCTCTAATTTATCCTGTAAAGATATTGGTTATTCATGGTCATTTAAATTCTGGCTCCTTTATTAAATTATAAGGAGCAGGGACCATTTTTTACCTTTCTTTTTATTGCTAACACATAGCACAATGTCTGCACATAGTAGGAATTTATTAAATGCTTGGATACATGCTTTTTATCGTGTTGATAACATGTTCTGGTGAAGAGAATTAATAAGAAATGATAAGACATTTAATGTGCTCTTATTATGTACCAAGAATTCTGCTAAGTACTAATGATACAAATTCAAGAAGTCAAAATATTTACTACTAGTTTTTATTCTAATGGAAGATAGAAAATCTATAATTGGGAACCACAGGAAGTGGGGTGTACATGTTCTGCATCTTGGTTTGGAAAATGCCAAGGAAGTATTGTAAAGACCTGGTTCCAGGGAAGGTTTAGTGAAAGGTTAATGATCAGATCTCAAATTCCCAGGGGAAGATTGCTGGTTCTGTTGGAAGCAATATAATGAGCAAAAGCAGGAAAACTGGAGGCATAAGAAATTTTGATAGGACTAAAGATAAAAATACATGAAGTAATATATCTCTAATTAATTTTAGTTAGTTTTATTTTATTAAAATTGATACATTAGAATGTAGAACATTAGAGTTGGAACCATTGAGATCTCAGTTCCATTTTAGTGTCTTTTATCAATGTGTAAACTTGGGAAAATTTACTATATACTCATACATAGTTATCTGGTCAAAAAAAGATTTCTTTCCTTATGGGAAAATGTGCAATTATTAATGAGATAATGATTAAAATGGAATAGGAGACAATAACTTTTGAGTTGATTTTACATAATTACAAAATAAACTAATTTATTCCTGTGGAATTTTCTTGTAAAATATTCCTCAAATTGTCAATTTTAAGAATAAAGTTATGAACTAAAGAATATTAAACATTAAATGAATTCTTGGACATGGAGACTACATCATCTTATTTGAATTCTCCTTAATTCACTATGTGAGTATGTCTGCTCAATACTAAATATAACCAATTAAAAGAATCTAGTGAATGTTTAATATCCAAATTAATATTCAAAATTAGATTGTTATTACAAAATTATACCCTTTGTCATATTGTTCATCTAATATTGTATAGACATATTCAGAAAACAGTCAATCCACTGATATTTAATATACCCTACATCCAGAATGATAATGCCTTCTGGAGAATATCGTAATTAAAAACTGGAATTTGAGTTTGATGTGTTAGTCTTAAAGTCTAGAACGTTTTAGGGAGTATTGACTGATAGTTCATCAGGTAGGAAAAACTGACCATAGCACATATATAGCAAGCATAGTTAGCTCAGAGAGTTAGTTACCAATTATATCTAGAAGATACAAAGTGATTGATTGTAGGAAACTTTCCAAATGGTTTACCCAGACAACATTTTGGAGTTCTTGTCTCAGGCTCTAGAATTTCTAGCTGTAGCTTTGATTGTGCGCTCTCTCCCTGTCCGTGTGTTTTGTGTGTGTGTATGTGTGTCTGCCTGCCTGTCTGTTTATCTCTCATACTTCAAATAAGGATAGTGAAACTCAAGTCATGTATCTTCTCTTTAGGAAAAAAAAATTTTTATTTTTAAAAAGAAAAATGAAATTCATTTTTCCTTAATGTTTCTTAGGTAAGGAATTCTAATGGCTATCATGGGCCTATCTAACATTCCTGGCTTGGGAGGATGAACAATTCAAGGAAGAGTTCTTTCATGAAAAATATCTCAAACTACTAGTTACCAAGATCTTATTGCATCTGTGGACTCCAACTATGATTCTCATGAGAACTAACCCTCTCATCAGCCATCTTCCTTTTTCCTTTCGGCAGTTCATAAAGGCTGAGTATTTTGGCATGGAATTTTCTTCTATGGTCTTTTCTGGTTCTGGCTTATAAAAGGTAAACAAAAAAAAAAAGAAGAAAAATATAATTCAATAAAGCTTTTATAAACCTCAAAGATTTGGTCTGGTTCAGATTCAGTTTTGGTGCAAATTAGTAAAGTCTTATCATATCCTAGCCAATAATGTTTTTCTTCCTAAAGGGGAGAAGGCATGAAAAACACATAGTATTCCTCCTTACCCACTGATATTTCTGCCTTCTAAGACTTATTATTTCCTGTACAATGCCTTGACTAAATGGTATGTGATACCTTGCAGTGACAAGTGAAATAATATATGTATTCTTTTTATATTTATTCAGAACAGCTTTTTCCTCAGCAAGATCAAGGCCTGGACAACATGTGTCAGCCAACACTTCATAATGAACAATATTAAACACTCATGTAATTTCATTAAGTTTTAATGATGAGTAGAGGCTCATGCCAAAGTAGTTCTTTGAAAGCCATTATAAATGTTTTTTTTAAAAAAAGATGCTATAACTAGCATAATAATTTGCTCATTATGCATAATTCCACTAAACTTGTGCTAATGCAAAGTGCGTGCCAGGCCAAACATTGTATTCTGGTTTTCACAGCATATCAATGTCTATATAGTACTACCAACAAAAAGCCTACACCTTTGTGATGAAATATGAACTCTATGGATTGTTTTGAAACAAAATAATGAGCCTCTAAGGAAAATATAGATACTACTTTCTGTAGAATAATTTTCCATCAAAGGTTTCCTTTGAAGTCATGCTTCAATGGATTTTTAAAATATCACCAGCTTTTAAAATGAAAGAGATGTGAAAAATGAAAAATTGCTTATGTAAAACCTATACCTGCCCTTTATGTTTTGGCATTTGGGTAAAACTTTTTAAAACAACAATTTAGTCTCCTTTCCTTTGACCACAAATGAAGTAAACTTGACAAAAATAAAAGAGTAGATTTACTATTAAACCAATGTACTAAATCCATGTTTGGCTTGGATTTTTGGGGGCTATTATTCATTTAAGTATGAATGAATTCACTCTGAGATTTGGGTTCAAATTTTGCCTCAAATACTTACCAACTGGGTGACCCCATGCAAGTTACTTAACCTTTCAACCTCAGTTTTGTAATCTATAAAACTAAGGTTATAATAGCATCCACCTGCCTAAATACCAGGTATTGTTACTTCACATGATTGTTATAAGACTTCAAAAATTAGCTAACATATATGACATTTTGTAAGCACTAAAATACTACACCAATATAAGAATAATAATATAATGCTATGATGATGATATAATCATTATTACCAAACATATTAAATGCTTTCCAGGTTCAAAAGATCAAGCTGGCCATTGAGGGTAAAGGTGAAATTCAAGAATAAAGTGCCATGATGGTTTAGAATGTAGTGTTCCCCAAAGCTCATTTTAATACTATGATTAAAAAAAAAAACCTAGTTCAAAATTTCCCTTCATCATTTTTTGACCATATTATTTGGTCACAAAGGTATAAAGTTTATTTTACTATTTTTACTACAATTGCCATTGATTACAAGCTTTTAATTTTTATTGATGTACTAAAGTACATAAATTCCACTAAAGCAGGTTGGTAATCATATTGGCTTGTAAGGATTGTTGAATTTTTAGTGATAGCATTCATTCCTTGGACATAAGCAAATTCTATACACCAGGGCTGTATATGACAAATTAATTTAGAAAACTGTGACTAAATACTTTTCAGCTTTTCAGGACATAATATACTCAGTTTAGCTTTAAAAAAAACAAAACCTGAAATCATTTTTTTTAAACCATAAAAAAATCTCTACATGCTGATGAGTTATTAGAGTCTGATTCTTAACTTTCTACTAATCAATAAGCTCCATGAAGGTAAACACTTTTCTAAATATTATATTGCCCTAGCCTAATTGTTTGTTGCTATTCATCCTTCATTCTTAAAGAAGATCAACACATCATGAGTGTGATATCTTGATTTGCCTGTGAATTGGATTTAAGTTAGCTTAGCTCATTGTTCATTGTGAGAGAATTCAGTAATGCACTGTAATTTTCAATACTGGTGCTGTCTCACATTTGGAGTGAGGCTTCATGATCCAATAGAAAAAGCCTTGATTCTTGTGTCAGAAGAGATTTGAGATCTTATCCTGTCAATAATACTTACTACCCATGGGATGCTATCCATAGGGACCTAAATTTTCTCAATTTTAGAATGAAGATTCTGGACTTAGAAGGTCTCTGAGGTCCATTCCAGATCTATGTATATAGTGCTAAGTAAATCTAATATAAAAATAAAGATTTTATAAACAAAGAAAATTAAAGGCTAAACCTTATGTCACAAAAGAATTCATTTTACAATCCTTTAAATAACAGTTCTCCCAGACCATTTAAAATAATTCAAATTAAATTTTACAGAAATCTATTGTGTAAAGTGTGGTACTTCTATTTAAAAACAGCCGTTTGTCATTTTCTCTCACACATGATCATATGTCATAAAGTTCTCCCTATAATCCAAACAGATGCTGATACTCCCATATGTGAAAGTGACAAAGATACTAGTTGAATTGAGGAATTTTTGAATAAAAACATCATGGATAAAGTCTAGATTAGCAGGGATCCTTTTCTTTATCTGCGCAGAAGCAGGTAAAGTATAAGATTTAGGATCAAAAAGACTTTGCCTATTTTAACATGAACATGTTTATTTATATATAAAATAGAGAAAGATGTAAGGAATAAAGAAGAGCTTAATACACTTGAGAGATAACTTGTATTGGGAATATATCCTTGTCCTTTGAAACAGGAAGAATGAGGTTCATGTTCTGCTTCTGACAAATATTCTCTGTGGGACTATATCCAAGTCTGGAGTTCAAAATGGCCTAAGCATTTCTCTAAGACTATTGCTTATAGGTGGGGTATTGATATGTATTGTGTGAGGAAGTTTCCTTATATTAGGGAAATCACAGATCATGATAGTCAACAAGCACATGTTGTGTTCCAGTACTAACGATTTGAAATACATAAAAAGGCTTAATAAAAGCAAAGAAACAAATAAATGACAACAATGAAATTCTAACTCCACTCTCAAGGAATAGATATTCTAATGGAAGATGACATAAACCCATTTAAAGAGATGCAATAAATACACTGAATATATCAAGATAATCTGGAACGGGAAGATATTGACAAGTAGAGGAACCAGGAGTAACCTTCTGCAGAAGGTAAGATTTCAGTTGTATTGTGAAAGAAGGCAGAGAAATTCAGAGGTAAATGTGAGGGGTAAGAATAATAGTGTGGTAATAGGAATGGAGAGGAAAGAGCATGTGAAAAACTTGTGAAAGTAGAGCTTAAAAGATTTGGGATAGGATAAGATATATGAAGAGAATAAAACAGAAGAATTGAGGATGATGCCCAAGGCTGTGAACCTAGGTTGCTGTGAGGATGGAAGTACCCTTTACTATAACAGGGGAATTAAAAAGGTGAGTTATATTTTATACATCTTGAGTTTAAGGTGCTCCTAGGACAAAAATTTTGGAAAGTCTTAGAGGAAATTGGAGATATGTAACTGTAGCTAATCAGTCAGACTAAGGTTGAATTTATAGCTTTGGGAAACATTTACACAGAGAAAGCTTGAATAACTACCAAGGTATGTAAAAAAAAAAGTGAAAATATAAGGAGCCTCAGCACAGAGTCTTGGGGAATACTCCTGTTTAGAGGGTAAAGAGAAGGTAAAATCTAGAGCATTTCCAGCAGAAAAAAGTTATTGGCAATATTAAATGATGTAGAAGTCAAAGGCATCAGAGAGGACGAAAAGGCATTAGCTTTGTCAATTATAAAATTGCTGGTAACTTTGGAGAGAATATTTGAGGTTGAATGATGAAGCTGGAAGGTAGACTAAAGATGATTAGAAGAGACTAGGAAGAGGAGGAACCTATTGTAATTTTTTTTTTTTTTTAAGGAATGTGTGACTGAAAAAAAAGAGAGCTATAAAACAGTAACCAATGGATCAGATGAAGGATTTGTCTGTTTGAGAATGGGGAGGGGGGAAATGACATATTTGAAAGCATGAGGGAAGGTGTCAGTCTAGATAAGAAAATGGGGACAATTGGAAGTCAGGATAGAATGTAACTAAAAGCACATACAAAGATGGCAAAAGGTCTATCTTTGCCTAAGAGACAAGGTTGAAAAGGAAATAGTGAGGAAAGATGGCTTAGTGAAATGAAATGAAGAGGATGGCAGAAAATTAGTTCTTGGTAACGTTCTCATTTTTTTTTCCTGTAAAAAGAAGAAACTTTCTTGTAGGTGATTGTGAGGATAAACTTGTAAAAACTATGTGTAGTGAAGGGAAGTAGAGGAATATTTCTTGAGGAACTGGAAATAAGGGTATTTGAGGAGACATTAAAATTGGTGTTAAGGTTCTCTTATAAAAGGACAGGAGATGAAGGCAGAGATAAATATTGTGATCTAGATACAAATGTAAGTGCAGGATAAAGGAGAATGTCTTTGGGGTCTATGAACCCTATGGTCCCTCCTTCCTTCTTTCCTCCCTTCCTTCTTCCTTCCTTTTCCTTCCTTCCTGCCTCTCTCCCTCTCTCCCTCCTTCCCTTCCTCCCATCCTCCCTTCCTTCCGTCCTTCTTCCCTCTCCCTCCTCCCCTTCCTTCCCTCTCTCCCTCCCCTTCCTTTCCTCTCTCCTTTCCTTTCCTCTTTCCTCCCTTCCTCTCTCCATCCTCCCTCCCTTCCTTTTTTTCTCCCTCCCTCTTTTTCCTTCTTCCTTCCTCTCTCCCTTCCTCCCTTTCTCTCTCCCTTCCTCCATTCTTCTCTTCCTCCCTCCCTCCTTCCCTCCTCTCCTTTCCTTCCTTCCTTCCTTCCTTCCTTCCTTCCTTCCTTCCTTCCTTCCTTCCTTCCTTCTTTCCTTCCTTCCTTCCTTCCTTCCTTCCTTCCTTCCTTTCCTTCCTTCCTTCCTTCCTTCCTTCCTTCCTTCCTTCCTCTATCTCTCTTCCTCCCTTCCTTCCTCCCTTCTTTCCTAGTAAGTGTTAAGTGTCTGAGATCAGAATGAATTCAGGTCCTCCTGATTTCAGGGCCAACAGAGCTAGAGTTCTAATTTGTATCTTTTTACTTTAAAATTAGTGCCCTTTCCACTATAAATTAATTCCTGTGTGATAACTATATCATAGAATCTCTGAGCTGTGCATGATGAATTAATCTCATTGTTAATGAGGTAACCAAATATAGGTAGAATGTCAATATAAGTTCATTGAATCATAGCATTAAACATGGAAGAATTTTAGGTTCTGTTTAATCTAAGCTCTCCATTTTATAATGAGGAAGGTGAATCCCTGTAAAGATAAATAACCTGTCCAAGTTTATAAAGGTCTGAAGTAGCAGAGACATGATTCAAACTCAGATCATTTTATCTCAATTCACTTTTTTCACAGTACTAGCCAGCCTCTCATGAAATTAAAGGCCTTTGTGGAAACTGAATGGATGCCCATCAGTTGGAGAATGGCTGAATAAATTGTGGTATATGAATATTATGGAATATTACTGTTCTGTAAGAAATGACCAACAGGATGATTTCAGAAAGGCCTGGAGAGACTTACACGAACTGATGCTGAGTGAAATGAGCAGGACCAGGAGATCATTATATACTTCAACAACAATACTATATGATGACTAGTTCTGATGGACCAGGCCATCCTCAGCAAGGAGATCAACCAAATCATTTCCAGTGGAGCAGTAATGAACTGAACTAGCTATGCCTAGAAAAGAATTCTGGGAGATGACTAAAACCATTATATTGAATTCACAATCCCTATATTTATGCACACATGCATTTTTGATTTCCTTCACAAGCTAATTGTACAATATTTCAGAGTCTGATTCTTTTTGTACAGCAAAATAACGTTTTGGTCATGTATACTTATTGTGTATCTAATTTATATTTTAATGTATTTAACATCTACTGGTCATCCTGCCATCTAGGGGAGGGGTGGGGGGGGTAAGAGGTGAAAAATTGGAACAAGAGGTTTGGCAATTGTTAATGCTGTAAAGTTACCCATGCATATATCCTGTAAATAAAAGGCTATTAAATTAAAAAAATAAAAGAAATTAAAGGCCTTTGGGAGAGAAAATATTTAAAACTTCAATGCTAAAATGGTAGAATTTTTAGATATTCGTGGTCAGGAAGGCTTTTGTGCACTCATTTAATATGAGTATCTATAGGTGCTATGAATATCTATAGGTGCTTTCCTGAATTATCTACAGAAAGAGAACATTTTCTTTGTCATTCCTAATGATTAATTTATCTCAGAATGAAGAAAATCCTTTGTAGCATACACTTGTCACTTAAAAGTAAAAACTGAGTTATATTAAAAAAAATAGAAGTGATAAATCAATTTTTTTTTCCAATTATGACATTTATCTACAGACAATTTCAGGGTGTAACTTTGTTACTACTATACAGTATTACTCCATTCCAATGATTGCTTTTAATACAAACTCCCAAGGAAAACATGCTTGAAAGCATTATATCTGTTTGAATTTTGATGGTTACCATCACAACTAAGAAGAAGACAATTACTGCCAAAAATACTTGTTTTTTGCCTGTGGTCATTTCCTCTGTCTGATCTAATAAACAAAATCCCCAGGATGTAATAGATGTCCTACAAGGAAAGGAAAATATGTTAATTTACAAAATAATCATTGGATGAATAAATTGATAAAAATAAGGTACTCTAACACAGAAGGGATTAGATGAACACTGCTAAAAAAAAAAAGAAAAAAAGGGGGCGTTTATCACATTTTTTGATCTCATCTAATTGATATTCTTGTGCTGCAATAGTAAAACTTCTGGGCAGACTTGCAATTATGGTATTTTTAATTCAAGCACAAAATTGCCTTTAGATGGAATTTTACAAATGTGGTTGCAGATTTGGATTTAGCAAATACAGCAAATATAAAAAAGGTCACCTTAATTAAACTTAAACTTCAGATATCCTTAACAGGCAGATATGAAAAATTCTGGGGTTGATTTATGGATGTTTGCCAAAGATTTTTGTGATAGACTAACTCAGTTGACATTTAAAAAAAGATTTAATGAAAAACATTAGATCACTAATTGGCTACTAGAAAACATATTTCCATCTTCTTGCTTGATCGATCTCTGACTCAGCTTATTTATTTCCTTATTAGTTATTTTAATCCCTATCTTTTCTCCTGAGCATTGGACTTTTCTTGTATGGGTAAAAGTGCTATCTTTGACTCTTACATATAGTCGGTTCTTCTTTTGTATCTTTGTTGGGGATATTTTCCCCATCCCCATTTTCACATTCTATCTACTGGTTTGTGAATTCCAATTAAACTTCTGAGCTTCTCTTGTCAGTAGCATGATGCCTAACTTCTTTTCTATCTATTTAGGACTTCCAGATATTCTGGTTTCCTGGTTAACTGAATAGTCAGTTAACACCCAAAGTACCACTGAGCACATCACAAACAAAACATAATCAATGACTAAGTATCTTTCTGATTGGGTGGTTCTTTCCAAACTAGTTGAATCATGTATTTGGATGTGGAAGGGCTTTCAATGTCATCTTGCCCAGCCTCATTTTACAGAGTACTTTTAACCTTCCTATCCAGTGTATTTATTTAATCTTTATTCTCCTTGATTTCTTTGCAGAATTTCGTGAAATTAACTTTATCCTACAAACCATTTTTCCTTTGGACACAGAAACACTATATTCACAAGGTTCTTGTCCTATTTACAAACATTGTCTCTGTCTAAAAGATTAGATTAGACAAGACTAATCTAAATTTGATTTGATTTAATTTATGATTAGAGGTGATTAACTAGGTTGATTGTCTCCTGGACCTGAAGGTCAAGAGACCTAATTCAGATATAACCTCAAAAACAATATGACTTTCTCTATGTTTTCTTATCAGGTAAAGTGAGAATAATAGCATTTACTTCTCAGGGTTATTGTGAGCATGAAATGAGATAATTTTTGCAAGCTTTTAATTTTATGAAAATGTTAGAAATTAAAATGTATTTTTGTTTTCTTCCCAAATCTCCTTTTTCAATTTAAAAAAAAATTATTATAGCTTTTTATTTACAAGTTATATATATGGGTAATTTTAAAGCATTGACAATTGCCAAACCTTTTGTTCCAATTTTTCCCCTCCTTCCCCTCATTCTCTCCCCCAGATGGCAGGTTGACTAATACGTGTTAGATATGTTAAAGTATAAATTAAATACAATATTAGTATACGTGTCCAAACAGTTATTTTGCTGTTCAGAAAGAATCGGACTTTGAAATAGTGTACTATTAGCCTGTGAAGGAAATTCAAAAATGCAGGTGGACAAAGGTAGAGGGATTGGAAATTCTATGTAGTGGTTCATAGTCATCTCCCAGAGTTCTTTTGCTGGGTGTAGCTGGTTCAATTCATTACTGCTCTATTGGAGCTGATTTGGTTCATCTCATTGTTGAAGAGGGCCAGGTCCATCAGAATTGATCATCATATAGTATTGTTGTTGAAGTGTATAATGATCTCCTGGTCCTGCTCATTTCACTCAGCATCAGTTCATGTAAGTCTCTCCAGGCCTTTCTGAAATCATTCTGTTGGTCATTTCTTACAGAACAAAAATATTCCATAATATTCATATACCACAATTTATTCAGCCATTCTCCAATTGATGGGCATCCACTCAGATTCCAGTTTCTGGCCACAACAAAGAGGGCTGCTACAAACATTCTTGCACATATAGGTCTCTTTCCCTTCTTTAAAATCTCTTTCCCAAATCCTTAATATAGATGTTTTCTAAAGTCCTGTAGCATCCTTTTCTTTCTACCTTCCCTTGCAGTCTTAAACCTGCAATTACAACTACCACCTTTGACCTCTGTAAAGGAATGAGGAATGCAAAATAAGTCTAAATAACCCAAACTTCTTTTCCAAGCTCTCATTCTTTGTCCCTCTCTCTCTCTCTCTCTGTGTCAATATGTCCACTTCAGTGCCTCAATGGGACCTCAAACTCAACGTGTATAAAATGGTGACTATAATCTTTAGTACTAAATCTGGTTTTCCTTCTGACCTCACTATTTTATCAACAAAATTCATACTATTTTTAATATTAAACAGAGAGGCAGGGAGAAAAAAAGAAAACAGAAAGGAAAAAACCAAGACACAAAGGAACAGAAAGAAGAAAAGAAGTTCTGTTCACATTATATTGCATCAATTCCACAAATTTTTCTATGTCTTTTCACACAGAAAAGTAGTATTCTACATATTTATTTACCATACCTTATGTGACCATTCTTCAATTAATAAGTATCACCTTAATTTCCTTTTTTTGTCATCACAAAAAAGATATGCTATAATTTTTTCTTTGATCTCTTTTAGGCATAGGTGCATGGTTGATAGTCTTTCAAAGTATCTGTTTACATAAAAATGTAAGAAAACTATATTTTAAAGCAAATAATTAGTTGAATATTTGTTTGATCACTTCCATGGTTGGTCAGTTAAGTGGAATGTGCATAGAGCATTGAATTTGGAGTCATTAGCCACAGACACTAAGTCACTAGGTCACTAAATATTTTTAGCTTTGGTTTCTTTATCTGTAAAATGGTGACAATAATGGCATTTATATCTTGGTTGTTGTGAAACCAAATAAGATTATTTTATAAAGCAGATATTAAAGCGCCACATAAATGCTAAATAAAGGCTAGCTGTTGATCTGTGCTAAACAGTAAATCTCGAACTTGTTCTTATCCAATATTACCTGCACATTCTATCTGACAAAATAAAAGACAGGATCATTAAATAATGTGAAAATCAATTGGTGACTTGAATAATACAACAAAGTAGAAAGGTCTGTATTTTAAAGAAGTCAGTGTAATGTTACCAATTTAGTGAAGTTATTAGAATTATGAAATTTCAATAACTATTTTTGTTACCTTTAGATTGAAGTTTTTGCCTTCATCTTTGAATTATCTCTTCCATCCCCATATCCATCTTTTCTCCACCTATTTGTATATTATATAGTATTTAGAGAGTGAATCAACAAAACCTAAGAATAAATCATTACTATTTGTCTTAGAAAAGTCACATATGTGCTAACTATTTGGGAATAAGTGTATGTATGTGTGTGTGTGTGAGTGTGTGTGTGGCAGGGGGAAGAGATGAATGGTGGTAGTAAATAATCATGCTTTGGATGAAATCGCTTCATTAGGTATAGTATTATTTATATTCTATTCTATGTGTTAGGAAATTTGGAGTAGTCATGAGAGAAAGAAAAATGTGCTTTATGTTTCTTGGTAGTTGTAACAGACTTTAAGGATGCAGCAGGGATTGATTGTATTTCAGATGGTGGGAAGAAGAATATGAGGAATGAAATTATTATGTGTGCAAAAATATGCATTTGCAGATCTGCAAATATATATATTTTCACATGTGCAAAAATATTTTCCCTAAGAAAAGAAATTTCAAAACCTCTCCATACATTCCAGATGGCAAATAGTCCCTCAAAGTATTTTAACATCCTTCTTTACTAGACAATTTCTAAGTCTGATCCCAGCCATTAATTTCACTTTGTAAAAATCAAGAAAAAGTACTGTTCCAAATTTCATTTTTTTCTAGGTTTATTTGAGCAAGTTATCTCGTCAATATCCTTTAGGTTAAACAATTGGTAAAGAAATTGCCTGTATGAAGTTGTACATGGTAACTAGTAATTGGTGAATTGCAATAATGTTTCATAAAGAATAAAGTTATTTACTGCTATTTTAATGGATTGGTGAGAGCTTTTTACAGGAGGGAAGATTTAAAAACCTGAATTGGGAACTTAATAGCTACGATGTTGCCAACTCACATCAAGGCAATCATCCTATGGGTGTACTTTATAGTCCCTGCATGTGGATTATCTGCCTTGATGATGAAAATAAAGATACTGCAAATATAAAGTTAAATAGGTTTTACCTGCTGGGAAAGATATTATTATTGATGAACAGTTGGGACCATATTTGTACTAGATGGCCTTTTTCCCTGTTCCTTAAAGGTAATAAAGTCTAAAGAATGAAGAACACTTAGATTATTCACTTTAATAAGCCAGTGAAGTAGGTGGCTCATTTTGTATTCATGTAATGCTGGAACATTGTACCTTGTTTAATTATGCACGCCTTCTCCAAAATATATCCTATTTTTGTCTTATACTAAGGCAAATGCAATTTACATAAGTTTTATGATCATTTTGATTAGCATAATTTAGAGTAATAGGAGTGTGAAAATACAGGTTTCATTAATAGAGAGGATCATTAAAATGTTCTCTGTAATGAGGTCTAATTAGGTAGAGGGGGAAAAAACTCACGAATCTACCAAAGAGCTAATACCAGAAGGCAAAGTATTAGTTATTCTTCTCCTACTCCCAGCCCCTATCCATACACATACATACACACGCAAAAACCAACCAAACAGCCAGGATGTGTGAAAAATGGAAGAGCATTTTTGGTGTGGAGGGCAAAGAGAAGTGCAGAAAACCAATGGTTTCAGATATAGCCATGTCAACATGCCCAGGACAGATTTTCACCTTGCCTCCAATATATATCGTGTCAAAGACTAATCTTACTTCAAAGATGCAGAAAAAGCTTTCTGTTTTTTGAAGCCAGGAAAACAATGAATTCATTCACTTTAGCAAAGCAATCATTTCAACAGAAATGTTAATTTTTATTGCTATCCTCTAGTACTTTCAAAAATGTTCAACTACTTATCAAAAATGTTACCAATTACAGATATGAGCCAATAAAGTAAAAAAAAAAAAGTTAGAAGATTTGATTAAGGTTCTCTGAGTTTTGTTTAACGAAATGTCTATAAAATATTTGTTCCAAACTGGAGTTTGGGTTTGTGATGTGTTTCAGGAAAACCTGTAGGTAAAAGTGTCAGGACTCCTTTCTCATTGTCACATAATAAGGCCCAATTGTGTCTTTTCTTTAATGTCACCTCCAGATTAATAAAGATAGATAACAGGAAAGTAAAAACACATTTTGATAAAAGTATATTCTGGTTGAGAAATATGCATAAACAGTATTAACCATTTTTCAAAGTTTTCAAAGAATATGATTTTGTATTCTGAGAAGATTAAACTTTTGAAAACATTCTACCTTGTTTGGCCTAGAGCTTCCCCTCTCAGTCAATATCATGTGGCTTCAGGGAGCTGAAACTATAATTTTGACAGATAATCAGGAAGCATCTGGATATAAAACTCTGACTAATGCAGAACATGCTACTTTAAAACAAAGCATGCCCAGTATTTGCTAGTTAATTACTTGTTTCTATGCAGTCACATAAAGGGTACTGAAGAGAAAGTATTAACTTAAAACTCTGGACCTTTTTTTTTTTCATTATTATGATAAAGAAACACAGTTCCATTTTGAAATTTCTATATGCATACCCCATTTAGATCACTATCCTTGAATCACACAATAAGCAAACAAGCAGGCACATTTGAGACTTTGTAGATTAGTGATCCCATTGGTGTGGGTATTCCCTGACTGATAGCGATTACAATATGATGCTGTTCTCTTTCATGTTCTTTCATAAATAGTCCTAGAGATCCACCCAATATATTGAAGACTTCTTGAAATATTATGAAGATATAAACAAAGCAAAAGTAAATATCAAGTGTCTACCATGTGCCAGGCACAGAGATTACAAATACAAAAGTTACACAATGTTTGACATGATGGAGATTGTATGGTAATGGAAAATGCTATATATTTACAGACAAAATATATGTATATGTAGATATATAGATGTAGCTTTAGAACTATATCAGCACAAACACATACATATATAAATCCATATTTGTTTTTGGGAAGTACCCATAACTGGAGGGATGAAGAAAGATGTTCTGAAGGCAGTGACCTTTGAATAGAGTCTTGAAAGGACTCAGGAATTTAAATCTATTGTCATTATGGGATAGGACAGAATGATTTTCTCATCCTATATATCCTTTATAGTTTCTTTTATTCCATTTCTTGTGGATAAATAATCATAGGAAATATGCTTTTACCTGCTTTTAATTGCTTTATATCTTATTATTGCCTGAAATTATTGATTGTTGGAGGAACATCAGCTTTATGATTTTTAGACATATGGCATTATTGGGATAACAGAGTATTAAAATTATTGTCTGTTTTGTTTTTCATTGAACTCTGTATTTTTCTTCAATTAACTGTCAGACATTTTTTAACATAAAAAACCATTGTGTTCCAGAACCTCTCTCTTCCTCCCTCCCATCCCCCACCACAATGAGAAGGCACATGTGAAGCTATGTAAAACATTTCCATAAAAGTAATATTTTGAAAGAAATCCTAAATCTTCCCCCCTCAAAGAAAAATCCTCAAGAAAATAAAAGTAAAAAAAGCATGCTTCGATCTGTACTTAGAAACAATCAGTTTTTTCTCTTTGTTTGGATAGCATTTTTCAACGTAAGTCCTTCAGAGTAGTGTGAGATCATTGTATTGCTGAGAATAGCAAAGTCATTCACAGCTAATCATCCCACAACATTGCTATTATTTGGTACATAGTATATTTCAGTTTTCATGAACTCATGGGAGGCTTTCCAGATTGTTTTGAGAGCATCCTGCTCATCATTTACAACAGACTGCAATTTATTTAGCCATTCCCCAATTGATGGGCGTCCCCTCAATTTCCAATTATTTTTCCTGAGAAAAGAGCTTTTATAAATATTTGTGTACACATAGGTCTTTTTAAATGGGAGAAAAAAAAACCTCTTTGGGTATACAGGCCTAGTAGTGGTATAGTTAGTCAAAATGTATGCATGATTTTTACAATCCTTTGGGCATAGTTCCAAATTGCTCTACCGAATGGTTGAATTGGTTTACAATTCCACCAATAATGCATTCATGTCTTATTTTCCCTACATTTCCTCCAACATTTGCCATTTTCCCTTTTCTGGCCCATTAGTCAATCTCATAGGTATGAAGTAGTACCTCAGAATTGTTTTAATTTGCATTTTTCCAATCAATAGTGAGTTAGAATACATTTTAAAAATATGGTTATAAATAGCTTGATTACCTCATCTGAAAATTGTTTGTATCTTTTGATCATTTATCAATTGGAGAATGATTTATTTTGTAAATACTTTAGACTCAGTTCCTTATATGTTTGATAAAGGAAATCTTCATCAGACAAACTTGTTTCAAAATTCTTTTCACACTTACTATTATTGATTGTATTTCCCCCTGCTTATTATATTCTCTCTCTCTCTCTCCTTTCAAGTTTCTCCTCCAAAGTATTTTGCTTGTGCCTATTCTCTCCTCCAATATGCCCTCTCTTCTATCACCCTCCTCCTGTTTTCATATTCTTTTCCCCTCCTACTTTCCTACAGGGTAAGATAGATTTTACCTATATTCAGTGCACATATCACTTCTTTGAACCAATTCTGATAAGAGTAAGGTTCATTCATTGCTCCTTCCCTCCTCCTTCCTATTACCTTCCACTGTAAAAGCCTTTTCTTGCCTGAGCCCTATATTTGAAAGTCAAATTTTTTATTAGCTCTGGTCTTTTCATCACAAATATTTGAAAATCTATTTCATTGAACATCCACATTTTCCTCTGAAGGATTATATTCAGTTTTGCTCCTGACTGTGGCTATACTATAGCTGAATTGTTTCCTTCTGGATGTTGCAATATTTTCTCCTTGACTTGGTAGTCTCAGAATTTAGCTATAATATTCCTGGAAGTTTTAATTTTGGGAGCTCTTTCAGTAGGTGATAAATGGATTTTTTCCATTTCTAATTTATCCTGTTTCTAGAATTTCAGGATATTTTCCTTGATAATTGTTTGAAAGATGATATGTAGGTTCTTTTTAAAAATCATGTCTTTCAAGCTGACCAATAATTTTTAAATTATCTCTCCTGACTGCTCATGGTTTCTTACAGTATAATAATATTTTATCACAACCACATAGCACAATTTGTTCATCCATTCCCCAATTGATGGGCATCCCCTCAATTTCCAATTCTTTGCCACCAGAGAAGTAGAAATGAATATATCTAAGTAATGCAATTTTTACTTTTTCATTAACAATTTCTAATAGAAACACTTCTCTCTACTTTTAAGAAAATATTACTGTGTCTGATGGAAACATATCAAGTGAACTTTCTTAGTAATTTTTCTGATGTATTCTGAAAGGGCTCCATCTTATATTGAATGATAATGTTTTGCCAGTTCCAATAGAAGCATGCAGATTTTTCCTTTTGTTTTGAAGAACAAGGGCATTATGTGTTGGTCTAGAGTTGTTATCTAAATTGGAATTAATATTTTGATATCTGACTAAATTCTAAGCACTTCATAATGCCATTTCAACCACATTCATGGCTGGAGGAATAAATTGTTCTTCTTTGCTCATTTCACCCAGGGAAATCTGTACATGTTTGAAACTCACCAACAAATTTGAAATTTCTTGGTTTTCCTCAGTCTCATTTAGTACATATGGGGGGTTAGTTTTATTAAGTTGTGGCCATTGTGCATGCTTTTTGGAGTCACATCTGAGAGTTGGGTTAAGGTTGACATCACTTATGGTTGAGCAGCTCTGGAAAGGACTCAGCAAGCTCTCATGCAGAATGCTAGTCTTCCCTAAACATTCAATACATTTCATAATTTAAATCCTAAAGAACCAATGTAGAAGTAAGATTACAATTAATCAAAAAGCTCCAAGGGGTATAATATATAGAACCTTGTCTTTATGAAATAAAATATATCATCTGAGTTTATATTATACTAAGTTCTCATTTGATTAAAAAAAAAGGTAAGGGCCATTCTAAGGATGCAAAGAGCTGTGTGTAAGAAAATAATAGGAGATAAATTAGTAAAGCAGTTAATAAATATCTATTAACCCTCTATATACCAGGCACTATGTTAAGCATTGGGTTTTACAAAAAAAAAAAAAAAGGGTAAGAGAGAAACCTTATTCTCAGGGAGCTTTTGGTTGAATGAGAAAAACACATGTGCACAAAAAAACAAAAAAAAAGTTATATATAGGATAACTATTATTATATTATATTATATTTATATATAGGATAAATATGAAATAATCAACAAAGCAAAGATTTTAAAATTAAATGTGATAAGAAAAGGTTTCCATTAGAAGACAAGATTTTAATTGTTATTTGAAGGAAACTAGGGAGGCTAAGTGATAGAAAGAATGGAGGAAGAGCATTTTATGCATGGAAGACAGCCAGTGAAAATTCCTGGAGTGGTAAAATGGATTGTCTTGTTCAAGGAACAGTAAAGAGGTCAATCCCACTATATCACATGTGGGAGACAGAAGGTAATTGATAATAGATAATAGATAATAGAAGATAATTGAAAAGGAAGAAAGATGAAGATAGTTTATAACATGTTTTGAACATGAAATTAAGGATTTATATTTGATCCAGTAAGTAACAGGGAGTTATTGAAATTTATTTGGTAGAGAAATGATATGTTGAGATTCAAGCTTAAGAAAGTTCACTTATACTTTTAGCTAAGAAATTTGTAAAAATGACAGAAAGATAAGAACAGAACCCTGGAGCATTTCACTATAGACTTTATATATAAATATTAATAAATTCTACTTTGATTTGGTCATTTAAAAAGCTTATTTAATTTACTTTAATTATCATCTAGTCCATCTCTCCACCTTAACCACAAAGATAAGAGTTGAGGAGATCCTTAGGTGCTTTCTCTGTTCTTTCCTCTCCCCATAAACCCCATTCTCATTAAAAGACAGTCCAATATGGCAGATAAGTCTAGCTAATCCACCTAAATATGTAAAATTATTTTCAGATTATTTCCATTCTAGCTAGGGAGTCAAAAATGACTAGAGTCATTTTGTGACTTTTAAAGAGGAATCCTGTTCCTGGGGTATAATGGCTGCTGTCCTACACTTCTTGAATTGAGGGACAGGGGCATTGCCCCTGGCCTGTAGTGCTGGGATCTCTAGGGCTGGTGGCTCCCCTCCTACTTGAGCCTGGTCATGCCTACCCTAAGGGTAATTGGATTTAGATGCTCAACTGCAGCACAGGGTTCTTCAGGCCTGAATGTGCCTGCTTTGCTGGGATCTTGGAGGAATCAAAGCTGGCCTGCTCTGCTGCTGGCCTTCTGTGCATAGGCTGTGAGTCCTTGATTGCTGATCTACTCTGGGGTTTTGAGCCTTCTTATATCTTGCCTGGACACCATCTACTCTGATATGGGCTCCCCTTTTTACTTGGGTGACTCATACCTTTCCTAAAATCCTTCTAAGTTGTGTTGAGCTGGAAAACTGCTTCACCCCATCATTTCGTGGGTTCTACTGCTCCAGAATTCATCTTGAGAAATTTTAAAAATTGTTTGGAGGGGATATGGGGATAATTCAGACAAGTTCATGCCATTTTTCTTTCATCTTGACTTTACCTAAAACATGTTTTTAAGCTCATCTAAAAGTTCAATTTGTCTTTGAAATATTTTTCATTCAGCCAACACCAAAAGACATTTTGCCAACTTCAAATTTTCTTATCCTATAAACCAGAAGAATGTTAAGGGAAATTTAAATCATATGGTTATTAATCATTTCTATACTCAACCTAGCAAAATGTGCTTCCTTATGGGCCACTTAATGTCTGAAAGAAATACGAACTGTATTTCTTTGAAACAGGAAGGCAGAATTAGATAAAGGGAAGGAGAAAGGAACAAACAACTTTGAAAAAATTAACAATGCTAATCAATAAGATGACCAAGAACAATTCTCCAAAGGAGAAAAATATTATCTACTTCCTAAAATGCAGTGATACGCTCAGGATACAGAACAAAACATAAATCTCTGGAAAGAACTGATGTGAGAATTTGTATTTATTGATTATGTATACCTATTAGAAAAATTTTATACTTCTTTTTCTCCCAGTAAGTAGAAAAGATAGGAAGGAAAATAAATTCTTGTTAATAAAAAATAAAGTTTATTCAGTTTTAAAAAAGAAAGACTAGTGGTAGGAGAAATAAAAGTCAGAATGGACCAACACTTTTCAGAACAATAAAAGTTTTTGTCTTTGTTTCTGACAAATCAAAAAAAAAAAAAGGAAAAAAGAAAGTAGCACTACTTATGGCAATGATGTGATTATAAAAGATGTTTAAAGAAAGAAAAACTATGAAACTCTTCTGTTGTTTCTCTTTTCTCCATCAATTTTCCTTATGTAAAGAATATAACTAAACCTTATAAATTGGAAATTGATAGAGTATAAGTAAATATAAGACGAATTAAAATCTGGATATTTATATGGGAATAGAAAAGCATTTTGTCAATGACTTCTATGCTATCCTTGTGTTTAAGATGGAGAGGTCACCCAGATGGTAGCACAGTTGGACTTGTTAAATGACCAAATAAAGTACTATTTATTAATGGATTGATTTACTTGTAGATGTTGTGTATAATGAAGTTCTCCAGGGATCAATTCTTATCTTTGTGTTATTTATCATTTTTATCATTTTCCTAGATAAACATATACATATGTGTCTATCAAATTTATGATATGAAGCTGGAAACAGTATAATAAAGATCCCTACCTCCCAAATTTTCATAGGGTACAATTTAAATTTAAATTTGAAATTTCATATGAAATTTTATAGAGATATTCTTCATTTGACTTTAAGTTAAAGTCATTTGATATCAAGTTGAAAACTATGAGATCAGGAGGGAAGTATGACTAGATAAAATATATGAGGCTTTTAATGAATGGGAAACTTTATCATATATATGTTTAGTATCTGTGTATGTATGTATGTGTGTGTGTGTATATATATATATATATATATATATATATATGAGTGTTTATATACACACAAATACACCTATATAAACATATATACATACATTAATATATATTAAAAATAAAACAAAGGGGTAATCCTGATTTTCTTATATCTTATTTATTGGAAAGACTATGCTGCATTTGAGATGCACAGTCAGTCTGGAGACCATTCTAAAAAGAACAATCAACATGATACAGGGAGTGTTGACTATACCACTAAGAAGAGTTTGTTGGTTGAAAAAATGTAGATGATTACTTTGGGAAAGAGGCAACAAGAAAGAGACAGGTGATTTAGAGTATTTAAAAGAAAAGTAAGACAGACAGACAGAAAGACAGAGACAGAGAGAGAACAGAGAGAGAGACAGAAAGAGAGACAGAGAAAGAGAGAGACAGAAAGAGAGAGACAGAGAAAGAGAGAGAGACAGAAAGACAGAGAGAGACAGAAAGAAAGACACAGAGAAAAAGAGACACACACAGAGAGAGAGAGAGAGAGAGAAAGAGAGAGAGAGAGAGAGAGTGAGAGAGAGAGAGAGAAGGAAGGGAGGCAGAAAGGGAAGGAGAACTAAATTACAGGCAGGAGGGGAGGAAATAAAAACCTTGTGAAAGAAGTGGCACTAGAATTAGACTTTGAAGCAAGGAATTCTAAAGGAATTAAGTATTCTAAGAGGTAGAAGGGATGTTTTCCACACATGAGGGAAGAACACTGCAAAGGCCAAAGGAGAAAGATTGTTCTGTATGAGGAATAGTAATGAGCTACTATTGTGCTATAAGAAATGATGAGCAGATTGATTTCAGAAAACAAAGGAAAAAAAAAAAAACAAAACCTTTCAAGTCTTACATGAACTGATGCAAAATGAATTGAGCAGAACCAAGAGAACATTGTAATAGAACAGCAATGTTGTATAATGATCAACTGTGAATTCTTAGTTATTTTCAATGATGATTGAAGAGAGACAAGAAATTGATCTTAGACAATTCAGAAGGACTCATGATCAAAAAAATGCTATCTACTCCAGAGGAAGAACTGTTGAAGTTTAATAACAGAGTGGAGCGTGTGTGTGTTTGTGTGTATGTATGTGTGTTATATTCTTTTACAATGTTAATAATACGGAAATATGTTTTACATGATTGCACAACTATATTAAATTGTTTATCATTTCCAGAAGGGGACGGGGGAAAAGGCAGAAGAGAATTTGTAACTCAAAACTTTTTTAAAAGTCAATGTTAAAAATTGTTACACATAATTAGAAAAAAATAAAATGCTATTAATATTAAAAAGACTTGCTCCAAACAACTTTATAATAATGCTATTTAGATTTACTCTTAAATAAGGTTGATTTCCATGCACTTCTCTACCTATTCTCCCAACTCCTTGTATCTGTAGGTTTAAGGTCATCTCCTTCCTCTCCTAATAACCTATTTGTTTAGTATTTCTCAACATTTGGGGAAATAAATATTGAAACTTACTTTCTGGAAAATTGTATCCCATGCCCTAAAGGATAGAAGAAGAAACATAATCCATTATTTTTTCTCTGTGTACTTTTTTCCTTTAAAGTTCTAAAGTCTCTATAAATGCTTTTTATTATGGCTGAATAAAGTAGGGACAATTATTGGCCTCTCCTTCAAGCTTCCCTGATGCCCAGATCCTCAGTTGGACAGAACAAATACTGTAATTGAATCTGATTATCTTAGCATACTATTGAAAGTCATGCTGAGTTTGTCTATATGAAAGCAAAACTCCATTTCAAGGATGAACAGGCAGGTAACTTCTCTAGCTACATGTCAAAATCTCAGTGTTCAATGCTTAGCACCAGACCAAAAATATTTCAAACAGAGAGAGAAATAAAAGCTTCCATGACTCCCTAGAAAACTAAAGCAAGCATAGACAAAAGGTCTTATTACCATTGAGCTGGGCAGAAGATAATGGGTGTCAGTAGAAACAAATAAACAAACAACTCTTTCCACCCAGTGAGCTGAAAGAGGAAAAAGTATGAAAGAAAGTTGTCTGAAGTTTTTCAAGAATCAGCTGAAGCTCAGCCTGCAGCAATGGAGACAGCTGGGAAACTATTGCAGCTAACAGAACCTGCTGGCAAAATGCATTAGGAATGGGTTACTTCATTCTTAATAAGGTCGACATGTTTTGAGAGGAATTGAAAAGACAGAGCCCAAAGCAATGCCAGTACCACTAGGCTTCAGCATCATGCTCCATTCATAATCATTGTGGCAGAAGGAAATAGTTACAGGGTGGCTTATTTAGTCCAATCAACTTCATAGGTCCTAACATAGTTGGGGATATCACCTTTATTTGCAACTTATCTTCAGTGAAGAATTGTAAAGATAGCTGACTAGGGCAAGAAATACATTTGGAAAGGGTATTGTTACAAAGCATGCATGGGCCATTTGACAATAATGGTTATCCAAATGGAATGTTTAAAAGATAGTATAAAACTAAACTTTTTTTTCTCCCAAAGACATGTATTCTCCATAGCAACTGAACAATGAAAACTTGATAGGAAAAGAAAAGTAGAAAGAATAGGAATAAAAATAAAATGTGAAAATATTATTTTCTCCTCTTCCCTTCCTCCTCTTCCTCCACTTCTTTCATTTCTTTTTTTAAAAAAATTATTTTTAACAGACACATTGAATGAATCATGTTAGGAGAGAAAAATAAGAGCAAAAGGAAAAAAAAACTACAAGAAAGTTAAAAGAAAAACTGAAAAAAAGAAGTGAACATAGTATGCGTTGAGTTACATTTAGTCTCTTCAGTTCTTTTGTTGGATGCAGATGGCATTTTCTGTCCAAAGTCTATTGAGACTGCTTTAAATCATGAAACACTGAGAAAAACCATGTCTTTTGTAGCTGATCATCATACATTTTTGCTGTTATTGTATACAATGTATTCTTGATTCTGCTTGTTTCACTTAGCATTGGTTAATGTAAATCTCTTCAGGTCTTTCTAAAATCAGCTTGTTCATCATTTTTTAGAGAACAATAATATTCCATTGTCTTCATATACCACAACTTGTTCAGCCATTCCCCAACTGATGAGCATCTACTCATTTTCCAATTTTTTTTACTACCAAAAAAAGAGCTCCTACAAATATTTTTGCATATGTGGGTTGTTTTGCCTTATTTATGATTTCCTTGGAATCTATATCCAGTAGTGGCACTGCTGCCATCCAAGCGTATGCATAATTAGATAGCGCTTTGAGCATAGTTCCAGATTGTTCTCCAGAATGTTGGATCATTTCCCAATTCCACCAACAATGCATCAGTATCCCAGTTTTCCCATATCCCCTCCAACATTCATCATTATCTTTTCCAATTATTTTAGCCAATCTGAGAGATGTGAGATGGTATTTCAGAGTTTTTTAAATTTGCAGTTAACTAATCAATAGTGATTTAGAGCATTTTTTCCATATAATTATAGATGGCTTTGATCTCATCATCTGAAAATTATCTATTCATAGCCTTTTTATTTATATATTTGGGGAATTTATAAATTAGGGAATGACTTGTATTCTTATAAATTTCACACTGTTATTTATATGTTTAGAAATGAAACCTTTATCAGAAATACTGGCTGTAAAAGTATTTTTCTAGTTTTGTACTTACCTTTAAATTTTGTTTCTGTTGATTTTGTTTTTGCAAAGCCTTTTTAATTTAATGTGATCAAAGTTACTCATTTTGCCTTTCATAATGTCCTCAAGTTCTTTTTTGGTCATAAATTCCTCCCTTTCCCAAAGGTCTAATAGGTAAATTATCCCTTCTCCTAAGTTGCTTATAGTATCACCCTTTATGCCTAAATCATGTATTTATTTTGACCATATTTTGATATGGGATGTAAGATGTGGATCTATGCTGAGTTTCTGACATTATTTTCCAGTTTTTATCAAATACTAAGTTCCTATTCCAGAAGCTGGAGTTTGGGGAGTTATCAAATTTGTTTTGGACCTTGATCATTATGTCATTTGTATCTAATATTTTCCATTGATTCACCACTCTATTTCTTAGCCAGTACCAAATGTTTTTGTTTTATAATATAATTTTAGATTTGGTACTGCTAAGCCATCATGCTTTCTAATTTTTTTTTCATTAATTCCCTTGCTATTCTTGACCTTTTGTTCTTCCAGATGAATTTTGTAATTATTTTTTCTAGTTCTATAAAATAATGTTTTGGTAGTTTGATTGGTATGGCACCAGAAGACCATTCATAACTATTCTTAAGGTTCAATTGTTCAAATCATCCCTTTTGGGATTGGGGGTAAAAGAGATAAGAAATTTTCTTCTATTTCATTGGAGAAGTTGAACATGCCAGTCCTTGTTAAAAAAAAAAAAAATCAAAAGAGTCATTAACTCCAGCTTCCTATAATGGAGGACAGTAATTAAAGTATTCAATACTGACCAAGCAGAATTTCCAAAGAATACAAGAGAAGTACACTATGAGCCTTGATTTTCAAACCAGAGCCATTCAGAACAGAAGACTAGCAATGAATGAGAAAGGAGACTTCAAATTTAGGTTCAAATAGTTCCATATCATTTTATTTCTGCATTATTAATAGCCATAAATTCTTGTAAATGGATTTTCTTTTAAATTGCATCACTCTGCACTTAGATAGTAATCTTCACAATGCATTGCCAGTTGAACAAGTGGTTTTTAGATATAAGTCAATTTGACTTTGATATCTATTGGAATAGGTATGAGAAGGATGCAAAAGAGCTCAGGTAAAAAATAAAACAAAAAGTAGAGTAATGCACAGTCTAAACTAGCTTTCCGATTCCAATTTGGTGCCTTATTTATTGTAGTTCTTATTAAATAAAGACAGAATTTGGACTTCTTTAACTCTAGTAAATACTAATTGGAAAAAAAGGGAAAAATTAACCTCCTTTTAATCTAGCTTTATAGACTATTTCTGGTTACAGCTCTTGGATACTAACACAACTTACTTCCACTTCAATATATCATCCTAATTTGTAATCAGAATACTTTAATATGTTTATAAAATTAAATATGTTAATGGGAAAGAGCTATTTTAGAATTTGGAACTCCAAATATCATGTTAGTAACATAATTGTTAGGTACAAATATTTATTGATTGATCATAAGATGTTTCGTTGCGTGATTAGCTTCAGTTTCTTTTTCTGTCAAATGAATTGGAGAAAAAAATGGAAAACCACTCCAATATCTTTGCCAAGAAAACCCCAAATGGGATCAGGAAGATTAGAACCTGTCTAAATAACAATAAAAACTCATCTTCCTAATACTCATCTTTCTAAGTTCAAATGTAGCCTTGGCAAGTCACTTAATCTTATTTGCTTTAGTTTCCACATTTGTAAAATGAGCTGAAAAAAGAAATGGCAAACTCCAGCATCTTTGCTAAGAAAACCCCAAATGGGCTCATAGAGAGTTGGACATGACTGAAATAACAGGACAATGATGACAGTAATATCATGATCAACAACACTTTAAAAGAAAATAAATAAATTAAATTCCAAAATAAAGCTTTTTGTCTTATTCAAAATCTCTAGGAAGTAAGTTTAGTAATTGCCATTGTCCAAGCTTTCTAATGTTCAGCAATTTTAAACATTTCTTAGTATTTCTTCACTTTTCCCTTTCTCTCAATGAAATAAAATAAAGTTCCTTTACATAATGATAATTTTCATGTAGCATGCATTAAGGGATATATAATTCTGAAAGTAAGATAGATGGCATGAGGAAAAAATAGAAAAAAATATACAACTTTAAAACAGAAATAAATCTAATCCAAACACTTTACAGATCAAAATAATAAGATTTAGAGAAATTAAATAAGTTATTTGAAGACACACTGTAGATGAATAATTGAGGCCCCATCACCATCTGCACCATGAATATGGAAGGGAGAGGAAAAAATGTCAATATACAATTACAATCTGCCCCGACACCCATTTCATTTGGCAGAGGCAAGAAAAAGTATATGTCCATCAAAAAGAGTCATTACTATTACAATCTTATTCATTTCAGTCCTGTTCACTATATAAAGATGTGCTAGCAAATTGATAATGCCAGAAGCATTGTCTTTAAAATCAGAAGTCAGAATGGTATATCTGTCTGTGTATTAGAGTCATAACTAAAATTGGGAATCTGAAACTTTGCCCAAGGGCACAGATTTTAGAAGATACCAAATTTAGAGTACTAACAACAATTGGAAATTTTCAGTAGTGTAGAAGCAATACATCCTAGCATATAATTAGCAAAAGCTACTTGTTAAAATACCAGATGGTATTCTGGCATAAATTCCATCCCTCTGCCACCATACCTGCTTCTTCCTACTACTCAAGTAAAGGCATATCAACCTGCTTTCACCAAACACATTTTATGTTATTTGCTATAGCCAAAGAATACTTGGTAATAGTTCTGTTGAATAGAATTACATTTCTTCCACAATTAAGTAGTCTCCCTGAAATTTTTGAATCATATTTTAAAAAAGGCCAGTGCTCTGAATCAAATGACTTGGGGCAAAGTCTAACTGTTCAGATCAATCAATGAGGATGAAGCTATAAGAAAATATTTGGTCTGCTGAAGTAGTAGGATGTGGTTTGCATATTGTTATAATTGAGGATGTGGGATATCATCATCTTGTTCAAACTGAGCAAAAATATGTATTTTTTCTGGGAAGTTAGGTTTAGAAATAGATTTTACCTTTGCATATGAAATGTAATTAATGCATTGAATTGATGTTACATGTATTTCTTTACTAAGAGGTTGGGAGTTCAATCACCAGATGGAATTGAACTTAATTTTTTGGTCCATGACAGGCTTTAAAAATGGGGAGATTCAAAAGGTTAGAAAACAGCTCATCTTGTGTGTCTGTTATAGTAAATAATGGATGATCAAAGCAAAGCAATTCTTTTTTTACTAGACTCTGAAGATTGATTGTGTGTCTGTGTGTGTGCATTTTTTGAACTTTCTAACAATTTAATTAGGGTAAAGGGAATAACACTCATTTCCCTGGTGGAAATAACAATTTATAGAATTTTATATTTTTAATAGATCACTAATTTTTGCAATGAGTGAACAATTAAATGTTAAAATATAGCCTTCTTTTGTGTTCACATGTCCTTGTATTTAGAGTTTATTTAAATTCGATTTAAATGCCTTTTATTTTCATTTTTGAATTTCTGGTGATGTATATTCAAGATCATCACAGATATCTATTTGAACTTACCCTATCACATTTGGAGTCAAAAATCAACTTTGAAGTTGTGTAATGTGATATCATTTGGAAAGTTAGGCAAGGTAACAATTAACCAAAGACATTTTATTAAAGTTGAAAGACATTCCCAAATTAATTTCAACTTTATATATTGTCACACTACAAATTGGAAACCTTCTGAGAGTTTGTTTTAAACCTTCTACATTTGTATAATGATTTATAATTTGAGATGCAGTATGAAGTAAACTATTTCTAGAGATTTCTTCATCTACTATGGAAACTTCCAGTTATCAGCAGATTGGAAGTCAGGAAGGAAACCATGAAATGAATATTTTTTTCCCTTTCATCTTTCAACCCCAACCCATCTGTTCCTTTTCTATAGTACTAGAAGGGCAGGACCAAAAACTATAAAATGAAATGAATCTAACATTGATAGTGGCAAATATGATGGCATAGTGGTAGACAGAATGGCAGTAAATGCAAAGTTGTTTTTAATTTTGATTTTTATTATTATCATGTTTTATGGTAAATCAAAATTGAAGTATATTCACAGAGAGCTGAAAATCTCATATATGTACAAGTGATATAAATTAAAGATATATTTATATATGATTTGAGAGACAACTATGTAGATGCATGCAATACAATTGTAAATATAAGTTCCTACAATTTTTGATTCACCTAGTTAAAACTTGAGGCACATTATCATGAAACTCTTTAGTGTATATAAGATACATTGTAACTGTGATGAGAGTAGCAAAGAATATTATATGAACAATGAGCTTAAAAAGAAAGATATAATAATCAAATACTCAAGTAGCTTTCTCATCAAGTCAAGATTTCTCCCTAATCATGATGATTATAAACAAACTATGTTAATACAATCTATGCAACTCTTTTCTATATTCTCCCCAAAGATCAAAATAGTCTATTCCATGTATAGGAGGCTTTCTACTTTTTGAAATATCACAAGGATATCAGTAGAATACTCTGTCCATTCACTTGACCTTTTTCCTTCTTGTAATGTGGTGATTATAGTCTTCTTTGTCATCCAACTTTTGAATGAATCCTTTTCTTTTGTTCTTTGGAGTTCCTTGCTGTTCATATGTTGCAGCCTGCTCACCTTTGCCATGTATTTTTCCATTGCCCTCCCTGTGATGCTTTACCATAGTTCTTTATAGGCAGTGGTGTTCCAGGTCTTGTTGCCTAGGGTATCAACTAAAAAAAGATTTCTAACAAAATGATAAATATGTCTTTGATATTCTCAAAAGATTGGTGACGGGAAAAGGGCTTTGTAACTAGTTGAAAACCATCAATCCTGTTCTCTTTTTTTTTCCCAACTTGTTTCAGTTCATCATCCATCTGTATTGTCTGTCTCAAATACAGATAGTGATGGACAAATTTTATAGGATGTCCATGTTGAAGTCTAGTTATAATAAATTCTGTACCCATTTAATCTTTCCTATGTAGATAAATGAGCCAAAGTTATTAGTGGGATTAGAGATATTCAAGGGAAGTGCAATGTTTTAAAACTTGGTATCATCTGCAAACATTAATAACTGGAGGATTTCATCAAGAACAAGGAACCCTTTCTTAACCTGGATTTTGTGCTATCTTTCTTCTATCAAAGTAATACATTTTGGGGAGCATTTACTTACCTGCTTTATGGCTTTTAGGCATGATAGCTAATGAAGACTATAAACTCATTCTCAGAATAATGTCTTTAAATGCATAAAATAAAATGCTTAAAATTACAAAAAAATCAATTAGATTAAAGTAATATTTTTTCTATTATTTTAGGTTCAAAGGCCTCAGATTAATAACCCCTGTTTCCAAATAAACAATAAGTAGAATGATCTTTTATTCCACATTCTCAACCAGTTGTAATATGACAAATGTCTATGAAAGTATGCTTCTTCTTTTCTAAAAGCCATATTAAAGATATCCTCAATTGAAGTAAAGATAAATTTTATAAATTTTTAGTATAGTTTAGTTTAAACATTAGACATATAATTCCTACATAAAAGTTTTGCTGTGATACTTTATCATGGAATGGAGGTCATCCTCAATTCTATTAGACAATGCTAGTGAAGTACAAGCTCCGGAATATTCTCCCACATTCAAATATGTCCCTGGGAAACAGATGAAGTCTGTTTTCCCAAGGATCATGTTAGCCATTTACAGAGAGAAACATTGTGAGTAAATTGGCCATCGTTGATGACATTTTTTGGCCTATGAAACAGTCTTGTGAATTCCCTTTCTGTTTTTTTCAGTTGTAATGACCAAGTAGAAAAAAAAAAAAAACAGGTTGATAGAGAATATTAGGAATTACAGAGTTTTTAGATAATCAAGAAATGTTCATTTGACTATAACTACTCTAATATAAGATTTTCTCCAATGATCAAGTGTACACATTGCTTGAGAAGTTGAAGTATTTCATTCTTGACATAATATAAATGAAACCATAAGAAACAGAGAAGAGACTCACAGGTGTTCTTTGGCTGAGTAAAGAAACAAGTTGATGGAATGGCTTTTATGATTCCCTAAAGTTGCAAAAAATATTATTTCATGATATATTTATTCAACAAAAATTGCAGCCATAATGATAAGTACTTACAAAAACACATCTATGAAAATAATTGCAGTGTGCATTTGAAAACCAGTTTAAATGATGAACTAAATCAGAGAAATTCTAGGGAAAATTTGATATGAACCTCTAAATTCAATCAATATATATGTTATTATTTAGCATATGGAATGTTGGAAAAATGAGGATGAGATGAAGTATATGAAAAATTGTCATTCAAGAGAAATGAATGAGAGAGGCCAAAAGCTTGGCAGATTATAAGGAAACCTCAAACCTCATGGTTTTATATTGTGAAGACTGTCTTTAAATTGTAAATTTTGGGCTTGAGTGACAGACATCTCAAGGAATAAAATTAACTATGTTTGATGAGCGAGGGAAAAACATGAAAGTTTTCCCTGAGTCAGCTGCCTATACACAAGACAGATTATAAATTCATTAGAAGATCAGAAATAAATAAAAAAGGAAAGAATAGCAATAAGAGTAGATATGATAGGAGATGATTAAAAAGAGAAAAACAACAGATGTTGGAAGAGCTATGGGAAAAGAGATTAGTTAAAGTACTTAGTATAACTATGACTCAGTCCATCCAATTTGGAAAACAATTTATCACAATGCAAAAAAAAATCATTAAATTTGGATATGAGGCCAAAGCCAAAATGGTGGAGAAAAGGTAGAAACTCACTTGAGCTCTCACCAAAACCCTTCCAAAAAAACACTTAAATAATGCCTCAAGACAAATTCTGGACTGACAGAATTCACAAAATGCTTTTCTAGTCCAAGATTACTTAGAAAAGTTTTTTCTGAAAAAGACATCATTTCTGAAATATATGCTGAACTAAGTCAGATTTATAGAAATACAGGTCATTCCTCAATTTTTAAATCATCGAAGATATGAACAGGCAGTTTTTAGTCAAAACACTCAAAGCAATATATACATATTCATATAAAATGCTCTAAGTAACTATTGATTAAAGAAATGCAAATTAAAACAACTTTGAGATAACACTTCACACTTATCAGTTTGACTAATATGTCAGAAAAAGAAGATGACAAATATTGGAAGAGATATGGGAAGATTAATACACTAATGTTGTATGAATGAAGTGGTATATTGATTCAACTATTCTGGAGAGCAATTTGGAACTATGTTCCCAAAGCTATAAACCCAGCATGTCCTTTTTTTTTAAATCTCTAAGAGATTAAAACAAAAAATGAAAAGGAGCCATATATCCAAAATATTTGTAGCAATTCTTTTAGTGGTGGCAGTGAATTGAAAATTAAGGGGATGTACATCAATTGAGGAATGGATGAGTGAGTTGTGATGTTATATCATTTTGATATAAGAAATCAGTAGGATGCTCTCAGAAAACCCTGGAAAGACTGTCCTTAAAGGATGAAATTTTCATTTACAACATGACTAACATGGGAATATGTTTGTTTGATTTCAACATTTATAACCTCTATCAAAGTGCTTTCTCAAAGTACAAAAGTATGCAATACATTTACGTTGAATATTCATTAATTATACATTCTTAAGTCTATCCAAGAAAAAAATACATCAGGTCCCTATTTGGAAGTATTGTTCATCTATATAGCTTAAATATTCATAGCAAAAATTTAACAGTGAACTCATAGAAATTTGCCTTTCCAGCACTCTTCTAGTGACAGGTGTAAGATGCAGAACAAGAAATATATTTTTAGATGTGGACAAGGCAAGAATTTGTTTTGCTTGTCTATGTATATTTCAAGAAATTTTTTTTCTTTTCCAGTTGAAAGTAGGAGAGAAAATGATGTTGATTGATTGAAAAAATAAATATGGCATACAATGAAGATTTAAACCTGAATTTTTTAAAGTAAGGAAATGATTGATAGAAATAACATTGAAACCTACTATAATAAGTTCATCCAAAAGTTAAACCAATATTAATTAATTACTATAATTACCTTAAAATTACAAAGCATTTTAGCCAGCAGACATTAAGCAAAACCAAATGGAAATAGAAAAATATGTCCAGCAAAGGCAAAATCGTTTTAAAATAGAACTCATTTGCAAAATCTTAAAAGTGATAGTGTAAGTTTAGAAACTTCACATCATCTCATAAATCAGAGAAAAGTACAGGTTTAACTAGTCTAAAGAAAATTTAGAAATATATAAAGCACAGTCACCCAAGGAAAATCAAAAAGATTTGCAGTTTATCACCACAAACTTTGTCTTTCCATCAAGAATAGTAGAAGCACCATTCTTATACCCTGACATCATTGTATTTGAGGTGCTAACAGAAATCACACAAAGAGTATTAAAGAAAGCAAAATAGCTGAACTGTTTCAAGGAGTTTAAAACTATTCTATGACTTTTGGAGTACCCTATAGAGGAAGTTCATGCTGGGAGAACAACATTGTGAGGGCACTGAGAGATTGATTTACATGGTATCTATAGAAGGAAATAATACCAAAAGATGAAGGGAAAAACTCTGACTTTTTGTGTCCTGAAAATGATGGCCAAGAAAAGATGAAGAACTCCATACTTATATGACTCCCTACTATCAAAATGGATATTATATATATGTATATATATATATATATACATATATATACACATATGAATTGTGCAGATATGTATACCTGAGTTTTGTGTTATGTGTATACACACAAATAAGAATAATAGTCACTAAACATTTGTAAAATACTATTATACATCAGGCATTTGCTGAGCACTAGGGATATCAAAAGAGACAAAAGATCCTTTCCTTTAAAAACTTAGTATCTAAAACAATCAAAGAACTATGTACATATAAGCAATATGCAGGATTAATAGAAAACAATTAAGACACTGAAATTTAGAGAGGTTGGGAAAGTCTTCCTGAAGAAGATGGAATTTCCACTGGGACTTCAAGCAAGGCAGTAGGTGGAGATAAGAAAGAACATTTTAAATATAGAAGGTAGCCAGGGAAAATGTTCTAAGTAGAGACTTGCACTATCTTGTTAGGGGAACAACCAGGAAGCCAGTATTACTGGACCCTACAAGATATAATAAGAAAGAGCCAGTAAGAATTAAAAAGGACTATTTTTGTTCATGAGATGGATCAGGGAATATTTCATAGAAAAAGGGGCATCATGAGTTTTAAATGTGGGTTAAAAATTAGATGGTTTGAATTGGATAGAAGGATCTTACAGGTGAAGGATACAGGGTGAGGAAAGACCCAGACACAGAAATGATGAATATATTTGGGGAGTGGTAGCTACAGGTTGGCTGGAGCAATAAGTATGTGAAGAAGAAGAATACCCAAGATGAAGGAAATAGTGTTTAGTTCCGGATTGTGAAAGAGTTTGAAAGCTAGATTCATTCTTAACTTAATTAGGTAGCCTATGTTGAGACATAGTTGTCTGATAATTCTTTGCCATTCATATGACTGATTACTTTTCTTCAGCCTCCTTTTTAATCTAATTTACTTCTTCTTGAATTTTCTCTATTTTCTTTTGTCTTTTCTCCCATATCAATCTTTCTATCTGTCATATCTCTTTCTGCACCCCAACCTCCCATTTATGTGTCCATGACAACTGTCTTTACATAAAGATGAAAAGGAAAAAAAATGATCATATTCTCACGGGCAGCCTTTTTTCTCTCTTTAATTGCTTCTAAATAAAGATTTGTAGGAAATAAAGAACTTGTCAGAATGAATTCATTGAATCAACACAATTTCAAATCTTAGTATAATTTGTATATTTTGGCTCTTTAGTCAGAGCATTTGTCATTGAAGTTCAAGTTAACAAAAGTGAAAAGGAACTGAAACAGAACTCAAATAGAAATCTACTATATAAGAAAGATGGCATTTCTCTTTTTGGAGATCATTGGATCTTGAGATAGATTTATAGCTGAACATCTAATCTAACCTCCTCATTTTGCAAATGAGAAACTTTAACATAATCATATTTAGGATAATTTAGAAAATCTTCCACTTTATATAAGCATTTAGTAAGCATTTATTCAGCGTCAGACATTGTGCTAAGCATAGAATCCTTAATATTAAATAGTTTATATTCAAATATGAGAAAGTGTGAGTGTTTCCCAGAGAGGGCAAATGGCTTACTCTGTCATATGCATTAAATGATGGCACAAATTTTAACCCATATTCTCAGAATTCATATACAACGTGCAATCATTGTACCACTGAGGATGACTTATTTTCATTATTTTTAAGAAGTTTAAATAAAGAAAAACATGTTTTGAGAACAGCTTTATTTTTTCATGCCTCACTTAATGGAATCCCTATCAAGCTAATTATTTCCCAGGTATTTAATCATTATACATTTCTGATAATCTATCAATTTCTGAATGTTAAATTATCTGAGGTACTTATTTCTTTGCTTTGAACTTTTTAAACATAATCATTTTTGAAATAATTTATTAAATCTTCAACTTTATCCTTTAATGATCAGTTAAAAAGCATTTATTAAGCATGTATCCTGTCAGACATTATGTTAACCAATGAGGATGAAGAGGAAAAAAAGTCAAAAACAGTACAAACCCTTAAAAATTCACATAATAATGTGGGAAAATGTGTGTCTATATACATCTGGACATCCCATATTGAGATTTCTTCTGCCTCCCTTTGTGACACACAATGGTATGTTCTTAGCACAGTGGTCTCCTTTCCTACCTGGGGGGGGGGATCTCTTCTCTTATACATATAAGAACAAATGCATATTTATGCACTTTGTATCTTACATATCTATATGTGTGTTATCATTGTTGTTCAGTCATTCAGTTGTATCCAACTCTTTATGACCCCATGGACCAAGGTATACCAGTACTGTCTATGGGGTTTTTCTGGCAGAGATAACTGGAGTGGTTTGTCATTTCCTTCTTCAGTGCAGAAAGGTAAACAGGATTAAATGAATTGCCAAGGATCACACAGCTAGTAAATGTCTGAGGCTGGATTTGGTTTTTTTTTTACTCCAAGCTCTATCCACTGAGTCACCTAGCTGCCTCTATCCACACATGCACATACTGTGTGTGTGTGTGTGTGTGTGTGTGTGTATAAATGTATATTTGTATGTGAATGTACAGACAGAATAGATTGAAGGAAATCTTGGGGTAGGGAAGGCGCCTATCTGCGAAACCTGGCAGTAAATACTTCCCAAAGGAGTTAGGGTTTGAGCCTTGTCTTGAAGTATGCTATTCTAAGAGGAGGCAGAAGTGAAGAGAGAAAACATTCCGGTTATAAAAAACAACCATTTCAGTGGCTTGGCAATAAAAGATGGAGTATTGTATGCAAGGAAATAGACCAATATGGCTGGATCATTAAGTGCATGAGGAGAATAATGTCTAAGAAATCTAGAAAGGAAAGTGAAAGATTTAAATTCCAAACAAGGAAGTTTATATTTGACCCTGAGAATGATACAGAGCCACTGGAGTTCCTTGAGTTGGACATTTTGGCAGCTCTATGAAGGATGGGTTGGTAAAGGAAGATGGTTCAAGAAGGGTGAGCAGCTACAGGGCTTTCCCATAATTCAGATGAGGGGTGATAAGAACCTGAAGTAAGTGGGTGCTTTTATGAATGACTTTAAGATATAGAAACATAGAAATGACTAGATTTAGTGACTGTTTTGATACACTGGGTGAGTGAAAATGAGGGTCACAGATGATACCAGGGTTATGAGCCTGAGTTAGTGGAGGATAGTGATGTATTTGGCAATAATAAGGAAGTTTAAAATAGGGGTGGATGTGGTGAAAATGATAACTTGCTAGATATTTAGAGCTGGAGGGCTTGTTGTGGTGAGGATTAAGTGAAATATTTAGAAAATGCTTAGCACATTACCTGTTACATCATCAGCATCATTATTACAATATAATAATTTTTTTAGGTTTTCTCTTTCTACACACAAACACCCCGCCCACTCCCCACCCCCACACACATTATGAAAGGGAGAGAGCAAGAGCAAGAGTGAGAGATCTGATGATCATTATAGGTATACTTAAAAAGTGGAGAGTGCAGAGGGCTTAAGGGGCCTTAGAGAAAATGCATAACTAGACAAAAATAAAGAACCAACAAAGGAAACTAAAGAGCAATTGAGGGTAGAGAAACTAAGAGAGAACTTCACAGAAAACTACTGGATTTTTTTTGTAAATCAGGATAATTAGGATGACCACAAAGTCAAATAATCAAGGTTTTCTTCTGACCAGTTAATAGGTCAAACCTTTTAATTTTTCTTATGTCTGATTCTTTGTTCCTTTCACTGGATTTCCAATGACTGCAAAGTTTTTTTATTTTTGAGGTTCAGAACCAAATAACTGGAGGCAAATTTAGGTTTGCATTAACTCCACCAAATTTTTGTAAATGAATTTTTTTCAGACATAGTAATCTAACCTATATATATATATATATATATATATATATATATATGTGTGTGTGTGTGTGTGTGTGTGTGTGTGTCTGTGTATGTATGTGTATGTGTGTGTGTGTCCTTTCTCAGAATCAGACAAATCTAAACTCAAAATAAGCAAGAAAGAAACTAGGGAAATTAATAGAATCTTAGAAAACCAGGTATGATAGATAGACCTCTGCAGAAAATTGAATAGGGACAGAAAGGAATGCACCTTTTTCTCGATAGTACATGGCACCTACACAAAAATTGACCATGTATCAGGGCGTAAAAATCTTATAATCAAATGCAGAAAGGAAGAAAAAGTAAATGCTTCCTCTTTTCAGACCACAATGCAATAAAAATTATATTCAATAAAGGGCCAGGGAAAGATTGACAAAACAATCCATTGGAAATGAAAGAATATAATTCTAAAAAATGAGTGGGTCAAACAACAAATCACAGAAATAATGCAAAATTTCATCCAAGAGAATGACAATAAAAAGGCAATGTGCCAAAACCTGTGGGATGCAGCCAAACCCATAGCTAAATAGCTACATGAATAAAATAGAGAAAGAGGAAATCAATGAATTTGGCATGCAACTAAAAAAGCTAGAAAAAGAATGAATTAATCCCCCTAATTCAATACCAAATTAGAAATTCTGAAGCTCAAAGGAGAGATTAATAAAATAGAAACCATAAAAATTATTGAACTTTATAAAAATTAAACTAAAAGTTGGCTGTATGAAAAAAAATTAGATAAACCTTGGAAAAATTAGATTAGAAAAAGGAAACAAAAACCTCAATTCATGAACATCAAAAATGAAAAGGGTGAATTTACCCTCAATGACAAAAAAATTAAAGCAATAATTAGGACCTATTTTGCCCAAGTGAATGGTAGCAAGTCTAATAATTTAATTGAAATGGATGAATTTTTACAAAAATATAAATTGCCCTGATTAACAGAAGAGAAAATAAATTACTTAAATAGTCCAATTTTAGAAAAAGAAATTGAACAAGCCAATAATGATCTCCCTAAGAAAAAACTCTCCAGGGCCAAATGGATTCATAGGTGAATTTTACCAAACATTTAAAAATTAATTATAATATCATGTAAACTATTTGGGAAATTAGGTAAAGGAGTCTTGCCAAATTCCTTCTATGACACAAATATAGTACTGATACCTATACCAGGAAGACCCAAAACAGAGAAAATAAATTCCAGATCAATCTCCCTAATGAATATTGATGCAAAAATTTTATTTTATTTTATTTATTTTTTCTTATGTCTTTCATTTTACCCAATTGCATATTAAAATATTTTTAAACTCTAAAAAAAATGAGTTCCAAATTCTATCCTCCCTTCTCTCCCTTTCCCTGTAGTCTGCCATTTCAAGTGTTTCATGAGACTCAACCTAGTGATTCTGATCTATTGCCATTCTGGACTTGCTTAAGTCTCATTCTTGGGTAATTATGACCATCTGATTTTTTTTTTTATGTTGAATATGTTAAAAACATATGTAAATCCAATATAGGCTGACATATTTATACAATTATCTTGCTGCACAAGAAAAATCAGATCAAAAATGAAAAAAAAAGAAAGTAAGTTAAATGCAAGCAAATAACAACATAAGAAGTGAAAGTGTTATGTTGTGATCCACACTCAGTTCCCACAGTCCTCTCTCTGGGTGTAGATTTTTTTTTTTTTTTTAGCTTTTTATTTACAAGTTATATGCATGGGTAATTTTACAGCATTTACAAATGCCAAATCTTTTGTTTCAATTTTCCCTCTCCTTCCCCCCATCCCCTCCTCCCCTGATGGCAAGTTGACCAATAAATGTTAAATAAGTTAAAGTATAAATTAAATACAATATAAGTATACATGTCCTAACAGTTATTTTGCTGTACAAAAAGAACTGGACTTTGAAATAGTGTACTATTAGCCTGTGAAGGAAATAAAAAATGCAGGCAGACAAAAATATAGGGATTGGGAATTCTATGTAATGGTTCATAGTCATCTCCTAGAGTTCTTTTGTTGGGTGTAGCTAGTTCAATTCGTAGATGGCTCTCTTCATTACAAGATCATTGGAACTGGCCTGAATCATCTCATTAAGAGCCATGTCCATCAGAATTGGTCATTATATAATCTTGTTGTTGCCATGTACAATGATCTCCTGGTTCTGCTCATTTCACTTAGTATCAGTTCATGTAAGTCTCTCTAGGCCTTTCTGAAACCATCCTGCTGAGCATTTCTTGTAGAATAATAATATTCCATAATATTCATATACCATACATAACTTATTCAGCCATTCTCCAACTGATAGGTATACATTCACTTTCCAGTTTCTTGCCACTACAAAAAGGGCTGCCACAAACATTTTGATGCAAAAATTTTAAATGAAATATTAGCAAAGAAATTACAGCAATTTTTCAACAGAATAATACATGATGACCAAGTGGGGTTTATATCAGGAATGCAGGAATGGTTCAATATCAGCAAAACTATTACCATAAGTGACTATATCAATAACAAATATAACAAAAATTATATGATAATCTCAATAGATGCAGAAAAAGTTTTTGACAAAACATAGCACCCATTCCTAATAAAAAGATTAGAGAGCATAGGAGTAAAGGGAGTTTCCTTAAAATAACAAGACATATCTAAAATCAACAGCAAACATTATTTGTAATGGAGAGAAGCTTGATTATTTACCCAATAAGATCAAGGATGAAACAAGGATGTCAATTATCACCAATATTATTTAACATTGTACTAGAAATGTTGGCTTTAGTAATAAGAAAAGAAAATGAAATTAAAGCAACTAGAGTAGGCAATGAGGAAATAAAACTATCACTCTTTACAGATGACATATTTAGAGATTCCTAGAACATCATTCAAAAACCTACTGGAAACAATTAACAGCTTTAGCAAAGTTGCAGGATATAAAATAAATGCACACAAATCATCAGCATTTCTATATAATACTGACAAAACCCAGCAACGAAAGATAGAAAGAGAAATTTCATTTAAAATAACTGTAGACAAAATAAAATATTTGGGTGACTAACTGCCAAGACAAAATAAGCTCAAAATGGTTACATAATTGGGCATAAAAGATGATAATATAAGCAAATTGGGAAAGCAAGGGATAATTTATCTGTTTGATCTTTGGAGAAGGAAGGAATTTATAACCAAATTAAAACTAAAGAACATTATGAGGGGCAAAATGGACAATTTTGATAACATTAAATTAAAAAGATTTTGTACAAGCAATGTCAATAGAAACAAGATTAAAAGGATTAAAAGATTAAAGTAAAAAGTAACGTAAAAACATTTTACAGTCAGTGTTTCTGATAAAGTTCTTTTTGTAAAATATATAAAGAACTGTATCAAATTTATAAGACTACAAGTTATTCCCCAGTTGACAAATGGTCAGCAGATATGAACAGACAATTTTCAGATGATGAGATTAAAGCCATCTTTAGTCATATGAAAAAATGCTTTACATCACTATTAATTAGAGAACTTCAAATTAAAACAACTCTGAGGTACCACTTTATACACCTCTCAAATTGACTAAGATGCCAGGAAAAGATAATGGATGGGATGTGGGAAAACTGGGACACTATTGCATTGACAGTTAGTTGGAGTAGTGAAATAATCGAACCATTCTGAAGAGCAATTTGGAGCTATGTCCAAAAAACTATCAAGGTGTGCATACCCTTTGACTCAGCAGTGCAATTACTGGATCATTATCCCAAGGAAATCGTAAAGAAGGGAAAAGGACCCACATGTTCAAAAAGTTTGTAGCATCACTTTTTTTGGTAGTCAAGAATTGTAAAATGAGTAAATGTCTATCAATTGAGGAATGGGTGAACAAATATATGAAGGTAATGGAATATTATTGTTCTATTAAAAAATGACAAACAACATTATTTTAGACAGGCCTGGAAAGATTTACACAAACTGATGCTGAGTGAAACGAGCAGAACCAGGAGTAGCAAAAATGTGCAATGATCAGTTATGAAAGACTTAGTTCTTCACAGTGGATCAGTGATTTAAGGCCATTCTAATAGACTTTGGATAGTAAATGCCATCTGCATACAGAAAGAGAATTATAGAGATTGAATACAAATTAACACATGCTATGTTCACTTCTTTTTTCTGTTTTTTTTTCTCTCATGTTTTTTCCCTTTTGTTCTGATTTTTCTCTCCTAAGATGATTCATAAATCAATGTGTATTAAAAACAAACAAACAAATAAATAATAAAAAGAGCAAGATTGGGTATGGAGAGCAAACTTATTGAACATTTTTTATTGTAATGAAATTTCATTAGAAATTGATTGAAAGTAGTGTCTACTTAGGTTATTTCTTCTAAATGAATGTCTTTGTTATTGTCTGCTATTAAATAATGTTTGAAAAATAGGATTATTTTATTGAATAGCACTAAACACTTTAGTTCACTGGGGATTTGTGCCTTAAATTATTGTATCAATTCAATTTTCACTTTCTTTGCTGTTTCATAGGTTGGATAAATGATAGCCTCAAGGAAATATGTACTTATAAGAGAATTAATTTAAATACATGGGACATAGAGGAATAATTGGCAGTAAGAACTCTGCAGTAGTATCCACAGAATGTAAAAAAGATTTAGGGGATAATTTGGATTATATTTTAGTCATATGTAAAAAAATATGTGAGAATTTAAGAGAAATTCCATGAGATAACAAGTGTGTGAAATTTGAGATTTGTTCAAATAGAGATAATGCCTTTATTTATACCCATAACAGAATGATTTTCAGTGTTCCATGTACAAGACAGTGTACTAGGCCACAAGAATATATAGTCTGCCCTCAAGTAGTTTACATTTTTCTTAAGGGGAGGGATACCACCTGCAAATAGCTCAATAAATATGAGTAATTTGGAGAGGAAAAAAAGCATTAATGATTGGGGAGGGGGCAGAAAACACTTAATGAACTGAATCTTGAAGGAAGAAAATTAATCAGAAAGTGATGGATGAGGAGAAAGTGCACACCAGGTTTGTGTGAGTGAATGAAGGCAGGAGGTGAAATATCCAGTTTGGAGAACAGCTGATAATTCAGTTTGGATCAGGCAAAGGTTATATGGGAGAATAAGATTGAATAGCAAAAACTGGAAACAGAGTTTAAAGGGCATTTGAGGCCAGACTAAATTATTTTAATTTTATCTTGGAGGCAATAGAAGGGAACTGTAGAATTTTGAGCAGGCAATGATATGGAAGGAACTATGCCTTATAAAGATTATCTTGTCAGTTATATGGTAAATGGATTGGAGGGAAAAAAAGAGTAGAAATAGATTGGGGATGTCAATTTGGAGTCAATTCTCAGTAAAAAGTGATAAGGATCTAAACTGTGGTAGTAACAGTGTGAACAGAAAGAAGGCTGGTTTGACAGATAAGAAAAAACTTATTGGATTTTTATTGTGGAGTGAGACAGTCAAGGATGAATACAAGGTTGTTAAGTTAGATAATTAGGTGAATTGGGTTACATTTGACTTTCCTAGATTTCCTCTTTTTATAGACTTCTCTTTCTGGTATAGTTCAAATTTTAAACTGTTTCTAATGATCAGAGTTTCTCCTGGCTTCCCAGTTTTCCTCAGATTCCCCACCTACTTAAAATATCTCAGATTTACTCCTTATAATCAAAATATATTTATCTGTATAATTTCTATGCTCTTGTTAATGGTTTTATACTATAAAAATGATGAGCAGGCAACAAGTTATCAAACTGTGCATACTCTTTGATCCAGCAGTGTTACTACTGGACTTATATCCCAAAGAGATTATAAAGAAGGGAAAGGGACCTGTATGTGCACGAATGTTTGTGGCAGCCCTTTTTGTAGTGGCTAGAAACTGGAAACTGAATGGATATCCATCAATTGGAGAATGGCTGAATAAACTGTGTATATGAATATTATGGAATATTACTGTTCTGTAAGAAATGACCAACAGGATGATTTCAGAAAGGCCTGGAGAGACTTACATGAACTGATGCTGAGTGAAATGAGCAGGACCAGGAGATCATTATATACTTCAACAACAATACTATATGATGACCAGTTCTGATGGACCTGGCCATCCTCAGCAATGAGATCAACCAAATCATTTCCAATGGAGCAGTAATGAACTGAACCAACTATGCCCAGAGAAAGAACTTTGGGAGATAACTAAAAACCATTACATTGAAATCCCAATCCCTATATTTATGCCCACCTGCATTTTTGATTTCCTTCACAAGCTAATTGTACAATATTTCAGAGTCTGATTCTTTTTATACAGCAAAATAATGTTTTGGTCATGTATACTTATTGTGTATCTAATTTATATTTTAATGTATTTAACATCTACTGGTCATCCTGCCATCTAGGGGAGGGGGTGGGGGGTAAGAGGTGAAAAATTGGAACAAGAGGTTTGGCAATTGTTAACGCTGTAAACTTATCCATACATATAACCTGTAAATAAAAGGCTATTAAATTTAAAAAAAAAATGATGAGCAGGATAGATGATTTCAGAAAAACCTTGAAAGACTCCTATGAATTTATGGAAAATGAAGTGAGCAGCACCAGAAGAATGTTGTACATAACAACAGCAATATTATAAGGATAATTGTAATTCTAAATTGTGAATGACTTGGCTATTCTGATAAAAACTGATTCAAGACAAAAAGACTCTTGATGAAAAATGCTATTCACTTCTAGAAAGAGAACTGGTCAATCTGATTGCAGATTGAAGCATACTTCTTAATTTTTTTTTATTTTTCTTTTACAACATAGCTAAAATGGAAATATGGTTTGTATGATTTAATTTGTATAATTAATACCAAGTAAATGTTCTTCTCAAGAAAATAGAATGAGCACAAGGAAGAGAGAATTTTTGAAATTCTTTGAAGAATTTAAAATATTGAAATTTTCCATGTAATTGGAAAAATTTAATGAAATAAAGATATATTAAAATTTTAAACTAAAATAATTTTCTCCTTTATGGTATTCTGCCATACTTAGTATCTATGGAAAATGAAACTAGATGTCAAAAATAAGCATAATTAGAAATTAGAAATAATTAAGGTTAGAAAATAAGAAATCAGGATAATTCCTCCCTTTCAGGCATGGGAATAAACTGTCTAGTGTGTGAATACCAGTTCAAGTTCAGCAAGGTTGTCACAGCGTGATCAATGCTTTAGGCTACAATAACTTTTGAAGACAACTTCCCAATTACAGAGTGATTGCTATCTTTATTATTGAAGAAATTTTGAATATATCATTGAATTTGAATTACGAATAGGATTTTTGACTTTTTAATCATTATCTATGTTTACATAGTACTTTAGTGTGTTTTTTCATTCTAGCCCCACAAAAATGTCATGGGCAACATAAGTAACATTTTCCCTATTTTAGAAATAAGGAAATTGGGATTTAGAGATATTGAATGACTTGCCTAAATACACACATTTCTTTCTTTTTAAAAAATTTATTATAACTTTTTATTGACAGAACCAAGCCTGGGTAATTTTAATACACACATTTCTTATCAAATCCCAGAGTCAACCTCAAGTCTTCTGTTCCTTCTTTTCTACAATGTTGATTATTTCTTTCAAACTAAGGAGGCAAGACATGATCTCATAAGGGAGCTTTTCCTTGCAGACTATATCTTCCGATAGCTTCCCTCTGAATGAATTCATTTCCACTCTTAAGAGAGTAACAGGGAAACTTGGCTTTAGAGGAATGATTTAGTGAATTATCTTTATTTAATTAATGAATCCCTTTGCATTATAAATAAGTACCTTATTAAATGTTGGGCATATTCATATTTCTACATATTGAGTTTTCTTAAAATAAAAGTCATCATTGTGAATAATTGTCAAAAAACTAGTAATACTCAGAAAAATCTTCTTGTTCTGGTATAACTATTACTGCTACTATGAAGACTAATGATAACTCTTATTTATTAAATACTTTAGGAGTTAAAATATTTTCCTTGTAATAATTCTATAGTATAGATAATACAAGTATTGTTACTGTATTGAATTATTTTAATTCTTGCATGTAATTGAAGCTGATGGATGAAGTGAATAGAATATTCACTTCTATATATGTATATATGTAGGTAGACATTTTTGTCTCAGTTTTTGACTGTTTGAATCATTCTTTAAGGTAAAACAGATTAAGTTTTAATTTTGCATTCTCTAAAGAAAATAAAATAAAAATAACATTAGTGCTTGAAAATCTAATATGAAAACTCTGTTTAAAGGCATTTATTTGTTTCAGATTGGTATTGCTCTAATTAGTACTGCTTTTAATTATCATTTTATTGTATAAAGCAGGCCTACTGCTAGGGCCCCGAGATATGTATATAATTCAAAAAGGATTCCAGAAGCCCTACTTGTTTTTCATGCGTACATCAATAAAAGCAGATGGATCAGTTTTTCATGGTATTCTGAATTCTAATAATAAAATTTTAATTAACCTGGACAATCTTTGAGACTTAGAAATATTCTCTTTCCCAAAAATTTCTGACATTTGAGAGTTTTTTTGGTTTCTAAATTGTGAGGAGTATGACATAATAATTAAAGGCTTATTTTTGGAATAAAATGAAAGATTCTTTAAAAAAACAAAAACTACTTATTCTAAACTTATCTTTTTTTTTTTCTATGAAGAGTTTTCCACAGATACCCTGAAGATATTTATGTGATAGCTTACAATTGATGATTAGTAATGTTTTTGCATGTTAATTGAAATAATCATAAAATAACAAAATCAAAAGTGAAATGTTTGTAGAGTCAGGTCCTTTGTGAAATGGAATATTCTGAGTAATGTATAGCTAACACAGAAACAATTTTCTTTGATAATTCTTGTTATTGAGCATGTTTCAAAAATGTAGTTCACATTAATTTCTTAATTATTGTTTAGCTAAACATCTATTTGATGCCTGAAGAACTTGTAAACTTTAAATTGCAATGTGAAAGTAAATTATGTTGATCATCACCTTTAAATTTGTTAAAAAAAAATTTCAAGCAGGGAGGGAGGGAGAAAAAAACAGGTGAAGGGAGAATGGATGGAAGGGAGGAAAAGAGAAAGCAAGAGAGGTAAGGTAGAAAACAGATATGTTCAGCCATTGAAAGAAAAATAATAATTTAATTACAGGGACCATTACCAGTCTGGCTCTTTGAGAAATGGGTCTGGCGTGAGGGAAAGAGCATGATTACACACATGAATCCTTCTAAAAAAGTTATCAGGAAAGAGTAGCTTTCAATAGGTCACAGACAAGAGGCAACTTTCTCCTACATACATAAAATAAAGACAAAGAGTACAAGAATCCAACTGAGGCACACTACCCCCTCTGATTACACTCTAAGTTGGCATACCTTGTGATGTTGAAAGCTGTGTTGCTATTTTGAATATTCAAGAAATTACTTTTAATCAAACCATGTTCTCATTAGCTAAAGAGATAATGAGTTACAACATGTTATCTGTGTAGAATAAAATAGGCTGCACTTCAAGAAACAATTCTTTTGAGATGTATCTCTTGATCTTAAAATTTAAATATGAGCTGGATCTAACAAATGTTAGTTATCTATTTTTTAAAATATACTTTATTTATTTATTTTTTATTATTATATTCAGATAGAAAAAAGAGACAGATAAGGAAAACAAAACAAAACAGAATAGAACACTGTCAAGTGCCCAGCAGAACACCAGGAAGGATTAAAAAATATATTATAATAAATTATCAGTTCAAGGAAGGATATATAGTAGAATAAATCATATTCATTAGTGTCCGATTGCTTCTTTATGGATTATTCTTTTGTTTTGTGCTGCGGCACTTTTTTTGCTTTATTTATTTATTTTTTCACTTTTCATTTCCCACCCCTCCACATTCCCCAAGCAGGTTATAGTTAAGCATAGATATATGTCATATACATACATACACATGCATGTATATGGCATATCTGTCATGTATGTATATGACATATATACATAAATATATGTGTATAAACTTTCTCCCCCACACATTTACCCACATAAAAACATATGTCTAAAATAATATTGGTATGGTTGGCAAATAATGTAGATTTTCTTTTGATTGAACCTTTGATTTATTTCTTCTTTCCTATCCCTGCTAACTCTTCTGCTTTAATTCTGCTCCTTAATTTGCTTTGCTATTACTCAACCTCCCTCACCCATGGATCCTCTCATATCTTCTTCCCCCACCCTTTGCTTCTCCCTCTATCCATCCTTCTTCCCTTATTTCTTTATAGATTTTGGAGGGTGCTATACACTTAATTGTTATGATCGTGTATTTTAAGATCAGCACGAGACAGGAATTCAGGTTAGGGGAAAATCGTCAGTCTTTATTCTCAGTGAAGAAGGATCGGAGGTGGAAGAGAATCGGCGATAGCAATGTGTGCAGCTGAGTCAAGAAGCTAGCTCGACCAGCAGCCACACAACCAGCAGCTCGGAGTCTCGACCTCAGCCCAATCTCTCCCAGCTTGTCTTCTTCCCTCTCTCTCTGCCTCCACCCACCAAAATCGTCATTTCCTATACAACACATCAGGACTTGCACGGAGAGTGGGCAGGGACCATTCTTTATCCAATCATGTATATTAATAGAGTATAGCCCAATTACTATCTAGCCTCATGTACTTGGGACCTCAGTGCATCAGCTCAAACCTCAGCCCATTACATTTCCCGCTTTCTTTTATTTTAGAACACCGGTGGTCATGCCATCCCTGACTCCTCAGGGAGGTCAGAGCCCCCAAGGGGAGGTGATCACAGCCTCCCTAACTTCTCAGGGAAGGAGGTGAAAGCACCGAAAAGGAGGTGATCACAGCCTCCCTGACTTCTCAGAAAAGGCGGTGAAAGCACTAAAAAGGCGATGATCACACCCTACCTGATATCTCAGGAAGGGAGATGAAAAGCACCAAAGGGAAATGGAGGTTGCTAGCGGGTTTCTGGGCTGAAGGGTCTTATTATGCACAAACCCATCAGCATGGGAGGTATTACACAAGCACATAGCAATAACGCAGAGGCTATTAGGGATGACCCTCCCCTCAGTCAGTGCAGGCTCGATGTGGTGTAACAAACATGAATTGTACACACAAGTAGCAGAATAGCAAACAATATAAATCAACATGGTGTTGGAAAAGATCACCAGAAGTCCTAGAAGGTGGGTATGTAAACAACAGTCACACATACACCTTCTTCAGCAGCCAAGAGATAGTCCAAAACCAATCTATTGTCCATTGTTTCACATGTCAGGGAATCCAATGATCCCCCTGAGTTTTTGAAGTCCTGAAAAAGTCTTTTTATGTGTTAGGGAATCCAATGATTCCAGCAGATTTTGAAGTGTTGTAACAGTCTTATCATTTCTCAGAGAATCCAATGATTCCTGAGAGTTTTCAAGTCCTATGTCTCAGAGAATCCAATGATTCCTGAGAGTTTTCAAGTCCTATGTCTCAGAGAAACAGAGACAGAGAAAGCATTTCCGATCTCAATTAAAGGGGAAATTCCTCAAATGTCTCTAATGTGGCAAGGTAAAGATAAAGGCACAGTGGAGTTTTTCAGTTCCTCTTATGCTGATTTCATCCCAGTATTTTCCTCCCCTTAATAATGCAATAATGAAAAGAGAATGCCACATCGATGAGTCTTGGGGCATAGGTTACATTATATATATATGAAACCTAAAATAGTGTTTAAAAAATTCCTCCATGGTCACACCAATAACAAATGATATGTCATCTTTTTACTTCAACTCAGTATTTTTCCCCCCAGTGTACTTGGTGCAGTGAAGAGAATACTTGGTCTGGAATCAGAAAGAGTTGAATTCAATTTTAGCTTCAGATCATGGCTCTTGAAGCAAGTCAATTTACCTCTACCTTAGTTCCCTTAATTGTAAAAATGGGCATATTCATGACATTTACTTCCCAGAATTGTTGTTGGCATAAAATGAGATAATATTTGAAGTGTTTAGTGTAGCGCTTCACCAACATGAAGCACTTAATAAATGGTTGGTTCCATACTACATAGGACAAGCAAGACTTGAATATTGACCTTTCTAGCACTCTTCCAGGGGTCCTCAAACTTTTTAAATAGGTGGCCAGTTCACTGTCCCTCAGACTGTTGGAAGGCCAGACTATAGTAAAAACAAAAACTTTGTTTTGTCGGCCTTTAAATAAAGAAACTTCATAGCCCTGGGTGAGGAGGGTAAGCGTCCTCAGCTGCTGCATCTGGCCCGTGGCCTAATTTGAGGACCCCTGCAAGGCTGCTCTCAATACTCATCATATAACCTAAGGCAAGAAAGTATAATAAAAAATAATAAATGAGATGAAAACACTGTATGCTTATAAATATAGATTGTTCTGAAAAATAAATAGAAAAAAGAAAGGAAAGGAAAATATGACATCTCTATAAAAGCTACAGCCTATTTCCTTTTCTTTCTTTTTTTTTTAAAGAAGCATCTATTTTATTTATTTTAAACTTAATATAAAATAAGAAGGAAAAAAAAGTCCCTTGTACACAGCAGAACATGAGAGAGTTCAAAAACAAAGTAATAAATTTGTATTTCAAGAAAATCTATAAAATAAATATTATATATTTTGTTCAGATCTGTCCATCTCTTCTTTGCTTCCTTGTAGGATTTTTTTGTTTGTTTGTTTGTTTTCTGCTGTGTACTTTTTATTTTATTCTTTTTTTCCTCTTTCCTTTCCCCAAGATGGCTACAATCAAGTGTAAGTAAGAATGAAAAGGGAGGGACAGGATAGAAAGAAGGGCTGAAACACTAGGCAAAAAAAGTAAGAGAAAGGGAGAGGGGTGATAGATAAAGTAGTGGGTGGAGTGCGTTAAAAAAGATTACTAAGAGAAGGAGGGAGGGGTACTAATTGCTAAGTTAGTAAGTGGGCTAAGGACTGGGTGGAAAAAGAGAAGGAAAGTATATAGGGAGAAAACAGAATAGAGACACTGGTAATCATGATTATGAATGTGAATGGGATGAACTCTCTCATAAAATGGGAGTGAATAGCAGACTGGTTTAGAAAACAGAATTCTAAAATATATGTTGTTTATAAGAAAGATATTTGACAGAGAGAAACACAAACAGAGTAAAGGTAAAAGGCTGGGACAGAATTTATTATTACTCTAGCTACAGTAAAAAAAAAAAAAAAAAGCAGGGATAGCAATTCTGATTTCAGATGAAGAAAAAGTAAAAATAGAACTTAATAAAAGAGAGAAAGGGATAAAAGCACATCTTGAAAAAGGGCACCATAAACAATGAATTTTATTAATTATACTAAATGTGTATACATCAAGTAGCAGAGCAGCCAAATTCTTAGAAAAGATTTTAAGTCAGTTAGAATTACAGCAAAACTGTACTAATGCGAGACCTCAACTCTCCCCTCTCAGAATCAAATAAATCTCATCACAAACTAAACAAGAAAGAAACTAAGGAGGTTAATAGAATCCTTGAAAACTTAGATATGATAAACCTTTGGAGAAAATTGAATAGGGTCAGAAAAGAATACATCTTTTTCTTGGCAGTACATAGCACTTGCGTAAAAATTGATAATTTATTAAAGCATAAAAACTTCATAATCAAATACAGAAAGGCAGAAATTATAAATGCTTTCTTTTCAGATCACAATATAATTTTATTGCATTGTGATTATAATATTGAATAATAATAATAATAATAATGAATATAAAATTATATTTAATAAAAGAGCAGGGAAACAAATTGGAAATCAAATACTCTAATTCTAAAGAATGAGAAGGTCAAAGAACAAATCAATGAAACAATCCACAATTTCCTCTAAGAGAATGACAATAATGAGACAACATACTAAAACTTATGGTATGCAGCCAAAGCAGTTCTTAGGGGAAATTTTGTATTCTTAAATAGCTACATGAATAAGATAAAGAAAAAAGGAGATTAATGAATTTGGCATGCAACTAAAAAAGCTTAAAAAAAAGAACAAATAAAAACCCCCAATTAAATACCAAATTAAAAATTCTGTACCTCAAAGGAGAGATTAATAAAATTGAAACTAAGAAAATTACTAAACTAGTAAATAAAACTAAGAATTGTTATATGAAAAAACCAAAAATATAGATAAACCTTTGGTTAGTTTCATGAGAAAAAGGAAAGAAAAGACCAAATCAACATGGATGAGTATTTACAAAAATATAAATTGCCCAGATTAATAGAAGAGGAAATAAATCACTTATTTAGTCCCATTTTAGAAAAAGAAATTGAACAAGCCATTAATGAATTCTCTAAGAAAAAATCTCCAGGAATAGATGGATTCACCAAAATTCTACCAAACTGTATTCTACCAAACATTTAAAGTACAACTAACTCCAGTACTATGTAAACTATTTGGAAAAATAAGTAAAGAAGGAATTCTCCCAAATTCTTTCTATGACACAAATATGGTACTGATATCTAAACTAAGAAGAGACAAAATAAAGAAAATTACATACCAATCTCCCTAATGAATATTGATGTAAAAATTTTTAAATAAAATATTAAGAGATTAAAGCAATTTATCAACAGGATAATACATTATGACCAAGTGGGATTTATACCAGGAGTTCAGGACTGGTTTGGTATTAGGAAAACTATTACCATAATGAACCATATCAATAATAAAACCAACAGAAGTCATGTGATAATTTCAATAGATGCAGAAAAAGCTTTTGACAAAATATAGAGCACTCAATCCTGTTAAAAAACACTAGAGATCATAGGGATGAAGGGAATATTCCTTAAAATAATAAACGCTATCTATCTAAAACGAACAGCAAGTATTATTTGTAATGGAGAGAAGTTGGATGCATTCCTAATAAAGATCAAGAGTGAAACAAGGATGCCCATTATCATCACTATTCAATATTGTACTAGAAATTTTGGCTTTAGCAATAAGAAAAGAAATGAAATTAAAGGAATTAGAATAGTTAATAAGGAAATAAAACTGTCACTCTTTGCAGATGATATGATCATATACTTAGAGAATCCTTGAAAGTCATGGGAAAACCTGGAAACAATTAACAACTTTAGCAAAGTTACAGGATATAAAATAAACCCACATAAATTATCAGTATTTCTATATATTACTGACAAAACCTATCAGCAAGAGATAGAAAGAAGAATTCTATTTAAAATTACTGCAAACATAATAAAAGACTTGGGGGTCTACCTGCCAAGACAAACCCAAGGACTATATGAACATGATTACTAAATATTTCTCACACAAATAAAGTCATATCTAAACAACTGAAAGAGTATCAGTTGCTTATGTATAGGCCAAGCTAATAAAATAAAATGACAATTCTACCCAAATTGGTTTACTTGTTTAGTTCCATACCAATTAAGCTGCCAAAAAAATTATTGTATAGAACTAGAAAAAATAATATCCCAATTCATCTGGAAGAACAAAAGTTCAAGAATATCAAGGGAATTACTGAAAACCCCCCACAAATGATGATAGCTTATCAGTACCAAACCTAAAACTATATTATAAAGCAGCAATCATCAAAACCATTTAATACTAGCTAAGAAATAGAGTGGTGGATCAGTGGAATAGATTACAGACATATTACACACCAGTCAAGATCTATAATTAAATTAAAACAAATTAAAAAGCAAATTAAAACAACTCTGAGATACCACTTTACACTTCTCAAATTGGCTAAGATGACAGGAAAAGATAATGATAAGTATTACATGTATTGTTGGTAGAGTTGTGAAATGATCTAACCATTCTGGAGTGCAATCTGGAACTATGCCCAAAGGATTATCAAATTGTACATAGTCTTTGACCCAGCAATGCAATTACTGACTGGGTCTGTATCTCAAGGAAATCATAAAAGAGGGAAAAGGACCCACATGTTCAAAAAATGTTTGTATAAGCTCTTTTTTTGTGGCAACAAAGAATTGGAAGATGATTAGATGCCTATCAATGAGGGAGTGATTGAATAAGTTGTGGTTTTTGAAGTTGATAGAATATTATTTTTCTATAAAAATAAGCTGATTTTAGAAAGTCCTAGAAAGATTTACACAAATTGATACTTAGTGAAACATGCAGAATCAAAAATACATTGTATATGGTAATAGTAAGAATGTGCTTACTTGATTCTTCTCAGTTGTGCAGTGATTAAAAGCAATTCTAATGGACTTTGGACAGAAAGGAACTTGCATGTAAATCAACACATCCTATGTTCAAAAAACATATATATATATAGAACAGATCTGTTCAAATCTCTTTTAATTTGACTAATGCCTCCAGGATTAAAAAAAATCTCATCCTTTAATGAATTACATCAAATATATGTCAATGCTTTATTGGGAGTTCTCCTTTTTATTTAATGAGGTAAATCACTTTAAAAAGAGTTATATTTGATGGTTTCACCATTTCACATTCTATTTGCTAAAAAAAATGTATCCATCATATGTAGTGCCTCATTTCATTCTTTCACAAAATTAAAATGCCTCTATAATTTGAATATTTCACCATATTTTGAGCTCTTAGTACATTATTAATATTAAAATAATTTTTTTCATACAGGTTATGTGCCCCTAATTATGTGGGGGCAAATGTTATTAGATGGCAGATGTCTTTCCCATCTGGGTAATCCAACTTTCCTTCTGTACTATTTCTCTGTGTAAATCATCTCTTCATTAATGTTTTTCCTAAGATATGCAAATGAGGAATAAGTCAATACAAAGATAAACATTTAAAATATGTATATCAACCATGAAACAGTATTTGACTTATTTTTGTACTGTGGTAAATATAATACAAATAGATAAATAATACTAATAGGGTCACAAGAAAATTGCATTGTAAGAGTATGTAATTGATAAAAAAAAAAAAATGTGCCAAGCATTTTTTGATAGATTAATCATAGGAAAGTGACATCAGTGCTGGTAATAGAATGTAAATTGTTTAAATCCCATTCATTTAGTAATAGTATGTAGTAGACAATATTCATATTTAATAATTGCAGTTCAATATATATCTAATTAAACAATTTCTCTTTCTCTTTGAAGAGAAGGCATCATGTTCTGGGAGAATTTCCTGGAAACTGCTAATATCTTTGCTAGGGGGAGAAAATAGTAGTAAAACAGAGATAGATACGCCTTTCTAGGAATCATCTAGGTAGAAGAATTATTGGTGAAAGAACAGCATGGCATGTAGTATTGATATCAAAAAGCACACTTTCCATACTTCCTTTCCTATAGCCTACCTAGATAAGTCCTAAACATAATAGAGTTTAGAAAATGAGAAGGAACTATGAACTTCTTTGAGGGCACAGGTGAGTCATTGTGTGTATATAGACATGTACATATGTATTTATATGCATATAGGTATAAAATCAGTGTGCTTATATTTATGTGTATATTATGTGTATATATATGTATATATATATATACATGTACATATATATACATGTACATATATATATATATATACCTATACATACATACTTACATATCCAGATACTCAAATTACTGAGTTTCACCTGGGCTGGGCCAAGAGAAATGTGAGTACACAAAATGTTGTTCAATTGTGTCTGACCCTTTATGAACCCATTTGAGGTTTTCTTGGCAAAGGTACTGAAGTGGTTTGTCATTTCCTTGTCCATGTTCATTTTACAGATGAGGAAACTGAGGCAAACTAAATGACTTGCTTGGGGTCAAAAACCTAGTATTTATTTGAGATCAGATTTGAACTTAGGAAGATGAGTCATAGAAGGCTAAGTTTTTGTTGTTTAGCTTTGTCCTAATCATCCATATTCTATTTGGAGTTTTCTTGACAAAGATTCTGGAGTGGTACAGCCTAAATCTATCCCAATTAACCAGCAATGCTCAGTTAATCAACCTGATCCAGAGATCACTCTACTTAGGGGTTCCCCATCCTTTATAGGGAATTAGTAATTAAAAAATAAAACAAAACATTGGAGGGCGTAAGTAAGAATTTCTAGTCATTATATGTGGGTTTGATTCCTTGACACCTATTGTCTCCCTACATTATTCTCTCAACATGTAGCCTTAAAGAGAATGTTTCCCTCTAGAATTCTGGCAGTTTCATTTGGGTATCAGTTCTGATATGTTAGAATGCTAAAGACTGGTAGATGAAAAACTAAAGTAAGAGAGGGACAAGGGATTGTATTTCTGGTGCCCACTTAAGGTAAAGAGAGAAAGACAAAATTCATTAAGGTAATATTAAAAATAAAATTTAATCTTTTAGACCAGTTGTTCTTAAAATGTGGTCTGAGAAACCTTGAGACCTTTTCAGGGTCTACTTGAGATCAAAACTATTTTCATAATAACAGCAATAGTGTTATATGCTTATTAGTATAGTCTTCTCTTTTCCTTCTCAGTGAGTCTGAATTCCCTTTATTCATTTCAATTAAAAGAAAATATTGCAACAGATTGAATACAGAATATATTGTATCAAGCTAGACATTAAAGAAAATATATATTATGTGTTATATATAAAATATTATATGTATATCTATCTATTCAAAATTTACATGCACATTTGCCAAATATAGAAAAAAAAAATTCACACCATAATTAATTGCTTCAAGAAAAGAATTAGGTCATGTTGGAAAGAACACTAAATAGGATCTTAAAAAATGAAATTGATTTTATTTTATTGTCCAGGAAAAGACTCCTAATTTAATATGGAAGTTATTCTGCCTATCCTGTCTTGAGTATAGTCAAACTATTTACTTGCCAGGACAAAAATGAAAATTAATTCAAAACTAAAAAAAAAATGAATGAAGATAAGAAAAAGATTAAAAAGGCAAAACTAGTCCAACCTGATCTATTTACAAAGTTGTGCCAAAAGTAATGTTATATGGATATTAGAAATGAGATCTGTGTCAGTAATAATACTTTGACATAGGCATTTAAACTATGTAAATTAATCACAATAATGAAGAAACCCAAAGAACCTAAAACAGACTTTAGTCAGAAAATAATAGATTAATTTATTAAAGGAGATACATGATAAACAAAGGCAGTACCAGCTTAGAGCATAAATTCATTTTTAAAAGCTCATAGAAATGGATGGCTAAGGATTATACACAGTGTTACTTTAAAATGTGGAAAGGTCAATATATCTTCACCATGTTGAGGGTAATAGCCTGGCCTCAAACTCATCAGTTAGGGAGGTGTCTACCACCCAGCATGTAAAAACTTGCCCTGGTGAATGGGCAAATGAAAACAATTTCTTCCCTTGTCCATGAAGGTGGTTGAAGCAGAGATGGGAGAGTTCTTAGATCTTAGTTAGATACTGAAGATGCCAGGGCCATCCCCTGCATCCCAAACCATTGCCAGTCATCTTGACTTTCATCTTACCACTCAACTTTGATGACTCTGGAAGAGAGAATGAAGCCAGTGATTTCAAGCAATCCTGTGTCCAATATGCAAAGAAGTCAAAAGATAAGACCCATAATGCATTACCATATTTACCTATCTCAAAGTCCTGTTGTGAGAGGCAAGTGACAAAGGAACAGGTGCCAATACATTGGAGCTGTAATCCCATCCTGTAAACAAGGAATCTATAGAGTCAAAAAAAATGACTAGACTGAAGAAGCAATGGAATTCTTCAGATCCTGCTTGGCTGAGAAGCCTTTTAAAAAGACCGTGTTATTTGCCTATTAGCATGAAGAAGGGGCTATAAAAAGTGCCCTAAATATTTTTTGTTTCACTCTATCCTCATATGCTTATAGTAGAATGTGGAGATCCTATCCTGTGGTCTAAACACAAAAAATGTGTGTGAAAATTTATGTGAAAATTATTCAATTCATCATTGAAATGTGCACATGTTTTTGGACAACACAGAATTCATTGGACCTGAAAGGCAAATAACCCTGATTACAAAAGAGTTTAGTAGGCATCACATCAAACAGAGTGAAACAAGGCTGGCAGAGGAGGGTCAACTTAATGAAATGGGAGTTGGAAAAATATTTTTGAGGAGTGGCCACAAGGATGGATAGAACCATGAAGCTGGTATAGATGTTGCAAACAAAACTAATCTATTCAACAAGGTTGTATAACTCCCCAAAGCAATGATTAACAGACTCATAACAGTGCAATCGCTATTCTCAGGAAAGTGTCATACAATCATAATCAGTGCATATACTCCCACCATGATGAACCCTGATGAAGGCAAAGAAATTTTATGAGGATTTAGAGATCTTCATCATCAATGTGCCAAAAAAGGCTTATAATTCTGGGGCACTTTATTATTATTTTTTATTTTTTTTAAATAACTTTTTATTGCCAGAACCCATGCCAGGGTAATGTTTTACAACATTATCTCTTTCACTCACTTCCAATTTTTCCCCTCCCTCCCTACACGCCCTCCGCCCAGATGGCAAGCAGTCCTATACATGTTAAAGAGGTTACAGTATATCTTAGATACAAGATATGTGTGCAGAACCAAACAGTTCTCTTGTTGCTCAGGAGAATTGGATTCAGAAGGTATAAATAACCTGGGAGGAAAAATAAAAATGCAAGCAGTTTACATTCATTTCCCAGTGTTCTTTCTTTGGGTGTAGCTGCTTCTGTCCATCCTTGATCAATTGAAACTGAGTTAGATCTTCTCTTTGTCGAAAAAATCCACTTCCATCAGAATACATCCTCATACAGTATCGTTGTTGAGGTATATAATGATCTCCTGGTTCTGCTAATTTCACTCAGCATCAGTTCATGTAAGTCTCACCAATCCTCTCTGTATTCATCCTGCTGGTCATTTCTTACAGAACAATAATATTCCATAACATTCATATACCACAATTTTCTCAACCATTCTCCAATTGATGGCATCCATTCATTTTCCAGCTTCTAGACACTACAAACAAGGCTGCCACAAACATTTTAGCACATACAGGTCCCTTTCCCTTCTTTAGTATCTCTTTGGGGTATAAGGCCAGTAGAAACACTGCTGGATCAAAGGGTATGCACAGTTTGATAACTTTTTGGGCATAGTTCCAAATTGCTCTCCAGAATGGCTGGATGTGTTCACAATTCAGTGTCCCCGTTTTCCCACATCCCCTCCAACATTCCGTGTTATCTTTCCCTGTCATTCTAGCCAATCTGACAGGTGTGTAGTGGTATCTCAGAGTTGTCTTAATTTGTATTTCTTTGATCAATAGTGATTTTGGAACACTCTTTCATATGAGTGGTAATAGTTTCAATTTCATCATTTGAAAATTGTGTGTTCATAACTTTTGACCATTTATCAATTGGAGAATGGCTTGATCTCTTATAAATTAGAGTCAATTCTCTATATATTTTGGAAATGAAGCCTTTATCAGAACCTTAGACTGTAAAAATGTTTTCCCAGTTTATTGTTTCCCTTCTAATCTTGCTTGCATTAGTTTTGTTTGTATACAAACTTTTCAATTTGATATAATTAAAATTTTCTATTTTGTAGTCAATAGTGATCTCTAGTTCTTTGGTCATAAATTCCTTCCTCTTCCACAGGTCTGAGAGGTAAACTATCCTGTTTTCCTCTAATTTATTTGTAATCTCATTCTTTATGCCTAGATCATGAACCCATTTTGACCTTATTTTGGTGTACGGTGTTAAGTGTGGGTCAATGCCTAGTTTCTGCCATACTAATACTAATGCATTCTTATCCCAAAAACTGGGGTCTTTGGATTTGTCGAACACTAGATAATTAAAGTTATTGGCTGTTTTGTCCTTTGAACCTAGCCTATTCCATTGATCAACTAGTCTATTTCTTAGACAATACCAGATAGTTTTAGTAACCGCTGCTTTTTAATATAATTTTAGATCTGGTATAGCTAGGCCACCTTCATTTGATTTTTTTTTTCATTAATTCCCTTGAAATTCTTGACCTTTTGTTTTTCCATATGAACTTTGTTGTTATTTTTTCTAGGTCATCAAAATAGTTTTGGGGGAGTCTGATTGGTATAGCGCTAAATAAATAGATTAGCTTAGGTAGTATTGTCATCTTTATTATATTTGCTTGTCCAATCCAAGAGCATTTAATATTTTTCCAGTTGGTTGGATCAGACTTAATTTGTGTGGAAAGTGTTTTGTAATTTTGCTCATAGTTTCTGATTTTCCCTTGGCAGATAGATTCCTAAATATTTTATACAATCAGTAGTTACTTTAAATGGAATTTCTCTTTGTAACTCTGACTGTTGGATTTTATTAGTGATATATAAGAATGCTGATGACTTATGTGGGTTTATTTTATAACCAGAAACTTTGCTAAAGGTGTGGATTATTTCTAATAACTTTTTAGTAGAATCTCTGGGGTTCTCTAAATATACCATTATATCATCAGCAAAGAGTGATAATTTGGTTTCCTCATTGCCTATTCTTATTCCATTAATCTCTTTCTCAACTCTTATTGCCAAAGCTAGCATTTCTAATACAATATTAAATAATAACAGTGATAGTGGGCAACCTTGTTTCACTCCTGATCTTATTGGGAATGGTTGCAGTTTGTCCCCATTACATATGATGCTTACTGCTGGTTTTAAATAGATGCTACTGATTATTTTAAGGAAAAGTCCATTTATTCCTATACTCTCAAGTGTTTTTAATAGGAATGGATGTTGGATTTTATCAAATGCTTTTCTGCATCTATTGAGATGATCATATGGTTTTTGTTACTTTGGTCATTAATATGGACAATTATACTGATAGTTTTCCTAATATTGAACCAGCCCTGCATTCCTGGTATAAATCCTACTTGATCGTGGTGTATTATCCTGGGGATGATTTTCTGTTGTCTTTTTGCTAATATTTTATTTAAGATTTTAGCATCAATATTCATTAAGGATATTGGTCTATAATTTTCTTTCTCTGTTTTCAACCTGCCTGGTTTAGGTATCAGTATCATGTCTGTGTCATAAAAGGAATTTGGTAGGACTCCTATTTTTTCAAATAGTTTATATAGCACTGGGGCTAATTGTTCTTTAAATGTTTGGTAGAATTCACATGTAAATCCATCTGGTCCTAGGGAAGTAATTTGGTAAGACTCCTTCATTCCCTATTTTTTCAAATAGTTTATAAAGCATTGGGACTAATTGTTCTTTGAATGTTTGGTAGTATTCACATGTAAATCCATCTGGTCCTGGGGATTTTTTTTTAGGGAGTTGATTAATAGCTTGTTCTCTTTCTTTTTCTGAGATGGGACTATTTAAGCAATTTACTTCCTCCTCTGATAATCTGTGAAGCCTATATTTTTGGAGGTAGTCATCCATTTTGCTTAGGTTATCAAATTTATTGGCATAAAGTTGGGTAAAGTAACCCCTTATTATTTCTTTAATTTCCTCTTCATTGGTGGAAAGTTCTCCCTTTTCATTTTTAAGACTACTAATTTGATTTTCCTCTCTCCTTTTTCTAATCAGATTTATCAAAGGTTTATCAATTTTATTGGTTTTTTTCATAAAATCAACTCTTAGTTTTATTTATTAGTTCAATAGTTTTTTTTACTTTCAATATTATTAATTTCTCCTTTTAATTTTAGAATTTCAAGTTTAGTAATTGATTGGGGGTTTTTAATTTCGTCTTTTTCTAGCTTTTTAAGTTGCAAGCTCTGGACCACTTTAAAGATCAAAATAGACACAAATTATCAGACATGGCAAGGAATCCTTGGGATAGATAGATGATGTTGGAAAGAGCAACATTAACAATCATTTACTACTGATGACTTCTGCATCTTGTGACTTTCTCATCACTAATACGATATTTCATTTACCTAAATGCAATAATACTTTATGCATGTACTTCGAAGCAAACACTGATATTCAATAGACTGTCTTTGTAAAGATAAGAGATAGACAGGATGTGAGAGTGACTTATCCTTTGCAGGATAAACATTCATATTCTACAAAAGTGGCTACCCCAAGGCTACCCCAACTACCAGAATACTTAATATCAACAAATTAAAGTGCTTTTTAAAGTGTGAACAGTTTGTTACTAACTTGGAGGGAAAGTTGAGCTAACACATGATTGACAATAGTAGAGAAGAAAAAAGGAGGTAGATTTAAAAGATTTGGTATTCAGCACCACTTTTACTCATCTGGGCCATAACATGGTCAAATATCTAGATTGATTTGACAAAAATGTTGGGAAATTCAGAAGCTGTTAAATGAAAAAAACAAAACAAAACAAAACTTCACAGGGGCTTACCACAGAATAAGTCTTCTGTCTCTAAGAATGCAGCATTTAATGTCCCCTACCAAAAATAAAGTACAATGATGCTTAAAGAGATGTGGGATTCTTGCTTAAGTAAGAAAAGATGAAATTCAGTTTATCACTGATAGTAACAATCTAAAGCTCTTCTAGGATGACCTAAGGGCTATTTATGGGCCAGAAATCTATGGTGGATCTTGACTGTTCAGTGCTGATGGAGCCACATCGATTAGTGATAAGAACATGATCCTGGAGAGATGTGCTTGAAAACTTCCACAGTGTTCACAACAGAATATCATCTATCAGTGCTGAAACCACTGACCATTCACCTCAGGTTGACACCAATTGCTCTCTAACTGAAGTACCAATTTGAGGTTCTAATTAAAAAAGTTGAAGAGCCATTAGACTCTTCCTTTTGTGTGGCAAAGCACCTGATGCTGATTGTATTACAGTCGAGATTTATAAGGCAGGAGGTCCATTGTTTATATAAAAGCTTATTGAAATCTTCTGAACTTTATGGCAAGAGGAGGTTATCTCCCAGAAATTAAAGAATGTCTCCCTTGCCCATCTCTATAAAGGAAAAGGAAATAAAAGTAAATAATCCTCCTTTGGTCATTAATGGCAAGATTCTTGACAGTCCTTCTTAATAGACTTTTCTTTCACCTGGAAGATGATTATTTACCCCAGAGCTAGTATGCATTCAGAAAGGTATGAGGAATGGTTGATGTATTTACTGCCTATTAACTGCAGGAGAAATGTCAGGAGCAGAACAAAGGTCTGAAAACAATATTCTTTGCTCTAATCAAGGCCTCTGATACTCAATCATGAAGATTTGTGGAAAATCATGGCAAAATTTGGTTTCCCAGAGAAATTCATCAGCATTGTACATGTTTCATGATGGCTTGCTTGTGCAAGTTCTGGATGATGAATGATGCTCTCTCATACTTTTCCAGTCACCATTGTAATGAAGAAAGGTTTGTGTTTGCTCCAGGCTCAATAACAAATTTTTTTCAGTGACATTGTTGGGTGCTTCAACAAAGATGAAAACAGAATTAAGGCCAGCTACAGCACTGATGATATAGTACTGAACTAGCAAAAAGTCACAAGCCATGGCTAAAGTGTGTGGAGAGCTTATGCATAATTTTTTGTTGATAGATAATTGTGCATTTAATGCAGCCTTTAAGACAGATGCAACAAGGTATGGATTGTTTTTCTATTGCTTGTGCAAATTTTGTTCTACCAAGAAAACATAAGTTCTCCATCAGTCAACACACATCCATACATAGAACTATTATTTAAAGCAAATGGAGAAATTTTGAAAGCTGTGTGTGTAGAAGAGCTGTGGTGAAAGCAAGTTCACCTTCCCTGGTATTTTATTATCCAAAGATTTGAACATGTATTGACAATGCTAATTCAGTGTTTGGGAGTCTCTGAAGCAAAGTGTGAGAAATAAGAGGTATTACATTACTTAACCAAAATAAAAATCCACAAAGTTATTGTTCTATGCTCACTGTGGTATACCTGTGAAATCTGGGCAGTCTACCAGTGCCATGCCATGAAGAAACTTAATCAATTCCATTTGAATTGTCTTAGGAAGATTCTGACGATCGCCTGGCAAGACAATGTATCAGACATAGCTTCTTGTGCTAAACTGTCAAACATTCAAACTCTTTTGCAGAGTGCATAACTCTGAAGGCTGATTATGTTATTTGAATGCCAAACGTATATTTGCATAAAAGAGAACTCACACCAAATAATCATTCATATGATAGTTAGAAGAAATAATACAAGGGCACTCTCAAGGTGTCTCTGAAGAACTTGAGAGTCAATTGTGAGACATGAGAGACACTGGCACAGTACCACCCAGCATGGTATGCCCTTATAAAGAACTGTGTTCTATGAGTAGAAATTATAGTAGCTTTAAAGAAAGATGAAATGAGCAAATTTAGAGACATTTGCATCCCATCTGTTAATATGGACTAATTGTGCCCACTTTGTGATAGAACCTTCTAAAATCTGATCAGTCATTGTTAGATGCCCTCTATCTTTATCCCTCTACAAACTTTGACCAACACTTAACATCCTAAACCAAAAATTGATATGGGTTCTTGATTTAGACATAAAAGTGATACTATAAGCAAATTAGGAGAACAAGGGATAGACTACCTCTCAGATTTGTGAAGGAAGAAAGAATTTATGGCAAAGAAGAATTAGGGAACATTATAAAATGAAAAATGGACAATTTTGATTGTATTAACTTAAAAAGATTTTGAACAAACAAAGCCAAGGCAGTCAAGATTAGAAAGGAAGTAGAAAGTTGGGAAAAATTGATCTTCAAGTGTTCTGATAAAGACCTCATTTCTAAAATATATAGAAAATTGAGTCAAATTTGTAAGACAAGGTATTCTCCAAGTGATAAATGGTTAAAGGATACAGAAAGACAATTTTTGGATGAAGAAATGAAAATCATTTCTAGGCACATAAAAATCCTCTAAATCACTACTGATCAGAGAAATGCAAATTAAGACAACTCTGAGGTACCACTATACACCTTTCAGATTGGCTAAGAAGACAGGAAAAGATAATCGTATTATTGGAACAAATGTGGGAAAACTGGGACTAATACATTGTTGGTGGAGCTGTGAAGTTATCCAACCACTCTGGAAAGCAATATGGAACTATGCCCAAAGGGATATGAAGAAACGTGAGTACATTTTGATCTAGCAGTCTACTGGCTCTGTATCCCAAACTGATCTTAAAAAAGAGGTAAAGGACTCATAAATGCAAAAATATTTGTAGCAACTCTTTCTTGTAGTGGCAGGGAATTGGAAACTGAGTGATGTCCATTAGTTGAGGAATGATTGAATAAATTATGGTATATGAATCTTATGTAATATTATTATTCTAGAAGAAATGATCAGCAGGATGATTTCAGAAATGCCTGAAGAGATTTACATGAACTGATATAAGTGAAGTGAGTAGAACCAAAAGAATGGTGTACACAGCAACAAGACTATGTGATGATCAACTCTGATGGATGTGGTTCTTTTCAACAATGAGGTGATTCAGTTCAATCCAATAAATTTGGTGAGAGCCATCTACATCCAGAAAGAGTACTGTGAAAACTGAATGTGGATTACAACATGGTATTTTCATCTTTTTTGTTGTTGTCTTATTTTTTTTTCTTTTTTTCCCTTTTTGATCTGATTTTTCTTGTGTAGCATGATAAATGTGGAAATATGTATAGAGGAACTGTACATGCTTAACATATATTGGATTACTTGTTTCTGGGAGGGGTAAGGAAGGGAGAAAAATTTGGAATACAAGGTTTTGAAAGGATGAATATTGCAAACTATCTTTGCATGTTTTTTTGAAAATAAAAAGCTATTTTAAAAAATGAAATCCAACCCCAGACACTTACTTACTATGTACCCCTGGGAAGTCACTTAAACCTTATTTGCCTCAGTTTTCTAATATGTAAAATGGACTGGAGAATAAAATGATGAACCACTCCAGTCATGAAGAGTTGAATACGATTGAAATGAGTGAACAGTGACAAGTTCTCAAGGAGCTTACAATCTCAGGGAGAGATAACATAAACAAATAGGTACAGATAAGCTATATGCAGATAAATTATGAACTTTATTGTCAACAGAGAAGGCACTCAAATTAGAAAGTGTTAGGGAAGGCATCTTGTAAAAGATGAAATTATAGTCAGGACTTAAAGGGCTCTAGGGGGGTCAATATCTTTAGATCTGGCTTGTGGACAGGGGAAGCCATCAGGAAAAAAGATTTTCCTGGCTAAACATGTTTTATATGAATCTACTTGCTTGGCATTTTCCATGGCAGATAAAGTGTTAATTCAAATACTTACTGTGACTGGAAACAGTAACAGAATATTCAAGTTCAAATATTATAGTTTCTTGGAGCATATTTTGAAGGTAGTCTGGCCTTTTTCCATTAGCATCTGTATGCTAGAATTTCTTCTTATCCACAGAAAAGTACTGGTATAGAGCTCAGATTAGCTGTATTTCTTCATCAGGAAATTCATTCTCATTCATTTTTACATGATGTTCTTTTCAGTTAATGTGATAGAAATTCTAGTTTCTGCTTAAAATAAGAAAAAAATGTTTTCATAATTGAAAAAAATTGAAAGGAGTACTTCTGAAAACACAGAGTTTCATTCTCTGCTAGAGCATTTAAGTTAAAGCTGGGTAGTTACTTGTTTTGGATGGTATGGGAGAAATTCAGAATTCTGGTAGGGATTGGATTAGCCTGCCTCAGAGGTAATTTTCAATCCTGAACTTCTAATATTCTCTTGCTTATGGAAAAAAAATTCAAAATCAGAAATCCTTGGATTCAAGTCTCTGACTTATGCTGACTCTATGACCCTCAGAAATCAAATTTCTCAGAATTCCAGGCAACTCTCTGAGACTAAGCAAGGTAGAGGATTGTATTACTCAAAGCAATTTCCTAAATCTGGAATTCACATTTCAGTAAAATCCAAAGTCTAATCAGTATTATTATTTCTTTCTTTGAGGATTAAATCTTAGTCCAAGAACAGAAAATTAATTAATAATTTAAATTTTTAATATGAAATGACAGGCTCTGGTAACAACATTTGCCTATTGAAGAGAAAGAGAGAGAAAGAGAGAGAGAAAAAGAGAGTGAGAGAAAGAGAGAGACAGAGAGACAAAGACAGAAAGACAGAGACAGACAGAGAGACAGAGACAGATTGAGACAGACACACAGAGAGAGACAATCACACATAAAAGAGAGAAAGACAGACAGAGACACACAGAAAGAAAGACACAGAGATACACACACACAGAGATAGAGACAGACAGAGACAGAGAGAGACAGACACACACAGAGAAAGAGAGACACAGAGAGACAGATTTGGGGAGGGAAAGAGGAAGGAAGAAGAAGAAGGGAAAGAAATCTTGTTCTATATTGGGCAGGTGATTACCACCTTTACCCCCACCCCAATTATGTAAACAGTATTTTTTATCTGTTTCTTGAACATTTTCAATAATTCAAGAAACTTATATTTTAAGTTCTTTCTCTATCCAATTTATTGTGGACAGCTGCCACAGTCCTGGAAAACTATTTAGTATTTGCTGAGTCTTTTCATATAATTTTCATTGGAGATGGACTTTTAATACCTTGACACTAAAGGGAATTCCAAAACACATGACCCAAACTTTACTGCTATAAAAAGTTATGATTCTGTCTAAAACAATTGTAGAAATTTAAATTCCCTGTTCATGTGAATCAATATCCATAACATTGTTCCATGAACAATGAAAATTCCATTCCCAGTGAAAATAATGAAAATACTCTGAGTATTTTAGAAACATGTCTATGTCCTGAAATCTGCAAAAAAAAAAAAAAAAAAAAATCACTTAGTTTGGATATGAGTCATTTAACCCAGCTGTTACTGTTCTTTCAGCTCAAAACTGAATTCAACAAGGATTATTCTGATCTTAGTGATCCCACAGATTAAATGTTTATTTACTTATGTGTTGTTTCTTCCATTGAGTTGAAGTTCTGGATTTTTATAAGTCAATTTAATAAGAATAGATTATGCAGATAGTGGCATTTATTTTCATCATCAAAAAATGTTTGTCAAAATGCAGTGAAAAGGTTAGCCACTAAAGGCCCATCTTCTTTCTATCAGATATATAGACATACACATATACATATAACCTATCCTCAGTTCTTGAAAGAAGAAAGTAGAAGTGCTGTATATTTGGACATTCTTACTAAAATGATTTAGACCTTAACAAGTTACATCTAGAAGAGGTATAAGAGATTAATCATTACAAACCATGTGTTTAATAAATGACAAATTTGAGGTCTGAAGAAATTAGGTGACTTGTCCAGGATTGTATAGAATGGCAGGCCTAATATTATAACCCAGGTCTCAGACCACTATTCTAATTTTTTTTATGTTATGCTACCCTCTCTTTTAGGTACTGATCTAGCTGGTACCAAAATTATTTCAGAATTTGTTTTTCAGCTTATTGCATGCAACATAATTTTTTTCCTCAAGCTAAATATGTTTTAATATATTATACATCCTCTGGGCTATCTCCCTAGTTCAGCTTTCCCCCCCAAATCTACCGAAAGTCCAAGATCTACCCTTGCTAATTCATCTTAATAGGCAACAAACACAATTGGCTAAAATAAAGTAATTTGCTCAATTGCCATAGTAAGAAGAGTAGCAACAAATGCCTACACTCACCCTTAAACCTGTGGTATATTTCCCTATAAAATGAAGACTGGATAAAACTTGTATATGTTCATAGGAAGTCACATATTTTCTTTCTTTCTTTTTTTTTTTTTTAATTTATTTAATAGCCTTTTATTTACAGGTTATATGCATGGGTAACTTTACAGCATTAACAATTGCCAAACCTCTTGTTCCAATTTTTCACCTCTTACCCCCCACCCCCTCCCCCAGATGGCAGGATGACCAGTAGATGTTTAATATATTAAAATATAAATTAGATACACAATAAGTATACATGACCAAACCGTTATTTTGCTGTACAAAAAGAATCAGACTCTGAAATATTGTACAATTAGCTTGTGAAGGAAATAAAAAATGCAGGTGGGCATAAATATAGGGATTGGGAGTTCAATGTAATGGTTTTTAGTCATCACCCAGGGTTCTTTTTCTGGGCATAGCTAGTTCAGTTCATTACTGCTCCATTAGAAATGATTTGGTTGATCTCGTTGCTGAGGATGGCCTGATCCATCAGAACTGGTCATCATCTAGTATTGTTGTTGAAGTATATAATGATCTCCTGGTCCTGCTCATTTCACTCAGCATCAGTTCGTGTAAGTCTCTCCAGGCCTTTCTGAAATCATCCTGTTGGTCATTTCTTACAGAACAGTAATATTCCATAATATTCATATACCACAATTTATTCAGCCATTCTCCAACTGATGGACATCCATTCAGTTTCCAGTTTCTAGCCACTACAAAAAGGGCTGCCACAAACATTCGTGCACATACAGGTCCCTTTCCCTTCTTTATACTCTTTGGGATATAAGCCCAGTAGTAACACTGCTGGATCAAAGGGTATGCACACTTTGATAACTTTTTGAGCATAGTTCCAAACTACTCTCCAGAATGGTTGGATTCGTTCACAACTCCACCAACAATGCATCAATGTCCCAGTTTTCCCGCATCCCCTCCAACAATCATCATTATTTTTTCCTGTCATCTTAGCCAATCTGACAGGTGTGTAGTGCTATCTTAGAATTGTCTTAATTTGCATTTCTCTGATTAATAATGACTTGGAGCATCTTTTCATATGACTAGAAATAGTTTCAATTTCTTCATCTGAGAATTCTCTGTTCATATCCTTTGACCATTTTTCAATTGGAGAATGGCTTGATTTTTTATAAATTAGAGTTAATTCTCTATATATTTTGGAAATGAGGCCTTTATCAGAACCTTTGACTGTAAAAATATTTTCCCATTTTATTGGGAAGTCACATATTTTCAAAGCAATGTATGCCTATGGTACTATAAAGCATCAGTGCCCTTTCCCTTCCCATGGATTCCTCATGCTGCTACTTCCAGAAACATCACTTTTACTGTGTGCATGCACTGCTTAGATAAGCTCCCTTGTCTTGATATACTCTGAAGTTCAGCTTCTAACTACCAGCACTAATTCTCTCTTGAATTCTTGAATGTTTCTCTTGTCAGTTCCAGAAGCTACTTTCTAAATGCCTACTTACCCTGTTAGATGCACAGTTCACAACTAGACAGATATCTTTACTTCAACATGTCTTAACCAGGGTAGTGTGGATAGAAGAGACAAGAACCTATCTTTGTTTCTTCACTCTGCTAGAAACACTCCCCAAAGCTATCCTATTTTTAATATGTCTCAAGTTTGCTATGGCTGAATTAACAAAATCTTGCACTACTTAAAGTGATGTCATCTCTATATACATTTGCAGAAGGTGTATTATTAGAAACCCTTTTTGGAATCTATATTACCTTGTAGTCCTGGGGACATTTACAAGTTCACAGAAAAGTGTGAAATACTAATTTTTCTTGGGTTCTTGAAGACAATGCTAACAGCTGTCTATTCCAAATAAATCAGAACTAAAGTAATGTAATTAATTCTAAAAGAATTTCACAGACATAGTAAGTAATGTATAGGATTTGGCAGGTTCTATATGAAAGATAGGAGGACTTGGAATTAGATGTTCAGAAGGTAACAAAGCTAGGATTATAACCAAGAATTACCTATTCATCAAAAGTCAGCATGCTACTTCAGGGAAAAAATGAATATTTAATGAAATAGAGGTCTTCCAAGAATTCCTGATGAAACAAAAACAAAGCTCAGAAGAAATTCTGCTTTCAAATATAAGACTCAAGAGAAGAGGAAAGAGAAAACAAGGAATTCAATAAGGTTAAATTGTCTATATCCCAATATGAGAAGATGACAATTGTAACTTTTAAGAAATATATCACTTTGGAAGAGCCAAGATGGTGCAGAGAAATCAGGAAGTTTCCTAACCTCTCCTCATTTTCTTTCAGCAACAATGTGAAATGAAACCTTTGAAAATATTCAGAACATACAGAGAGATGTAATGAAACAATTTTCCAGCTCAAGATAACTTGGAAGGATTTCAGGAAAGGTCAGTCTGACTTGGGTGAAAGAGGAGCACAGCCCAGCATGGTGTCCAAGCAAGGTAGAGGTGGGGGTCTTAAAAACAACACAAGTAAATCAATTACTCAATCATGTCTCAACAGGGTAGTAGTTAGCAGAACATCAGTGGAGCCTCCAGTTCTAATGCAGAAGGCAAATTGACAGCCCTGAAAAACAGAGACAAAAACTCAGACTAAATGAAACTACCTCAGCTCAATGAGCAAGTCACCAAGCACCTGAAGTCCCAGCACTCAAAGCCTGTGACCCTGCTCATGGGCCCCAGCACAAGAAGCTTAAGATAGCAACTCTTTACTCTAGAAGCAGAACCAAAAAAGCCACAGAATAGACAAAACAGAAAAGAAAAAAAGAATAATGAGCAAAACCTCAAAAAAGAATCTTAACCATAGAAAACTATTATGTTAAAGAGACTATTTAAACCTCAATTCAGAAGATCACAAAATTTCTACATGCTAAAACTCAAAAGGGGGATATGAATTGGTTTCAAGCCCAAAGAGCCTTCTTGAGATAGCTCATAAAGGATTTTAAAAAACTAATAAGAAAGGTAGAAGAAAAATTGGGTAAAAGAAATGAGAAGTATGCAAAGGGGAATCAATAATTCAGAAAAGGAAGAACAAAAACTGATGAAAATAACACTTTTAAAGTGAGAATTAATCTGGGGCAGATAGGTGGCACAACAGATGAAGCACCAGTCTTGAATTCAGGAGGACTTGAGTTCAAAGCCACACTTAACACTCCCTGGCATGACACTGCACAAAATCACTTTACACCAATCATCTCAAAACAAAAACAAAAACAAAATAAAAAAGTAGAATTAACCAAATGAAAAAGAAGGCACAAAGATAATTAAAGAAAATCATATATTAAAAAGTAGAATTGGGCAAATTGAAGCTAATGATTATGGGAAATCCAGAATCAGTCAAGCAATCAAAAAGAATGAAAAAAAATAGAAGAAAATGTAAAATACCTCATTGGAAATACAAGTAACCTGAAAAATAAGATTTAAGAGATAGACTCTAAAGCCTTGACAAAAAAAGCCCCTGGACAGCATCTTTCAAGAAATCATCAAACAAAGTACCCTGCTATCCTATAATCAGAGCAAAATAATCATTGTAAGAATCAATAGATTGGCTCCTGAAAGAGATCCTACAAAGAAAACTCCAAGAACTATTGGAGCTAAATTCTAGAATTATAAAGTCAAGATGGAAATACTGCAAGCTATTACAAAGAAATAATTCAAATATTGAGGAGCCACTGTAAGGATTAACAGGACTTAGCAGTTTCTATATTAAAGACCTGAAATATGATATTCAGGAGGACAAAGGAGCTTAGATTGCAACCAAGAATCAACTACTCAGCAAAAATTGAGTGTAACCATTCAGAGGAAGAGATGGATTTTCAGTGAAATGGGGCCTTTCAATCATTTTTGATGAAAAGACCAGAACTAAACAAAAAATATGAACTTCAAATACAAACTAAAAGGAAGCATAAAAAGCAAACAGTAAAGAAAATATTATTTAAGGGTTAAACTGTTTATATCTTTATATGGGAAGATGGTACTCGTAATTCTTGAGAACTGTATCTTTATTAAAACAGAATGTGATATACATAGACAAAGGGTGTGAGTATAATTTGATTTTGATGTGATGATATAAAAATACATTAAATGGTGAAAAAGGATTGAGCTTGGAGAAAAGGAAAGGGGAGATGAATGGGATAAATGATATAAGAAGAGAAGCAAAACATCTTTTAAAGTAGAGGGAAAGAAGGGAGGAGGATGAACATTGTTTGAAGATTAATCTCATTTGGGTCAAAAAGGAAATAACATACACACTTATTTAGGTATAGTAATTTATCTTAACCTACATGGAAGTAGAAGGAGAAAGGGAAAAGAAAAGGAAGGGACTGGATAGAAGGTAGGGTAAAAAGCAAAAGGGAAAAGGAGTAAGAGAAGGGAGGTGAGATGATAAAAGAGAGTCCAGATTTATGGAGTAAGTAGTCAAAAGTAAAACACTGGGGAGAAGGAACAGGGTTAAAAGAGAGAAAAAAAAAAGTATAAGCAGAGGAAAAATAGGATGGAGGGAAATAAATATCTGGTAATCATATCTGTGAATGTGAATGATGAACTCTCCCATTAAATGGAAGTGGATAGGGAGTGGATTAAAAAATAAAATTTTACAATATGTTGTTTATAAAAAAACATTTAAAACTGTGCTATGCACAGAGCAAAGATAAAACAATGGAAGAAAATATATTATGCTTTTCATGTGAAATTTTAAAAAATGTGGAGGTAGCAGTCCTATTTCAGATAAAGCAAAAGCAAAAATAGATCTAATTAAAAGAGATAAGAAAGGAAACAACATATTGCTAAAAAGTACCATAGACAATGAAATAATATCAATAATAAATATATATGCACTAAGTGGTATAGTATTCAAATTCTTAGAGGAGAAGTTAAGTTAGTTACAGGAAGAAAGAGCAAAACCTCAATATCCTCCTCTCTCCTCCTCTCAGAATTAGATAAATCTAATCACAAAATACAAAAGAAAGAAATTAGGGAGGTAAATAAAATCTTAGAAAACTTAGATATAATACTCCTCTGGAGAAAACTGAATGGGAATAGAAAGGAATACACTCTTTTTTTTTTTTTAGTAGTAAATAGCATCTACACAAAAATTGACCATGCACTATTGATTAGAGAAATGCAAATCAATACAGCTCTAAAGTGCCACTATATATCATTCGGAGTGGGAAAGATGGCAGGAAAAGATAATGATAAATATTGGAGGGGATGTGAGAAAACTGGCACATTGTTGGTGGAATTGTGAACTGAACTAAACCATTCTGGAGAGCAATTTGAAACTTTGCTCACAGGGATATCAAAGTTTGCATAACCTTGATCCAGCAGTGTCTCTGCTGGATCTGTATTCTAAAGAAATCATAAAAAAAGGAAAAGGACCCACACGTGCAAAAATCTTTATAGCATCGCTTTTTATAGTGACAAGAAACTGGATATCCATCAGTCAGGGCATGACTGAATAAGTTATGGTATATTACTAGTATGGAATATTATTGTCCCTTTTATTGTATGATTTTTTATTAAAGGTTTTTATTTTCAAAATATATGCATAAATAATTTTTCAATATTAACCCTTACAAAACCTTATGTTCCAATTTTTATTCCCCTTCCCCATCCCCTCCTCTATATGGCAAGTAATCCAATATATGTTAAACATGGTAAAATATATGTTAAATCCAATATATGCATACATATTTATACAATTATCTTGTTGCATAAGAAAAATCAAATCAAAAAGAAAAAAATGAGAAAGAAAAGAAAATGCAAGCAAACAATGACAAAAAGAATGAAAATGCTATGTTGTGATACACACTCATTCCCACAGTCCTCTCCCAGTGTATGGATGGCTCTCTTCATCACAAAATCATTGTTGAAAAGAGTCGCTTCCTCAGAATTGATCATCACATAATCTAGTTGTTGCTGTGCACAATGTGCTCTTGGTTCTACTCCCTTTCCAGACTTACATGAACTGATGCTAAGTAAAGTGAGTGGATCAAACAAAAAAATTATAGAAACAATCAGTAATTTCATCCAAGAGGGAAAAAAAATAATGAGACAATATGCCAAAACTTATAGGATGCAGCTAAAGCAATTCTTAGAGAAATTTTATATCTCTCAGTGCTTTCATGGATTAAATCGATAAAGGTAAGATCAGTAAATTGGACATCCAACTAAAAAAGCTAGAAAAAAGAACAAACTTTAAAACCCAATTAAGTAACAAATTCAAAATTCTGAAAATAAAAGGAAAAATTAATAAAATTGACTAAATTAATAAAATAAATCAACAAAATTGAAAGTAAAAAAAAAACTATTGAACTAATAAGATAAATAAACTTTTAATCTGCCTAGAAACAGAAAAGAAGTCCTGCCAAATTCCTTTTGTGATGCAAATATATGTTGATATTTAAACCAGGAAGGGCCAACCAAAACAGAGAAAGAAAATCACACACAAGAAGGCAATTATCTCTAATAAATATTGATGCAAAAATTTTAAATAACATATTAGTAAAAAGATTACAGCAATTTATCAGGAATGCAGGGATGGTTCAATATAAGGAAAATTATCAGCCCATATTTGCCACATGTATAACAAAACTGAAAGAAATCATATAATTTTCTCAATAGATGCAGAAAAATCTTTTGACAAAATACAGCATCCATTCTTATTAAAACACTAGAGTGAATAGGAATAATTGAGGTTTTCCTTAAAATAATAAGCAGTATTTGTCTAAAACCACCAGCCAGCATTATATGTAACAGTAATAAGTTAGAAGCATTCCCAGTAAGATGAGGGGTATAACAAGGATGCTCGTTATCACCAGTATTATTCAGTATTGTAATAGAAATGTTAGCTTTAGCACTAAGAGAAGAAAAAGAAATTAAAGAATTAGAGTAAGGTATAAGGAAACAAATCTGTTCCTCTTTGTAGATGATATGATTGTACACTTAGAGAATCTTAGAGAATCAATTAAAAAAATATGAGAAACAATTAGCAACTTTAGCAAATTTGCAGGATATAAAATAAACCCACATAAGTCTCTGGCATTTCTATATAGTATTAACAAAGTGCAACAACAAGAAATTAAAAGATAAATCCCACTTAAAATCACTGTAGACAATATAAAATATTTGGGAGTCAACCTGCCAAGAGAAACCCAGTAATTATATGAACAAAACATTTTTCTTACAAATAAAGTCAGATCTAAACAGGTGAAAAATTTTCAATTGATTATGGGTAGGAAGAGTTAATATAATAAAAAATTGATAATTAATCTTAATCTACTTTTTCAGTGCCATATCAATCAAACTGCCAAAAATGATTTTACATAACTAGAAAAAATAAGGAAAAAATTTACCTAGAAGATAAAAACATTAAGAATATGAAGGGAATTAATAAAGAAAAATGCAAAGGAAGGTGGTCTAAGCTTAAAATTGTATTATAAAGTGACAGTCATCAAAACCATTTGATACTGGCTAAAAGTGGTAGATTTTTAGAACAAATAATAGTCAATACACAAAACATAATAGTCAATAGCTATAGAAATCTAGGATTTGATAAACCCAAAGACTCCAATACCTGAGATAAGAACTCAATATTTGACAAAAATTGCTGGACAAACTGAAAAATAGTATAGTAGAAACTATACATAGACCAAACTCTCACATCCAGTACCAAGATAAGGTTGAAATGGGCTCACGATTTAGACTTAAAGAGTGATCCTGATGAATCATGATGAAAAAAAGACCCTAGACACTATTTTTCAGGAAATCATCAAAGAGAACTGCCCAGATGTTATAGAAACAGAAGGTAAAATAGATATTGATCACCTACTGAAAGATATCCCAAAATTAAAACTCCAAGAAATATTGTAGCTAAATTCCAGAACTATCAAACCAAGGAAAAAATACAACAAGCATCCAGAAAAAACAAAACAAAATAAAATAAAACAATTCAAGTATTGAGGAGTCACAATAAGGGTCACTCAGGATCTAGCAGCATTCACATTAAAGTATGGAAATGCCTGGAATTTGATATTCCAAAAAGCAAAAGAACATGGTATGCAGCCAAGAATAACTTACCCAGCCAAACAAAGCATTTTTTCCCAGGGAAGAAGATGGACGTTCAATGAAATAGGTGAATTCCATTTATTTCTGATGAAAAAACCAGAGCTAAACAAAAAGTTTGACCTCCAAATAGTTGACTCAAGAGAAGCATAAAAAGGTAAACAGAACTCTTGAGAACTGTATTTCTGTTATGGGTATACATAAAGAGTACATATATAATTTGGTTTTACTATTATAATATAAAAAAGGTACTAGAGATGGAATGGAAATTGTACCAGAAAAAGGGAAAAAGTGGAGATAAAAAGAGGGAAACTACATCTCACAAAGAGGCAAAGGAAACCCAATATATCTGAGGGAATAAAGGGAGGGGGATGAAGATAGTATGAATCTTACTCTCATCAGATTTTGCTTGAAGAGAAAATATTAGATATATTTGATTTACATAGAAACTTTTCCCACCCCATTGAAAAGTGGGAGGGGAAAGGTGAAAAGGGAACAAGTAGGCTAAATAGAAAGGAATACAGAAATAGTAAGGAAAAGATTTAAGAAAAGGGGAGGGACTTCAAGGGGGAGGGAAGGATTCTAAAGAGAGAGGGTTGTGTGGTGCTCATAAGTCTAATACTGAGAGAGCTGAAAGAAGAAATAGATAACAAAACTATAATAGTGGGAGATCTGTCGATAGTATAAAATATTTGGGAATCTATCTGCCAAGGGAAAGTCAGGAATTATATGAGCAAAACTACAAAACACCTTCCACACAAATAAAGTCAAATCTAAACAACTGGAAAAATATTAAGTGCTCCTGGATAAGTCAAGTGAATATAATAAAATAAATTCTGGGAAAATTGGAAATTTGTATAGCAGAAATGAGGCAATGATCCATATGTAACACCATACACAAGATAAGATCAAAATGGGTTCATGATCTAGGCACAAAGAATTAGATTATTAATAAATTAGAAGAATATAGGATAATTTAACTCTCAGACCTGTGGAGGAAGAAGGAATTTGTTACCAAAGAAGAACTAGAGATCATTATTGATCACAAAATAGAAAATTTTGATTATATTAAATTAAAAAGCTTTTGTACAAACAAAACTAATGCAGACAAGATTATAAGGGAAGCAATAAACTGGGAAAACATTTTTACATTCCAAGGTTCTGATAAAGTCCTCATTTCTAAAATATATAGATAATTGACTCTAATTTATAAGAAATTTATATCAGATTAAGAAATTGAAACTATTTCTAGTCATATGAAAAGGTCCTCCAAATTACTATTGATCAGAGAAATGCAAATTAAAACAACTCTGAGATACCATTGCATACCTGTTAGATTGACTAAGATGTGGGAAAACTGGGACACATACATTGTTGGTGGAACTGTGAACAAATCCACCAATCCTGGAGAGCAATTTGGAACTCTGCTCAACAAGTTATAAAACTGTGCATATCCTTTGATCCAGCAGTGTTTATACTGGGATTATATCCAAAAGAGATCGTAAATGAAGGAAAAGATCCACATGTGCAAAAATATTTGTGGCAGCCCTTTTTGTAGTGGCAAGGAACTGGAAAGTGAGTGCATGCTCATCAATTGGAGAGTAGCTGAATAAATTATGGTATATGGATGTTATGGGATATTATTATTCTGTAAGAAATGATAAGCAGGATGATTTCATAGAGATGATTGGAGAGACTAACATGAACTGATGCTAAGTAAAATAAGCAGAACTAGGAGATCATTAACATAGCAACAATAAGACTATACAACTGTTAATTCTGATGGATGTGGCTTTCTTCAACAACAAGAAGATTAAAACCAGTGCCATTTGTTCAGTGATGAAGAGAGTCATCTACACCCAGAGAGAGGACTGTGGGAACTGGGTGTGCACCACAACATAGCATTCTTACTCTCTTTGTTATTGTTTGCTTGCATTATGTTTTCTTTCTCAGTTTTTTTCTTCCTTTTTGATCTGATTTTTTCTTGTGCAGCACATAACTATGTAAATATGTATACATATATTGGATTTAACATATATTTTAATGTATTTAACATGTATTGCATTACCTGCCCTCTAGGGGAGAGGATTTGGGACAATTTGGGACAAAAGGTTTTGCAAGGGTCAATGCTGAAAAATTACCCATGCATATGTTCTTTCTCTGGGTGTAGCTGGTTCTGTTCATTACTGATCAATTGGAACTGATTTAGATCTTTTCATTGTTGAAGGGAGCCACATGTTCTTTTGTTTCATTTTTCTTGGGGTCTCTGGGGTTCTTGGGAGCAGTCTTCATTTCAGTTCAGTAATCACCACAAGTACAGCCAAGTGTTAAAGTTCAAATCCTTTATTATCTCTTTCAAAGTCGTGTCTCCTTTCCTGGGGCTTTCTTAGCTTTCTTAGAGGCCTATCTCTCTCCTTGGTTCCAAGAGCTTAACCTCCTGCCTCCAGTCTTTTGCCTTCTCTCTGAATGTCAATCCTGGCTAAGGCTCCCAGCTTATATGCTTCACACTGAGTATACACCAATCATTATATCACTAGGAAATCATTATTTGTTGTAGGATTAAATCAATGCTAAACTAGATTTAATCATTGTCTCCTCAATTCCACGTGGTACCTTGTTTCAAGTTCTAGCTCATAACAGCCGCGTCCATCAGAATTGATCAATATGATCAATTTTCAAATGAAGAAAGTAAAGTCTATGAAAAAAGGTTCTAAATCACTAGATTATAGAAATGCAAATTAAAAGAAATCTGAGGTACCACCACATACCTCAGTGGGCTAAATCTGGTTGGCTAAAATGACAAAAAAAGATAATGCTAAATGTTGAAGAGCATGAGAGAAAATTGAGATACTAACGTATGGTTGGTGCAATTATGAACTGATCTAGCCATTCTGGAAAGCACTTTGGAAGTATGCTGAAAGATCTATAAAACTGTACATACCCTTTGAACCAACAATTCCACTATTTGATTTATATTCTAAAGAGATCGTAATACAGGGAAACGGACCCACATGTTCAAAAATGTTTGTAGCAGCTCTTTTTGTGGTGTCAAAGAATTGGAAAGTGAATGGATATTCATAGATTGAGGGAAATGGTTGAAGAAGTTATGCTATATGAATGCATGGCATATTGTTGTTCTATAAGAAATGATAAGCAGACTGATTTCAGAAAAGTCTGGAAAGACTTGTATGAACTGATTCTGAATGAAGTGAGCAGCACCAGGAGATGTTAGCTAGAAATAAAGCAAATCACCAGTAAAAAAAAAATGAAAATGGTGAATTCATCACCAGTGAAGAGGAAATTAAAAATAATTAGGAGGAAAAAGACAATCATCTGATTATGTGACGCAATATAAATAAGCAATTGGAAATTCAGTCCTAGATATTTTTGCAATATTGAAATGATTAGTTAACAATCATATTGGTTAATGTAGCATGGTGTATATATATATATATATATATATATATATATATATATATATATATATATATGTACTTCATGGTTTTCACAATGTTTTGCAGCTAGTATCTCACATGTAATGAGATAGGTGACAGTGAGTCAAGGGCTTACCTTGAAGTTAGGAAGACAATTTCAAATTTTGCCTCAAGCTCTAATAAGTTGTATCACTCTGATTTATTCTCATTAACTATTGCTTCTTTAGGTTTTCTCATATGTAAAATGAAAGGTTGTATTTAGTGGTCTCTTAAGTCCTTCCTAGCTCAAAATTCATGATTTTTTTATGATTTCATATAAAGCTCAACTTTTTGAGAAAACAATTACAGATATTATTATACTCATTTTACTGAAGAAGAATCTGAGTCTCAGAGATGGAAGATCATTTGCTTATGATCATGCAAAGAGTAAATGTGAGAGTAAGGATTTGACTTCAAGGTTCTCATGACTACTGGTCAGAACTCATTCCATTGTAATCTGCGGTAAGGTATATACTAAAAAATTACATGTTACAATTTCACTTTGATTCTAGTTTAAAAAATTGCATTTTAGGTCTTCTTTTTTTCTTAATATTCCTTTAATTTGGTTCAGAATGAATCATCTCTTAGGACTATCCGAATGGCTATTTTTGGTAATTCTCTGTGTGCCATGCAGATATCCCTACATGTAAATACAACATCAACTTAGCTGATGTAGTCCTTTTTTTTTCTACATACTGTTCAAGGCAGGATTTAGGTTAGTCTAGAACTCTGTATGCTACAATTGCACTTAGGCAATCTAAATTGAACTATGATAGTAGAAGTTTCTGACCACCAGTAAACAATATCTTTTTAAAACACTGAGAGAGAGAGAGAGAGAGAGAGAGAGAGAGAGAGTTAAGCAAGTTTAAGAAGGCATAACTAACTCAATCAGAAAAAGCTTCTAAGTGGCTCTCATTTAACCCAAGCCTTTCTTTCATCTAAGTCTTTTTATTATTATTATTATTATTATTATTATTATTATATCCATTTAAATTGATGAAGATGATTCTTGAGGTCAAGAAAGTGGATGGAAATTCAAAATATCTAGTTTTGCAAGGGCTCAAATTCTCTTTCTAATATAATGGGAACTTGATTAAACTTTCCAAATTTTCAAATATCAAATAAAACCATGAGAACTGTCCCATTGCCATGGAGAGATTCCTTGAATTCCAAATGGAAATAAAGAATTTCTCTATTCTTTCTATTTATATTGGTCTCCTAACACACAGGCTAGAAAATAATTGCTGAGATGTTGTCATTGGACAGAATTTCATAGTTGTAGTTTTGTTTCCCTCTGTAAGAGGAAAAGAACCTACTTGCATATAAAGATCCTCTCTTTTACAAAACACTAAAACCTCTCTGGATCAAAATTACCTTTACTTTTTCCCTCTGAATATTGTATTGAACTTTTCCTGAAATAATAGATTCTGGGACTTTCCTCCCATTCACCTTACAGTTAACACCAATTTTCTGCTGCTTGCTTTAATGTTAATAGTTTTAATGTATGAACAGTAACTACATGAATACAATAACAAAGAAAAAGAGGTGAATGATTCTTTAGTTGAGGAAAAATGGACTACTGATTTGGCTGTACCACCTAAATTTCTTCTCTGAAGTTATGTGAACCTTTATAAGGCACAATGTCTATGTCCAACCTTCTTTAGGGGCCATTCACATCTGACTGAGTGGAAACCTCTCAAGTTCATACAGTCAACAATTGACAGAGATAATTTATCCAGACCTTTCTTTATTATAATTAACAACTCATTAAGCAGCTCTAAATTGGAACAATAATGGATCGATTGAAACAAAAAGATATTATTTTGAAATCCTTCAGGTTACTGACAGATACTACCTGGTCAATCACAATGGAATTTTGACTGATGCTTCTTGTATCATTCTATTCTTTCAAGTGGTCAAATCCTATTTATTGTCTTCAGCTAGATTTTTATGCTACAAAATTATTATTTCAGCCTTCATAGCTCACATTTATATAGTACCAAATCCTTTATATAATTGCATTTGATTCTAATAGCAATAATTCATTCCTTCAATAGCAATCATTCCTCCCTCCCTTCTCACCCTTCCTTCCCTTCTCTCCTTCTCTTCTCCCTCCCTCCCTCCTTCTTTCCTCCTTCTTTCCTCCCTCCTTTCTTTCCTCCTTCCCTCTCTCCTTTCCTTCTTTCCTTCCTTTTTCCTTCCTTCCTTCCCTCCTTCCCACACTTCCCTCTCTTCCCTTCTTCCCATCTTTCCCTCTCTTCCCTCCTTCCCCCTTCCCTCAGTCCTTCCCTCTCTTCCTTCCTTCCTTCCTTCCTTCCTTCCTTCCTTCCTTCCTTCCCTTCTTCCTTCCCTCCTTCCCTCCTTCCTCCCTTCCTTTCTTCTTTCCTCCAAGTCCAGCACTTTATCTGCTATATATCATATTAAGTGCTCCAACTTATGTCAGTATTAGCATCATAAATGCAAACTTACATTAATTAAAGTTTCTTAACCATTATTATATCATGCACTCTTAGGAAATCTAATGAAAATGATTGGTCTTTTCTAAAGATGGCTAGGTAGCACAGTGAATAGAATGCTGATCTTGGAGTAAGAAAGGTCTGAATACATGTCAAGCCTCATAATCACTAGCTATGTGACTCTAGGCACAATACAGTTAACCTCTATATTTCTTCATGGATTCTGTTGAGGAAACAGAGAATGGGAATGAAATAGGAATGGTCCTAACACCTACCCTCTGAGGCTACTGTGAGAATCAAATGATAATATTTGTAAAGCAACTGTCACAATGACTGGCATATAAGTATTTAAAAATTCATACTTCATCCCCTAGAATAATATTTTTAAAATACTTTTAAGCCTTTTCTCAATTTGCTGTCCAACTTCATGATTGAAAGAATGCTGAATTTTACTTAGAGTTTAGAGAAACAAAGATGATTTTTTTCCAATCTTGATTCAAAGAACCCCTGAAGTCTATTTATAAACCAATGGACCCTAGGTTAAGAACTCTTGTATTACGCACACACAAATCTATATACTTGCATTACTTTGTATAATGATATAAATAATGTTAGAATTCTACTTAGTCAATTTAGAGATGAACAAAAATATGATAATGACTATCATTTATGTAATGTTTTATATTCACATGAAGCTTTCCTAAAAGATAACCAGCATGTTCAATGAACCTTATTAAAGACTAGGTACATTTTATAGCTATCAACACAAAATTTGAATTAATTGTAAACATGGAGCATCCATATTAGAATTTGAGGAAAAGAGAATTTGGCTGTAAAATATTTTACAGTAACTGCTATTACACAGAAATGTATGCTTGGTCCAATGCCATTTTCCTAAGAATCTGGATCCAAATATATGCACATGTTCCATGTTGTGTGTGGTCTGTAGTCTGCAGTGGTGAGGCCTGATGCACAGAGGAAGAAATCCAGGGACAACAGAAAAATTTTACATGATACCTGATATGTTTTATTAAAGCAAAAAATACAGTATTACATTTATCAAAGCCCAGTTTTGCCACAAACAACAGTCATTGTGGTCTGTTGTTAATTCTCATAATGGATTTCTTCTCTCCTTCTGACCAACAAGCCCATAATAATTTAGAATTATGTCTTTTGGTATCTTGAACCCTGGGAGATACAGTTCTTTGATTTTGAGAATTTGATGTTGTGTAATAATTTGGACAAGACCCAGCTAAGGTCACAATATATTTTTCTCTTTTCAGTAGAATCAGGAGAATTCTTAAGTCTGTAAGAATTTTTGCTGAGATTCTAATTTAGCAGACTTTTGCCTATGTGGTAAGGATACGGACAGGCTCAACAAACAAAGTCTATTGAGCGTCAGACAAAACCTACCCAAAGATTAGTTACTACTTTTACCACTATTCTTAACTCTTTAGATGTTTTCCCACATAAATAAAAAAGTATTAACCTATTGTTTTGGTCCTCATTAGCTCCTGGAATTTGTTATTACATCAACTAACTCTAGGGTAAGACACTGAGTGGGTAATAATATGAATAAAGAAAAGGACTACAGAATCCCAAATCTCCTTATGCATTACATAGCAAATATTAAACATTTACAAAGTGTCAGACTCTATACTAAGTGCTGCGGATTTAAAAAAAAAAGAAACCAATTTTCTACTCTCAAGAAGCTTACATTCTAATGGAAAAAAACACACAGAGAGGGACTGAAAGAGGGACAAGAAGAGTCACACAAGAGTATGATTTTTAAATCTATAAATTCAGAAGTGCAGACTTAAGAAGAATTAAGCATGGCCATTCTGGACCTCTCCCCAATATGGAGGCATCAGGAGAAACTCACCAATGGTCAAAATGATATCAACTGGTAGAGAAATGCCAAGATGGGAATATAGCTGAAACATGCTACTTAAAGTTGGAAGTTCATTTAGGAAGCAATTGATAGATCAAATGGTAGATTTGAAGGAAGAAATATTTTAGGTCAAATATTGTTTAAAATATCTATTAGCTGTGGGACCTTGGGCATAATATTTAACCTCTTTCAGTTTCCTTTTTCACCAGAAAAATGGGTATTTTAGTAATAACACCTATGTCACAAGCTGTTGTGAGGATTATATAATATTTGTGCTTTGAAAATTTTAAAATACTTTCCAAATGTTAGCTATTACTATAATTATATTTAGTCAAGAATAAAGTGGGAATGCTATTCTCATAGAATGTTTTCATAAGGTTAGTCTTCTCACAAAATCAAAAAGATGAATTACTTGGGATTCCTGTCCCCCACCAAAAAAAATGAAAATAGCCATTAGAAGGATATAGAGTGGTCATAAATAGCAGGCTAGAGAATATGGGAAAGGAAACTTCTATTCTTTCCCCTAAATTCTGCAATTTATGCTTATAAGAATTTGTTAGACACAATGTGAAGCACCTATAGATTACATATATCAAGAAGTTTCAATCCAAGTCCCTTTATTTGAAGTCCCAGATTTTCCTAACAAAATTCACTCTGGACTTGTTCTCCTTCAAATAGAAACAACTGAAGTTAGCACCTGATTATCAAGAATAATTAGTTAAAATAGAGTTAAAAGAAACTAAGAGTAAGATTTAATGAGCCCCCTAATTAGAAAGTAGTTTGAAGGAATGTGTAATCCATACAATTAGATATTTAAGAAAAAAAGGAAGCCAAGATTGAGAGAAGTCACTGGATCCTATTTTCAAATGGATGTTTGATATCTTTAATTTGAGAGTGTCTTCTAATGATTTTGATTAAAATTTCTCCAGACTTGACCATCCTATGTTGCTCCTGTTCAAATCTTCCTACTAATTTGAGATAAAAGACCCACTTAATATTCTGGAGGCCTTCTTCAATTTCTCCTAATATTGTGGTGATAATTGGATTGTATTCTGACCACCCACTTGTCATCTTTTATTCTTGCCATGAGACAAGTCCATCTTTTTGTATGATATAGTTATTTATTAAATTATTTTACTACTATTAGTAATTCCTCATTAGAGTTCCTCACTGGTCATGTATTGTAGCTTACTTATCACTATCCTGTGCCTCTCCCTGGCCATTTATGGGCTACTTGTCTTAATTCCAGAAAAGCTAGTATAATTTTAGTAGTAAAAAGAAAGGCATTCATTCCCATGGCAAGTTTAAGGTCTTAAAAAATTTTTTTTTACATTTTTAAAATTTAATCAGTAGTTTTGCAATGCTTCATATAAAACTTATTGTTTATGATATCCTACTTTTTTATTATTATAGCTTTTTATTTTCAAGATATATGCATGAGTAATTTTTCAGCATTGACCATTGCAAAACCTTCTGTTCCAACTTTTCCCCTCTCCCCATCCCCTCCTCCAGATGGCAGGTAGACCAATACATGTTAAATATGTTAAAGTATATGGTTAAATACAATATATGTATACATATCCATACAGATATTTTGCTGCACAAGAAGAATTGGACTTTGAAATAATGTAAAATTAACCTGAGAAGGAAATTAAAAATGCAGCAGACAAAAACAGAGGGATTGGAAATGCTATGTAGTGGTTCACACTCATCTCCCAGAGTTCTTTCGCTGGGTGTAGCTGATTCTATTTGTTATTGAACAAATGGAACTGATTTGGTTCATCTCATTGTGGAGAGAGCCACATCCATTAGAATTGATCATCATATAGTATTGTTGTTGAAGTATATAATGATCACTTGGTCCTGCTCATTTCACTCAGCATCAGTTCATGTAAGTCTCTACAGGCTTTTCTGAAATCTTTCTGCTGGTCATTTCTTACAGAACAATAATATCCCCTAACATTCATATACCACAATTTACTCTGTCATTCTCCAATTGATGAGAATCCATTCAATTTCCAGTTTCTAGCCACTACAAAGAGGGCTGCCACAAACATTTTTGCACATACAGGTCCCTTTCCTTTCTTTAAGATCTCTTTGGGATATAAGTTCAGTAGAAACACTGCTGGATCAAAGGTATTGCATGGTTTGATAACTTTGTGAGCATAATTCCAAATTGCTCTCCAGAATGGTTGAAGGTGTTCACAATTTCACCAACAATGTATCAGTGTCCCAGTTTTCCCACATTCCCTCCTACATTCAGCATTACCTTTTCCTGTCATCCTAGCCAATCTGAGAGGTGTGTAGTGGTATCTCAGAGTTGTCTTAATTTTCATTTCTCTGATTAATAATGACTTAGAGCATCTTTTCATATGACTAGAAATAGTTTCAATTTCTTCATCTGAAAATTGTCTGTTCATATCCTTTGACAATTTATCAATTGGAGAATGGCTTGATTTCTTATAAATTACTAGAGTCAATTCTCTATATATTTTGGAAGTGAGGCCTTTATCAGAACCTTTGACTGTAAAAATATTTTCCCAGTTTATTGTTTCCCTTCTAAACTTGTCTCCAGTAGTTTTGTTTGTACAAAAGATTTTTAATTTGATATAATTAAAAATTTTTATTTTGTGATCAATAATGATCTCTAGTTCTTCTTTGGTCATATATTCTTTCCTTTTCCACAGGTCTGAGAGGTAAACTATCCTATGTTCTTCCAATTTATTAATAATCTCATTCTTTATGTCTAGATCATGAACCCATTTTAACCTTATCTTGGTGTGTGGGTAAATGCCTAGTTTCTGCTATACTAATTTCCAATTTTCCCAGTAGTTTTTGTCTAACACTGAATTCTTATCCCAAAAGCTGGAAGTTTAAGGTATTTTTTAAAGAAACTTTGCAGTTGCCCAAAGACAATCCAGTCTGTTTTCCTTCTCCTATTCGTCTGTGGACTTAACTAATCTATCTATAATGCTTGTCTCAGATATAGATACTAATGGACAAATTGTGTAGATTTTTGAACAAAAATGCATGTTAGAATTCAGACACTTGATATTCTTTATCTACTTGTTTTTTTCCTGTGTCAATTGCCATCCCAAATCTTCTCAGTGATTATAATCATTATTTTGAATGATTACAGATTCCTTCCTGCTGGGTGCTCAAGTTGCATGTGAATAGCACAATATCATCCACAAATGCAAACATCTCAAGGACCTACTTGTTCAAAGAGAAATTCTCTTCAAAACTATAAACTACAATTCCTGAATCCCAGCAGGGAACATCTTTGTTATCCACATTTCTCCCTGTTTTGTACTTCATCTGATGTTTATGATCAGAAGGGATTTCTCTTGACTGATCTCTTTTTACTTAGGTCTTTGAAGGAATCTTGATGATTTTGATTTATGGATGAGGAGAGATACATACTATTTAACATTACACAAATAAAGTATTTTTCGTAACCAATATAATGGGATAATGACCATAATGGGATCTTACATTTTCTCCAACTCCCCTTAAATTGTGAATAATAAAGAAGTGCACTATTGTTGAATACATTTTTGAAAATGTTCTTGTTCCCTATTAATATGATTAGTGTGTATCCTTTTGACAAGTAGAAATAACTTGTGTATGGGAAAAATGGATGTAAACTTTTGTAACTAATATATAGTTCATTGATTTTATTTGGCATTAAGGAAGTCTGAGTTTTTTCCCCATTCCTTTTCTATTTCCCCTTTGTCTAGATCTCTTGCACATCAGTACTTCAGGACTCTCCCAGATGGTATTGTGCTGTTTACATGAAACCTTAAAATCTAGCGGGATTTGATTTGTAATATTCAAAAGAGTATGGCATTCCCATGAAATGGAAACAACAGAAAAAAAAAGTGGATAAAGAATATCAATTGCCCATATTTCAGCTCTCTTCTAGCTCAGATCTATTGCTTATACATTTGAATTCATTTTGTTATTTCCCTGATTATAGAAAGTGACATTTTTATAGGCATACTCCTATAAATACATCTAGTTCTCTATGCTGATAATTCTCAAATATATCTTTCCTGCTTTCAACTTATCTCCAATCTTATATCTTCGGCTGCCTTTTATACATTTCAGACTAGATTTTAAGGAAACATCTTAAATTCTATATGTCCAAAATGGAACTTCAAATTCTTCTCCTAAACCTTTCCCCCTGTTCCTACCCTCCTTATTACTGTTGAGGGTAACATATCCCGTTTCTTTAGGAATATCTTAGATATCATTTGATTACCTCATTCTTTCTCACTTCCATAACAATCTTTTTCTAAGGCCATTTGATTTCATCTTTGAAACATCTCTCTCTTTTATGGTTTTTTTTTTTTTCCTTTCCTTTGACACTGCCACTGTTTTAATTCTTATTCTTATGACATCACAACTGGACTATTGCAGTATCCTGCTAGTGCATCTTTCCCCACTTAAATGAATCTTCCATTCAAGTACTAAAAGCACAGGTCAAATCAAGTCATTCCCTTACTCAATAAGCTGCAGCAGTTCCCTATTGCCTCCAGAGTCAAATATAAAACATTCTATTTGGCATTCAAAGCCCTTTATAATTTAGTATCGTCTTTCCTTTAAGATTTTTTTAATACCTTGCTTGTTGCTACATGTTCTTTGATACAGTAACACTGACCTAGAGATTTTTACAAACAAGACCTTTGTGTCTCTGGGCATTTTCTCTGGTTATTTCATATGCATGGAATGTTCTTCCTCTGCTTTACTTAGTGACCTCCTTGATTTTCTTTAAGTACCAACTAAATTTTCATCTTTTACCAACTCCTCTTAATTCTAATGCTTATCTGCTATCATGTATCTTGCTTTCTATATATTTGTTTCAAGGTTGAATAATTCATTAGACTATATGCATCTTGAGTACAGGGATTGTATTATGTCTTTTTGTATCCTCAAAGTGTAGTATTTTAACCATGGAAAAACACTTAATAAATGTTTATCAATTGACTGATTCTATGAAAGCATTCAAGTGAAAATTTTCAAAGTTCTTGATATTAAAAATAGCTTGTCATCATACTCTTTATATATCAATTCCATTTTCTCCTATTTCTCCTTTACTGTTTTTGGCACATGAAGTGATATTACATATAATCATTTTCTTTTCAGATTTTGGAAATTAAATTTGAAATCAGAGTAGTCTTTGGCAACTATCTTTCTATTTTTTCAGATGAGTCATATATTTGCTGACTAAGACACTATCTGGATAATTTTTTGTCTTATTATGACAATAAATTTATGGTAATTGAACTTCATAATTCAAAATTATTATGACTAGCATCAATATCATTTCTGATATCTCATTTTTTATTGCTGATTTACTCGTTTCAATAGTTAAGAATTGAAGTATTTTACTTGTATTCGATATCTTTTTTTCCATTATTATTCTTTCTTTTTAACTTCTTTTGCTATTGAGTTTTCTGAAGCAGAGTACAAATGTGTTAGTTTCTCCTATGTATAAAATATTTCTATTTAAAAAATAACTTGGAGAAACAGTGCCTTACCCAAAAGGAGAATTTTTTTCTTTAAGAATTTTAGAAACTAACAGCCAAAAGGGAAAATATTTCTTGGACAGATGGACCTTTAAAAGTCCCAAAATGATTTTAAATAGATTCAGAAAAATGTACAAACATCATTGCACTTGACCATCCTAATAGTTCATGTCTAACAAATCATATTTCCACCCAGAACCATCTGGGCTTCATTCTCATCTCTTACAACTCTGTGGGAACTATTTTGGATTTCCTTGGGAAAGTCTACATTTTGCTATAGTTGGGATAAGAATTCTGTCCAGTGCCCTGATGTAGAATGCCATCATGTTTTCCCTCAATATTTTAGAAGATACTTTGACAAGAAGTTGAGGCCCTTGAAAATATAAAGAGATGGAAAATGCTTTATATGCCATCTGCTATATATTTGGAACTCAAATCAATAGCAACTATTTAAACTTGAAAACAGATGATTTCTTGTATTCATACATATGTATATATATGTATATATACATATATATATACACACATATATGTATTTGTTTGTTTTCCCATGCTACTACATCTCTCAACATATTTTGCATGAATTCTCCCTAATTCTCATTTGCAATATTTAGGAAGTCACAAATATTAGAAAGAAGAAAAAAGAAACATTACAGCACCTCCAAATCTCCATCTAATGCAGCTAAGTGGGTTATGGAGTTTTAGTAAATTTTATTTATCTGAATGAACAAGAACTTATTTTTGTCCTCCTCAGATTTCTCTCACTACTATTAAAAACAAAGTAACAAAATTACAGATAAACCAAAAACTTCATAACAAATATGCATAATCAAACAAATACATTTTCATTTTGGTCATGACCAAAGAAATTTGTGTACCATTTTATGTATTGCATTCACACAAGATTATTTTTAAATATAGAAAAAAGAATGAAAAGAAAGAAAGAAACTAGATTGATCAAGGAAGGGTTCTAAATCTAGGCATCCATATATTTCAGGAAGTCTGGAATGGGAAAACCCTCCATTATATTTCTATTTTGCATAATTGATTTTCTTTGTAATGGTAAACATTTTGTTTTATTCATCTAAAAACATTATTCGGAAGGACATATATTTCATCTGATTTCCAAAGATATCCATGACACAAAAAAGGTTTTAAGATTCCCTGAGATAGGTAACTAGATAGATTGATACTAGGTATACACATTTCTAATACTGCATTATGTGTTTTATTACATGTTGCTAATATTGTATTAGTATTCTTCCCATTTACTTTGCTCTGGTTAGAGCATATATTAGACAAATGTTTAATAAGAAACTTTTTAGACTTCCCTGAAAATTCACAATTCTGTGCCTGTCATTTAAATTTAAAGGTACTTCTGCCTGAACCTGAATCAATGAATTTTAAATCTGTTACCAATCTACTTTACAACAAATAATTGGATTATCTATGGAAAACAAATAGTTAAGTGTGTGGTCTCATTAATCCTATTGATTCATTCCATAATAAGGTTGTTGTTGTTGTTGTTTTTTTTTTTTTTTTTTGCTTCTCTTCTCTACCTCCATAACATTAGCACATTCAATTGTTTTTGTTTTTGATGATTTTCCTCTCAAATCATTATATTCACATTCCATTACTTACATCCAAGGTAGTAACTGGATACAGCAAGAATTTTTCTCATATTTTCAAAAGTGGCCTTTAAGACATGATTCAGCACATCTTTTGCCTTCAATTGTAGAATTGTGGGGCTACATCTGTGGAATAGCCCGTTGATGGTCAGGTACAAATATTCAGGCACATGTGATGTGTTGCTCAGTTTTGATGAACTACATTTTTCCTTAATTTTTTAAGCTTTTGGTCAAGAGATACCTTGAGCGAAAAAAAAGATATACTCAAAAATACATGTGATGCAAAAAATCAAATGTAAAATTTAATTTCAAATGTTTTAGAATAAATATTTTCCTTTATTTAAAAAAGAAAAGTTAATTTTAAGCTATGTTTAAGGTAGGCATAAGCTTCTTAGATAATAATTTTCAAAGGTATTTTATTGATATTAAATTTAATGTGATATTACTGAAATTTCTCAATAAGCTCATCTCTAAAAGAACTTTTCCTTGGGAAGAAAAGAAATGATAATGTAAAGTTCAGCAAAATACATAAATATGTTAATCAAGCCTGAAAGTATATGTCCCATTACATGTATTATATGAAAACAAATTTATAAGGCATGCATCAATTTTGGTTCTTTGAAATTATGATTGATCAGTGCATACGTAAGAGTTCTGAAGTCCTCTAATGTGGTTTTCCATTATATTATAATCATGATTGCAAAATTGCTCTCCTGATTTACTGTGTGGATCTACATTTATAGTTGCAAATAATCTTCAAAACTGAGAACTAAAAAGATGCTGAGAAATTATTTATTTACTTAAGATTTCCCTAATTACGTGTAAAATCAATTTTTAAGAGTTTTACAAAAATTGTGACTTTCAATTTCTCTTTTTTCTTTTCTTTCCCTCCTGCTCATAGAGAAGGCAAGAAGTTTGATACAGGTTATACATGTACAGTCAGGCAAAGCCAATTTCCAAATTAGTCATTTTGTGAAAGGAAATACAGACCTAAACAAAATAAGAAAAATAAAGTAAAAAGATGTATAAATTGATCTTCTTTCAGGCTCTATCAGTTCTTTTTCTGGAGATGGATAGCATTTTTCATCTTGGAATTGTCTTGGTTTATTTTATTGCTGAGAATAGATGCCATTTGTAAGTAATACGATATTGCTATTTATATGCACAATATTCCCTTGGTTCTGTTCATTTCATTATTCATAAGTTCATATAAGTTGTTCCAAGTTTTATTGATATCATCTTGTTCTATGCCATGGCTTGTTCAAACATTCCCTCATTGGTGGATATGTCCTTAATTTTCAATTCTTTTCCATCACAAAAGGAGCTACCTCCTTTATTATTTGTCTACCTATAAGTCTGTTTCTTTTTTTTTTAATGTTTTTATGACCTTGGGAAAAAAAGGCCTAATAATGGTATTTTCAGATCAAAGAGTATATATAGTTTTATAGCTCATATTGCTTTCACATATAGTCTAACTTGCTTTCCAGAATATTTGGATTTATTCACAATTAGTGTCTCAATTTTTCCATATTCCTTCCAACATTTGCTTCTTTCCTTTTCTTTTATATTAGTCAATCTCATAAGTATGGGCTGGGATTTCAGGTTATTTTAATGTCCATTAAAATAATTATATACAGAATTTATTCATATCACTGTAGATAACTTTGCTTCTGAAAACTGGGTGTTCATATTCTTTGACATTTTTTTTTTTCATTTGGGGAATGGCTTTTATTTTTAAAAATTGGTTTCAATTCTTTATATATTTGAAAATGATGCCATTATCAATGAACATTTTACAAACATTTTTTCAAAGTTATGATTGCTAACTGTATTTTTCTCTATCCTATTTTCCACTCCACCCCATTGTTCATCCCAGTCTCTGTCTCTTTTCACCCTATTAATTTCAAAAATATTTTGATTCTGACAACTACATTTCCCAACCCCCTTGTCTTCTATTAGTGTCCCCTTTCTTTTAACCCTCTTTTCTCCTATTTTCCTGAAGAGTAAGATAGGTTTCTATGCCCAAGTGGGTATGCATGTTATTGTTCCCTTTTTGAGCTAATTACAATGACAATAAGATTCACCCCACTACCCCCTCTCCACTTTAATAGCTCATTCCCAGCCCTTTTGTGTGAGATAATTTATCCCATCCTATACCTCTCTTCCACTTCTCACACTATTATTTTTTCTCATCCCTTAATTTTATCTTTTTTAGATATCTTTCCATCATATTTAACTCATACCCATGCCCTTTGTCTTGTATGCTCCTTCTAACTACCCCAAAATGAAAAAAAAAAATTCTTAAGAGTTACTAGTATCATCTTCCCATGTAGAATGTAAGCAATTTAATCTTATTGAATCCCTTAAGATTTCTCTTTTCTCTTTACTTTTTGTTTTTTTCTTGAGGTTTTGTTTGAACGTCAAATTTTCTCTTCACCTCTGATCTTTTCATCATGAATGCTGGAAAGTCCTCTGTTTCATTAAATAACCATTATTTCCCCTCAAGGATTATATTTAGTTTTGTTGGGTAGATTCCTAACTCCCTTATCCTCCATAATATCACATTCCAGGATCTTATATCCTTTGAAGCAGATGCTGATAAATGCAGTTATCATGACTGTGACTCCATGATTTTCTTTTTGAATGCTTGCAATATTTCCTTTTTGATCTCAGAGTTCTGGAATTCAGCTAAAATATTCATGGGAGCTTTCAATTTTTTATCTCTTTCTATATATGATTGGTGGATTATTTCCATTTCAATTTTAAACTCTGGTTCTAGAGTATCAGGACAGTTTTCCTTGACAATTTCTTGAAAAATTATGTCTGGATTCTTTTCATTTCATTTCCTTTTCCCCCTTTTAATTTATTTATTTTTTCTTTTCGTCATGGAATTCAACTAATCCAATAATTGTTAAATTATCTCTCTTTAATCACCATTCATACTCCTACTGCTGAGAAAACTTTAGAAGAATATGGTACATTGGTGTGGAAATTTGCACACAATGACAATTTTTTCACAATGTATTGATTAGTTTTAATGATTTTTCTCCCTTATTTATCTTTAAAAGTTTTTGTAAGTTATGACTCTCTGTGGGAATGAAAAGGAATGATACAGGGAGAAATGAAGGTGATATAAAATCAAAATGTATCCAAAATTTTTATTAATTATGGTGTAGATTTAATATATAACACATTTATAATATAGGTATAGATATATATGTATAAACATAGGTGTGTATCTACTTATCTATTTATGTTTAAGTTGTGGGCTAATTTCTGTAGAATTATAGAAATAGTAAGGGGGGGATATGAATTTTAGCTCCTGCTCTGCTATTTAGTAAAAATGTGACCCAATTAAATTCATCAATAAAATCAGAGAAATGGATTAAATAAGTTTATGCTCCCCTCTGGCTCTAAGATGCTATTGTTCTCTTTTACTTATGAGTTTTGATCAGTACTATATCCTATTGAAATTCATATTCTAGTATAATTTCATCAAAATGAAATCTTTTTTTCTTCAAAAAAGAAAATGATTCATTTAAAATTGTTTTTCAAACTACATGCCAATTCTAAAAGATAACTTTTAGTTATCTTTTAGATATTTTTATTAAAACTTGTATTAAATTATTTTATTAAAAAGTGATATTTTAAGATTGAACCAGCCAACCCCTATTTAGCTTTCCACATTTTTAGAAAAAATTTATGGATTTCCAAATTACTCTTAAATGTCTTTAAAATGGTTGTGTCCCTTGAAGTTTGTTTACTTGAAAAACTTGAAAAATAATGCATTTGAGAACTGACGGAGATTCTTTTATTCAATATATAGTGTATATAGTGTATAGTCCTCTCCAAAGTCTTACCTAAAGGAACTTTTTTGCCTTGATTTATTGCTTTAGAAAAGTTCACCTGGGAGAGCCCTAGGAGGATGTTAACATTTTCCAAAGAGGATTTTTCTTCTTCTTAAGCCTTTCTGCTACTATATTTGTATAAGCACTTGAGTGCACTTTGCTGCTTATGCAAATGCTATCATCCAACTTATCCTGGATTCATTATCTGTGCCTTTGTCAAAGAATAACTATATCTTAAACAAATAGTCAGCCTTGAAAACTGTTCCTCTCTCCCCCAAAATCTGGTGGATGGGAAATTATGGATAATCAGTATTGATAATAAAATTTTTGAATATGATGGCAGATGTAAAGTAGAGAAGATTTTGAAACAGGTACTGTTTCATAGAAAATAGATGAAAAAATATGGCTTTGTAAATCCACTAGTGAATGAAAATAGAAAAATGTCATATTAGATGGTTCCTTACATGAATTATGAATTAGGAAAAAAAATGATTACATGTGTAGCTATAAACCCAACTTCTCTTTACCTATTCATATTTCTACTTTATGTACTTATCTTACAAAGAATATAGGATCCTTGACAGCAGAGATTGCTTCTTTTGTTGTCTGTGTTCCAATGCCTAGAATGGGTTACATGGTACATCATGGAGGCTTAATAAATTTTTGTTGATTTGAATTGACACAGGTGATTTAAATTCATTTTGGCCATTGCTACTTCTTATTTTCAATATCTTGCTAAAACACCATGATATCATATATCAGTGTTTCCTATTTCATTTTAAATGTTTTGCCAAATAATGGACTCATATTTTCCACATAGTTCTAAAACAGAGTCTCCTGTGTAACTGATCCTTTCTGATCAAACTTCTTTTAAGTTTCTCTAAAATCTTCTTTGCTTAATTTTCCTGAGCACTGCCTTAAAAGAGTTGCTTCTTCTTCTTCTTCTTTTTTTGAAATGATTTTTTGTGATATTTAAAGCCAACACTATATCTTGGATGAATAAAACTTAAAAGTTTTTCCAATAACATTTATATTAAAGTATTCACTCTTACTACTTTGTTTAACACAATGTTAAAATAGTAGCTGTAGAAGTAAGGCAAGAAAAAGAAACTGAGAGGAAAGCATAGGCAAAGGAAAAAATAAACCTAAAATTTGCTTTTTGCAAGTGTGTGATGGTGTACTCAGAAAAAAATTTAGTTAAAATTAATTGATATAATTAATAATGTCAATTAAGTTATAGGATGTAAGATAAACCCATACAAAGTGTATATTATAGCTAAAATTAAGTTTAGGCCAATGTCTCATACTATATGTCAAGATAAGAGCAATGGACCTATATGACTTAGACATTAAAAAGTCACTTAAGAAACAAGGAAAAAATTACCTTCTGCATTTATCAATAGGGGGGAAAAATCCATAATTAAATCTATGAAAAGGGTTATGTAAGATGATATGAGTAATCTTGATTATATAAAATTTAAAATTTGTATACAGATAAGTCTAATATTAAGGAAAACAAAAACAAATAATTGGGGAAAATCTTTGCAATAAGGTTCTCCTATAACTTAATAACTTCCTATCACCAACATGCATTAACAACAGCAAGTTCAAATTCAAGAGACTACGAGTTGTTCTTCAATAGATTTGCAAATGATATGAAAAAGTAATTTTTAAAAGAAGAAATCCCAGTTAATAACTCTCACAAAAGTGCTTTTTAATTAATAATTAGAGAAATTCAAAACAGAGGAACTTTGAGATTCTGTTTTTGAGTGTCAAAGATGACAAAAGTGGAAAATGAGAAATATTGAATATGGTATGGAAAAATAGGTACACTAGTACAATGTTAGAAGAGCTTAGAATTTTAGCACTTATTCTTCTGAAAATACTTAATTCACATTTTGCTGAAGTCTAGTTTGCAGCATCTTAAGCATAACCTTATGGGTGTGTAGATGTGGGAGGTAAGCACAATTATTCAGTTATTTGGACATTTTTAGGGCATCTCCTTTTCTTTGAATTGGGATGTAAACTTATCCTTTCTAATCCAGTAGCCATTGTTGAATTTTCTAAATTTGTTGGCCTATTGAGTGCAGCATATTACCAGTATCATCTTTTAGGATTTTAAGTAGCACAGCTGAAATTCTAACATCTCCACAATTGCTAACATTGTTAGCAATGTCTCCTAAATACCACTTGATTTCATTTTCTACAATATCTAACTTTAAATCAGTTACCAATTATTGTGGTTATTGATGTTATTTACAATTTCTTACATAGTTTTCTAAAGTCTTGACATCTCTTCTTAAGTCCCTACCATTTTTGTATCTTATCATGCCTATTTCTGCATGATTTCTGCAATCCCTTGATATCTTGAATTTTTCAGAGATCTCTTGTCTTTTCCATTCTGTTGATTTCTTTTCTTTCTTTACATAAAAACCTCAATATTTTGTTATTTTCTGCAATTCTATGGTTAATTGATTTTTATCTTTTTCTTCCTCTTTTCTCTTTCATATCCCTTCTTTCACCACCTATTTTAAAGCCTCATCAGGTTGTCATTTTTCTTTCTTACTCTTCTTTTTTTCTTTGAAATGTTTTTGTTGCTACCTCCCATACAGTATTATAAACCTCTTTTCATAGTTCTTCAGACACACTATTTATCAGATTTAACCCTTTAAATTTTTAATCACTTCCACTCATATTATAAGGGATGCTATTCAGGTGAGACCTATATAGTCTGATGATTTTCTCTACTTTCTTCAATTCAAGCCTGATTTTTGCAAGAAGTTGATAATCTGAACTACGGTTAGTTCCAAGTGTTGCTTGATCTGATTCCATACAGCTTTTCTACTTTTGGCTGCAAATATACAGTTAATTTGATTTATATATTGATCCTATGTAGAATTGCATTTTGGATTGTTGAAAAAGATTGTTTGCTATGAGATATCTTCACAAAATTCTGTTAGTCTGTGTCCTGCTTCATTTTGTATTCCAAGGCTAATCATGCCTGATATTCCAATTATCTTTTGATTTTCTGTTTTAGAATTTTAATTGCTATGATGAATATGACAACTTTTTTGGAGTTACGTCTAGATCTTTTGATATTCTTGGAACCAGTCAACTTTGTATTCTTTTGCATCAGTGGTTGATTAGTTGTATTACTGTGATGTTGAATGGTTTGCCTTGGAGTTGAAGTTATCATCCTGTAAATTTTAAGACTATACCCAATTTCTGCTTTTCTTACTCTTTTATTGACTATGAGCAGCACTCCATTTTGTCTAAGAGATTCTTCTTTACAGTAGTATATATAATTATTACCTGAATTAAAATCACCCATTTAAGTTCATGGAAACCTAAGATATTAGTGTTCATTCTTCCCATATGACCACATTCACTTTACTTTGGGCCATAAATTTTATATTCCATATTCCTATGCGGTATTAATCTTTACAGTATCAGATTTTTCTTTCACTACCAGACACACCTGCAACTGACCTTCCTTTTAATTTTGAACCTTCCCCCTTCATTCTTTGTGGGGATTTGGGTAGTTGTCTATGGTTCTTCCTTAGTAGCGTGTTGGACATCTTCTGACTTGAGGGATTCATTGTCCAGGGATATATCTTTTATCACTTTAATACTATTAATGAAGTTTCCTTGGAAAAGATTATGTAGCAGTTTGCCATTTCCTTTTTCAGTGGATCATCATTTGTTAGACCTCTCCTCTATGACCTCAGATAATGTATCATATAATCATGATAAGACAATGATCTAAAGGGAATATAATGACATACTACCTGATAAGCAAACTGTCCTAAAGTGGACTTTACTGTCTTGGGAAGTATTGAACTAAATATTTTTAAGTTTTCAAGAAGAAGCTGAATAACTCTTTGTTAGGATGTTGTAGAAGAAAATTCTTCCCAGATATGTCTTAATGCTAAATGACCACTGAGGTTACTACTATCTCTGAAATTCTTGATTCTTAATATTTAATTTTCTATATATATCAGGCCAAAATATTTTTTAAGGATAGAAATATCTTTGTGGAGCTCTAAAATCAAGTGTAGCTACCTACCTTGACTTGAATTCATTTAATTCCTAACCTTCAGGCATTAATGTATGCTAGAGATTAAGAACAATCTATGAAGCATAAAATAAAATACTTTATATGAATGAAGAACTTAATTTAAGTTGTAATCAGAAGCTGATTACTGAAGCCATACTAGAACAAGTTATATTGCACTGGAGAATCAGTCCCCAGGGACAGCCCCCAGCACAGTTGAGAAAAAAAAAATAAGATATGTTTACCTGCAGTGGTTAGTAGGCAAATTTGTGTATTTCCCCTCTCTAAGGATAGAAAATATTTAAGGTCTATGTGGCCATGTGTCTCATCTGTGAATTTTCTAAGCTATACCAGATATCATATTTTGAATCAGTGCATAAATCATGAATTATATTCCAGAAACATTTGACCTTCTACCATAGTTCCTTGACTCTTCTAAATTAAGGAATTTGGAACTTGTCAATTTGAAAAATGGGGTTTCCAAAAAGCAATGTGAAAATCTTGGCATAATTCCTCTATATTTCTTAATAAGAGACTATTTCCCATGAAGTTGGGTATAACCCAGGCCAAATCTATCCTTCTAGATAGATAGAGTGAGAAAAGTCATCTTAGTCAAGACGAAGATCATTCTGGGTATGTTAATTCATAAGCAATTAAAAGTGGTTAACAAACCTGGAGGGAAAAATCCTCTGTCTATTCAGAAATGATCTGTAAAACTCATATTTGGGAGCAGCTAGGTGGCATAGTGGATAAGCACTAGCCCTGAAGTCAGGAGGACCTGAGTTCAAATCTAGCCTTAGACACTTAACACTTCCCAGCTGTGTGATCTTGGGCAAGTTACTTAACACCAATTGCCTCAGCAAAAGGCAAAAAAAAAATAAACCAAAAAAAAAACCCAACTTATATTCAGCTAAATTTAGTCATTTAAAAACATTTACTCCTCACAATTTTACTTGTGAGATATGCTTGCACTGACATTTCTGTGGATACCTATATTCAGCTGGAGCTACAAAATATAAGTGGTTTCAGGGATCTCCCTGCTGGTGAACCTGTAGGGGGCAAGTCACTGGGCCATTATCAGGAAAGAATTTGATTTTCATGGGAGCCAAACCCCAGATTAGGGGAAATTAAACTGACAATTGGTAACTAAAGATAATAAAGTAAGCTTAATAGAATAATGTGTTAGTTATTCTACTAAGAATAATCCATTTAAAGAAAAGTAAAGAGGGTATGGTTAAGTATGTAAGTAAAATTAGCTAAGTCTGCAAATTAAGGAAGGTCATGTTAGCAGCTCCAGTTCTTCCTAAAAACCAAAAGTTGCCTCCTCCTGTATGACTATTGGGGGAGAAAAGAGTGAATAAGGAAGGAGACAAGTGAAGAAGCCGCAGGAAAGAATAATGTATGTCAGAGCTTGAGAAACAGAACTGAAATCCTAACTGACTAGGAATAATTTATTGCTATGAAGTATTTTTAACAGTTTAACAGTTAACAGTGTGCTGTGATTCTTCATAGAAAAGAATACTATATAGAAAAGAATACACACATATAACACACAAAGACACATTCATATAAATGCGATGTTTGAGAACCACTGAGTTGAAGATCTAATCAGAGAGTCTAGGCAGAGTGAAAATAGTTTTTTCTACAGGACTTTCCTAGATAAAATAGATTTTCTTATAGTTATCATTCTTATTGAGTTAAGTCTAAGAATAAGGTATCTCTAACAGAATACTTTTGAGTGCTTCCCTCCTACATGCACACTCCACACTGCTGGGAGGCAGTATAAGAGCAAACACTAATTTCAGAAGAAGATTGAATTTCTAAGTCTTTTCCAGTTCTTAAATTTTATTTACACTACATATTTGACAAGAACCTCTGTTCAATCTATTCATAGGTTGTTGTGTTGATCAAATGATCTAATTTACAACCCATAAACACTATTATTATTATTTTCTGATGGCAGCATTACCTTGGAGTAATTTAGAGCTGGAAGGGGATATTAGAAATAACCTAACCCCATCTTTTCACTGATGAGGAAAATGTGGTACAGACAGATTATAACTGTCTTGAAGTTGACTAAGAAATTAGTATTACAATTAGAAAGCAGAGCTTTTGGCACAAAGGCAAGGTTTCTTTCTTCTATATTTTGCTATGTGGAAAATATAATAGGGCCTTATAAAAGTTTTGAATTATCCCTGATTATTCTTAAAAACATAACTACTGGAATCTTTACCTATCCTAATGATCAACTCAAATTTTGCCATGATGCTTATAATATACCACTCCATTTGGGAAGGAAAACAGTTTTCTATGATAAACAGCTCACATTTCCATTTCCTCTTCTGTCTTTGTTAGATTTTAAAAAAAAGACTTTAGTATATAGAAACTCTAATTTCTATTATTCTACAATTCTAATTGTAGAATTCTAATATCCTAGATTCTAATATCCTAGAAATTCTAGGATTCTAGAATTTTAATAATTCTATATATTCTAATTCTAGAACATCCTAGAAATTCTAATATCTAATAATTCTAATATCCTAGAAATAGAAGGCTTAAACTCTGAAGGTAGAAATAAACAAATTGCAGTCTGCATTGCCAAATAAACTGTGATTTAACAACCTAGTCTGATCTTGTGTAAAGAAGCTACATTGTGTGGATGTGTCTGGGCAAGATATTGCCTTATAATTTTGAATTATGGATAAGAAACCCACATTTTTCTACTGAATTCATGCAGCACTAATGCTCCCTTTAGAATACTTGAGTTCTGCATTACATAAGTTCACTATAAGTAGTTACTAAAAGGCACTTATAATTCAGTCAACATGAAGCCTCCTTGATAGTATTATTAGCTGTAGGTCATGAAGTTTGTCTGATGCTCTTGGAATAGATATAAAGTCAACGTGAAGAAAATTGTTAAAACAGCAAAGCTAAGCTTTAAGTTGTTCAATATTAAATCGCTGAAACTATGAAGAAACTTTCAAATTTATGAAAGGTATCTCATGCATAATAAAGAAGATAACATACCTTTTAGTTACACTTATGAGCCTGAAGGACTCTTGCATGATATTAAAGCTCTCCACAAGAAATTATAACAATCATAGCCCTGGGTGACAAATTTGTTAACTCTATGGGCATTTTAGCATATGGTGAATTAAACTTTAAATAGATTCTTGTATTTCTTCAAACTGAAATATGATAATCAATATTAACTAATGCTCTGTTATTAAAAAGAAAAGAGATAAGGATGAATATCCTTTAGAGGGGAGAAATTTGCAAATTATACATATACTAAAAGTTATATGTGACCTCACTAATATGGGTATTCTTTAGAGATGAAGATTTAAATCCATCTATTTATCTATTTATCATCTCTCACACACATGCATATACATACATGAATACAAACACTCAGAAAATGCTAATAACATATATTTTCCCAACACTTGAAAAGCACTTAATAAATACTTATTTACTGAGTGACCTTTTTACATATCCATTTATGTATGTACACATATATATATATATTCATCCATTCATATACATATAAATATATGCATAGTACTCATATACACAAACATAGGGCAGTGAATTTGGCCCAGACTTAAAGAAAAAAATAAACTATTTTTGGAGAAATTGCAAAGTTATTTTAATATCTCCAAATTCCTTAAAACAGAGCTCCATATATTTAAGAAAATTATTCTTCCAGAATTATTTTGCCTGGTTGTGAGACTGCATAAGCTCCAAAGAAATTAAATTCAAAATCACTCAAAAAACAATGGAGAGACATATAATAGATGTTATCAAAATGCATATAAATCTGTACATATAAACAAGGATTGATTTTTTATAAAGAAACATTAAGATTATAACAAAAAAGTTAAATAAAAATGAAAATAGTCTAATTATGGGACAAGACTGGGAGATCTCTGATAGATAGCCCATAATCTTTAAAGAGATTTTCATGATGTCAAATAGAAAACTCTTGACTATGTTGAATGGATTTCCCAGTGGTAGAGTTATGGGAGGCTATGGACAGTAGTTACATAGAATGGGCAGTTATGGATAGTTTGTAATCCACACACAAAATGTTCTTTTGGGAAATTATCCCCTGATTTTTGGATGAATTTATGTAATTCCTTAAACATTTTCTTTTGTTTTGAATTTATATAATCCAATTCTCCCATTCTATAGATCTAATTTCTTTTGTAGCTTTAAAAACAACACAAGTCTATATGACTAAAATGAACCTAGCTGTGAAAGATAAAAATCATAGAATAGTAAAATTTTCAATTAGAAGAAAACCTAAATGATGAAGTTCAACCACTTCATTAAACCAAAATAACAAAAGTGCATTTTTGAGAGCCATACTGAATCCATTTCATATCCATGGAGACCATAAATGGCAACCTGGTTTGTGATAGAATGAGTATTATCAAATTTAAATAATGATTCTAGACAATTTGATCTAAGGTGTCAAACACATGGCCTGAGAACCCCATTTGTCCTCAACATTTCCCCGTGTGGCCAAAACCAGATTAAAATGTAATTAAATATTTAGCAAAACAAAGAAAAATGCAAAGAGATAATTTACATTTTAAAAGCAGATTAATATGTTCATGTATATTTCAGTGCCTCTATTTTCTACTTAAATTTAACACCACTTCTTTGGACCTTTTAAAATTCATTCACAACATTTCCCTCCTTCTTCCCTTGTCGAAACAGCTGAACTTCCTTTCTATTACATGATTAACATGATTATTCCAGCTCTCTTCTTCTTTGATCTGTGTAGATAGAAGCAAAATTGGATATAACTACAAAGTCTGATTGCTCTTAGTGGTTGTAGCTTTATCAATTATTTCTTGTTCTTGGGGTATATTGCATTATTTTGTAAAAATGTAGCCAAGGGCTAAGGTCAGATTACACACTGTTGAATAATAAATAGACATATAAGTTGCACTTAAAAAATAGTTGAAACACTATACCCACAATAAAATAGCCTGGTATATAATGGAGTATTGAATAAGGAAAATAATATGCAAAATGACTAAAATAATGTAAATGAAAGCAGCACTCAAAGGGCAGCTAAATGATTTCTTATTTCTCTTATTGATTTCAGTGACCAGTCTTGTTCTTGGAGAACAGATGGTAATAAACTTCTCTCTTCTCTTTAGAGATGTGAAGAACTATATTTATAGAATATTGCACATTTAATAGCTAAATCAGTTGGGTTAGCTTGACTGAATTTGTAAGAAAGAAGAGATGATTTTTGTTAAAAGGAAGATATCAAATGGGAATATGTTGGGAAATTTGTATGTAAGAAAAACAAAAGGCATCAATAAAACTTTTTTAAAACCCATAACTCTCTGAAATGTTTATTGGTAACCACATGATTTATATTTGTTTTGAATACAGACTAAATATATTTTGTGGAGCAGTAGATAAAAAGGAAATAACATTTTAGAGAACTGAATTAGGTAAAGATCTATACCTTTTCCCCTTAATTACTGTTTAATGACTTTATAGAAGAGATAGTGGTTAATTCCACTTTTCTTTTCATTTTGTGAAGTCATTCTCAGTAGTGGCAAGTGAGAAGTTGACCACGGAAGAAAGAGAAGCATAACTAGAGTCTGATTAGAAAAAGTAGGACACAATAGTCAGGACAGCCAGGCGTTAAGAAGAAAATTCCAGATAAAAAAATCTAATCAAATGATTCTTTGTGTATCTAGAAAATGGGTAACTCTTAGCTTTGGATATCCTTAACACTTTGAATCAGAATTACATTATAGTGAGACCACTCTTGCACCAACCCATGCCAGATAGGCCCAGTTGAAGAAGCATGGAGAAAATTTCTGCCATAAAATACCACAAGGGAACCCTTCTTCCTTTGACATGGAGATCATTAATTTCTTTTTCTTTTCTTTGGTTCTATAAAAAGATATATTACATCCAAGACCAGCACTCTATTCAAATGAATGTGAATATAAGATGAATGTGGATGTAAGAAATAATCTTGACCTGAACTTTAAAGTAAGCTTGGTGTTCTATTTGGAAAGCTAGGTGGTATAGAGAAGAGAGCAATGGCCTGGATTCAAGAAGATGAATCCAAACTTGGTATCAAACACTTACTGGTTGTGTTACCTTGAGCAAATCACTTAAATGCTATTTGCCTCAGTTCTTCTTCTGTAAGTTGGAGACACACTGGAGAAAGAAAAAAATAAAACATGAAAGTATCTTTACCAAGAAAACACCATGAACAAAATCCATGGGATCATATAGAGTTAGATGGGCATGGCTAAGTAACAATGAGGTTTTCTAAGTGTCAAAGATAAAGAGCAATGACAATCTATGTATGGCACACCTCTCTAATGTGTGTCACTCCCTTTGTTCATTGTTGTAGAGTGTCTCCTGTTACCTACTATAGCAATCTGATTGCCAATATGTCCTTTTTATACCCTCTGTACAATATCAATTTATTCTAGTTACTGTGTCCTGTATTCTGGATCTGTCACAATCTTTTCCTACTTCTGTTAAATTTAACCTTTAAAAACATCTGATCTTATAGCTGAGACTCACGAGGCTCTTCAATCATTCTTTTTAAATATACATGTATATTTTATATGTTGCACAAAATGTTTTCCAATTACATGTAAAAATAAACATTAAAATTTTTTGACTTACAAAATCCCTTTCTCTCTTCCCTTCCTCTTCAACATCTTGGAAAGATAAGCCATATATCAATTATACATGTGAAGTCAAACAAAACATATTTCCATATAAGCACATCACAAAAGACAGTCCATAAAATTTTCCCCAAATCCTCCCCCCCAGAAAAGCCAAGAAAAATAAAAGTATGCTTCAACCAACAGTCTAAGTGTACTTCATAAGTTTTCTCACTTGAAGTGGTTAGCATTTTTTTTTTTATCCCGGGTAATTTGGAATTGCCTTGAAGAATATAAGAATAGCTATGTTTTTTAGTTGATCATCTTTACAATATTGCCATTGCTGTAATCACTGGTCTTCTAGTTCTGCTCACTTTACTTTGCATCAGTTCATATGTTTTCCCAGATTTTCTGAAACCATACTGTTCATAATTTCTTGTTAGATAACAGTATTTTATCAAAATCATATACCACAATTTATTTAGCCATTCACTAATTGATGGGCATCCCCTCAATTTCCAATTCTCTTTCACCAATTCACCAATTCACTTTGAGCCTAGTTCAAAATTATTCAGAATGGTTCAAAAAGTCCATATCTTCATCAGTAATGCATTAATGTCCCAATTTTCCACATTAATTCTGTCATTTGTTAGTTTCCTTTTCTATCATATTAGTCAATTTGATAAGTGTGAGACAGTTTGTCAAAGTCGCTTTAATGTGTATTTCTCCAATGGTGCTTCAGAGCATTTTTTTTATATCACAATGAATAGCTTTCATTTCTTCTGAAAATTGTCTATTCATATACTTTGATCATTTATCAATTGAGGAATGGTTTGTATTTTTTAAAATTTGGTTTAGTTTCCTATACATTTTAGAAATGATTCCTTTAGCAGAGAAATTTGGTATAAATTTCCCCCAAATTTTCTGTTTTCATTCTAATTTTGGTTATATTAGATTTGCTTGTCATACAATCAAAATTATGCATTTTACTTTTCACATTTCTCTTTATCTCTTGTTTGGTCATAAACTCTTCTTTTGTCCAAACATATAACAACCACATTTTTCACAGTCCCTTAATTTATTTATGACATCACCTTTTATTTTGAAATCATTTATCCATTTGGACCTTATCTTGTTATATGGTATGAAACATTGCTCTATGCCTAGTTTCTGCCAAACTGGCTTTCAGCTTTCCCAGCAATTTTTGTCAAATGCTGAGTTCCTATCTCAAAAAGCCTGATCCATTTGGCTTAATAAATATTAAATTACTGTGGCCAATTACTACTGCTTATTGTGTGACTAATTGATTCTATTAATTTACCATTCTATTTCACAGCAAGCACCAGATTGTTTTTATTATTACCATTTTGTAATATACTTTGATTCTAATAATTCTTTTTTATAGTTGGACTGACTTGGTTTAAGCTTATTATTTATGTTTTGTATTCCTTTATTTTTAAATTTAAATTCTTTCCTCTTCCTTCTGTCCCACACTCAATATGATATCAATTATTACATATGAAATCATGCAAAACATACTTCTATATTAACTATATTGAACAAAGAAGCTCCCAAAAGTAAGAAAAACATTTGGAGAAAATTCAATTTGGAATAAGAGTTCAATAGTTATCTTTGTGAAGATGGAGACAATTTTTTTTTCATGAATTCTTTGGAACTATCTTTTTATCATCATATTAATCACAGTATCCAAAGCTAATCATCATTACAATGTTGATTCTACCTTTACAATTATTTTCAACTTCTCACATCACTTTGCATCAGTTTACATAGATCTTGCCATGTTTTTCCCCCTGAAACTACTCTTTCCTCATTTTCCAAAGCACAATAGCACTTCATCCCAATAATATGTTACAACTTGTTTAGTCATTCCCCAATTGCTAACTATTCCTTACATTTCTAATTCTTCAACACTACAAAAAGAGATTGATATAGCTTTTTTATACAGATTGATTTATTTCCTTTTTTAAAAATCTCTTTAAAATAAAGGACTAATAGAGGTTTTTTGGAGTCAAAAGTTATGAAGGGTTTTATAATTTTGAGGGCACAGTTTCAAATTGCTATCTAGAGTTGGTTATACAAGTTCATTACTTCATCAACAATTTCTTTTTGAATTTATTTTGCCTCATTACCTTCAGTATTTTCTACTTTTTATAGGTGTGAGATGCCATCTCAAAAATGTTTTTCTCTAATTTCACTTAGTGCATGTAGTGAGTTAGAGCATTTTTTTCGCTATATGACTATAGATAATGTTAATTTCTTCCTGTTGAAAACTGCCTGTTCATTTCCTTCAGCCAATTATCAATTGGGAAATGACTATTTATCTCCATAAATTTTATTTGGTTCTCAATATATTTGAGAAGTTATGCCTTTATTTTATTTTATTTTTACTAATATTTACTTATTTTATTTTTATATTAATTCATTTTCCATTGTACCTTCTAGTGAAATGTAGTTTCCCCAATTTTTTCTTTTAATTAGGTCTGTTTTGCTTTTGTTTTATCTGATATTATGATTATGATGAGATATGATATATCTGTGTTTTTAAAATATTTCATTTGATATATAAAAATTATGTTCAAGCTTTTTATTTATAATTCTGTATATATCTTTCTGCCTTAAGTATTTCTCTTTTAAATAACATATAGTTTCACTGTGATTTCTTTTTTTAAAATGTTTTTATTTAAAACTTATATACAAAGTAGAAAAATAGTAAAAAAAAAAAAAGAAAATATTGTCATGTGCACAGCATATTCTACAATTCAGTCAATAAAATATATATCATAAGACAGTATGCATTTCTAAAGAACTCAAAATTATTACAGGTCAAATTTTCATGCAGATAGACATATGCTATTACATTACTACTTCCAATTATTTTGAATTTTGAATATAAAATCACTTTAAAGAAATTATGGATTAAGCAGGTAAATAGAAAGTTAATCACAAAAGATTTCCAGAAGTTGAGCCAAAATAGCAGAGTAAAGCCAGAAGCTGCTCAAGCTCTCCCAATTTCTTTCAAAAACCACAATTCTGACTCAGTAGAGAAGCAGATCAAGGGGGCAACCTTCATTCCCAGCTTAAAACTCAACCTCTGAGAAAACAGACTATTTCCTGAAAAGATAAGGCAAAGCTACACTTTCAAACACAAGGTTGCCTCTGTACTAAAAGCCAAAGCTCAGAGCTGTACAGGAAGCTTGGGACACTGCAGCCTTTACCTCAGGAACAGAGCTCAACTAGAAAATTAAAACAAAAGAGGAAATACCAAAAGAAAAGGAAAGACAATAAGCAAGAAACAGAAAATAACTTGACCATAAAAAGGTACTTTGGTGATAGGGAAGACCAAAACACCAATTCAGATAAGGACAAAATATGTACAGGGGAAATCTCAAAGAGTAATATGAATTGGTCTCAGGCCCAAAAAGGCTTCTTGGAAGTCCTAAAACAAGTTTAAGAGTCAAATAAGAGAGGTAGAAGAAAAAATGATAAAAAATGAGAGGTATGCAAGAGAGAATCAATAGCTTAGAAAAGAAAAGGAAAAAGAAACTGACCAAAGAAAATGACTTCTTAAAAAATACAATTGGCCAGAGAGTGGAGGCAGAGCCAAGATTGTGGAGATGACACACATTTCTCTCTGACCCTCTCAATAACTATGAAATCCAGCCTCTGAATTAGCTCTGGATGGGCAGAACACACAAATATTGGGAGTGCAATAAATTATCAGCAAAAAATTTCAAAGACTGCCTAAAAAGGTCTGTTTCAATTGGCATAAACACCAGCATAGATAGCTCAGTGTCCTGGGGCAGAGAATTTGCAAGAGGAACCAGACCAGAAAAGATCTGTTTCAATAATAAATGGGAGAGAAGCAGAGAAGCACAAACAGCTGACCATAAATGCCAGTACAGACAGAGTAGGGCCCTAGGGCAGAACAGTCTCAGTATGGTGGTGTGACTTCTGTAGGGCAGAGAGTTTAAGAGAAGAAGTGAACCAGAGAAGGTATGCTTTCAATTAGAAGTGGGAGAGACACAGCAAAGCCTGGGCAGCTGACCACAAACACCAGTCCAGAAAGCTCAGAAACAGGGAGCAGTGCAATCTCAGGGTGCCTAAGCAGACTCCAACCACAAACATCAGGCAGACAGCACAGAGCCCCGGGGCATTGCTAACGACTGCACATGGCAAAGCCAGCACTAGGAGTGAATCAGCACTGACCTAGGGCAGCTGTGATTTCCCACCCTAAAGGTAGATCTTAACTTAACTTTAAAAAAAAGAGTAAAAAAGTAAAGAGGACTGTAACAATTGACAGCTTTATGGTGAAAGAGAAGAATGGAAAACCCTGAGAAGACTCAAGGCAGATTGTTTCCAGATGAATCTCCAAGGAGTGAAATAACCTGGTCCCAATCACACAAGGGTCTCCTAGAAGAATTTAGAAAGCATCTTAAAAGAGAGCTAGAGGAAAAGTGGAGAAAGTAAATGAAAGCCTTGTAAGAGAGTCTGAAAAAGGCAACACAAAATAGACATGGTGAAATGGGGGAAAAAAACATATAACTCACTAAAAGATAGATTTGATAAAATGGAAAAAGAAAAAAACTCCCAGAAAAAACAGAATTTGTGAAACAGAAACAAAAATAACTTCTTAAAAACAAAATTTGTGAAATGCAAAAAGAAAATAACTCCCTAAAACCAGAATTTGTGAAGTGAAAAAAAATTCCCAGAACAAAATAACTCATTCAAATATTCAATTGGACAAATACAAAAAGAAGTAAAAAAATTAAATGAAGAAAATAACACACTAAACTTCAGAATTGAACAAATGGAAACAAATGACTCAATAAGGTAACAAGAATCAGTCAAGCAACCCTCCCCACCCCCCCAAAAAAAAAGGAAAAAATAGAAAAAAATGGAAAATACCTAATGGGGAAAACAACTGACCTGGAAAATAGATCTAGGAGAGAAAATACAAGGATTATTGGACTCCCTGAAATACGTGATGAAAAAAAGAGCCTAGATAATATTTTTCAGGAAAGCATCAAAGAGAACTGTCATTTAAACAGAAGATAAAATAGACATTGAAAGAATTCATGGATCACCTACAGAAAGGGATCCCAAAATTAAAACTCCAAGAAATATTGTGGCTAAATTCCAGAACTATCAGACCAAGGAAAAAAAAAAAGTGCTACAAGTAGCCAGAAGGAGACAATTCAAATACCAAAGAGGCAAAATAAGGATCAGTCAGGATCTAGTAGTTTTCACATTAAAGGATCAAAAGGACTTTCTGATATTCTGAAAGGCAAAGGAACTTGGTATGCAGCCAAGAATAAACTATCCTGCTAAACTGAGCATTTTCTTTCAGGGAAGAAGATAGACATTGAATGAATATATTTCTGATGAAAAAACCAGAGCTAAACAAAAAGTTTGACCTCCAAATATAGGACTCAAGGGATGCATAAAAAGGTAAAAAGAACTCGAGAACTGGATTTCTGTTATGGGTATATATAAAGAGTAGATATATAATTTGATTTATTGTTATAATATAAAAAAGGATCTAGAAGTGGAAAGAAAATTGCACCAGAAAAAGGAAAAAAGTAGAAGTAAAAAGAAGGAAACTACATCTCACAAAGAGGCAAAGGAAACCTATTATATCTGAGGGAAAGAAGGGAGGGGGATGATCATAGCGTGAATCTTACTCTCATCATAATTGACTCAAAGAGAAAATATTAGACATATTCGGTTTACAGAGCAACTTCTCCCACCTCATTGAAAAATGGGAGGAGAAAAGCAAAAAGGAAAGGAGTAGGATAAATGGAAGAAATTGAAAGGGAAAGACTTAAGAAAAGGAGAGGGACTCTAAGGGGAAGGGAGGGATCCTAAAAAGGGAGGGCTGCATGAAGCAAGTGGTACTCATAAGTTTAATACTGGGGAGAAGGGTAAAGAGGAAAAGCAAAGAGAAAAGCATAATATGGGGTTAACGAGATGACAGGAAATACAGAAGTAGTAATCTTAACCATAAATGTGAATGGAGTAAACTCCCTCATAAAATGAAGAACCCAGAGATTCTCCTAAAAAGCTATTAGAAATAATCCACAAGTTTAGCAACTTTGCAGGATATAAAATAAATCTACATAAATCATCAGCATTTCTATACATCACTAAAAAAAACCAGTACCAAGTGATAAAAAGAGAAATTCCATTTAAAATAACTGTTGACAGTATAAAATATTTGGGAATCTATTTAGCAAGAGAGAGTCAGGAACTATATGAGCAAACCTACAAAACACTTTCCACACAAAGAGTCAGATCTAAGCAACTGGGAAAAAAAATTAAGTGCTCTTGGATAGGTAGAGTGAATATAATAAAGATGACAACACTCCCTAAACTAATCTATTTATTTATTGCTATACCAATCAGACTCCCAAGAAACTATTTTAATTACCTAGAAAAAATTAACAACAAAATTCATCTGGAAGAATGAAAGGTCATGAATTTCAAGGGAAGTAATGGGAAAAAAAATCAAGTCAAAGGAGGTTTAGCTGTACCTGATCTAAAACTACATTATAAAGCAACAGTCACCAAAAACCATTTGGTATTGGCTAAGAAATAGATTAGTTGATCAGTGGAATAGGTTAGGTTCCAGATAGACATCTGGACAAAATTGAATAAGAACAAAAAGGAATGCATCTTTTTTTTTTTTTTCCATAGAAGTACAAGGCACCTACACAAAAATTGACCATGTATAGACAAAATAGTCAATAACTATAGCAATCTAGGGTTTGACAAAGCTAAAGACCCCAACTTTTGGGATAAGAATGCACTATTTGAAAAAAACTGCTGGGAAATTTGGAAGTTAGTATGGCAGAAACTAGACATTGACTCACACTTAACATCGTACACCAAGATAAGATCAAAATGGTTTCATGATCTAGGCATAAAGAATGAAATTAGAAATAAATTAGAAGAACATAGGATCAGTTACTTCTCAGACCTGTGGAGGAGGAAGGAATTTGTGACCAAAGAAGAACTAGAGATCATTATTGATCACAAAATAGAAAATTTTGATTATCAAGTTAAAATGCTTTTGTACAAACAAAATTAATGCAGGTAATATTAGAAGGGAAACAATAAACTGGGAAAAGATCTTTACAGTTTAAGGATCTGATAAATGCCTCATTTCTAAAATGTATAGAAAATGGACTCTAATTTATAAGAAATCAAGCCATTCTCCAATTGATAAATGGTCAAAGGATATGAACAGACAATTTTCGGATGATGAAATTGAAACTATTTCTACCAATGTGAAAAGGTGTTCCAAATCATTTTGATCAGAGAAATGCAAATTAAAACAACTCTGAGATACCATTACACACCTCTCAGAATGGCTAAGATGTCAGGAAAAGATAGTAATGAATGTTGGAGGGGGTGTGGGGAAACTGGGACACTGATACATTGTTGGTGGAACTGTGAATACATCCAGCCATTCTGGAGAGCAATTTGGAACTATGCTAAAAAAAGTTATCAAATTGTGCATACTCTTTGAACCAGCATTGTTACTATTGGACTTATATCCCAAAGAGATCTTAAAGAAGGGAAAGGGATCTGTATGTGCAAAAATCTTTGTGGCCTCCCTTTTTGTAGTGGTTAGAAACTGAAAATTGAATGGATGCCCATCAATTGGAGAATGGCTGGGTAAATTTTGGTATATGAATGTTATGAAATATTATTGTTCTGTAAGAAATGACCAGCAAGATAAATACGGAGAGGCCTGGAGAAACTTACCTAAAATAATGCTAAGTAAAACGAGCAGAACCAGGAGATCATTATATACTTCAACAACAATATTATACGAGGATCAATTCTGATGGAAGTGGCTATCTTCAACAATGAGATGATCCAAATCATTTCCAATTGATCACTTATGAAGAGAACTAGCTACACCCAGCAGAAGAACATGGGGAAATGAGTGTGCCCACAACATAGCATTTACACTTTGTCTGTTATTGTTTGCTTGCATTTTTGTTTTTCTTCCCAGGTTATTTTACCTTCTTTCTAAATCTGATTTTTCTTGTGTAGCAAGACAATTGTGTAAATATGTATACATATGTTGTATTTAACATATACTTTATCATATTTAACATGTATGGAACTACCTGCCATTTAGGCAAGGAGGAAATGAGGGGAAAAGTTGGAACAGAAGTTTTTGCAAGGGTCAATGTTGAAAAATTACCCATGCATATATTTTATCAATAAAAAACTATTTAAAAAAAGAAAGAAAGAGAAAAGACCTCAAACTCTGATGTCTCTAAAGGCAAATCATCTCCACATGAAGCCCCAAAGTGTGATAAGGGTTGGTTCCCATTTCATAAGGCTCTCTCAGAAGAATTCAAAAATTATCTAAAAGAGTTAGAAGAAAAATGGGGAAAGGAAGTGAGATCTTTGCAAGAGGGTTTGCAAAAGAAATCAGAAATTATCTGAAGAAAACTCCTTAAAAATTGATTTTATGCAATGGAAAAAGCATATAAATCCTTACAAAATAGACACAAGAAAAAAAACCAATTCACTGAAAAACAGAATCAGTGAAATGGAAAAAAAAAGTAATGGACAAAATACCTCAATTAAAAGTTCAATTGACCAAATGAAAAATGAGAGAAAAAATAATTGAAGAAAATAATTCACTAAAAATTAGAACTGAAGTTAATGACTCAGTGAGACTTTAAGAAGCAGTTAAACAAAACCAAAAAAAAGAAGAAGAAAAATAGGAAAAAATGTAAAATACCTACAATATGTTGTTTACAAGAAATATAATTGACACAAAGAGAAGCATGCAAAGTAAAGATAAAAAACTAGAACAGAATTTACTATGCTTCAGCTGAAGTAAGAAAAAAAAAGCAGGAGTAGCAATTCTGATCTCAGATAAAGCAAAAGTAAAAATAGTTTAATTAAAAGAGATAATGAAAGTACATCTTGATAAAGAGTATAATAAACAGTGAAGTAGTAAGGATAGTAAATATATATGAATCAAGTGGTAGAGCAGCCAAATTCCTAGAGCAGATTTTAAACCAGTTATAGGAAAGAAACAGCAAAACTAGACTAGATAGGGACCTCAATATTCCCGTCAAAGAAACAGATAAATCTAACCACCAAATAAGCAAGAAAGAAATTAGAGAATTAAATAGGATCCTAGAAAACCTAGATATGATAGACATCTGGACAAAATTGAATAAGAACAAAAAGGAATACATCTTTTTTTTTTTTCCCACAGAAGTACATGGCACCTACACAAAAATTGACCATATATTAGGACATAAAACCTCACAACCAAATGCAGAAAGGCAGAAATAGTAAATGCTTCCTTTTTTAGACCACAATGCAATAAAAGTTCTATTCAATAAAGGACCAGGCAATGATAGACTAAAATTCAATTGGAAATTAAGTAATCTAATTCTTAAAAAATGAGTGCATCAAATGACAAATTACAGAAACAATCCATTATTTCATGCAAGAAAATGTCAATACTGAGACAAGATACTAAAACCTATGGAATGCAGCCAAAGTAGCTCTTAGGGGAAAATTTATATCTCTAAATAGCTACAATAAAATAGAGAAAGAGGAAATCAATGAATTAGGCATGCAATTGAAAAAGCAACAAAAAGAACAAATTAAAAATCTCCAATTAAATACCAAATTAGAAATTTTGAAACTGAAAGGAGAGAATAATAAAATAGAACTTAAGAACTAATTGAACTAATAAATAAATAAACTAACTAACTAAATTGAACTAATAAATAAAATTAAGAATTGATTTTATGGAAAAAAACTAACAAAATAAATAAACTTTTGGTTAATTTGATCAGGAAAAGGAAAGTAAAAATACCAAATCACCACCAACAAAAATGAAAGGAGTGAATTTACCACCAATGGCAAAGAAAATAAGGAGTTATTTTGCCCAATTCTCTGGAAGCAAGTCTGATAATCTAACTGAAATGGATGAATATTTACAAAAATATAAATTGCCCAGATTAACAGAAGAGAAAATATATTATTTAAAAACTCCCATTTTAGAAAAAGAATTTCAACAAGCCATTAATGAACTAAGAAAAATTCTCTCCAGGGCCAGATGGATCCACAAGTGAATTCTACCAAACATTTAAAGAAAATTTAATTCCAATACTATCTAATCTATTTAGGAAAACAGGTAAAGAAGGAATCCTATCAAATTCCTTCTATAACTCAAATATGGCTCTGATATCTAAAACAGGAAGAGCCAAAATGGAAAGAAGAATTACAGACTAATCTCCCTAATAAATATTGTTGCAAAAATTTTAAATAAAATATTAGCAAAGAGATTACAGCAACTTATCAGCAAGATAATACAGTATGACCAAATGGGATTTTTACCAAGAATGCAGGGCTGGTTCAATGTAAGAAAAACTATTACCATCATCAATCATACCAATAACAAAACCAACAGAAATCATATCATAATCTTAAAAGATGGAGAATTTTTTTTTATTTTACTAAACACAACACCCATTTCTATTAAAAACACTTGAGAACATAAGGGATAAAGGGAGCTTCCCTTAAAATTACAAACAATATCTATCTAAAATCTACAGCAAACATCATTTGTAATGGAGAGAAGCTGGATGTATTCCCAATTTCAGGGATGAAACAAGGATGTCTGTTACCATCCCTATTAATCAACATTGTACTACAAATGTTGATTTTAGCAATAGGAAAAGAAAAAAAGAAATTAAAGTAATTAAAATAGGCAATGAGAAAATGAATCAATCACTCTTTGCAGATAACGATATACATAGAGAATCCTAGAAATTCATTCCAAACCTACTGGAAACAATTAACAGTTTTAGCAAAGTTACTGGATATAAAATATACCCACAAAAAATCATCAGCATTTCTATATATTACTGACAAAGCTCATCAGCAAGAGAAAAATTCCATTACTGTAGACAAAATAAAACACTTGGGGGGTCCACCTGCCAAGACAAACTCAAGAACTATATGAACACAAGTACAAAGTGCTTCACATACAAATAAAATCAGATCTAAACAATTTGAAAAAATATCAATAGTTCATGGCTAGGCTGAGCTAATATAATAAAATTATAATTCTGCCTAAATTGATCTACTTGTACAGTGCCATACACTCAAATTTTATAGAACTAGAAAAAAGGTAACAAAATTCATATGAAAGAACAAAAAGCCAAGAATATCAAGGGAATTAATAAAAAAAATACAAAGGATGGTGGCTTAGCTATACCAAACCTAACGCTACATTACAAAGCAAGTATCATTCAAAACCATTAGGTACTGGCTAAAAAAATAAAATGGTGGATCATTGAAATAGATTGTGTATATCTATACACAACTCAATAATCAAAGCCTACAGCAATCTAGTATTGTATAAACCCCCAAACTCCAGCTTATGGAATAAAAACTCAGTATTTGACAAAAATTGTTGGGAAAACTGGAAATTAATAAGTCAGAACATCAGCATAGACCTACTATCTCACATCCCATATCAAAATAAGGTAAAAATGTATACATGATTTGGTCATAAAGGATGATGCCATAAATAAATTAAGAGGACAAGGAATAATTTACCTTTCAGATTTTTGGAGAAGGGAAAAATTTATGACCAAAGAACTAGAGAATATTATGAAAGGCAAAATGGACAACTTTTATTACATTAATTTTTTTTCATATTATATTTTTATCATAACTTTTTATTGACAGAACCCATGGCAGGATAATTTTTTACAACATTATCCCTTGCACTCACTTCTGTTCCAACTTTTCTCCTCCTTCCCTCCACCCCCTCGCCTAGATGGCAAGCAGTCTTATATATGTTGAATTTGTTGCAGTATATCCTAGATACGATATATGTGTGCAGAACCAAACAGTCTCTTGTTGCACAGGAAGAATTGGATTCAGAAGGTAAAAATCACCTGGGAAGAAAGACAAAAATGCAAACAGTTTACATTCATTTTCTAGTGTTCTTTCTTTGGGTGTAGCTGCTTCTGTCCATCCTTGATCAATTGAAATTGAATTAGGTCTCTTTGTCAAAGAAATCCACTTCCACCAGGATACATCTTCATACAGTATTGTTGTTGAAGTATATAATGATTTCCTGGTTCTGCTCATTTCACTTAGCATCAGTTCATGTAAGTCTCTCCAATCCTGTGGTCATCCTGCTGGTCATTTCTTACAGAACAATCATATTCCATAACATTCATATACTGCAATTTACCTAACCATTCTCCAATTGAAGGACATCCATTAATTTTCCACTTCCTAGCCACTACAAACAGGGCTGCTACAAACATTTTGGCATACAGGTCCCTTTCCCTTCTCTAGTATCTCCTTAGGATATAAGCCCAGTAGTAGTACTGCTGGGTCAAAGGGTATACATAGTTTGATAACTTTTTGGGCATAATTCCAGATTGCTCTCCAGAATGGTTGGATTCATTCACAACTCCACCAACAATGCATCAGTGTCCCAGTTTTCCCACATCCCCTCCAACATTCATCATTATTATTTCCTGTCATCATAGCCAATCTGACAGGTGTGTAGTGGTATCTCAGAGTTGTCTTAATTTGCATTTCTCTGATTAATAGTGATTTGGAACACTCTTTCATATAAGTTGCAATAGTTTCAATTTCCTCATCTGAAAATTGTCTGTTCATATCCTTTGACCATTTATCATTTGGAGAATGGCTTGGTTTCTTATAAATTAGAGTCAATTCTTTATAAATTTCAGAAATGAGGCTTTTATCAGAACCTTTAACTGTGAAGATGTTTTCCCAGTTTGTTGCTTCCCTTCTAATCTTGTTTGCTTAGTTTTTTGTTTGTAGAAAGCTTTTTAATTTGATGTAATCAAAATTTTCTATCTTGATCAATTGGTCTCTAGTTCTTCTTTGGTCACAAATTTCTTCCTCATCCACAGGTCTGGGGAGATAAACTATCCTATGTTCCTCAAATTTATTTATAATCTCGTTCTTTATGCCTAATTCATGAACCCATTTTGATCTTATCTTGGTATATGGTGTTAAGTGTAGGTCCATGCCTAATTTCTGCCATACTAGTTTCCAGTTATCCCCCCAGTTTTTGTCAAATAATGAATTCTTATCCCAAAAGTTAGGATCTTTGGGTTTGTCAAACACTAGATTGCTATTAGTTGACTATTCTGTCTTTAACCTAACCTGTTCCACTGATCAATAACCTATTTCTTAGCCAATAAAATGGTTTTGGTGACTGCTGCTTTATAATATAATTTTAGATCATACTGGACACCTTCATTTGATTTTTTTCATTAATTCCTTGAATTCTTAACCTTTTATTATTCCATATGAATTTTGTTGATATTTTTTCTAGATCATTAAAATATTTTTTCTTGGAATCTGATTGGTATAGCAAAATAAATAATTAGTTTGGGTATTGTCATCTTTTTATATTCCTACTATCAAAGCGCTTAATATTTTCAATTATTTAATTACTTTATTTGTTGGAAAGTTTTTGTAATTTTTGCTCATATAATTCCTGACTTTCCTTTGGTAGATAGATTCCCAAATTTTTATGCTGTCAACAGTTATTTTGAATGGAATTTCTCTTTGTATCTCTTGCTGTTGGTTTTGTTGGGATGTATAAAAATCTGAGGATTAATGGGGTTTATTTTATAACCTGCAACTTTGCTAAAGTTATGAATTATTTCTTGCTTTTTGTAGAATCTCTGGGGTTCTCTAGTATACCATCTATCTCTCAAAGAGTGCTAGTTTGGTTTCCTCATTCCTATTCTGATTCCTTTAATCTCTTTTCTTACTCTTTTCGAGGCTAGTTTTCTAATACAATATTGAATAATAATGATGATGTGGTCAACCTTGCTTCCTCCAGATCTTACTGGGAAAGGTTCAATTTTCCCCATTATATGTGCTTCGTGGTTTTAAATATATATTCCTGACTATTTTGAAAAAAGTCCATTTATTCCTATATTCTCAAGTGTTTTTATTAGGTGGATTTGGATTTTTCAAATGCTTTTTCTGCATCTTTGAGATGATCATACGGTTTGTTGTTTGCTTATTGATATGTCAATTATCTAATGTTTTTCTAATTTAAAACCAGTCCCATTCCTGGTATAAATCCTCTTGGTCATAGTATATTATCCTGGGGATGATTTTCTGTAATCTTTTTTGATAATATTTTGTTTAAAGTTTTAATCAATATTCATTAGGGAATTTTTTTTCTTTCTCTGTTTTCACCCTGGTTTAGGTATCAGTACCATGTCTGTGTCATAAAAGGGTTTGGTGGACTTCTTCAATCCCTATTTTCAAATGGTTTATATAGCATTGGGTTAATTGTTCTTTAGATGTTTGGTGAAATTCACATGTAAATCCATCTGGTCCTGGGGATTTTTCTTAGGGAGTTGGTTAATAGCTTTTCTATTTCTTTTCTAAGATGGACTGTTTAGGATATTTACTTCTTCCCTCTGTTAATCTGGGCAAGCTATATTTTTGAAGGTATTCTTCCATTTCATTTAAGTTGTCAAATTTATTGGCATAAAATTGGGCAAAGTAATTCCCTAATTATTGCTCTAATTTCCTCTTTTTGTGGCAAGTTCTCCCTTTTCATTTTTTAAGACTAACAATTTGATTTTCCTCTTTCCTTTTTTTAATCAGATTTCTAAGGGTTTTGTCTATTGTGTTGGTTTTTCGAATCAACCCAGTTTTAATTAATTCAATAGTTTTTTCTTTGTTTTTGATCTCCCTTTTTTTTCAATTTCAAGTTTAGTTTTGACTGGGGGTTTTTAATTTGTTTTTCTAGCATTTTTAGTTGCAAAAATTTGTTGACCTTCTCTTTTCTATTTTATCAAAGGCTCTAGAGATTAAATTTCCCCCTTATTACCCTTTGGCTCATCCCACACATTTTGTATGATGTCTCAATTGTCATTTTCTTGGGTGAAGTTATTAATTTTCTATGTTTTTTTACCCAATCATTCTTTAGTATAATTTTTAGTTTCAATTATTTTTGGTCTACTTCTGGCTTTTTTTGGTGTGTTTTTATTGCATCTTGGTCTGAAAAGGATGCATTTTCCTATTTCTCCTTACTGCATTTGAGTTTGGGTTTTTATGTCTAAATATGGTCTATTTTTGTATAGGTTCCATGAACTCTGAAAAGTTACTCCTTTCTGTCTCCTTTTAGTTTTCTCGAGATCTATCATATCTAACTTTTCAAACCTTTTACCTCTTTAACTTCTTATTTATTTTGTGGTTTGGTTATCTAATTCCAAAGGGTCAAGGTTAGATCTCCCATTATTATAGTTTTTTCTATTTTTCTTGCAGCTCTCAATTTCTCTTTAAAATTTAGATGCTAACCACTTGGTGCATATATTTTAATATTGCTATTGCTTCATTATCATCTACCCTTTAGAAAATATGTGGCCTTTTATCTCTTTTAATTAGATCATTTTTGTTTTGTTGATCTGAGATCAGGATGGCTACCCCTTGACTTCAGCTGAAGTATAGTAGATTTTGCTCCAACCTTTTACCTTTTTCGCATGTTCCCCCTTAGGTGTTTTCCTGTAAACAACATAAGGTTCTGGCTTTCAATTCATAATGTAACAGCTTCCTCTTTTATGGGGAGTTTACCCTTTCACATTTATGGTTAAAATTACCAATTCTGTATTACTTGCCATCTTGTTAACCCCTGTTTATGCTTTTCTCCTTCTTTCCCCCCTTACCCCCCTTCCCAGTTTTAAACTTGTGACCCCTTGTTCTCCAGCCCTCCTTTTGTATCCCCTCCCCACCTTAAAGTTCCTCCCCATCTTACTCCTTTCCCTCACGTTTCTGTATTCCTTCTGTTAGCTTATTCCTTCCCTTTTTCCTTTTCCTTTCTCACTTTTCAATGAGATGGGGAAGTTTCACCATAAATTGAATATTTAAATTTTTTTCTCTTAAAGCCAATTCTGATGGCAGTAAAATACTCACTTTATTCATCCCCCTCCATTCTTTCTCTCAAATATAATAGGTTTCCTTTGCCTCTTCGTGAGATGTAGTACCCCCACTTTACCCTTTTTCTGGTACAATGTCCTTTCCACCTCTATTTTCTAGAACAGGGTTACATGTATTCTTTATATATCTTTACAGCAGAAAAATAGGAAAAGTTTTTTATCTTTTTAGGTTTCTCTTGAGTTCTATGTTTGTAGATCAAACTTCTTGTTAAGTTCTGGTTCTTTCATCAAAAATAAGTGAAATTCAGTTATTTCATTGAATGACCATCTTCTTCCCTGGAAAAAGATGCTCATTCTGGCTGGGTAAGTTATTTTTGGTTGCATACCAAGTTCCTTAGCCTTTTGGAATTTATTCCAGGCCTTGATCTTTTAATTGGATGCTGCTAGATTTGGGTGTCCTTATTGTGGCTCCTCTATATTTGAAATGGGTTTTCTAGCCCTTGGAGCATTTTTCCTTTGTTTAAGGGTTCGGTTTTGACCACTTATTTCCTTGTTTTTTATTTTGGGTCCCTTTCGTGGTGATCATTGAATCCTTTCAATGTTATTTTCCCTCTGTTTCTATGACTTCTGGGCAGTTCTCTTTGATAATTTCCTGGAAAATAGTGTCCAGACTCTTTTTTTCATCATATTTTTCTGGGAGTCCAATAATTCTCAGATTGTCTCTCCTAGACCTATTTTCCAGCTCTGTTGTTTTCTCAAGAAGGTAGTTCACATTTTTCTCCATTGTTTGATTTTTTTGGTTTTGCTTGATTGATTCTTGTTGTCTCCTCAAGTCATTCAATTCCATTTGTTCGATTCTGATTTTCAAGGAAGTGTCTTCTTCACTCACTTTTTTATATCTTTTTCTAATTATCCAATTGTGTTGTTTTGTTCTATGGAATTTTTTTCCCATTTCACCAATTTTATTTTTTAGAGAGCTATTTTCTGTTTCTAGTTGACTAATCCTATTTTTCAATTATTTGATTTCTTTATCCACTTTGTCTTTAAATGAGTGGGATGACTTCTCCAGACTCTCTTGCCAAGCCTCCCTCTCCTTTTCCCATTTTTCTTCTAGCTCTCTTGTGAGAGCCTTTTTAATTTCTTCTATGAGATTCATCTGTGCTGTGGAGCAGATGATCTCCTCCTGTGGGGATTCACCTGGAGGCAGTCTGCTTTTAGTCTCCTCAGGGTTTAGAGTCTGCTCTCTGTCTGTATAAAAGCTGTCAGTCGTTAAGGTCCTTTTCATTTTTTTGCTCATTTTGTCAGAGAAGAATCAGAGACAAACTAGCAAAGAAAAAAGAAAAAAAACCAAATGGAATTTGCTTTTTTGGGGGGAGGGTCTGGGTGGTGTTACTGAGCTTCCTCTACAGACTGCGTGGGGGGCGCGGCAGCAGCAAGGCACTAGCAGGACTTTCTTGTGCCTGCACGCCAAGACTCTGAGAGTGTGCTGAGATGCTGTGGGGAGGGGTGGCCAGGTCCTGAGAAACTTCAGCTGTTTGGGGTTGTATTCTTCAGCCCCAGTGTTTTTAGCTTCTCTGCTGGGCTACTGACTTGCTGCCAGGGCAAAGTATCCAAGCCTATAGCAAAGCTCTCCCTGCAGAGACAGCTGAGATCACACCCCACTCCCTCTGGTCTGCTAGGCTGTGAGCTGCCTGCCGAGCTGCCTTCAGCCTGCGCCCAATCTAAAACCATCCTGCCCTCGAGCAAAAACAAACCTTTCTTGTTGAATCTCAAAGATGTCTTCTCTTGGTAATTATTTGTGGAGTTTTTTTCAGTCAAGCATTAATTCAGAGGCTTGTAATGAGATGGATTCTGAGAGAAAATGTGGAGCTTACACAGCTGTGTGCCTCTTCGCTGCCATCTTGGCCGGAAGTCTGATTACATTAAATTAAAGAGTTTTTACACAAACGAAATAAACAAAAACAATATTAAAAGGGAAGTACAAAGCTGGGAAAATCTTTACAACCAATGTTTCTGATAAAGTTCTTATTGTAAAATTGTAAAGCACTTTGTCAAATTTATAAGAATACAAGTCATTCCCCAATTGATAAATGGTCAAAGGATAAGAACAGACAATTTTCAGATGACAAAATCAAAGCCATTTATAGTTATTTGAAAAAATTCTCTAAATCACTATTGTTTAGAGAAATGTAAATTAAAACAACTATGAGGTACCACCTCAAACCTTCAGATTGGCTAAGATGACAGCAAAAGTTAATGATAAATTTTGGAAGAAATGTTGAAAAACTGAAACACTAATGCATTGTTGGTGGAGTTGTGAAAGATCATATTATTCTGGAGAATAATCTGGAACTATGCCCCACAGGCTATAAAACTGCATAGTATTTCACCCAGCAGTGCCATTACTGTTTCTGTATCCCAAAGATATAAAGAAAAAAGGACCCACATTTGCAAAAATGTTTGTAGAAACTCTTTTTTGATGGCAAAGAATTGGAAAATGAGTAGATGCTCATCAGCTGAGGAATGGTTGAATAAGTTGTGGTATATGAAGCTAATGGAATATTATTGTTGTATAAAAAATGAAGAATACGCTGATTTTAGAGAGGCCTGGAAAGAGTTACATGAACTGATGCTTAGCAAAACAAGCATAATCAGGAATACATTGCACACAATAACAGCAAGAATGCGCAATGATGAAGACTTGATTCTTCTTAGTGGTTTAGTAATCCAAAACAATTCCAAAAGATTTTGGATAAAAAATATCAAAAATATCTGCATTTAGAAAAATAACTATGGAGATTGAATGTAAATCACCATATGCTATGTTCACTTCTTTTTTCTGTCTTTTTAAATTTCTTTCCCATAGTTTTTCCCTTTTGCTCTGATTTTTCTTTATCAACCGTGTTTCATAAAGCAATGTGTATTAAAAATAAATAAATTAAAAAAATAAAGTAGTTTTAGTGTGAGGCAAAAATATTAACTGCAAACAATTTCATTACTTGTTTGATTATGCTTTGTTTAAACTCTTTCTTGTTAACTAAAACTATATCAGTTTACTGACTTTGACAGCAAATCAATGGAATTTATTAGTCAGTTGCTTAACTATATAGCATTATGACTTTACATAAATCTCTTATCTTTTCTGTGTCTCAACTGCCTCACCTGTAAAAGAGTGGCATTTCTTACTCGCCTAAAAGGAGGGAATTAGAAAAAAATTCTCTCTTTGAGACCCCCTCTAGTTGTATAAACTAAAATTTGATGCTAGTCAGTATTTGATTTTTCTATAAGCTGCATTATACCTTTTCATAAAAAAAAGTGATCCTTGGTATATAAGTTGAAAGAAATGTCAGAAAGAATGCTATCTGAATTTTGTTAAAATAATAAATTCTAATATCCTCAACAAATATGCACTTGCCTTCTTGAAGATCTCTAATAATGAGGAACTTATTACTCCACCCTGGTAGCCCATTTTAGGTGTTACATCAAAATCTATAACCCCTTTTAACTTTCCCCATTGAATCTAGTTCTACCCTTTTTTGAATATTTTAGAACAGTCAGTGGCAATCTTTTTTGAAGTAAAGGGTTTCCAAAAAGGTCTTACATTTAATTCCATATTTTCTAACATATCTTTGAGACTAACAAATATTCTAACTTGTTTTGGCTCTTACTTTAAAAAAAAAAAAAACCAAACAGATTTATTCATATTCATGAAGATGAAAGATAACTATTGTAGCTATGGGGCAGAAGCAAATTAGAGAACTTTCTAATGAGAATCATTCCTCATGCTTACAAAATTTTGATATGGCATATTTAATTAAGGGCCAATTCTTTAGGCTTTTTATGTATAAACACTAAAAAAAAACATGAGTTATGATAGAAATAATTCTGATCCTGTGCTTCTCATTCAAGCATATTTGAAAATGATATAAATTAATATATTATATAATGAGGTTTATAATGAAAATTAAAGACAACACATTAAAAAGATTTCTTATATGTATGGGAGATGTTGCTCATATAAATTTCCCTTGTTTTGTATTTATCTTCATATTTTTATCATGTTCTAAATTTTACTTATACTACTTCTCATATATTTATGTATGCTCTTTCATGAGGATTTCCCCCTACAGAACTCAGCCTTAGTTAACTGAATGAAGTTTATTTTCAATGGCTCTCTTTCCTTTCAGTATTCCTTCCAAAATTTTTATGCCCACACTTCCATCTTTTTGTACATGTGTACAACATGAGACAAAGATTATGTAGGTATTGAACTGGGGAGAATTAGCTCATTGCATTGAACACCCTGGACTAAAATTCTAGAGGAGGGGGAAAGCAGGGTGACTCAAGAGAATAACACAAAACTTGGGGCTCTTCTATTCATTAAGAAAGTGAAGAGATGAGATCAATTAATCAATAAAGAAGCATGCATTGATTGCCTACTATCTGTCAATTCTATGCTTGGAATTTAAAGATAATATGAAAAAATTCAGACTTTCAAGGAGCTATTACTCAGGTTTAATCTAGTTACTTCTCTGAATTCCATATTTCTGAATTCTGTCTAGTTTCTTTTTGTGGGGAAAATAAAAAGATTCACCATAGTGGATATGGAGGAAGTCAGTGGACAAATATTTATAAGCGCCTTTTATAAACCAGATTCTGGCTGGAAGGCAGGTAATTCTAGTTATAAGGTAAGCTTGATTATCACTGAATGAGAGTTTTGTGGTAATAATATTGGTGTAATGGGAGGCAACATATTTGAGCAAGTATAAAACTAACTTTAGATAGAAAATCACCTGAATTGAAGTCTTGCTTCTGAAACTTACTGACTGAAGGACTCCAAGCAGTCATTAAACCTAGGTCACCCAATGCTGAGCAGCTCCCTATCTGAAATGATAAAGAAAGTTACTTAATGGAACTTTCCTATGCCAATACAATCACAGATCTAAGTAAAATATAAATGAATATACATAAATGCATACAGAGCACAATTGTTGCTGTTCAGTTGATTTTTTTTCAGTCATGTCTGACTTCATCATTGGAATTTTCTTGACAAAATTTTTGGAATGGTTTGACGTTTCCTTTTCCAGCTTATTTTACAGTTGAGGAAACTGAGGGAAACAGGATCACATAGCTAAGGTTGGATTTGACTTCAGAAAGATGAGTCTTTCTGTTTCCAGGCCAGGTATTCTTTCTATTATACTACTTAGCTTTTCTTACATATACATAACACAATACATATTAAATTAGAGGGATTATGGGGATTATAGAGTTCAGGAATGAATACTGCTTTTTCCTTTGCAAGGAGAATGGTTACTTTTTCCTGTAAGTCAAGGGAGAAGGAAAATGCCTGAGTGATACAAAATGATGAGAAGAGAAAAAAAGCTCTTGGAAAATGATCTCAAATTTTTGGTGAAGTATAAAGTGAGGTCCTCAACTGAGAGTGTGAGAAGTAGTGTGAAGTGCTTGAGGGAAGTTAATAAATGTTTGAAATAATAACTGTGGTGAATGTGATAGTAAATTGCTCCTATTCTGGAATGGGAACTAGAATTGAAAGAGATATTTTAGTACAGTGTCCTCAACTGAGGTGGAGAAAGATCAAATTTCTTGTCTAAGGTCAGACAAATAGCATAGCCAGGATTTGATTCTGGCCAGAAAATCTTTTCCCACTAAATCGTGTTGTTTCATGGTAAAGAGAAGAGGGAGGGAAGAAATATTTTGACCATTTAGGGCAACATACACTGAATAAATTTGTGGAATTAACAATTTCATTATTAAATTAATTCAACAAGGGAAAAAGAATAACACACTTTGAAAGGTTCATAAGGATCTTAAATAGTTATTTCATGCATTTACTGAATTTAATAAAGATTTAGATAGACTTATAATGAATCTTTTCCATAAAGAAAAAAAATATCCTGTTACATTTTTAAATTAACACTCACAGTCAGAAAAATTTTCATTTATGTCTATCCTATTCTCTTTATCTTGCTTTTTGTTGACTTTTTTTCTCTACACAGGTTGGCTGTTAACCATCCTATGGAGAAAATACACCATAATTATATGTATATGTTATATATTTATCATTATATGTATATTTGCATGCATCTCTCTCTGTCTCTGTCTCTGTCTGTCTGTCTTTCTCTCTCTTTTTCTCTCTCTGTCTCTGTCTCTGTCTCTCTCTCTCTGCCTCTGTCTATCTCTCTCCTTATCTATCTCCTTTTCACCCTTACCTTAAAGGCAGTGCTTTCAGGTTGCTGTCCACAATTCTAGCTGGAATCCAGAGATTAATATTGGCTGAAGATATTGTTTATTGAAGCATAGATTTATATGTAGAAGGGACCTTAGAATCCTAGACCAACCTTCACATTTTACAGGGAAAGAAACACTAGTTTTCAATGGAATTAAATAAACATTTATTAAACTGTAGATTTTTTTCAAAATACAATCCCAACTTTTTTTGCCCTCCTTTTGTTGATTATTTTCAGTTTATCCTGAATATAGCTTGTTCATACAAAGTGGTTTGCAAATTGTTTCCCCATTAGGTTTTGGGGAAATGAGAATTGTCTTTTGCCTTTCCTTGTATTTACATTGGTTAACATTCTGCCTACATTTAACAAAATTTTACTGACTGATTGAGACATTGTGTTGAGTTCGATGAAGACAATAAAATAAACCAGTTGTTCCTTAGCTTTGTCTTTTGGGAGGTTTTTCCTTATATTGAATAAAATCTTTCTCCTTCTACCCAATGTTATTCATTCTATATTCAGCAAATATTTATTAAATACATATATTGGGTCCAGAACACTATTGTAGGTGGTAGGGAAATTTTTTTTAATGGTTACCCATCTCTTATGGACTTAAATTACTTGTAACTACTGTTACTGTGGTGGGTTTTTTTTCCTGAAGCCAAGAAAACCATTGTAATTCCTATTCCACATGACAAAGCTCTCCTATCTTTGAAGATAGATATCCTGAAGACCCCTAAGTCAACAGTATAGTAGAAAGATCATTGAACTTGAAATAGCAGAATCTGAGTTTGAATCCTGGCTGTTCTATTTTAACATTCATAACATTGTTCATTTGACCATGAACAAATCACTTAAGTTCTTGATCTGTCTCCTCATCTATAAAATGAATGGATGAACTAGATAGCTTCAATGTTCAATTCCAGTCCTAAATATGTGATACTTTTGCCCAAGTTAAGTTTCCATTTCTGTTAATGATGAGTTGTATTATGTTTGCAGTCCCTTAACTATCTTACTCACTTTTATCTCTAGATGTGCTAGTCATCAATGCCCTTCCAAAAGTGTTATGCCCAAAGCTAAATATAATACTCCAGATGAAGTCTAAATAGGATAGTTTACCTGGGAAATATATTCTCTCTTTCATTATTGAATGGAAGTTTCTATTAGACTATGTTTTCATCTTTCATTTCTGAAATAAAAATAATAATAACTACCATTTGTATAGTATTTACTATTATTATCTCTTTCTATTTTCACAATAATCCTGTGAGGTAGATGAAATTATGATGTTCATTTTACAGAGGAGGGAACTAAGACAAACATTAAATAATTCAGTTAGGGTCACCAACTGGCTAGTGTATGAGGCTGAATCTGAACTCAGACCATATTCTCCAGGTTATAATCTCAATCTTCTTTATCGCTTAGTTGCCCTTCCCTCACATCCAATTCTTAATAACTGAACCTTTCAACTAGACTTAGTTAATTTGCTACTGGCTAGTCCAATCCTTAAATTTTTAAGTAGCTAGTTAGCTTTTCTTATTGAAAAGATCTTAAATCTATTTATTTGTTAAAATGTTGTCTCCTTCCAATAGAATATAAATTTCTTAATGGCAAAGACCATATATTGCTTTCTCTTTTTAATTCACAAGACTAAAACAGAACTTTGAAATTAATACTTGTTGCATTTATTTGTATCAAGTTTTCTTTCATTTTAAAACAATTTAGGACAATTTTTAGTTTCTTTCACTTTAAAATAATTTTGTCATTTATGTGAAGGGAAAGAGCTCATTGAGGGCAGTTGTGGGGATAAGAATAGGCAGGATTGTATTTTAAACATGTCTCATTATTACCTATCATTAGAAAAGTGGACTGTGATTCATCTTCCTATCCTTTGATTGGTTGATAAGGTATCCCTTGGATTCAGGTCATGATCTCCCAAAAAGTATCAAGCTTTACTTTGGCCTAATTCCATATTTCTGTAGATGTTAGGAACTCCTAATCTCATGGCAGAGAGGTGGTAGGCTATAGATGTGAAGTGTTATATTCACAATTAGATGTATATGCTCTGATTATATTGTTTACATGTTCTTTTGTTATAAGACTGGGTTCTTCAATGAATGTTATTGGGAAGAATGGTATTCTAAAAAAGAAAAATAATAAAATATTTAATAAACATTCAAAATGTGTAATCTATTTTATTTATTCATAAAGTTTTGTTATTATTTAACTCACCTGTATTTCTCAAATTAAATTAACATAATGATAGATGTAGGCACATTACATAGAGTAGAACAAACTATTTGGAGAATTTGAGACACAATGTGAGATTAATAGTCGGAATGTCTATTGATTTTCCATCCAAATAAGAGTTCAAATGCGATTCAACAAATAATTTGGGCTCAAATTAGTTCAAATTCAATACAAAAAATTTCACAACTCAGGATCAAAATGTTAGATTTAAATGTGTTAAAAATTTACTTTGGTAGTTTTAGCTTCTAAAAATAACAGTGGGAGAATTTGTAAGTCATCAATAACCTTCGATTTGCTTTGGGAATTGTCATAGCATTACATGCCTTGTATCCTAAATTATTTCTAAGCAGCTGGTAGGGATTTAAAAATCATCAAAGGCATTTATTAATAACAAACTTCGTGTCAAACTTGATGGATTAGCATAGTTTTCCTTGTGTTTCCATATTATAACCACTGCAGTGGTTAGAATTAGCACATGCTGAAGAAGGGCTGGATGTTCAGAATGACTGTGGTATATGTGGGTGTTGGGGGACTTGAACTTTATCTTGTAAACATGAGATTCCATAGAGGTTGGCAAGACTCAGGCCCATCATCAGAGAACAGCGTGATACAGTGCATTATATGAAAGCCTTTGGTTTTACCATATTCAGATAAAATGTACGACCAGGATTGAAAGCAGAAGAAGAAAGGGATAAAACCTATGTCTCTCTCCTTTATTCTCCTTCTAAATCAATCACCCAAGCATGAAGATTCAAACCCATGATATGAGATAAGTGGATAAAGCACTAGGCTTAGAGTCAGGAAGACCACAACCCAGCTCCAGACACTTCCTACCATGTGACCCTGGGCAAGTTATTTAATCCTGTTTGCCTTATTGTTTCATCTATAAAGTGAGTTGTAGAAGGAAATGACAAAACCACTCCGATATCTTTGCCAAGAAATCCCTGAATGGGATCATGAAGAGTCAGACATAATTGAAACGACTCAACAACAGCAACAACAAAACACAAAGTGAAAGAGAGCTACTCAGAACCATGAAACAATTTTTGAAATATAGCCCCTGAAACAAACATGTGACCCTGGACAAGTCATTTAAACTCTCATTTCTAAACTATATATTTCCAAAAAAACTAATCTACATTGGACAGCGAGGGCTTTCTCTCCTGGAAATTATCTATACCAGTGAAATTATAGATCCAATTCTTCTAACCAATATACCTATCAAATTATTTGTTGGAGATTGTGTATATTCCCCTTCTTTCTTTTTTAGTCTTTTTCTTTGTTATCTTTCCAGTTCCTATGGACTCTTCTTATTTCTACACAGGTAACTGCAAAATCTGTATATCTCGCACTCATATTTCTCCTGAGCTTCATTTATGCATGTCCGCTTATTTGATGGTCATCTCTATCTGTATATTCCATTGATATCTCAAACTGAACTAGATTCAAACTGAATTTATTATAGCATCCTCACCCAAGGGTATTTCTTCTCTTAACTTTCCTATTTCTGTACACTTTATGGTCATTATTCTGGTTACTCAGATATACTCAATATATTCTGGTCACTCAATATGCCATAGGAGTCATTCTCTACTGTTA